>NC_090925.1:623819239-624445316 GCF_040938575.1 Ambystoma mexicanum
TCCAGTGATAAGGAGCAATATGGCAGCCTATAGGTTCTGAAAGCCTGCAGATGTGAAAGTGAAATTTAAACCACTGATTTCTTCTCTGTGATGCAACGCCACGTGCGTTGATCATAAATCGGGCATGGAAGATAATAACTTTCTGTGAAGAATGCAAAGACTGGGATTACTCGATCGATGAACGGAAAGAGTATTATAAGATGACCGTTCATAGTTAAACAAAAAATTAGAACCATGCAGTGTTTGCTAGTTATAACCTCTACTGGAAAAACGTACCCATGTTTTCCTGCACTTAATTACTTCTTTACAGCGTTATGTCAACATTAAAAGTACTTGTTATGCTCCTGACTATTGCTGTTCTTTTCAATATTAATCATTTTTGTGAAAAGAAACAAATGTTTTCTGTCTGTTGTGGATGTGTGCATTTATGTTCCTGGTCTGCCTTAGATAACATTATGACATTCGTGATGACTGAGTGATCATCCTGCTGAGGAAAGAAATCTACCCAGCAGACTCTGATTGGAATAGAGTCTGATCTGCAGAGAATTGCAGCTAGATGACCAAAGGTCTCTAAGAGGGAGGTATTTAGGGAAAGAGTCGGGTGTTGTGGGGTCCCTGCTCCCAGAAAGCCCTGGGAATGATGCAGAGGGTCTTGAACTTAATCCTCACAGCCACGGGCCGCCAGTGCAGAATTTATTGGGCTTGAGAGATGCGGTCCTTGGGCTTGATGCCAAGGATATATGATATGATATAAGTCATTTATAAGGCATTGCACACAAGTGTTAAGTCTCACAGTCCTATTCAGGATTAGTTTTTCAAGGACAAAGGGAGGATGTAGGCAGATTGAGGAAGAGGCTGTTGCATTAGTCCAGCCGGGAAAGGACCAGAGTTCTGGAGACATTGAGCTTCTGTATGTCTGCTTCTCCAACTTTCTGCTTAGATACTTCAACTATTGTGAGTTCATTCCAAATAGGGCTTGAAATTAGGTTTGGATAATCAGTAATTACAAGCAGTGCCTGGTACCGAGCAGTAACCGTTTCCTACAACTATGGAACAAGGAGCTGGTTCATAGTGTTACGTGAGTTGGCCGGGGAAGCCAAAAGTAGCCCCTGTTAACAGTTGGTTTTCAGCTCACCAGTCTCTTCTACATTTGATTTGATTTGATTTGATTTGATTTGATTTGAGTCACATAACCAAAGTAATACTCAGAATCAGAATGACATTTATTTCTATATAAATCAATTATATCAACTATATTGATTGTACAAAAATCAAAGAAAAATAGAAATGTTAAGGCCTATCTAGTGACATTACTTCACAAAAACTAATTCATTACAAAAACATTATTTAACAATTACAACTCAAGTGACATAATATTCTATTTATGGTACAATGGAAACAGTTTCAAAACACTGTGCAAAAGCTTTAAACTGGCTTTGTTAAACATTGTGAAGAGCCACACATCATTTGAATCTTGAACACAACCTTTCAACAAGTTCAAGTTTGGGAGGGCAAACCTCTTTTGCAAAGCTCTCTGGCATGGACTGGGCCCTGAAATAAAATTTGGATGAATTCCATGTGTTTGCATTGCCAACACATTCAATGTCAGATCATTCACAAATTCAAAATCCATCTGATGGAAGATTGGCTTTGCCACCCTCTGCCAAAAGGCAACCTTATAGGCCTGTACCTTAGGCATATATAGTGGAACACCTCAACATTTCCAGTGTGGCATGACTCTTGAAAGTATTTGTCGTATAAAATCTTCTCAAGTGCTGTGTGAGGAGGGGGGCACGGAACGAACCGCCTTTTCTTATTCTCCTGCTCCTTGCTCAATGGTCCATGTGCATATTCGTGGAAATGTTTGTTTTCTTTCCAAGAGTGTATGTTAGAACAATGGTGCATCAATTCACTCAATTTTTCAAACAGTGTATCTACAGATCCATCACAAGTTTTTGTGCTCCACCCAACAGGGTTGCTGAGCTGTGACCAATTTAACATGTTTTCTCTAGCCTTTTGTTTCCCACCAGCTGTCATTTAAAAAAAAATAGTTTGCGATGCGCCATACATCATAATGATGCTTTTTGTCTGGGAACTGCTCTCGCATGGTCTTGGTTATTGAAACATGCCTGTAAGTATTTATCAGATCTATTTGCATTTCTCTGGATTGCAGAAGTTGAATGGATTTAATGAAACCATATTTTTTATTGACAACAGAAGATGTACATACTTGCACACCGACTGAATTCACTATTCTCTTGGTTTCTCTTGTCTTGGAAGTGGTAAGTGCAGTATTCAGCAGAAAAACCTGGACTGTCACACTGTCCATCACAAGCAAGCCAGAGCCGTTTGCCAGTGCGAGCATTGTCCACTGATATCTGTTTGAGTGTCCATGCCGGGCTAATAGCGGGGAACAAGAAATCCTTCTGATATTTGTAGTAGCAAGTTTTTTAAAGGAACTTGAGTCCCACAAAGTTAGAAAATCATGAAATTGTACTGTACTTTGATCCGCTAAACAACCAAGCAGATGAACAAAGTACATTTCCAGGAGGCACTTTTCCAAGCATAGGTGGAGCAGGCCATGAATATGGGTTATGGTGGTGTACACAGCTATCCTTGATCTTCAGGTTGGTGCCTTTGATTACATGAGTAAACATTACCAAAGGCTGCCCACAAATCCTCCTACACAATTTATGATCACATTTAATCTCGCTCAGGCAGCAGTCGGCTACAATGTATTTTGGTTGCTTTAATAGTCAATCGTCCAGTCGTCCAAGGGTATACTGGTTAGCAATTCCATGGTGGTTGATAAGTCCTCAAAACTAGGAAGAGTGAAGTCCACATCACAAGCATAATAGTCAATCAGTAGCGAAGATGCTTCGGTTATTTCAGTGTGTAATATTTCTGATTTGTTCACATGTATTGGGGAAACAGGGAACATTGTTTCTTAGATAGAATTGTTTTAGAGGGTGTGGATTGTGTGAGCGGTTCTGCAAGCAGTTCTGAAACATCTTCTGTGTTGTCTGTTTCTTTTGGGTGAAATTTTGTGCTGTAACAATGATCCAGGCTTACTTTCCATGGGTCGCTGCTGACATTCAATTCAAATTCCGGCCACTGGACAGCTGAATCTTGTGAGGACTATGCTGAACCTCAAAATTTAGCTGTTCCCAAGTGACAATGGTTTGGCAAGCAACATCATACGTTTGTGTAGTTTTCTAAGTCTTTATACTGCTCTTCTTCCTAGGCCTCTAATCGAAGAGAAAAGCAAAATGCTTAATTTATAGCACACATACAGAATATATGAATTACAACATTAAACTTCAATATCAATTAAATAACTGATAAACAACTTATTTTGTTTTAAAACCCTTTCTGGTATACAGCCCTTTTTTATATTTTTCCTTGAAACAGTCAAATTCGATTTGCCGACCACCGGACCAAGCTAAAAAACAGCATTTTCAAATTGTTTAAACCTTGAAATGTGCACTTCCACTTAAAGAATCATATAAACATGTATATGTATAACAAAAAGTCACTATGGAAACCATTTGCACATATTAAATATGACATCACAGTTAGAATGGATGATAAATGATATTTTACTATATCTTATGTATACCTCTTGTCAATGGGTCTCTTCAATTTTGACTGCTTCAGTTGTACATTCCTTGTACATAACAAATTAAAAGAACATTTATTGATTTGTTAAACATTTTAATGTTAGAATCTTTGATCTCACAAAGTAAATTTTGAGAAAGTTGATTTAATGATTGCCAACCTTACAATATAAGTTAAACTATGTAAAAAGAAATGGTTAATCTTCTGATTAACATTTTTAAACTAGTATTGACATTAAGTCATACACTGTGTACATGTAACATTTTATAATGATGTATTTTAATACTCTACCTGATAACCTTCAGAGAATTTGCAGGGAGTTGGTGTGAGATCATCCTGCAAAACATAAGGATTAAAATGTGGCGCCTTTACGCATTGTAATGTTATTTTGTTTCAACGATTCAATTGTTTGCTAAGCAGCTAAAGTTTATAAACAAAAACATACACCATTTATATAGTGAAAGGACCTATGTTATTCAGTGACAAAGTACATATTTCTGAACGTTTACTTTCATTGTTGCATGTTTTTCTGTGATAAATACATCAAGGCTGTTGATTTAATGTTTTGCAATTTGCTGAGAGTATTGCAAATGATCAAAAAGTAAGTTATCCTAAAGGTAAAAAAGATATTGTTAACCAATAACTAGTAGAATAAATCAATACATTATCACTTCTCAGACCTCATCCTCTATACCGTTTGCAGTAGAAGAATTGTACGTTGTTGACGTTCCAGGCTCTGCCTATATAACAGTAATTGTAATAATAAAGATGAAAAATCCTGAAAAATATTTAATGTAAAAGATGTTTGATATTGACAAAGAAACCTACAAGCCAGTTTGTATCAAAAGCGAATAACAATAATCAATATGTTTTAAGTTGAACTGGCCAAAATACATATTTGTATAGTCGCATCTGAAGGAATATTCAAAGAAATTACTTGAAAGGTGAGTGAGGTTGCTGTTGACTCTAGAATAGGTGTTGATGTAGCATCACAGTCCTTTAACCGTTGTATATATTCATAACACTGTTCAGTAGGAAATGAACAATAGTATTATAATTTAGACCACAACTAAAACAATTAAAAAACATTGTGTGCTGGATGTCGAAGGTATCTTTGGTTTCCTCCATGGTAATGGTCTGTAATTACATCAGTGCCGTCTATGTAAAGACAGACATGCTAATTTTAAAAAAGGACCTATTTTTAAATGATGCGATGTGAGTGTGTGTTTGGAAAGGCTCCCATTGCACTGAACTTTTTGAGTATCCCTACAGTAGAGATACACAAAGTAATCTAAAGTTAAACATTTTTAAACCACGTACATTGTGTCACAAAGGAAACTTGTGTAATAAAATATCAATGGAAATATTCCACAAACACTGAAAACCGATAGTTATGTTACCTGTTCACAGACAATTTCAATATATTGAGTGGTCATTTATAAGACATATTATAAAGGCAAATTTAGAAAATGGTAAAATACATTTAGAAATGCAACGTCCACTGCTCACCTTGGTCAGTGTGTGCTGAAATTCAGTTGGGACTGCATTGGGAAGTAGTTTGCAATGGACTCTGGGGTGATGATTTTTAGTGTACTGTGATGATTCGTACATATCGTCTGAGAAGTGCGTGCTGCAGACGCGGAATTGATTGCCCCTCACATTATCCAAGACATCCTTAAAATGAGAAGTTGTACATTGAGTATAAAGCAATATAAAGTGGCCTAGCAGAGAACGTTGACACTATAGAAAGCAATAGTAAAAGTTGACTAACCATTGCTTAGAAAAACAGATGAACCGATTAAGTGAGCAAGTTAAAAGTGGAGAGATGGCGATATCTATTGTCGATTTCAAAGATGTTTTCTTACTAGCTACTAAAGTGTTTTTAAAGGCTTACAGAAGTGCATGTGTATGTGAATGTGTGACATGTTCGTTCACACCCACCAGGCATCTATGACAATGTTTGACCTCCTCAATCCCACCAGTGCATCCCACTTGCGAGCGCACACCCACAGGTGCGAACTGTCATTGATAGTAGAGGGGGGTGGATGTGGATGAGGGGAGTGCAACAGGCCTGGAACACAGTCAATGGATACAGGCATGTGTTGATTGCAGAGACAGGTCTTCAAAGTGGAGCCTGGAGACAACAGGTCTGGGGTGGCTATGTGGATAAGGGTGCTGATGCGAAAGAACCCCTTGAGGTGTACATGATATTTGGCACCTTGAACGTTCCCATACTCCAGCCCCCTTGTGAGTGCATGCCCACAGGTGCAAACTGCCTTTGATAGCGGAGGGAGATGGATGTGGATGAGGGGAGTGCAATAGGCCCGCAACACAGTGGGCCTCATTACGACCCAGGCGGTAAGTTACCGCCTGGGCCGTGACTTTACCACCATGGCGTAAAATACGTTTACGCCATGGTGGTAGGCGGACTTACCGCCCCATTCCGAGGTCGGCGGGGCGGTAAGTCCTCAATCCCCATTTACCCTTCCCCATTCCCATTTTTGCCCCATAGGGCATAATGGGAGTGGGGAAGGCGTTAATTACGCCACCGTAAATTACGGTGGCGTAATTAACTCCATGGTCCCTTAGCGCCATGGATTTTAACACCTGCTAAAAGCAGGTGTTAAATCCGCCATGGCGCTAAGGGACCTCGTACTCAGGCGGTAAGGGTCGGCGCTGTTTACGCCGCCGTAAAACCCTTACCACCTGAGTCGTAATGAGGCCCAGTAAATAGAAACAGACATATGTTGATTCCAGGGACGGGCTCTTCAAAGGGGAGTCTGGAGACATCGGGTCTAGGGTGGCCATGTGGATAGGGGTGCCCATGCGAAAGAACCCTTTGAGGTCTACATGGTATTCGCCACCTTGATCATTCCCATCCTCCCAGCCCACTTGCGAGTGCACGCCCACAGGTGCAAACTGCCATTGATAGTGGAGGGGGATGGATATGGATGAGGGAGCGCAGTAGGCCTGGAACACGGTCAATGTACACAGACATGTTTTGATTGCAGGGACGAGGTTTTCAAAGGGGCGTCTGGAGACACCGGGTCTGGGGTGGCCATGTGGATAAGGGTCCCCATGCAAAAGAACCATTGTGGTGTATGTTAAGATGGCTTTCTGAACTCTGATGTGGTGGGCAGAGGTTCAGAAGGCCAGCCTACTTTCTTGGAACAGGGTAACGTTCTGGACAAGCCAGACCAACCAGGGTAGCATTGGCAGTGGTCAAGGCTAGGTCTCAGGAGGGGTGAGGGTGACTGAAAGACCTCAATGAGCACACTGAGTAAAGGACACTTACATATCACTCCCAGTCAGGTGTATATATATATATATATATATAAACAATACCAATACATTTATTCAAGGCCTTTGAGTTTCAACACAATGGGCCTCATTACGGGGTCATAACTGTATCGTTGCTACCATCCTGTTCTGCCTGCGGGTGCCGCTCTGAATGCTTGGTCTGACCAGGCGTGCAGAGTGGCACCCGCAAGTAGAAATCGTAATGTGGCGGTACGGTGATAACAGCGCCGCAGCACTTCCGGCGCCGTTATCACTGTACCACCACTGTTGTAATGAGGCCCAATAGTTATTAACAGTAACACTTTTAAACCAACACAATCCTACTAAAATACATATATACAAAACCAAGGGGACTAAAGGGTTAATGCACAAAATGGGTCCACAACCTAGAAAAGGGCAGGAAGCAGGAACTGCAAAGAGTCTTTTGGCAGCTCTGCAGTAATCACAATCCTAACTGAAAGGTAGTTCAATCCCTAAGAAGAGGGGAGCCTATTTCTCAAATGTTCTTGCAATGCTGGAGCACGCAGTAGTGCAGATGAGCTAAACCGGGGTCTCTTGCAGGGTCTGCAGCAGCTCAGGAAGGTGGGTGAGGTGATGCAGAATAGGTTCCCACTATTCGTGGAAGGTCTCCCTGTGAGGGCAGAACAGGTTCCAGGAGTTGGGAATAGTTTGATAGCTCAGGTTATCTGTCGAAAGGCAGATAGCCTTTCGACAGATAACCTCAGGGGCCACTCATGCGTAGAAATTGATGGATGCGCTATGGGCCACCGGTAAGGATTGCAATCACTCGCCAACCCCTGGTGCACTCCGGACCTAACTTCGGCAGTCGAGTCCAATTCGGTTGCAGGTTCAAATGCAGCAATCTCACGGCTCTGCGGCTTTCAGCAACAAAGTTACAGCATTGATTCCCAAATGGGAGAGTGGAAATGTCTCCATTCCTGGTGGTTGGATCAGGCCAGTTTCACTGTAGCAGGCTTCAGGGCACAGAGGGGCACAGCTGCAATGCACTTGCAAAGTTCGTCACCATGGCTGGACGACACGGTAACCGCGTGTACGCCAGTTTGGGCGCTCTCTCTTTACTCCAGACCGAGGAACGCTAAGTGTATGAAATTTGGTGTGAGAGTGCCGTGAACATAGAGAATGCGATGTAGTAAGTTTCAAGGTCCTCCTCAATAGGGCAGCGGTATCAGAGCAAAGGTCCTGTGCAAGCTGGTCAGCCCACTGGTTGGGCCAGGGACACTTCCGAGAAGACTTACTTGCAGGGTTTGATGAAGGTGCCGAGAATAGTTAGACCCACTATTCCAATGGGTTGGTGCACCTTCGCAGACCTTCTAGTTTAATCGTATGCAGAGGGGTCCATCAGGACAACAGCGGGTTTAGGGTGCCAAACCTTCCAGCGGGTCACCAGTGGTTCCTCGACTCGGTTTCTTTGTTTCAGCATACTTGGATCCTATCCTTTGTTCAGTGAGAACTCCACAAATTGACTTGGTATGGGTGTTTGGGAGCCTTCTCTCATCCAGAATCTCCTTTGCTCCAAAACAAAGAGGGCCCAATGGGAGTTCTGCTCACACACAGGCACAGCATACATGGACCAATCCTGGACCACAGTGGTCCCAGGCATTCAAAGCACACCAGACACTCTGGCCCCCAGGATGTGTTTTGGAACCAGACAGTCAAGCCCACATCCTGGAAGCATACACAAAAGGCATGCAGAAGCCTGTGAAAGCTTGGCATTTCGCGGAAGAATGCATGCCCAAATAAGGACTGACCTGGGTCGGCTCGACCTGGGGAAGGTGAAGGGGCAAGATGGCCAAAGGACAGGACAAAGAATCTCGTGGTATGGCCATTTTGGAGACAGGCCACCTAGTCGTGCCAAATGCAGTAAAACATGGTTTACCTGGCAGGAAAGGGTTAAAAATACATGAAAAGATAATCTGTGACCAGCCCCGTCCAAGGCACATCTTCACTTCTCCTAAAAAATCCTTCAAGAGTATCTAGGGCCTTTGCAAATGACAGGAAGACCCAAGCGCCCTATACTGGAAGGTGCATTGTGCATTGGCAAAATGTTGCAGAAAAGTTGCAACATTGACAAGGAGTAAGGGAAACAAAGTCTCACAGTACTGACTGTCTTTAAGGGCATGTCAGTTTCCCCATAATAAAGTGAGCGGAAAGTCCAGGGGAGTGCAGCAGAAGGCTGTGCTCCTCTGGCAAAGTCAGACTATGGTGTGTAACAGCAGCAAAAAGTTGGGGGGGTACACAACTGGAAGGAAAATTACACATGAAATGGAAATCCCAGACCAAGGACAGGGGAAATTAATCCACCTCTGGATGAGTCTAATGTTCAGGTCAGTTAAACATTCGGGACAAGCCATCAGCATTGCTAGATTGGACACCTGGCCTATGCTCAATAGCGAAGTCAAAGCCTTGAAGGCCTATGGACCACCTGAGCAACTTTGTATTCTCTCCCTTCATGTTCATCAGCCAGTTTAGGGCCTTATGGTCAGTTTGCACAGTGAAGTGGGTCCCATAGAGGTAGGACTTCAGCTTCCTTAGGGCCCACACAACAGAGAAACATTCTTTCTCTACTGTGGACCATCTGAGCTCTATATCCTTAAACTAGCGACTAATGAAGCCAATGGGGTGTTCTTTATCCTTCTCATCTACTTGTGATAGTACAGCTCCTATCCCAGTGTCAGAGGCATCTGTCTGCACAATAAAAGGTCTTTGGTAATCAGGAGCCCTGAGAACAGGGGCCTTGTACAAGGAGTCCTTTGAACCATTGAAGGTCTTCCCAAACTCTTCAGACAAAGTTACCTTTGTGGGTTTCTTAGGAGTGGTGAGAGCAGTCAGAGGGGCATCTATGGTGTCATAATCAGCCATGACATTTCTGTAATAACCAGTAAGTTCTAAATAGGCTCTCACTTGGGTTTGGGTAGTGGGAGTAGGCCAGTCTTGTACTGCTTGTACTTTATTGGGTAGAGGCTGTATCCTCCCTCCACCTACCTCATGCTCAACGTAGACCACTGAACCTTGTCCAATCTGGCACTTACTGGCCTTTAAGGTCAAGTGGGCCTTTTGAAGAGCCTGCAATACAATTGCAAGGAGTTTTGCATGATCCTCCCAGGTGGCACTGAAAACTGCTATACCATCCAGATATGCTAGACAAAATTCATCCAACCCATTAAGGACATGATTTACAAGCTTCTGGGAAGTGGCAGGTGCATTCTTCCAGCCAAAATGCATTACCCTGAACTGGTAAAGACCTTCTGGTGTTCAGAAAGCTGTTTTCTACTTGGCATGTTCTGCAAGAGCTATTTGCCAATAATCGGCATTGAGGTCAAATGTGCTTGCTTAGGTGTTTGGAGGCACCCAAAGTATCCACGAGCTCATCTGTTCTAGGCAAGGGGTGTGCATCTGTCTTGGTGACAACATTCAGAGTGCTGTAATACATACAGAATCTCAACTCAGAGGTACCTGCCTTTGGAACCAAAACCACAGGGCTGCACCACATTACTAGAGGGTTCAATCACCCTAAGATCCAAGATTTTGTTGACCTCTGTCTTAATGCAAGACCTTAATTTGTCTGACATCCTCTATCTCCTACATTTAGTAGGTACACTATCTCCTATATCAATATCATGTTTGCAGCAAGGTGTCAAACCAAGGGTTTGTGAGAACAAGGGTGAAAACTGTCTCAGCAAACCTTTCACCTTAGCTTGTTGATCGGAAGTCAGGTGAGGGTCACTTTGACACCCCAATGGAGCTAACTGAAGGACTGCCCGGAACAGGTCAGGGAGAGGTTCTGAATCCTCCTCCTCAACATCTGAAGCGAGCATCAGTGCAGTGATTTCAAATCTTGGGATGAAAGCCTTCAGTCGATTTGCATGGAATACTTTTGGAGCTTGTCCTGCTCTTCCAAGTCCCACTAAATAGTTGACCTCACCCAGTGACTCCACCACTGTGTAAGGGCCTGACCACCTGTCCTGTAAAGCCCTAGGCCTTATAGGATTCCTGATCAGGACTTGCTGATCTGGTGTGAAATTACTGAGGGCAGCCTTCCTGACATACCAATGTTTCACAAGTGCTTGCCCTGCATTCAGTTTCTCACTAGCCAGACCATCAGGAGTACCATCCTCTTTCAGAGCCCTAGGACATAGTCTACTATGTTGTTAGTGATAGGTGGGGTGGGCATCTCCCATCCCTCCTTGACTATTGCTAAGGATCCCTCACAGGGTGACCAAACAGAAGTTCGAAGGGGCTGAAGCCAACACCCTCCTGAGGTACCTCCCTGTAAACAAACAGTAAGCATGGCAGTAGAAGATCACACTTTCTTCTTTGGGGCTCTTCCAGAGCCCCAATCATGCTCTTTAAGGTTCTGTTAAACCTTTTGACAAGACCATTAGTTTGTGGAGGGTATGCAGATGAAAATGTGTAGGTGCCACCACATTCCTTCCACATGGCCTGCATATACTTTGACATACAGTTGCTGCCCCTATCAGACACAACTTCTTTAGGGAAGCCAACCCTAGAAAATATGCCAAGTAAAGCTTTTGCAACTGACTTGGCAGTCACAGGCTTTAATGGGATGGCCTCAGGATACCTGGTGGCATGGCCGACCAGCACCAGGATAAACCTATTGCCTGAGGATGTTTGGGTGTCAAGGGGAACAACAATGTTGGTTCCTTCCCTATTAAATGGTACCACCACCACTGGGAGTGGAACCAATGGAGCTTAGATTGTTGTGCCACTTTTCCCAGATAACTAGCATGTGGCACAACTCATGCAGCGACTTTCTACTTGCACCCCCATCTTGGGCCAGTAGAAGTGCATGGATAACCTTTGCTTGGTTCTCTTGATGGCAATTTGACCAGCAAGGGGGACCTCATGTGCCAACTGAAGAGGAAGGATCTGACAGTAAGGGAAACCACCAACCTCCTATGGTCTCCTTCTGTAGAAACTGTAGGCTCAATGCAGAGGAGCCCACCTTCCCAATAAATCCTATGCTTCCAGGAGGCTCAAGCTGGGAGCAGATTCTTAATTTATTGTGTTTTTATAGGTGTTCCAAGTGTCAAATTTCCTAATGGCTCTTGTGTTGTTTTTCTCCTTTTACCAGTGATTGCAGTATCATATAATTGATTATCTTCAATTGTTGTAGTGTAAATCCATTTGAGAGAACTTGCCAATTCCTGTGATTTTATTGTCAGGGTTTCAAGGAGCGAGTTTGAGCTCATGATAAGAAGTTTGCTCTTTAGACTGACATCCTTCTTGAGTTTTATATTGTATTCATGAATGTTCAATTCAGTCCAGACAATTCTATTTCCTTTAAGGTTGACTGAATGGTTGCCCACCAACTTTATGTCAAAACCCAGAGTACCATACATGCATCTGAGCAATCACCATCACTAAATCCTATGTTCTCTTTCCCTAATTTTGTGACTTTTGTCCCTCTATTGTGTTTTGACTTTCCCCTTATTTGCCATTTCCTGCTTACCTTTTCCCTGCATCTTGTCCATCCAACGGAACAAGGTCTGGTTTACACCCTGGGTGGGGTCACACTCCACTCATTCAGACAAGGTCTTGGCATGTTAAGATCAGTATGGTGGTGATCTGCACAGTATAAAAGTAAATTAACACAACATGTCATCATAAAATCTTACTTTTATGGCATTGATGGCTTCCAAGGTGGTGGGTGGTTTAAAATAAGCTACAGCACAGTGACGGATGGTGCATAATACCTGTGTGAGCGCATTTGAGAACATTGCCCATGACATGCCATACAATATGCCCGCTGAGTGCTGGTAGGTGCCAGTGGCAAAGAAATAAAGGGCAGACACCAAGTTCTGGTGAGGGGATAACGCTGTGCATATGCTACTGTGACATTCAACTTCACACTGAAAGAGCTGCGTGACTTCCAAGATGGAGTTCCTATCGAGATGACACAGTGTCATTATATTGCTGTCTATTGGGTCCATGAGGAGGGCCTTAGTGTGGGGATGTGTGGTTTTCCCTTCTTCTTGGATTTGCTGCCCTTTGATGCTGTATGACATCAAATGTTCTGCCTTCAAATATTATGAAGAACTCTCCAATGTAGTGTGCTGTTGTCTGGACCTTTTCTTCGGTCTTGCTGCTGATAACAGGCGCGTGTGTTTGGTTTCAGTGGACCTGCCACTAATTTCCAACTGCATTTGGCAGGAGGTAATCTTTACTCGTGTCTCCAGATACGGTTTTGGTGGGTGTTCAAGATTGCTTTGTTTTCTGTTTCACAATGTATGTGATTGTACAGTGCAGTGTTTCACTCTGACAGTAACAGAGCAGTAATGCATGCAGTATTTGGAAATAATGCATGCTTTACCATTATGCCAACACTCTAACGAATGTGCCTTCATTTATTTATTTGTACCACGCTGAAAGCCCACAGGTATCATGGCGCACACAGAGACAGAAGACAGAAGACAAAAGATAAAGCACAAGACAATCTAATCTAATATAGCCTTGAAAAGTAATATTATTCAAGGAATGTGGGGGGGTCTGAGGCATTCACTGTGTAACTAGAATCACAGGGCAGGCTGTGGCCCCTTCCCCACGACCACCTCATTAAATGATCCCCAACCACAGGCAGGAGATTTTAATGCAAGGGTAATTTTAAAAAAAAATCTAAATTGCACAGAGGGGACTGCTAATGTGTGCACTGCATTCATCTTGTATGTTTCATGATTTGTCTTTGTAAAGTGAAAAGATACATTTTTTACTTGAAAAAATCGTGTGTACATGCATTTTTGCAGTTTTTAAAGCAAATAAGTGTGAATGCCTTGTCACAAAGCAAAGTTGAACCAACAACGTATGGACAAGAAAACGTATCATTAATGTAGGGTTAACTAGAGGTATTTACAAGATTCTACCAAATGTACGATGCTTAGAATCTTAAAGATGTGTCCAACAACAAGGTGGCGCCTCTTTAGAATTAAAAGACCTTGGTTCAACAAATCTTAATTGGGTTTCACTTCATGGAAAAGGTAATGTGTTCACAGTCCCTCACTGAGTGAGTTTTTAAGTGTCCCAGACCCTTTGTACTTGTATTCTACTTATTTCTGTTCCTGTTATGAGCTCTGAAAACCTGTTGTTCCAGGAGGCATGACCCAGGGTTCTTCGGGTCCACATGCACTTGCACGCTAGGCTTCACAATGGACTGAACTGGGACCCAGAATGGTCTTGTTCCTATTAGTGCATATCTGTGTTTGTCTCTCTGCAACCCCTCACTCTCCTCTCCCTCCTCCAGTACCTACATGATTCCATCTTTAATATTTTTTTTTTACTCGTGGCTTCATCCCACCTCCTCCACTGGTACTCATCACCACATACCTCCTTATGTTCCACCTTACCTCCGCCTTAATGTTCTATCCACCTCCCTCGGCACAACTCCTCTCAGCTCAATCCTCTCACCACTTATCACTCTCTTCTATGCTATTATTTCCGCCACCCTCCCACAGCATCTGTCTATCTTCTCGGCAGTGTTTATGCCCTCCTCTCCACAGCTTCTGCCGACTTCCTTTTCAAAACATTGGACAAGCTCGTCTCCCAACTTTGGGAAACCATCTCATTATAAGATTGGCCAACCTCCTCCTCATAACATTTGACAACCTCCTCCTTAAATCTTCTGTACACCTCATTTTCACAAGCTGGCCAAACTTCTCCTTATAGCTTTCTGCCCACCTAGACCTCCAAGCTTCTGCCAACTTCCTTGATGTTCCTTCATACATTCTTTCTTGTACTCTCTCCTCATTCTTCCCAGCCTTCTGCCACCAGGCTTCCTCTGTCTGCTTTCCACCATAAACGTCTCTCTCCCACACCCTCCATGCCCTTTTTGCCAACTCTTTACACCCACACCATGTTTAAGACGTTTGCAGCTTTCATGGAGCCCTTACTCCTCCCTCTGGATTGTGCTTTCCCTAAGCGGGTGCACCTGCGAGCAATAATAGGATTTTGATTGTGATTGGATCACTAGACATGCTTAATTGTACACACATGACACAGTTCCACCGGGTTGTGTCGTAACATGGACTGAGCTCTTTTAATGCTCATCCCCATCTTGGAACTGACATGCACATTTTGAGCGCTGATGGGCAGATGGCCTTCGTGCCATGTTCCTCCACCAGACGGCTCCTGTGCTCTTCTCTTTCTAGCCTCACTGATCAGAATATATATAATAGTCACATACTGGGAATCAGAACAGCATTGCATCATAGAGAATGGTGCGTCCTTTTAAGTGATAGGCTCAGCTCTGGCAAGCTTCATGTGACAGACCTCTGCAACAGAGGTGGGGGACGGTGGAGTGGCCCAATAGATCGCCACATACCAACTCTGTGCCCTGGATCATGCCCGGCCACTGTTACCACCACATCCAATGCTGCCAGGAACAAACAGGACAATAAGTCACTGATGTATGAATGGCCGGAGGCATTTAACTTAATCCAATGGTTTTCGGCCACCATGAAAATCCAACCTGAGGTAAAACCATTCCGTTTTGGCAATTGAAATGGATAGCAGAGAAGGAAAGACCAATCCTGTTCCTTGCACCCCTTTCCGCCTGCCGAAACCATTCAACTCCCTCAGAGCGCAAAAGGGGGTGTTCAGTCATGAGTAGCACATTTACACCTGGTTTTAACCCCACTTTTTGCACTTGCGATATTTAAATACCCCTTTAGTCACTTCTAGGAAAAATGAGCAGAGGAACCTAACAGGCGATGATGAGAACTTAATCTGTTTTCTATGAATGAATGGGATTTACCAGTGGCCGGACAGAATCCATCAAATGTATTTAAACATATTTACTTGAGCAATCGCCAGCACAGACCAGAATGTTAGCCTCTGCAGTTGGAAGTGAAATATCCACCATGCAGTGCATCAAACGTTCTCGTAATGTAAGCACAACCTCCTCTAAAAATGGATGACGTACAAAGAGTCCCATAGTAGGATTCCCCCTTGGCCCCTCGCCCTGATATTGATAATTTATGTAGCCCTGCAGACAATCATTACAGGGCCCTCCCTTTTAGAGAAATGAATTAATTGGGTTGGGGGGTGGGAGGCTCAGACATTTTATTGTTTCAATCTCAAAGGTGACACGAGAGAGGAATTCATTAAACGATGGGCGCTTGTGTGGGTTGAAAGGTGAGAAGGTCACGAAAAGGGTACAGAGGAGCAGGCAGACGTTCCTACAGAGGGAATCATACAATGTCCCCGGTTTAAAATTGGAGTAAAAAAATCAATTTTCCTCTGAGGATTGTAAAGAATAGGCAACCAGGATCACCTGTGAGGGAGAATTGTTGCCGAAACTTTGTTATGCCCCAGTCCGACCCTGGGAAAAGGGGTTGAGGAGAGCGGAAACTTTGAAATGGACACCCGCTCATCGGGCAGAAGGGGTCTCCTGCAGAGCACCGGGTGCCCCTGAGGTCTCCCAATAACTTGTGAAATGTAATCGAGACAGGCATGCTTTTCAGCCAGATTCCCAGGTGCAAAAAAAACAGGATATGGAGCATTGATGTAGCTCGTTCTCATTTTGTCAAACTAAAAGGCAAACGGTATGAACCATAGGAGTGCGTGGGGGAGGAGGGAAGATTTACCTCTGGCTGATGGGTTCCCTGACCTCCGTTGACCTCTGCAGCAATTGCAACTGGAGCGATGGCTCCACATAACGCTATGGTGGATTAGGTTTCCTCAGTTTTCAGCACTGATGAACCGCTGCAGGCACTTTCTTGTCTTTCTCCATCCTCCCTTCATATTGGTTGGATTTGGGGTGCTTCTGAAGCAGTGCCCCCCCCATCTTCCAATCAAACTCTAAGCAATTACTGGGAATCACCCCTGCGTTGGCGGGGTGGACATGTCTGGTATCGACCCGCTAGCCCGAACCTAGGAAGGCCTGAGAGAAGCTAAAGGCCTTGGTGAGGGCAGTGGCTGGTTGCCGGCCATGTCCACCCCTGACAATGGGGTGATAACCATTCACACCTCAGGGTTCAGACAGGGTGCAAAAGGGTTTATTTTATTTTTTTTTTACAAGTGATGCACAAGCTTAATCTCCCCATAAATATAAATAAAAACAAGATGGCCAGCACCATAGGAAAAGGGACATAGTGCCATGGAGGTGGCCGCGGTCGGGAGAAGTGCGGGGACCGGAGCATAAAGCTCCACTCCAGCAGGTAACTGCTGAGGGAGGGATGGGGTGAGGAGAGAGATTGTATATTTCTGGGGTGTAGGAAGGCCACCATCGAATTGAGTAAAAAAGGTGAAGAAAGGGACAACTGTATAGCATCACATCCTCCCAATATTCACAGCTCCTCTAGTGGGATTACTCAACTCTGGTTTTTATATGCTAGTGTAGAGGAGGAGCCAAGTGCCTCTACTGGAAGTCCCGCCCCCATATTGCCTATATGTTGGAAACCGGAAAATGTGACATGCACAATGCCAATAATGGTCCCTATACTACAAAGAGTCCTCGAAACAAGGTATCCATTGAGAAAGGCCTATATGATGTACCTGCAGAGAAATGACAGTCTTTTAAAGGAGGTTCTGGAAAAAGTCTGAAGATAAATGAAAGTGAAGACTGGTGATGTCACATGAAGCAGAGATGACACACCCAGAAGAGTTGCCAATGAAGAGAGTATATAGACCCTATAGAATCTGATGGCGAAGTAAAGAATTGGGCACCATTTCATGAACAAAATGAAGATTGCACATGCAGAAAGCACTGAAGAAAATACAAAGTCATTTTACAATTGTACAGATACTGAAACACAAGTAGACTAAGTAATCATAAGGCTAGCTATACATAGTGAATAGACTGCAGGCAGCGCCCTCATTATATATATGTGTATTAAATCTGGATGTTCCACAACGCATTTTAGCATACAGGACCCCATGAACAGAAGGGCTGAAAGTGTGGTGCAGTTGATGGAAACAGCTGACGACGAAGGAAGATTCGAGAAAGGTTGTCTGGCCCGGTGTCAAGGGTTGCAGCAGCCAAGAAACTGGTTATCTATTCGAGAAGATACAATGAACATGAGAAGCAAGACTAGCTCCTGTTCAGGTGTAATGGAAAAACACTAGAATTGCCAGGATTTATTCATTTAATAGTGTTAAATACGTAGAAGGAGCTCACAACATGGTCTCCTGTAACATGGTGAAAATGAAAATAGACTTTAGGCAAGCTACACCGAGACTTGAAGATAAAACCATGCTCACACTCCCTTCTATTCTCTGGTGTAGTGATACTTTCAAGGCAGAGTTCAAAGACTAATTGAATGGCAGACAGCAGGAGTGATGATGAATGTTGGGCTAATTGGGTGGGACAGCATGGTCAAGTCCAACCCTCCAGCACCTGGGGTACCAGCTTGCGTGCTTCTAGCGACTGGAATATTCCAGAAGGGTACAAGCGTGCCAACCAATTGTAGAGGGCCACATAGCAAACAGCCTTATAGTTTGAAAGTGTAGGGTATTTTGTGTAGATTTGGGGCCTAGGCGGTATTTTCTTACCACCAAAAATAAAAGTAATTTAGCAATAATCACTCCTTGCATTCAGATTGGGTTTGGTATTATAGTGGTATCGTGGCTATGCATTATTTCAGTACACAGATACATTTAGTTGGTATGCATTTTGTTGTGGTATAGTGATGAGCATAATTTCTTTGTTTTATTTGTGGCCCCAACATACAAAACCCCTTTCTTTTGTTTAGACTGTTCTTGTGATCTCTAGAGGCCTCAGGCTTCTACATTATGCAAGAACACCACATTTTCATATGGGGTGCCACTTATGGCTGTTATCACTGATTTATCTACACCAGTGAGCTATGCTTCCATAAAGTATTCACAACAACATGTGGTATAATCACTCATTTATTTACATTAGTGAAACTATTTCTAGATACCTCTCTCTCTGCTGACTCATGTACGTCCAGCAGACTATCAGATTGTGTTCCACTCAGACGTCACACACACATATACACATAATTACTCATAACATAACTTTTTCCACATGGGATGCTTGACATATATTACCTAATAACCTCCCCTTTTATCAGGTGATATGGGCTAACTGCACCAGAGAAAAACAGAAGCAAATAGAAGCCTTTACACAGATAGTGATTTACATCAGTTTCATTTAAAAAATCATACATTACCAGTTTTGCGAGGCAGTCTTTTCTAGAATAAACATAAGAGAAACAATTGCAAAATACATGGCATTTCATTAGATTCTTTGCAACAATAAAAAGCACAGTGCATCAGTTGACTTGCATTTCTGAATGGCAACATTAGAATGCAGCTATCGCTACGCTGCCTGTATGAAATAGATTTCATTCACACACCGCACTCTCCCTTTGTGTAAGATAATTACCAGCAAATTGTAGCTGTTCAGCACGCAAACTCTCTGGCTGGTCGCTTTCTTTAAATGGCTCATGGCTTCCTTTTAGAGCACCCGGCGAGGACATGCAGTTCCAATCTGCACTCTTTGGTCCTCAAGCCGGTGCTAATTGACTGGAATCTCCAGCCTGTGAAGGTCAGCAGTGCACTGGAACAACGCCCCTCAATCAGGCAACCCCACAGCAACTCCCGCCAAGTCCTCACCGAAGCTGTGCAAAATGTCCACTGCCTTTCTTCCTCCCCGAGATGCACCAAGAGACCTCTGTTACAGCCCCTAAGTGACATGCATCCAATAAAAATCTATCATGCCATACCCTCCTTCTTCAAACAATAGCTCACTTTTCAGTAAGATACTGTATCCACTAATTTCCTGCTTATTCGAGTTTGTTTCCTTAGCAAGGACCGTGAAAAGCAAAAGGAAAAAAAAATCCTGAATGTCCGTTTAAAATGAGTTTCAGCCTGCCTCATTTTGCACTTGGAGAACACATTATGATACTAATAAGTTAGAATCATGTTAGTACTGTTAATTATATTAGTTCATTAATCCTCTAATGTGTCTCCTGCAACAGAGGCATTTCAGGTGAGAAAAAAATGGTGCGTTTTTAAATGTGAACAAAAAAATGATGTGTGAAAAAAAATGTGTTTTTGACTGAGTAGCCTGTCCTCATTTACATATCCATATGTTACACCGGCAACACATGGCTTGCTGTACCGCATTATAGCAATACATTGATCCCATGCAGTGGTGCTGCACTCCAAAAACACGCTAAATAATCCTACATATCCCCTCCTTTTTCTGAGAATTTTGGCCATGGTCCAAGCCACAATTGGAAGAAATCCAACTTGTTCCCTTTCTTCTTTTTAAAATGTATGCGTGTTGGGATATCTTTCTCTCACCATTGTAGCCGCTCACATGAGCAACATCTTCATTTTTACTGATAAAACAATCAACCATCCTCCCATTATTAGCACCAGGACAGCTAAACCCACTATAGAGCGTTCCCACCAGGTTCCCCAATTAAATCTTTTCACTTCTATTATACCCAGGTTACTAATCGTAATGTTGTTCTTTCTTAGATTAATTTTCACTACGTGTTTCTCTTTATGATTCAATAAGAATTCTAGGTCCGGGTCTATTGGAAATGCATCCCTTTGAAAAAATTCAATATTTTCTACTTGGCTTTCCCAAATGTCATTCGTAACATGAAATAATGTTAACCCTCCATTCTTCACAATTGTATCCTTTGGAACCTGTAAGTTAAAGACATTATATTTCACCTGTTTAACCACATATGTTCCATGATTTAAGTGTACTACTGTCAGGTTTTTTAAACAGGTGCTGATCAACCATTTACCTTTGACCATTTTAGCCTGTGCCAATTCTTCACTCCCCATATTGCTAATGATCATTTCACATTCTTCTGATATACTTGGGTCAGATTTCAAACCACAAATAGCGTCTGTAGCATCAGGAACAAACGGTTTACCTGGGCACATATAATTTTGTTCTTTAAATTTGACACACGTTTCCAAGTTTGGTATCAAGTAAACCTCAGGCTCCCATGACTGAAATGCCACCACTTCTGGAGTCTTAATCTTAATAAATGTGTCCTCTTGCCAAAATCCCACATTGTGTACCCACTTGGTTTGATAAATAAGTTCAGGAGCTACATATGGGATGCAGAGTAAGAATCCAATTTCCAACCTTTCCAAGTCCACATATAATGGCATTGCATTACCCATTTCAAATGCAATTTTTACCTGTACCACATCAATCTCCCTCCTAGTCAACCTTTCTATCATTTGATGAATAATATACTGTGAAACAAAGTACAATGGTATATGTCCTTGAATCAATTGTGAAATTGCAGTTTGAACTTCTCTCATATAATTTGTTAATAGTCTATCAACAGGACTCATTATATTCAAAATCTCACTAAGTGTTCTGTCATGCTTAATAATCAGCTTAGTTGCCCATTGCATCACATCCGCTTGTTCATTCAATATGATCGCAGTTTCATTTATGAACCTCACTTGTTCATCCAATCCCCCTCTAATCCCATCTAATGTTTTTTGTATTATTTCTAGGTCAACACTCAGTTGTTGTGCTTTAGTACTCAGCGTCCCTACTGAAATGGCATTGGCTGTTGATATCGTTGTACCTATTATGGCTCCAACTATAGACATTACCAATGAGATCGCAAGCATCACCGCTCCTCTTTTTCCTCTCCTCTTCTTAATGTCTGCTGAATTCACAAATGTTTTTTCCAATTGCATCAATATATCTCTTATTGACTGCTTAGCGTCCTCTTTTCTTATTTCCAGCAACTATTTAGTCTGCTCAGCTTTAATTCCAGTGTTGTTAAATTGTTTTTTATCAAAATATCAGGATTCAATGTAATATAAATGTTCTGGAAAACCATCCTTCCATCACTCATGATGAATCCTGGTGCTTCTTCTACCGCAATACCAGATGCTGGTCCAGGTTCAATGACAACCTGTGCTTCTGAATTTTTGAAGTTCCCTCCGAATATCAACATAATTATCCATATTGTCGGCGTCATCTTCAATGCTGATCGCTTTGCAGCCTTGGTCTTTGCCCCCTTCCAGGGCTTCTCCGGAATCCGTCCACGACTCCATCGTCTCCTGTGGCCTCCGATCCCGGAACCAGCAATTAAATGTACGTTAATATTCTAAATCAAATAGAAAATAAACAAATTAAGTACATAGCACAATACTAACTTCACCCGTTTGCCAAAAATAAAACATGCTTTGTAAAATATTTCGCCCTTTTTCCTCTTGCTTTCTGAAATTAAACATAGGCTAAAGAGAAAACAAACATGCATAAAACAGCATTCAATATTTAATACATTTTCATTTTGCACACCAACTCCATAAATGTTAGCTTCCATTTTTTTTTATATATATATATTTACATATATTACAGTGTGTATGTGCCATTATTATAATCAACCATCTTTATTTAACTTCTCTGCCACTACCTTCTGACTAGACCCATTTACTCAACTTTTTTTATGTTCAAGGGACTTTATCTGTTTCTACATGCTCAAGTTGTTTAATCTCATGTCTGGGGTGACATGGTTTAATTTGATTCACATGAACAAACTGTTCTGTTGCTGTTTCACCTTCAGTCTTCAAAATTTTATAGACCACAGAAGAGACCGTATCTATAATTCGAAATGGCCCCTGCCAGGCTGCTAGAAATTTGGAATTTTTCTGTTTACCTTTTCCAAAATGAAATTTATACACCTGATCGCCCACACAATATTCCTTTACTGACGTCTTTTTATCATAATATGACTTTGCACTGTCAGCAGCTCTTTCTAAATTTTTCTGTGCAAAAGCAAATGCATGTTGTAAATGCTTCCTCAGTTCATCAATGTATTCATGAACTGTGGATGCGCTCACAAGTGTTTGCTCATGTGTCCTGTATAGCAGGTGTTGTGGTAACACCATTTTCCTACCTGTTAAAACTTCATGAGGACTAATACCTGTTGCTTTGGCAGGAGTTGATCTGATTGCCATCAAAACCAAAGGTAAGCGTAAATCCTAGCTGGAACCTGCTTCTGCCACGAATTTCTTTAAAATGTCCACAGCAGACCTATTGCTGCGTTCAATTCCACCCGAAGAAGCCGCCCGATATGCGATATGTAGCTTTCTCTTCACACCCAATATTTGCCATACCTTACTCATTAGAGCACTTGTAAAATGACTTCCGCTGTCTGATTCTATTCTTTGTGGCAACCCAAACCTTGAAAACACATGATTCACCAGCAATGTGGCTGCTCTTTGCGCACTACAATCTGGTGCAGGAATACACTCAATCCACTTCGACATCAAACACACCACACTTAAAATATAACGGTTCCCCCTGCTCGACCTCTTTACAGGCCCTACATAGTCTATTTGCAAATCTGACCATGGAAGAGTTAGGCCTCTTTTCATTAATGGAGCTCTATGCATTGGTGAAGCAGGTTTAAATTGGGCGCACAATACACATCCTCTAGTATATAATTCTACATCTTGGGACATATGTGGCCAATAAGCATACTCTTTTAGTATTTCCATTGTTTTCTGTGAGCCTCTGTGACCTGCAGTTATAGCATCATGTGCATGGTGTAGTATTAACCCTCTGAATGAAAGGGGTACCACCCACGGTATCTGTCCTGTTATGGACACTCATGAGTCCATCTTGTAGTCTTATTCGTTTTTTATTCTTTAATAGCACCCTTAACTCTTCTTTTCCCATACAATCATTTTCTGTTAAAGGGTTTTGTTCAGGATCTATCAAATGATTATAATAGATTCCCAAAATTCGATCATTCTTTTGTGCCTCAATCAGATCTTGGTCTGGTGTATCATACCTCCACTGTACCACTGGTTGATATGTCTCCTTTGGTGCTTTAGAACGTGTTATTGCATCAATTCGTATTTCACCCAGTAAATGTTCAATAGGTAGCAATTCTCCCATCACAGCCCCAATTTTAGCCAGGTGATCTGCCTTATCATTTCCCAACTTATCCTCTCCTGGAGTTTTTAAATGCCCACGAATTTTCCTCCAGTATATTGTTAAATCATTTTCTGACACCAATTTGTCTATGGCTTGTATCATTTGTCCATGTTTAAGTGGCTTTTTGTTGTATGTAATCATGCCAGGTAAATATTCGACAAAGCTATTTCGTGCGTAATCAGAATCAGTCACCAGGACAATTTCACTGAATTTATTATCAACTGCAGTAGCAGTTGCTTTATAAATGGCTGCCATTTCCGCTACCTGACTGCTCCTAGCACCAATTCTCAACTCTATACTCGGGATACCTTCACACTTCAACCAGACATTTCCTATTCCTAACACCAATTGTTTATCACTGTCATTTTCAATGTGAAAGGCACAACCATCAACATATACAGTTGTCAAGTCCTTGCATGTTTTTTCATCAAAAGCTTTGTGTGGTGATTGTTCAAATTCCTGCAAATTAGGTTCCACTTCTATTTCGTTTGATACTGGTTCAGCTACACAGTCATGTAAATCTGCTAAACCTTGAGCAATTGTGCTTCTCTTATTCTGGCCATATCTCACTTCTACAGGAAAGCCTTGTAATGCCAGAGTCCATGAAGTGATTCTGGATTGTGCAAGATTACCTGACCTAATTCTTTTACTCTCTAAAAACTGCAAAGGTTGATGATTTGTCTCAATAATCACCTTTTCTCCCTGAACAATGGGGCGGAAATGTTGTAGCGCCCACACAGTGGTTAATAGGGCCTTTTCACATTCATTGAATTCATGCAATGGTTTTGTGATTCAAATCATGTTTTTGTGATAACACTGCTGACATACAATGTTCAGAGAAACCTATTTCTATAAAGAAATCCCTATCCTTTATGGGGTATGCTAAACATGGTGCCTTTACAAGACATTCCTTTAATTTAGCCACTGCCTCAGACTGCTCTTTTTCCCTTTTCCAGGGTGTATTCAGTTTTAGTAGTTTAGTCAATGGATGAGTGATTTCCCCATAATTTTTAATGAACTTTCTGTTATAGCCTGTCATTCCAAATACACCTATTACGCCTTTCACATTTTTAGGATCTTTTAGTTTCTGTATGGCCTCTATTTTCTTCTTTTGTGGATTTAGTCCATGTTTAGTCACTTCTTGGCCTAGTTAATTCACCTTTTTCTTGCACCATTGTGCTTTTTGTAAAGATACTTTGGCGCCTGCTTTCTGCAATCGGCCAAGAACATGTCTTATTTCATCAAAATTGCTTTTCAAGCTATCATTTTTTATCAGGACATCATCCACATAAATTATGGTTCCTCTTTCTTCTGCATCAGGCATAGCCTTCCTCAAAAATATGCCAAATTCACTCCCACTATTGAGGTACCCGAATGGAGTTCTAACCCATGCGTATTGAGTCTTATCAAATGAAAAGGAAAATAAATTCTGTATCTCCTCTGCCAATGGCACACACCAATATCCAGAGGTGAGATCTAATGTGGTGAACATTTTTGAACCATGTACCTGAGCTACTCCCTGATCAATGAATGGCAGTGGCCATCTGGATACTGGCACTCTTTTATTTAACTCTCTCAAATCTGCACACAGTCGCCATTGACCGTTTGGTTTTAAGACACCTAAAATAGGTGTATTGGATGTGCTATGAATGGGCCTGATGATTCCCTGCGACTCAACATTTTTAATAATCTCTGCCAATGATTCTAAACATGCCAGCAGTAGTCTATACTGGGGTACAAATAATGGGCTTCTGCTACACCCTTCCGGAAGTGTGGCCACATGTAAATTAGTTAGCCCGCAATCATAAGCATCTTTTGCAAATACACCTTTAAACTCCATAAATATCTTCCTCAATTCATTTCTATCCTCCTCGTTGTCACATGCATCCGCTAACAAAATCTGCTCCTCTACCATTTTGGAGAATTCTGGAAAATGTTCTGGCATGGGAATCTAAGCGCTTTCCTCTAATTGTGTGGCTGTGTCTCTTTGTAAAGCTGCCACTTTTAAATGTTTTGGCATATCAGTTTCCACTTCAATGGGCTGATTTTCTATTTCATTTTCATTTAAGTTAAATGTTATGCAATCCACTTGATGACAGCACACTGTCTCGCTTGAATCATAAGGGTACACAGAATGAATTTTAAATATCCCTTTGGGCTGAGAGTCCAGGTATTCTGGCAATTCACCCTTAGCATCTATATACTTTTCAGGGATATTTCCAATAACCATGTTATTTAGATCTGCTGTAATGTGATTTTTGTATGGCCATTCCTACTGGGGAGTTTTCCTCTAAATGAATATTCTGACAGACTTTATTATTCACCATAGTTTTTACAGACCCTTCACCCACATCTACCAATGGAATGTATTCATAATCCAGGCCTTGCTGTCTTATGGATTCATTCAGACACACAAATGCATCAGAATCTTTCATCTGCTGTCCATTTTTGCATTTCAGTGTTATTGCAAACTGCTTTGTGAATGCAGGGACAACAGTATCTTTCCTCATTTGTAATTCAATTGCAAAAGGGACCAGCTGTGCGTAATGATAAGCCCTTCTTTTGTCTTCAAATTCACGTGCCGGCCCACCTAAGCGTGACCATATCTTTTGATTAAGGAAATCTAGCACCATACACATTCTGTGCATGATGTCATTGCCCATGTAAAAGTCATTTTGTGTTCCACATACTATCCAAACATTATGGTAAATTGTTTTTTGTCCAATGCTAATTTTCAGCATGTATCTACTTGCAATTCGGTTTTAGTCTGGACCATCCAATCCAGAGAGATACTGGTTTTTAATCCTAAATTTCGGGATCTCCTCCCTTTCCATTATTTTTTGCAACAATTTCTCATTAATGAAGCTCCTTTCCTGTTAAAGCGCTAAAGTGGCTTTTATTGTTTTAGAATAGTCATTTATCCCAACATGAACCCATGGTTGTTCATCTTCCATGTGTATTTCAGAAAGAGTGGTAATGTGTTTTTCTGAACCTGCTCTAGGAGCAGTATTCAGTTTGCATGTCTTCTCTTTTAAATAAAAACGTAAGGTGTGCTCATCTATGGCAGTTTGCTATTCTTTCCTTGGGTCTAAGTATATTTGTAGAGGTCATTTTTTATTTTCACTCTGCATCTTGTCTTGACACTTTAATATAACAGTGACGCTAGGTATGCAACTATTCTGGAGATACACCTCCACTGCATCATTTGTTATTGCAATGGTGTGACATTCATTTATATTGCTATTTTGTGATTTTAGTTTCTTAGGTCTCAATGGTTTTTTGGTTAAGGACCACAGTACTCCATTCACCCCATCTATGAGCGGAGATAATCTTTTCAGGCAATCTGTTCCCATCAGAAATGGATTATCACAAATGGATGTGACCAATACCTCCTGTTTCATTCTGTGTTTACCTATCTTTATGTCAACCTCGGTGACGCCTATAATAGGCACCTCCTCCCCATTCTAATTATGCACTGGACCTTGATTTTCCTTCACTGTGATCTGATTCTGCGGGGATCTCCATTCATTGATACTCTTTACCAGTTCTTTAGACATAATTGTGGCCTGTGCGCCAGTGTCAATCATTGCAAATGTTTGGCATTTTTCTTCTACAGTGATGGGAGCATAATACCTGTCTTCAACTTCCTCTAACACACATAAGAAGTGTGAATTCTTACTGATTTCGGGGCTCACCTTTCTCAGGCCTTTTTCACTTTTGGCTAAGCACATTGGTAAATGGAAAGACATTTTTCCCTCCTTTTTGCTCATTCCTGTGTGAGAGACTTTATTCATTTCCCCAAGTTCAGAGGTTTTTTGGAGTGTGGCCACTGTTCACCCATCCATCCAGGTATCATCAGAGGTCACACTACAACCCTCCAACTGAACATGTGTAACAACATCATTTGGCAATTTGTCATTGCCTAATTCTGTGCATTTGTGATTACTCAGTATGATACCAGCCCTTTTAACCTCTTCAAAAATATATATGTGGTTCCAAGGATTCTTCAGGTGATTTACCTGTACCCTCCTTTTGAGCATTTCTTTTTCCTGCCTGTGTTTGATCATTGTTCTGATTGCCCAGGGAAGGAGTTATAGCATTGCCACTTACTCCCGGTTCACTGGTATTCCCCATGCATGAGTCATTTTTCTTAAACCTGTCTCTTTGTTCTTTGGATTTTCAGGTTTTCCTATTTCATTTGTACATATCGCCAATGTTTGATTTAGTTCTAGGTTAAACCGTACCTCTCTTTTAGAGGTATTTGCATTTTCTGTTACATGTTCATGTACTGGTATTTTCACTTTTAAATCATTAGGCATCTCAGAGTCATTATGCAAAATTACATCAGAGCAAACTGTCTTTTTGGCGCTGCAGGTATCATAAGTACTTAGTCACTTTTCAGAAGCCCCCCGATCATTGCTATGGCCTTCTGCCCCCTCCTTTGATGACTGTTTTTGTGTTGTACAGAGCTTTCCTATTTGCTCAGCCAACATTTTCACTTGGGCCTCAAGGCACTGGAATCCTTCCATCTCTCTCGAATCCTCTCTCTGTGCCTAGATCGATATTGGTTGTTTTCTCCCTGATTGGATCTATTCTGATACCTCTCAGGAGAATGATCTCTATTGGGATGGTTCCTGAACTCTTGATTAATTTGCGGAGGGGAGCGGGGTGCACCCATCCTTTGGTTGTAGTCCCCTGGTGGGGAATCATTGTACTGACGTGACGTGTATTTCATGTTCTGCCTCATGTCTTGTCTCTCAGGTTGTGGGTACTGGCCCCTATGTTGATTCCCATTATCAGCAAATCGATCCACATATCGGGGTCTATCCTGATTACCATATATCATGGTATTGGGATCAAATCTGCTTTGTGTCCCCAATATCTGATAAGGACCATCATTTCTTTGATCCTGATTTTGTCTCTGGTTATCGTTCATACCTGACATATCAGGTTGATAGCCTGCCCGGGGCCTATCTCCTAAGTACCTGGGGCTGATGTAGCTCTCCCTATTACTAGGATCATGTGATTGGAACATTGGTGCAGTGTGTGATGACCTTTGTTGATTACCCCTCTGTTCAGGTGCCAAATTATTTTTACTTGGACTGTGAGCAGACTCAAGGGACATTTTGGCTGACCTGATTTCCAACATTGTTGCTGAGGGTTCTGTAGATTTAGGTCTAGTATCTTTCATTTTATCACTTTCTCTACCGTGACAATAGAGTACCTCATATAGTTTTGTGCTTTGGTGTACAATCCATTCCAGGGACTTGTCACGGTCAAATTCACAGACCAATTGTGATATGATGTCTTTCTGCAGCCCATAGAAGTAGGCAGTTTTAAACTCATTGGAATTGGGGTCAAAAGATACATCAAAGCGAGAAAATGCTCTTTTTAAGTCTTGTAAAAACTGGCGAGGGGATGTATTAGGCCCAGCAGTGATTGTGTAAGCGACTTTCTATGCCTCCTGCAATGACTGGAAAGGAGAAAAATGATGCCGAATCTCTTTTTCGAACTCCGCCCATGTCATATTCTGCTGTTCATTCAATCCTCTTATAATACTGGCTGTCGGGGCATCTAAAGTTAAATGAAAATATTGCCTGTACTGTTCCTTAGGTATCTGGATGGATTTAAAAATGTCATGAACCGCTTCTAAGTGATCCTCTATGCAGCATTCCCCTCCCTTTTTAAATGGTTTTATCAGGGCTTTAATGGATTTCATTATCCTTATGGGGCTACTTGTTGCAGTGCATGGAATTGCATTATTTGGTGACTCAACCCTGGTTCCAGGTGTATGGGATTGGTGGCGGCCCCCAATGAGAGTATCAAATCCCCCAAGGGCGCTGCAACCAAGTTCAGTCACCGGCCCAGTCACTGGGGCACTAGCCCTTTGGGTAGAAAAAGAATTCACCTCAACTCCATAACTCCATTGAATGTGGTACCCTGCCGCCTCTCCTGGGACGTGGGAATGCACATTTGCTGTTCTAAGTCCTTACACTTTTTAAGGAGCCTGTTTGCTTCGTTTTGCAAATAGTTGTTTTGATCACTCATTTTATTAATAACCTCCAGCATGTCGCACATTTGCATTTGGCACTCATTAAATTCTTTATTCCTCTTGTCTCTTTCTTGAAGCATTTTAACCATTTCTTGTTCCGCATTTTGGAAGTCACTTTCTTTCTCATAATGTTCTTTTTGTAAAATCTGCATCTCTAACACAACCTCATCTTTATCTTGTCTAATGTGGTCCACCAATGCTTTTAAGTGTACCAATTCTTGTTCACTGTCCTCAAACTGTTTCTTGCTTTTGGACAATTGAACATCAACATCTCTGCATTTTAACTGCATGTCTTTTTGGCATACATCCAATTCTGCTCTTAACATTTCCTCTTTTTTACTTGCCCCATCTAAGTCAGTCTTTAACCTGTTAATTAGCTGGGTGTCATTTTCTTGCATTCGCAGGGACCTATTCAAAATAAACCAGATTTTGGAGCATAGCCGTATCAAACAGTCTTTCTCTGCATTTTTATCGGCTGCATTTAATAACCTTAGAAGGCAGACCTGAATTATGCTGCCTTCTGCAAAAATATTGTCTAGTTTTTCTTTCTGCACCTCACCCTGAATGCGGTCATGCCATTCTGAGGTACTGTTTGATGACCACGTCCCATGTGCAGAAACTTTGCCTCTAAATATTGCACTAGGTCTGAGAATGTGGTTTCCCTTTGAGACATTCTGAAATTCGTTTTTAGTGACACACTGCTATTATGAAATGGGTTCCCTTTAATGTACAGATGGTAGTGTGAGACACACTTACCACGCCCAGTAGGTGCTCTATGATCACGTTCCCGGCCTGCAATGCACCATAAATATGTAGGGTATTTTGTGAAGATTTCGGGCCTAGCAGTATTTTCTTACCACCAAAAATAAAAGTAATTTAGCAATGATCACTCCTTGCATTCAGATTGGGTTTGGTATTATAGTGGTATCGTGGCTATGCATTATTTCAGTACACAGATACATTTAGTTGGTATGCATTTTGTTGTGGTATAGTGATGAGCATAATTTCTTTGATTTATTTGTGGCCCCAACATACAAAACCCCTTTCTTTTGTTTAGACTGTTCTTGTGATCTCTAGAGGCCTCAGGCTTCTACATTATTCAAGAACACCACATTTTCATATGGAGTGCCACTTATGGCTGTTATCACTGATTTATCTACACCAGTGAGATATGCTTCCATAAAGTGTTCACAACAACATGTGGTATAATCACAAATTTATTTACATTAGTGAAACTATTTCCAGAGGCCTCTCTCTCTGCTGACTCATGTACGTCCAGCAGACTATCAGATTGTGTTCCACTCAGAAGTCACACACACATATACACTGAGTGGAATCACGCATACAGCTATTTATAATTACTCATGACATAACTTTTTCCACATGGGATGCTTGGCATATATTACCTAATAACCTCCCCTTTTATCAGGTGATATGGGCTAACTGCACCAGAGAAAAACAGAAGCAAATAGAAGCCTTTACACAGATTATGATTTACATCAGTTTCATTTCAAAAATCATATATTACCAGTTTTGCGAGGCAGTCTTTTCTAGAATAAACGTAAGAGAAACAATTGCAAAATACATGGCATTTCATTAGATTCTTTGCAACAATAAAAAGCACAGTGCATCAGTTCACTTGCATTTCTGAATGGCAACATTAGAATGCAGCTATTGCTACACTGCCTGACTGAAATAGATTTCATTCACACACCGCACTCTCCCTTTGTGTAAGATAATTACCAGCAAATTGTAGCTGTTCAGCACGTGAACTCTCTGGCTGGTCGCTTTCTTTAAATGGCTCAGGGCTTCCTTTTAGAGCACCCGGCGAGGACATGCAGTTCCAATCTGCACTCTTTGGTCCTCAAGCCGGTGCTAATTGACTGGATACTCCAGGCTGTGAAAGTCAGCAGTGCACTGGAACAACGCCCCTCAATCAGGCAACCCTACAGCAACTCCCGCCAAGTCCTCACCGAAGCTGTGCAAAATGTCCACTGCCTTTCTTCCTCTCCGAGATGCACCAAGAGACCTCTGTTACAGCCCCTAACATGACGTGCATCCAATAAAAATCTATCATGTCATACCCTCCTTCTTAAAACAGTAGCTCACTTTTCAGTAAGAAGCTGTATCCACTCATTTCCTTCTTATTCGAGTTTTGTTTCCTTAGCAAGGACCGTGAAAAGCACAGAGAAATGAAAGAAAAAAAAAATCCTGAATGTCCGTTTAAAATGAGTTTTATCCTGCCTCATTTTGCACTTGGAGAACACATTATGATATTAATAAGTTAGATTCATGTTAGTACTGTTAATTATATTAGTTCATTAATCCTCTAATGTGTCTCCTTCAACAGAGGCATTTCAGGTGAGAAAAAATGGTGTGTTTTTAAATGTGAAAAAAAAATGATGTGTGAAAAAAAAATGATGTGTTTTTGACTGAGTTGCCTGTCTTCATTTACATATCCATATGTTACACCGGCAACACATGGCTTGCTGTACTGCATTATAGCAATACATTGACCCCATGCAGTGGTGCTGCACTCCAAAAACACGCTAAACAATCCTACAAAAGCCAATTAAACTTTGTGTAATTCATGACAGCAAAGCCATGGGCACAGATACAGTTGACTATAGCGCATCACTGCCGGCTGTTACAAGAGAAAAACAAGAAGAAGGAAGATGCTAGAAAACCTGAGGAAGCCAAGTTAGTTCAGAGGAAATTGTCAAAGTACGCAATAGAAGGAGCGGTATTGGCAAGTGGAGAGGAACTGTGAATACAGCAAGGAGTGGGTGCATCACAGGCAAATAATCAACACCAGATGGACCAAGGAGGGAATGGGTTTATGCCGCCAGGAAGAGGAATGAGCTACAGAGGAAGGGGTGGTTTTCAGAATAATCAAGGCGGTTTTAAGAATGTACAGAAGGATAATCAGAATGTGCAAGCAGGATTCAACCAAGGGAGGCTAGTCAGAAGAACTCCTCCTATATGCTGCAGATGTGGAATGACAGGGCACATCACACGAACATGTGGAAGCCAAGGGTATGTACAGAATGGGAAATTCTAAAGATCGGGGACAGTTTATCCTCCAGCATATAAATCACAAGCTAGGGATGGGTGATGGTTTGCCCAAGATCAGACAGTGTATCAAGCACAAGCGCTGCAAATGCAACAGGCATTGCAACCATGGCAAGGACCATTGAATCCGCTGCAAGGGCAGTCACTGCACACACCCATGCAGGTACAGCAGAATGCAAACACAGGACAGTTATTGACACCTAGATTATTGGGTGTCATGTTGATGTGAGGAAGTCCTTTTACATGTACAGAGATAAGTATGTACCCACAATAGGACAGCTCACAGGGCGACTTGCTGTGTTCAATACTATCAGTGACACCAGATCCCCCAAGAGGAACCAATGGTTGATGTGACAATTGGAGGCACATCTTTTTCTTTTTTAGTAGAAACTGGGGCTACTCATTCATGTATACGAGAGGGCAAATATCCAATGTTGGGAAATGCCATGAATGTGCAAGTTTTCTCTGGAGCTACAAGTAGAGTTCCTTTTACTGATGAATTACCAGTCTCCATAGGAGAGTGTGACATGACTGTTCCATTATTGTATTCAAGGCAGACAACAGTTAATATTCTGGGCCGATATTTAATGACAAAGCTTAATATGATGATTTCTTTTACTGATGAAGGCATAGTGTCTTCTACCTCAAGGATACATTATATGAATGTGGGCGAAAATTTATATTGCCATTTACAGGGAAAATGGCTCTGCCAGGAATGCCATTAGAGCCAGAAGTCTTTTTTATGTGGTACGCATTTTGTTGACAGGGCAACCCCGCTTATTGGGAAAGATTATGAGAAAACCTGATGAGTTTTTTTTCAGGGCACAGATACCGATGGACAAAGAGGGGGGAGACTATTCCCCTAGAGTTAAATGCAGCCATAGTGTGAGGGGAATTGGCCATGCTTGAAGGAACCGATGACGAGGGCAGGCCATGGATAACGGTGATTGCCATTGGGGAAGGGTTTAGAGATAATCCAACAGATGATGAAGTAATATTTGAGATGAGTATTACAATTTGGATCAAAATGGAGAAAAGGGAAATCCCACAGCGAATGGTGATATGCGGCAGCGCCCCGTATTTTTTTATGAAGATTTGGAAAAAGTGCCAAATCCTTTATGGACTACGGGCCCCTATGATGTAGGCCTATTGAAGGGGGTAGGGTAGGTTAGGATTAAGCTGAAGCCAGGAACAAGTTTACCTCAAGCAAGATGGTGCCATGTGTTAATATCCCCGCAAAATATTGCCATACAAGAATATTGCCATATTTTTGCAGCAATATTAAGCTATGAAACCTACGGGGGACACCCTCGCAACCCCCATAATTTTTTTAATGGAGCAGGGGACACCTCTGCAAACACCAGTCCCATTAACCCCATAAATTATCCCCACTAATAATATCAGCTATGGCCTTACCACACGACCATATATGTGGCAATATTAATGGTGGGGCTAATAGTACCTGATACCGAGCAAGATAGTACCCAAAGTCTCGAGAGGCGGATGAGGGTGTTTTTAAGACTATTTCAGCACTAATGAAACAGGGTAATTTAGTGACCTCAGAGTCACTGTGTAATACCGTGGTGTACCTTGTGAAAAAATTTAAATGAGGGTTGTGGAGACTAATTCAGGACATGAGACTGATTAACCAGATTATAGAGGCAGAGTTTCCTTAAGTTCAGAATCCAGCAATGATACTATGTAGTATCCCCACAGACGCACAATATTTCATGGTGATTCACTTGAAAAAAGCATTTTCCTCAATCCCGTTGCATAAGGACTCTTAAGACCTTACATCATTTACCTTTTTTCAAACTAAGCTGAAGAGCACTTGTTTGCCCCAAGTGTGAATCACCATCGATCTTTTTTAGGGTCCTGCAGATGGACTTAGGCAATATTGATTTGAAAAGTGTTGTACTGCAGAACGTAGATGACATTTTTGTTTGAAGCACGACAGAAGATGAGTACACGTAAGATTAGATTCAGTTAATGATGATTATAGCAGACAAGGGATATGAAGTGGACAAGGAGATGTTGCAATATTGTCAAGAAGAGGTGTTGTACATAGGTCAGTTAATCTCACATGAAGGGAAGAGAGTCACACCTGAATGATCTGAGGCGATTATGAAAACAGCAACACCACACACGATAAAGCAAATGCAGCAGTTTTTGGGATTATGCAACTATGTTAGAGCATGGTTATTTGATAATAGTTCATACACAAGATCCCTTTTGCAGGCTCTGAAGAAAGCACGAGTGAATAAGGAAAGAATAGAATTTACTGAGGGAATGGAGGAAGGATTTCTAACTAAATGTGTAAATAAACTAATATCGTTTTACCAAGAAACCTTGAGTAAGTGTTTGTTTGAACCACTGTGATTGCATGTCCTTTGTGTAAACCCTTGTACTGCTCACATCTCTCTTGAGATAAACCTGTCTACTCAGCCCTGCTACCACAACACTGTGTACTACAGACTTATACCAAAGATGAGATAGTGCTTACACCTGTAGTCTTAATTGTCTGTAGTGTTCCCAAAGGGTACTGCATGTAATTCTGCCTAACAGGTCATCACGCCTGATTGGCTGAGTGCTCTTCCCATGGTTTGAATTAAGAATATATGAACTACTTGAAGGAAAGAATGCTTATCATTCCTTAGGCACTGTTCTTTCTACATTTCAAGGACTTGAGAAATGATAATCAAGCATTTCTTTTTGTCTAGGGCCACAGTTGAATTGAGTGGAAAAGGTAAAGAAAGGAACAGCTGTGCAGCATCACATCTTCCTAATGTGCTCAGCTTCTTTAGTGGGAGTACTCAGCTGTGGTTTTCATATGCTATCCTAATGTAGCTTGGTGTGGGGGATTATTTGTCTTATTTCCCTTTTGTTCCCCCAACTTCTTTTAGCACACAGCCAACTCTTGCCTCTGACACCTCTGTCAGTGGTCTTGCCATTACCATCGATAACTCTATTTTAAATGAGGCTAACAACACATTGCATTGCAAACTGACAAGATATCCACATTCTACAGCATGGACAATTATTGATTCTTCTCATGATCTTTGTTTAGCCTTAACCCATAGTACAATACATCCATCCCAGAAATCACCATCACTCAACCCTATGTTCCCTTTCCCTATTTTTGTGACTTTTTTCTCCATCTATTGTGTTCTGACTTTCTCCCTCATTGCCATTTCCCACTTACCTTTTCCCTGCTTCTTATCCATCCAACAGACCAAGGTCTGGTTTACACCCTAGGTGAGGTCACAGTCCACTCATTTGGATAAGGTCTTGGTGATCACAATGGTGAGGTATGGAGGAATATTTGAGGTGGGATGTAGATGATGTGCTATGTGAGAGAATGATGAGAGAGTGAGATGAGAGTATTTATTTATGGTTCTGGATAAATGTCTTGCACTTTGTTGTTTGCACATGTCAAACCATTAAAATCATGATTTTGGATGAAAATACAATACATTCATTGTTATTAAATTACATTTTCTGATTAACAATGGTTGACTATTAGACCCATTTCATTTACATGGCATCCTTTTGATGCATATAATTCAACTGGGACACGTCCATCCCACTAGTCCCGAGGAGATTCCACAGAATTGGTCTATGGACACATTCAAAGGCAGTGAGGAGGTCGATGTGATTATTTTAGATTTTTCTGAAAATTATTTCTGAGTTCCAACAGCAGGCACCCTATATATGTTTCTTTTATTGCATTTTTAAGAACAACATGTCAATTTACTTTCTCTGAAGATTCACCAGATAAGGGTTCAAAACAAAGTTAAATAGGATCCCTATAATTTCCATCTTTTGTTTTTAAACAACAGTACCCCATCCCAGTTGACTGATATGATTTATCCAGCAACATGGAGAAACTAATTTCAGTACAATCATAAATTCTGATTGAGTGCCAGGTCAGGCTGTGTAGTCATGACTGATATATGTGACCCATGTGGTGCCTCCAAGCAATCGCCCGCCCTTGGGTTTGGGTTTCACAGTATCCCTACTGACCGCTGAAAACACTTTGCACATTATGACTGCACTTGCCCTTCAACTGGCATCATGCCACAACATTCTTAAAACAGTTTTTCTCTTCATTCTGCCTGATTGATGGAATCATTTGCATGATAAATGCTCATTTGTGTGCCGTTCAGCCCCAAAATCACCATACTTCAGACAGGTTTATCCCCCCACAAAGCCCCACATTTCTTTACTTTTTATGCAAATGATTTCATCAATAAGGCTGATTGACACATGCACTGCACCAGATTACTTCTGAGCCCTGTTTGCATGTTCAACATGCCAATTGGCTTGTGTCATGTCCAAGTGACCTACCATTGTTGTATCCATGTGCCTCCCATGACTGTATTTGAACACACTGGCGTTGTTGCAGCATGTGACACATGTGTGTTTTGTCACACTCTGTTGCATGTTCTATTTGATAATGTGCATCTCACATGGATTTACTACCATCTGGGTGTCCTTGTCAGTTCTGCCATGGCTATGCTACGTGCCATATGTCATGTGTGTGGATTGTCCATGCCTCTCACAGGCTAATGTTTGATGCAGGTGCTATGCACCATGCAGCACATGTGTTGCTTTTCGATTTTGGAGTCCTCAGTGTCTGCTTTCAGGGTCCCCTTCCACTTCATTGCCACTGCATGCATGCCAGAGTTTGTGTCATGTATGACATGTCTCATTAATGTATTGGATTGTGATGCCTATGTGTGTCGGCTATGCTGTTCATGCGTGTCTGCATTACTTTTCTTTTCTTTTTGTGCAGGTGATGAGACACTAGATGCTGTGGACGAGAAGGAGATGGCGCAGGGGCAGGAGTACTCAGACCCCCAACCAGGTACCAGTGGAGGACGTGGCATGGTGGTGCATGGAAATCCATTAGTCCTACAGACCATCCTGTCCACGGGTGTCTCTGGATACACCTCCGAAGACCTCTATGGCTCAGGTGCTGAATCTGACATTGAGACAAATGTCCCGCCGCAGGTGAGTGTTTCTGGCAGGGATGCTGTTCTGTCCAATGCACCTGCACTGGGGGTAGACCCCTCAATGGCCCATTCAGTGTTGGAATGTCCGCCTATGGCGGTTACGGATGCATGTTCACACTCCCCAATGTTTGCTCCTGTTCCTGGGGCAGCAGATCAAAGGAGGAATGCAGTCCTGCAGCCTCAGGCAGTGCCAGCACAGCAAGGTGTACATCACCTTGGGGCAAACAGGTGTTGTGCCCGGCAACGTGGTGGCCGGGCAATACTGTGTGGAGTGCTTACATTTAATTCTATGGACTTTAATAGGTCTACTCAGCCTAAGGTGATCTATGACTGCTGTGACGAATCTCATGATGTCATCACTGCATCTGAAGGGGAAGCCCCTTCCCATAAGGCCAGGGCAGTGATGCCGCTACCCGATAGGGGGTGGTACTCAGTGGGTAGATCTCATGAGAGAGGAGACCCCCCTTTGGGATCAGTGACGACCACATCGGGAGTATGCAGTATTCCAAACAAACACATGACCCTGGTGTCCCTTTCCAGAGTTGCCCCACCTTTTCTTTCCTCCTCTCATTCCTCTTCACATGTACAGTCAGATCCCATTTATTTTGCTAAGGCCACTAAAGTAGGGACTACTGTAATGAGGAGTAACATTGAGCTGCCATCTCAATATTCACTTTTTAATGAGATGAGGAGGGAATGTGGAGTTGGAACCAGTTTCAGCAGTCTAGTCGTTCACAGTCAGTGATTGGCAGAAGCAAGATAAAAACCCATGACGGACTTCACAGGGGGTCAAGCTCTCCCGGGAGGAACTGTGAGAGCCAAAGCAAGTCGACGTGCAGATGGTCGCTGACCGGGACATCCTGCAGAGGAGGACATAATCCAGGGCTGGTCTAGGATGTGTGGACCGTGCAGCACAGAGCCAGAACAAGACTACAGGCATACCTGAGACCAGGGGACTGCGAATGGCACACCAGCACGCCATCCCCGATCAGAAAAGACCTGCAGAGATACTGCAGGGGGAGAGAAGCTCTGGAAAGTTACCAGAGAAACGCAAGTGTGCCCAGCTGCTTCACGGGAGCCAGCAGTCCAGGGTACTATGCAACAAGGTAATCGGGAAGCCACAAGGACTCCGAAATCTCAAGGAGGTCATTGCAAAAGCTTGAATCGCATATCTGAGACTCGCACCCAAATAGTACATGGACTTGTACTAAACGTTGGCAGGAGAGTGGAAAAAGTTTGCAGAAAGTGAGAATTCCGCTGTAAGAGCAAGTCTGGGACTCACACTCATATAGCACATGGACATGTACTAAGGCTTGGCAGGGGAGTAAACCAAGTTTACAGAAAGCAGGAGTGAAGCTGGAGCGGCAAGTCTGGGACACACACTGAAACATACATGGAACTGAATTAAGGCTTGGCAGGGGAGTGAACCAGGTCTACAACTTGGAGAGAGCATCCAGGCCACCCTTTTCCAGTGCAACACTTGGCAAAAGGGAACCAGGTCCAAGGGTCAGGATCCCATCCACCTTGAAGAGAGCATCCAAACAAGGTTTTTCAGTGCAGTAGCTGGCAAGGGTAAGCCAAAGCTACCAACTAGGGTCTACGACCCCAAAGAAAGCAGTTGTAAGCCTGAGGAAGGCTGGGGAACCAAAGACATTCCTCCAGCAGCCAATGACTGGCTGGAGTCAGATGGAGAGAATCTGACAAGAACGGCCTTTTGTCCAGGGGACGGGAGACACCCCTCCGGATCAAGAAGACACAACCTTTTGTTTAGTTCGCTTACGGTGTATGGTACAGAGTTAGGATTTTGACACTGGACAGTGGGACTTTTAGTTTGGACATTTTGACACTAGTTATTTCTGTTGAGGCAGCAAACCCCTCTTAGAGTAAGGGCAGGCTAGGGTTTTCTTTTCCTTTTGCACCTTTGTATAAATGTTGATAGGCAATACCATGACCCCTCCATGTCAGAGTCTTACTTCTGCACCCTTACACCCAGTTCAAGTCATCCGGACAGTTAACAGTACATTCTATTGAGCAACACTTTATAGATTGCAATAACAACATGGGTAATTAGTTCAACCCCACCACAACCTCCCTCTACCATTCCTTATATTAATTGAATGGGGAAGTATTACAGTTGGTTTGTTCTAAGTAAGTTGTTGGTCATGGCCACTTGAACGGTCAACAGATCACACTATTCCCAAAACAAATCAAACATGTGACTTGAATGATGTATGTTTGTGAAGTATTATTTTATGTACAGATCCTTTTAGTCATAGCTGCATGTTTTCTTTAATCACTGAAAGAGTGGACCGAACTCGCAAAACCCTTAAAATAAACTATTTATACAGAAGAAGCTGAGTTAAACTAAAGGTATTCCGAGGTCTGTTGGGTTGTTATGGGAGAGAAATGTTGCCCTACCCTGTCTAATTTGTTAATGCCATGCTTTGAACAAATGCACAGCAACACCAATGTTTCAGTTATATTAGAAAATGTATTGGGGTGGTACAGAAGTTGAATTGGAAGAGTATGTTTGTCATAGCATTGAAAATATTTCTGTAACAATTCTTACATACAATAGCAGATATATGCTATCTAGGTGTGGGTATTTTTATTGATGATATCTTCAAAAGCAAGATGTTCCATAAATCCACTGAAGTAAACTGTATTTTACATCTTAATAGTGCAGATCTTGTTTGTGGAATCAATAATATCCAAAAAGGAGAATTTGTAATAGTTAAAAGGAACTGTAGTACATTTTCAGATGATATTTTGGAAAGCAAATGCTGCTATCTAAAAAATAACATGTGACAAAAACCTAAATCGTGCACCTAAAACAAGGTACTACATGGGGTAGTTAGCAATTTTCTTGATTTACTTGTAGTCTTTCCAATTACCTTTAGAATTTTGGGTGACTTGTATTTAAAGTACACATTTCTGTCTCTGCACAGCTAATTGACAGCCCAAAATTGAAACAGATGAAACAAGTTGCCCGATTAAGGCAATCAACGTCTGCATTGCTACATGTTTAAATATTTTTAATTAAACAGGTGAGTACACATTTTTGAAAAATATGTCTCTCAACAGAATGTTTACAGTTGGAGGGAGATATATGAAATATTACATTATTCTCTTTTGGTTCCTTTACACATCATGCATTTAATACTGGGTCTCAATGAGGTAATGGAACTCAAATATCTTTATAAATGTTTCAAATTTAAATCATGGAAAGCAATTGGTAAGTTAGTGATATCATAGGACCACTGTATACATCCTGATACTCGATATTTAGTTAAATGTATAGTTATATTTATTTTATTCAAAGGGCCATTTTTTGTGCCTGCCTAGGAATTTATTTTACAGAAAATATTCTTTGAAAGGTTTCATACAGGTAAGCTAGTTGATAATCAAATCTTTCTCAAATAGCAATCAGTCAATTTATTATATATCAATATATAGTGTGGAATGGGTGTATAAACCAGTCTGAAATAGGTGTTATATATTTTGTAATTCAATTCAGTGGTTTTGCATATTTATTCTTGACACTTGGCCAAAACAAATAATTTGTGAGTAAATAAATAAGGTTGTATGATACATGTTTGCCACTTTCAATTAATTTAGAGGGTTATATGATATTCCACTTTTCTCTTTGTCTGCCCGTCTGAAACTATCATGAATACTCATGCCTTTCTTGTAAATATATAATAATATTATCATTAAATCTATGGATATGTTATATTAAGCATTGAGAAATTGCTTTGCGTGTAACACGCGCCTAGTGTTATCTAGCATCTCATTGGATTTTGTGAATACCATTTTGTTCAATTGTTAATAGTCCCTTTTCCACTAATGAACTGGACAGTATTTTGTTGGATTTTGTGACTACCAGGTTATTCAATTGTCACTGTGCTATTAATTGTTTTCAAACTTATTTATGGAATAATTGCATTCTCAAATGTAACAATCATTAATCTATTTGCTCTAACTTTATAATATATACAATTTCATACTAAAAACAACGCATCATTGTTTTGCTTGATTCTTTTTCTGGGAAAGAAATGTTCATAATAATGACTTTAATAATTCACCACAATTTGGCACACACAAATACATTTAGTTTGGTTCCGCTTCATCTTTATAAATAATGGTCACACTCCACTTGGTTCTTAACTTCCATATCCATTACCATTCTGCAGGCTATTCTATTGATCATAAATCAGTCAATGAATGCTTTCTGATTTCCAGAGTTGAAGGCTGGACGATGCAAAGAATCCAAAGTACTGTATCCACATAGACTGAACCCCCCGAGAGCCCCATAAGTAATTTCTCTTATGTGAACTCAAAAAGACAGAGAAGTACTTTACGGGATATTGCAGGTCAGATCATCCTAGGGGCACAATCAATAAAACTGGAGGAATTTAGTATCTTCAAGTTGAGGTCTCATGTGATTATTTAACTTTGTTCTATCACAAGCTTTACCTCCATTAGATTATCATTTAGTGTAAAGTGCAAAATGCATGGCAATGTGGTCAAATGGATTTTCATTGCACCTCATTTGAAGTGAATGTTTTTAAGTATGCACAGTACACTGCACATTGCTTTTCTTAGGAACTTGCGGATAACAATTAATATAAGCAATGTTACCCCAGTGTAGATTTTCTTACAGTATATATATGATCTACGTACACTCTAGCATCAGAAATTACCTTGTGGTTACATACAGAAGCACAAACATTTCTGAACCTAAATAAGTAATTCTGTTGCACAGATTGGGTTTGCGATTCAACAGATTAAAAACCACATGTTTATGATGGAGGCAGCAGATGATGAGTGTGGCATTAAACCAACACAGTGACTGAAGATGAAGAATTTTGCTAGAAAGAGACAATTGTAAATCTTGTGTGCAGAATCTGACAGAACCTATTGAAAGTGTAACATCTGTACACACACACACACACTCACATGGGATCAAACCATGATGTGAATTTCCAGAACCTAAATACAGGAACTCTCGCCTGAGGTTTATAGGGTTCTTTTTCTGAAGATAAACATAAAGATCCCCAGACAAAAGGAAAACAAAATGAGGTGTGTCAAACTATCTTCTAGATAAAGGTTTTCAGAAGAAAACCACTTAGTTCAAGATACAATAGAATGTTTTTGTAATGGAAATACAGGATCCTTGATATTCTGCATAGCAAAGGGGCGTAGTAATAAGCTAGTTTCAAAATTGTGCTTGCAAATAACCAATTTTATAAATATGTTTGGCTGAGGAAATTGCATTCACTTTCTTTGAAAATTATAGGTCATTCTTAAACCGTGTGTAAGATAAGGACCAAGGATTTTGTAAGAATCAATAATGGAGTTAACTCAGACATTGAGGACCTGGTGCTGAGAACATTGGAAGGGGTATCCCAGTAGTTAAGTGTGATTTCAAGATAAACGACACCACACAATTGAACATTCAGAAATTCAGACTGAACTCTTAGACGATTTGCATGCAAGACTTTCAACAAGTGCCTCCAATAAAATGTAGAGGAGAATTGCAACCCCAAAATAAAGTCGGAAGCACATGGGGGCATACTAGCCAAATTACTGTGTTTAATCTCAAGTGACTTTCCAATACCAAGATAGTGTGGTATTGGGGATGTTTTAGCTTGCAGGAAGGGAAGCAACAGAAGGCAATCAAGATTATTGTGATCTCCAACAATGCCAGAGATGCATCGAAGTTCAAAATATAAAAAACATAAAGGCCTAATGGGTACTCTAATTCTTTCAATCATCCAGTCTAGCTAGCGACACATAAAAGAATACTTCGGATAAACATAACTGCTCACAAAGTCACTACCTTCCCCTTCTAGGAAGACTCTACTATCCCACTTAATTAGCACTTGTCCCTAGGAGCCGGTGATGGGCCGCCTATCCACGGAAAGGGGATAACAGGAGAGACTTGCCCAGTCTAATTCTGACACGTTTTCAAAATAAAAAGTCTCATAACTGTTGGAACTTCCTGACTATGGTGTGGGTTGTTAAATAGTATTGTAGGTGTGCCTCCCAATTTTATTCACGACACATTTATGTACTATGCTTTAGAAAGCTCCACCTGAATTCAATGGCCCAGGAAGGACATCCACTAGGTGAATCAATTATGCAATGCTGTCTCAAGCAGCAATATGTTGCTTCTAGAGGTAATTTTGATTAGATTATATCACCCATCATAAGGTCAACCAGTTTCATCAGTTTATGATAATTGAACCACCTTCTTCAGGACTGGAGAACACCAAAAGTGGTGTACCTCTCAAATATGGAGTGCATACATCTCTATCACGTGCTCCTATTGTTATTGCGACATGACGTTAGTTATCTAGATTCCTGTAGGTCGGAAACATCTGAAAACTCTTGCTGGTATTACATCCCATACGTTTGTGCGTATTGCGCCTCACTGGGCACCAACACCTCCCGTTCATATATTTGGTAAAGAAAGGATTCTTCCAGAAATATAGATAAAGCAATCATTGATGAAGAATTCTTTACATAGGAAATACATATTAAATCATTTGGTAGAATTGTCATAATATTGGTGTATTCCATGTTACCAATAAACAAGCAAATGTAAGGATTATTTATTTAAGTAGCTGAGATGACTATGTGCAAAAGGGAACCAATGTCTTTGGCACATTTTCAGAGTAACTTACACTAATTGAATTTGTTAAAACAAAAGGTGTAATACTGACGACATGTTATGATCTTAAAGAACTATAATACAATATGGATGAACAAGCATCAACTTAGTGAACCAATTCCAACCTTCCAAGATGCTGCATATCACCATGTGCAGCTTCAGGCTGATCAAAGGGAATAGGTTGTGTCTCTTCCTCTTGATGTGTTTCATGTTGGAGCCCTTTTCCCTGGAATTCTTTCCTGTGAATGAGTCAGAATCTTGGAATCAATAAGTCATATTGACATGCTAAGGTATGATAACACATTCCTTAAATTTGTTCATCATTTTCAGAGACTTCCTAATTTTTGATTATGAAACACAAATGTTGGAAATGGTCATCTTGCATTCATATTCGCTGCTCACATAATGAAACAATAATTGTTATGGTGTGCAAATTCTGTCACGTGGAAATTGTGTCTACAGCACATTACCGAAGCACAGAGGTTGAATTGATGTCCCAGAGGTAAGTCTCTAACAGCCAGATGCTTAACTATAGTTTATTCCATGAATACATGTTGGTACCTACTTTCGTGACCAGCTCACTCTTCCTGAACTGCGTAACCGAAGTAATCATCAACCAAATGCTAGACAGGCTCAACATAGCCCTACAGAGTGAGGGAGGGGTCGTTAATGTGGAACAATGGCTGCTACAAGGCTCCCCCGGGCCATAAGTTGGAAAAGGGTAATTATCCCAATCGATAATGACCCCCCCCGATGTGTATAAATCTATTAGCACTTGATGGTAGTAGCAGTACATATTTTGGAGTTTTTTGGTGATGAAATAGACAGTGGTGCAGTAAGAGTCAATAAAGTGAACAGACAAACTGAGTTAGTTAATTTAAATGTGGTTTTCCTTTGAAGTATTTAAATAACATGGTTGTTTTCATGTGTTAGGCATTGTGATTGCAATTTGGTTGAGCTGGCACAGGTTTAACATGAGCATTCATTGGGGGAATGTAAAAGTAAACGGTTTCCCTATAAGAAAGTGAACGCATTTTCCAATGTTTTCTCTTTCTCTTTACTGTGTTAAATAGCATGTTGCAGAAAAAAAGGTCCTACCAGAGAGAAAGTGTCTTGTTAAACCTAAATTGTGCATGGAAAATTGCGTTGTTGTTTCTTTGTCTGATTCTGAAGACACAATGTTCAGAATGCAATCAATACTAGTAGTTATTGACTGCACTCTAAACATTCTGATTGGATAAGAGGAGGTCATTCATGATTTCCATGTGCTAATAACCTTTTTCCCAGATCAGCTTACTTTCAGTACAAGTGAAAATCCATTCCTGGATGCTAACGGAATGGGTCAAATGAAACAGTTGTTTTACCAATGTATATCTCAACTGACCTAGCCTCTTAACGTCAGCCCTCTTCAGAACCCGCCACCCCCATCCCCTTTAGGCCTCTTCTCCCTTGCTTCACCAGGGCTCAAGAACCTAGACATTCACCCAAGGCCAACACTTTTCTCTTAATAAACCGTTGACTGACATTATGTGCTATTCTATGGTTCATGGAAATTACACTTACATGTGTTTAGAAGGCACCCACTCAATGTTTAAACAAGCAACATTTAATTGTTTCCCAGCTTTGACTGCAAACATTTTGAAAATGACTATGTTCAATATTTCTCAGCATAACATAAGTCGAAAGCACAAACAAGTTTAACCCACGAAATGCTGATGTGACTTAAACATAACAAACAATATCATAACATAACACAATAACATAACACCTGTATCTAGTCAATTCATCTAAATCCATTGCATGAAATGCTATACCATCGAATTATAATCATTGAAAAGCATTTCCATCGAAATGCCTTTCCATTGACTATAATTCGATGGTATAATCGAAACTGGGTTTAGAGGTTAGGGTTGGGGCTAGGGTTAGATTAAGGGTTACATTAGGGTTAGGGTTGGGGCTAGGGCTAGGGTTAGGGGCTAGGTTTAGATTAAGGGTTACATTAGGGGTAGGGTTACATTAAGGGTTACATTAGGGTTATGATATGATATGATTTGTTATTTATAAAACGCTTAATACCCAGAGGTTTCTAAGCGCGGACCCGGGTATCAAATCTCTGTGTTGCCCCATGCTGTCTTGCTTCCAAGGCGAGCACGTTGCCCCTGAGCTATCCTCACGTGCCAAGATAGGGTTAGGGTTAGAGTTAGGATTGGGGCTATGGTTAGATTAAGGGGTATGTTAGGGTTAGGGTTGGGGCTAGGGTTAGGGTTAGGGTTGGGGTTAGGGTTAGATTATGGGTCACATTAGGGTTCGGGTTAGGGTTGGGGCTATTGTTAGATTAAGGGTTATGTTAGTGTTAGGTTTGGGGCTAGGCTTAGGGTTAGGGGTAGGGTTAGGGTTAGGTTTGGAGGGTGCGCATGGGGGTCGGGGGCTGCGGTGGAAACCCCCCCCAATACACCAAAAAAAAATTAAAACATTACAAGGAGCTGGCCAGTACCGAAATGTCAGCACTGGACAGCTCCATGTGACGTGTTAACGTTACAAAAAATGCATTGAAATGCTATCTTTTACATGTAAAAGTGCATTTCCTAGGAAACCAATCCATTTATATTTTTGATAGACTGGTTGAGATGGAAAAGCACATTTACATGTAATTGATAGCCTGTTGATGCATTGGTAAACGTTGCTTTGGTTTCGATGGTGTGGCATTCCGATGCTTCAGTTTCGATGAAATTACTAGGAATCCATAACGTATAACATAAACACATAGCAGAACAGAACATTCACGTTAACATAACATGCCTCACTGGTATAACCTACAGTTTGCATGAACTATGAAAATCTACATTTTCTCAACACATGCATCCCAGGTATCTACATCAAACCAAATCATACATGGCAAACAACTGTTCAAAGGCAAAGCTGGAGAACAAGCAATGGTTATGATGTTGACGATACAGGCAATGTGACTATAGCAGATTCTCTTAAATAGCCATCAAACACCAACTTCCTACTGTGTTGTTCCTCTGATGGTGCATTATGTTATTCTATGTTATGGTACCCAATATTAAAACTGCGCCCATAAACCATGGAGTTATCTTACAGCTCAGTTTAGAGCAGAGTTTTATTGTGATGGCAGTATCTAGAACCAACAAAGGCTGGTACTAGATGTAATTAGTTGGTGAGCAGTTGCATGATGGACTTGAGAGGTGCTCAAGCTGGCCCTCACACTATGTTACTGAATTTGTCAATAACCTCTCAAAGTTCTTTCACTCCTGGGACCTTCCAAGCAAAAAGGTTCATGGACACACTATAAAACAGTATTAAAAAGAATTGAGCAAAGTCCTCTAGTTCGGGGTGATATCTGGGTTTGGTCGGGATGCTTCTCTGTTTCTCTTTGGTTTTTACAGTGTCCTCCACATAGGGAACCTGTCTCTACACAGTTATTTTTCTTCCACCTGGGTTGGTACCAGGATCACTCTTCGGGCTTCACTTCTCAATGGGTTAGTGACCAGGACATCCTTCTAGCTTGTAGTACCTCAGGGATAACGCTCAATCACTCCTCCGGCTTGGCTCCCCTTTTCACCGATCAGTGCTCAACCTTCTTTTATTTTTCGTATAGCTTCAGCTTTTTTTCTGGTGTAGACATATAAAACAGTTAATCATTTCAACCAGTTCTAAAAACAATACTCAAAATAGAAATTAATTTCTTCAAATATTTATATCTCCTTAAGCAAGGCATTTTGATAAAACGTACTACTGCAAAGCAACTTCTGGGTAGTTTGTCAATTTGCATGATGCATGCACATCAGCTGTAGATCCTACCAACCACCTCTTTCTGGCACCTTCACATCCTTGGCAAAATAACAGTTAGTGGACCTCATGTTTGATTTGACAATTTCTTCTTGAATTATTCGTCACCCATCTGTTAAACGGGAAATCATATTGTACCTCCTTTCTGATATATATATTGGCCTAAACCCAGTCACTCTGCAAAGAAAACCGCGTTTCAATGTTCTGATTTTAGATCGACTTTGCCGCCATTTTAGGATCATCCACCATTTTCATTTCTTTTCATATGTAACTCTGAAATTGTGAACTGTGTTTCCAACTTGTAACCAAGCCTTCCCGACCTTTGCACCTAGTTAATGGTTAGACTGTCCTTGGGCCGAATGTTTAGACTGGGTAATGAGACCTTGTCCCATACATGACTTGTGGTTTTAGGATTGTCTGCGCCAACAAGCCTCATCCACGAACATACATCGAAAAACAATGTAAAGCAAATGTCGAACGTGGACACTGGCTGAACTGCATTGTGAAGGGATATGTGCTAAGGCTTACTGCTAAATCTGGGAATACACTTTGCCATTGTGACTTGTTTGAATGTAAACCAAATGTAATCCGTGTGCATATTGTTGTATGAGCCATACGTGAACTCGGCACAAACTCTAGACCATGGATTATTAACTTGCGGAGGCGCTGGACATTATTACTGAATTGTATAAATGTACGAGTGTCCAGATGTCCAGTATCTCTCACTCCTCACACTGCAGGGCTGGTACTCACTGTGATGTACTGAGGGCCAGATAGCTATCTGATGTGTTTCTTTGTAAACTGCACAGTAGAATAAAGATCTGAGAATCTTTATAAGCCCGTGTTTGGTGTATTTCCTTTTGTGGTACTCAGCCTCGATATTTTCTCTTGCTTTTACAGATGGCGCCCGAATAGGGACCTCAAGATTGATGCCATCTTGTTGAAAGTTGACGCGGCTATCGGACCGGGATCGGACGGTGAAAAAGGCGGCCCCTTTCTTGGATGAGAAGCGATACCTCAACAGTACTGCACGACCCGATCCCTCGACGGTGAGCCCGGGTCCGAGTCGGCATCTTGACGAGGGTCCATATATCGAGGCGGGCAGTTTTTCCGAAATCACCAACCACATGAGTCCTTTGTGTCCTTAGATATCCGATCGGACCTCCTTTGTCCTTTGATCAGGTGAGTCGTGACCTGATTCTTAAGTATCCTGATAATTTGTTTTGGTGTATTGCACTCGCAAGCACAATTATTGACCAGGTAACACCAGAAATCTGATATGCCTGAGAAACTGTCTGCCTGCTTCAGGGAATTATTCCGCAAGGACAGACAATCTTTGGAATTTGGCCGACCGGCACCACAGGAGGAGTCTCTGGCGTGTACTATGTACTGTAAGCACGGCGTTGGTAGTATAGTGTTTAATGATATATGCCACAGACAAACTATACATGCTTCCGAACTTCAGTGGCCAACCAATGGTAGTTTTGAAATTCCTCATATAGAATATTTAAAGTCTATATTGTTAAAGAAAAAGGCTAGACCTGCAGCATTTGATGTATTACAGAATTGGAAGAAAGAAGCTATGCAGCAACTTAAAAGTAGAGAGAAACATGCGCGCCGTCACATGTCCAATGCCGAAAAAGCATTCAAAATAAACAGTCTGAGTCAGTTAGAAGTATAGATAGGGCGTTTCAGCTTGGTATTCAGAAAATGTATACATCTAAAAACGTTCATGTATCTGATGAACTAATTGACAAACTTCTAAATGAACGATGCCTGGTGCCACTGCGCCACCTCCGTATGTTCCTATTCCTGTTGCTTTACCTCTTCCTGCTGTCGTTCCTCTTCCCGTAGTAGTTCCTGTTCCTCCGATCTATCGTTACTCCTATTGTTCCTCTTCCTTCGGCTGTTGTTACTCTTCCTATCCTTGCTCCTCCATCTGCTCCTCCGCCTTTGCCTACTGTTACAGGTTTGGAAGATTTGTCTTCTGCACCAGTGATTGCACCTTTGTTACCGAATGTACAAGATTTGTCTACTCTTCCCCTTCCGAGTGGTTCTGTTCCGCTTGTAGTTGATAAGGGAGCGGAATCAAAGATTGTAACTCGCAATACTGTGTCTAAAGAGAGAAAGCGCAATTTGACTGCATAGGCCAAACAGTGCATGGAGAGGGGTGAACAAGCTGATGTTTTTGCCACACTCTAATCTAGACAGCTTTCCTGAGAAACATTTTTTTATTGAAGGGTTGGGAATTCATTTATGTGTAATGTGGAACAGATTGGATGATATAGGTCTCCCACAAGGATTGAGGGATCTGAATGTTTTAGCATATTCAAGAGATACTGCGGAGAAAGTACATGAGCACGTCGAGAGGGTTTTTGAGTATAGAAGGGAGTTGGAAAGGTTACAGAATAAAGGAATTGATGGTGATAGTTTGGGCGCTATGTTTGTACAGAAACGGTTCCTTCCTTGCTGTAAGTCGATAAGTGAAGAAATGCGAATTCGCACAAAGGATGCGATTAGATGGATTTCAGATATGTCGATATCTCCCGTAGAAGTATATGACACGTATAGTCAGTATACGCCAGAAATGCACAGGAAAGTGATACAGGTAATTGTATAATACCTGCAGGATGAATACATAAAAAGAAAGATTTATTGTCCTGCAGAATTATTGAATATCTACAAGAGAGCTTTTTCGTCTGACACTCCTTCAGCTGCTTTAGCGCTCGATTTAGCTCTGTTGCTCAGTAACCGTTCAGAGTTTCCTATCTCTCAGTTGCCTAGGAGAGAGGTTCCACCGACATTTGTCCCAAAAGTTGAGATTCCAGCTAATGCCGGAACAGGTGCAGCTGCCTATGACATTCCTGCACATTATGCGTTGCAGTTTGTTCACGTCCCGTTCTCAAGACAGGAAGTGAACACCATTAAACAATCCATTCCCAATATTAGGAAGAATCCAACATGGTTCTATAAATAGATGGAATCTGTCTTGCAGTCATCAGTATTTACTCTGAGTGATATAGATTTGTTTTTTCCCGTGCTCCTGATTTGTGGAAACAGATTAGGACTGTAGACGATGTACCAGGGTTAGGGCACACATGGGATGATATAGTTAGAATAGATAGAGAAAGGCCAGCTGGCGAGAGACCACCACAGGTAATACTGACTTTGCCTGATAGAATAGTCACGAAACTAAAAGCCATAATTCCTGAAAGAAGGATTATTTGGGACAAACTTACTGCTTGTGTCCAAGGGAAGTCTGAGGGTGCTACCGAATTATTTAATCGGTTCGAACAAGTATTTTCAGTTTTAGTGGACAAGATTTGAGCACAGAGTCTGGACAACGACTATTTGTAGACTAATTTGTGCGTGGATTGTTGCCTGACATACAATCGCAAATTATGTCTTCTGAGAGCACTTGTCAAGCTAGGTCTCAGTCTGAAGTGTTGCATATGGCTCAGTACTATGAGAACCGAGTCAATAATGAGAAAGAAAGAATTGAAAAGAGAAAGTGAGACCTGAAAACTAAAGTTCTATTGCAACAAATTGTTAGAGGCCCTAGAGGGGGTGATTCTCAATTTAGGGGACAGTATGCTCCACAGAGTAATGTGCCGTTGGGTCCTATACACGCGAACCAATGTGCTTATTGCAGACAAGAGAGTAATTGGCGAGCGCAATGCCTGATCCTCCAGCAGAGGTCGAATAACACTTTGGTACCATGGGTAGACGATCCAGAGGCTGCCCTGGGGCACGGGGTCCTGGTAGAAGTCAGTTTTCTCAAAATGTGCAACCTTTTTTGCAGCATAATCAGTATCCGAGGGTGGATAATAGAAACATTTTTGATCATCCTTCTACTGCATGTCTCTCTGAAGACCTTCCTTTTGATGACATTCTGTTTCGCTAGGATTGCCCGAAGCAGGGTTTGGAACCAACGCCTATTCCCGTTTATCTGAAAGGTCCCTACGTTGAAATGATAGTGGGAAATAGGACAAATCTATTCTTGATAGATACAGGAGCACATAAGTGTTCCATTGACCATTTAGGGTTCCAAACATTCCACTGTCAGGGCAAACCAATGTTTCTGTAGGGTTTTCTGGTACACCAGTAGTTTGTCCGGTTTCTTCGCTGGTACCAACCACACTGGGTCCATTCATGGACCACTGTCCATTTCTTTTGACTACGAACTGTGGAGAGAATTTGTTGGGTTTGAATCTGTTGAAGGAATTAAATGCGGTAATTCATTGTTCTTCGGATGGAGTGCGTTTGACGATTTCACCACAGCAACTTTCTGTCTCTCAGTTCTTGACTAGACCTCTGCCGTCAGATTTTAGTGATGTTCCAGAGTGTTTATGGGCAATTGATGACAATGATGTTGGTGTTCTACAAATTGAGCCTGTTAAGATCATTTTGAAACACAGAGTAAAATTGCCACGTATTCCTCAGTATAAGATTTCAGTTGATGGTGAGCAAGCTTTGAAATGCATAGTCTCTGATTTTGTACATCGTGAGGTAATTGAGGAAATTGCAGGTAGTTTGTGCAATAGTCCGATTTTGCCTGTGTATAAGAAAGGCGATAATGCAATTCCTTTTCGTTTCATCATTGATTTACGTGCCATCAATAAGATTGTTGCTCCACAATTTCCTATTGTGCCTGATGTGATGACAATACTAACCATGATTCTGGCTTCTGCTACTCACTTTGGTGTTGTGGATCTTAAGAATGCTTTCTTTAGCATTCCTATACACAAGCATAGCATATATCTGTTCGCGTTCACCTTAGGGGGATGCTCGTTTACCTTCACCTGTGCGCCGCAAGGTTACATGGAAAGTCCGAGCATCTATAGTAGGGCTTTGAAAGAGCAGCTCGATACACTTCAGTTGCCTACCACTTGTACACTGCTTCAATACGTAGATTATCTACTTTTAGCTGCTGATTCAGAGAGTGCCTGTAAGGAGGGCACCGTGTTGTTGCTTATTCACCTAGCAAAACATGGACACAAAACCTCACTCAAAAAGTTTCAGTATTGTCGACAGGAGGTTGCCTATTTAGGCTATCTCCTATCAAAGAGGGAAGAAGGTTGACGCCTGAACAGATAAAAATCATTTCTAGCATGTCTGTCCCAAATACACAGAAGGAAGTCAGAGTCTTGATATGAATGGCTTCTTACTGTAGGCAGTGGATCCCAAACTACTCGTTAAATATTAAACCAATGTTGGCTTTGACAAAGAAGGGAATTTCTTTGCCATTGCCTGAAACTTGGAACACCACCAAGCGTTTTATCTGCTCAAGACTGCACTGTGTTCAGCACCGGTTTTGGGCACACCATATTATGAAAAGGCCTTTGTGTTGTATGTGCATGAACGTGATGGATGTGCTTTGGCTGTATTAACGCAGGAACATGGAGGGAAGAATAGGCCATGCGGCTACTTTTCTTCCGCCCTTGCTCCTGTTGCATGCGCTTTGCCAAGATGTTTGAGAGCTGTCGCTGCTGCTGCTGTCTCTGTAAAACAGGGCAAGGGTATGGTCCTAGGCCATGCTTTTATCCTGATGGTACCTCACTCTGTAGATGTTCTATTAAACAGAACACAAACGAAACACCTCACCTCCGCACGATTAACAAGATACAAATTGATCTTGTTCGCACCGCGCATAAAAATTCTCAGGTGTTGTGTATTGAATCCGGGTGAACTTTTACCTTTCCCGCAAGGTACTGCTTGCAGTGATGAAGTGTCACATGACTGCCTCTACACCACAGAGCAAGAGACTAAAAGCAGAATTGACCTGAAAGATACTCCTTTGAACAATCCACAAGGGGAGATGTTTTGTGATGGACCTGTTTCAAACTTCCGGATGGTACATCCACGGCTGCTTATGCAATCACCACATTGAGCACGATTGTGGAAACAAAGAGAATCATGCATAACTCCGCGCAGACCGCAGAGATTATAGCATTGACTCGAGCTTGTGAACTTTCCAAAGGGCTTAGAGTAAATATATATACTGATAGACAGTATGCTTTTGGGATGGTTCACAACTTCGGTAGACTTTGGGCAGAACAAGGTTTCTTAACCTTACATGGAACAAAGATCCAATATGGCTCCTTGATAGTACGGTTACTCTCAGCGCTTGCACTCCCCACTCAGTTAGAGATCATGAAATGCTCAACGCATCAGAACATCATAGATGATGTGGGAAAAGGGAACACTTTCGATGACCAGATAGCCAAACAAACTGCCACTGATCTCCATTCAGAAATGTATACTACAAGTGAAGCCACCAATATTTGTACTATGGATGAGGGTATCAAATCTGTAAATAGTATTCAAGCTGATGCCACATTAGAAGAATCTAAACAATGGGATGAGGATTTGGCAAGAATGGATGATGACGGGTGTTGGGTGGACAAGTTAGAAGGAAAATGGTTGTTGCCAGATGCGTACATTACAATGATGGTCACAATGGCTCATGGGCCCACCCACATTTGTGCAAGGAAGTTTTCCAAAATGTTACAAAATGTCTGGGTGAATGATAAAATCTCCAAAATAGCTGAACGTTTTGTTAAGAGTTGTATGATCTGTCTACAGCATAATATGGGAAAGGGCACATCGACTCCAAGGGGTACTTTTGGTCCACCTTCTGTACCCTTTGAGGTCATCCACTTTGAATTCATTGAAATGGAGCGTTGCAATAACTACAAATATGTACTAGTTGTTACCTGCGCCTTTAGTAAATGGGTTGAAGCCTTTCCTGTTAAAGATGCCACAGCAATGACAACGGCGAAAACCATGCTTAAGGAATATTTTCCTAGGTTTGGTTTGCCAAGGGTCATCTGGTCGGATAATGGTCCACATTTTATCGCTGCTGTAATTCGCAGATATGTGCGGGATTACAGATCGATAAACGGTTCCATTCGGCCAGACATGATCAAAGTGCTGGAATGGTAGAGAGACACAACGGGATCATAAAGAACAAGCTCGCTAAAACGTGTGCCGGCACCAAATTGAAATGGACGGACGCCTTACCGATCATGTTATTATGAATGAGAACAACCCTGCAGTCTAAGGCTGGGCTCTCCCCCTTTGAGGTGGTCATGGGTAGGCCAGCTAACATTTGGAACTTACCTAAGCAGAAATCATTGCGGGACATTGAACATGTACTTCTTTCCGACATCTGTGACCGGTTAACTAAAAATCTGTATTTGATTAATCAAAGGTGCAAGAAGCCCTCCCAGTAAAATATGACCATTCGGCCTGGCAGCTGGGTGTTAATTAAGGCATTTGAAAGAGCATCCTGTCTCGCACCGCGTTGGAGGGGCCCTCATCATGTCCTCTTAGCCACACAGACAGCTGTACGAGTGACCGGACGAAAGCATTGGATCCACGTGTCGCATGTCAAGAGGATTCCCTTCCCTTTGCCACACGATACAGAAGATACAGAAATTCCTACCTGCGCTGCGTTGGAGGGGCCCTCATCATGTCCTCTTAGCCACACAGACAGCTGTACGAGTGACCGGACGAAAGCATTGGATCCACGTGTCGCATGTCAAGAGGATTCCCTTCCCTTTGCCACACGATACAGAAGATACAGAAATTCCTACCTGCGCTGCTCCCAGTGATCATGCAGCATTGAGCAGCATCGAGAGTGCTTCGGAGACTCTCCCTGAGCCTGTGGGGCCTGGGGAAACAGCCACTTTATCTCCACACTCTCCTACAGATCCTTTTTCACCATTGTCAGTTTCTGTCATGAATCCACCACTTCCATCCGGAAGTAACAACACGTTGTTCACAGATCACGCAGTACCAGGAGTCACAAGGTACTATTTTTGACCTTATGGCGATCGATATCTCTGATGATTGTGGTTCAGGGTGTATGAACATGGAGAAGTGGTGTTACTCGTAAAGTGACTAGAAGTAGTTTAGCGCTTGGCTTAGGCCTAAAGGAGGGTTTGTTAAACGGGAAATCATATTGTACCTCCTTTCTAATATATATGTTGGCCTAAGCCAAGTCGCTCTGCGAAGAAAACCACGTTTCAAAGTTCTGATTTTAGATCAACTTCGCCACCATTTTAGGATCATCTGCCATTTTGATTTCTGTTCATATGTAACTCTGTATTCTAAAATGGTGGACTCTGTTTCCAACTTGTTACCGAGCCTACCCGACCTTTGCACCTAGTTAATGGTTAGACTGTCCTCGGGGCGAATGTTTATACTGGGTAATGAGACCTTGTCCCATACATGACTTGTGGTCTTAGGATTGTCTGCAACAACAAGCCTCATCCACGAACATACATCGAAAACAATGTAAAGCAAATGTCGAACATGGACACTGGCTGAACTGCATTGTGAAGGGATATGTGCTAAGGCTTACTGCTAAATCTGGGAATACACTTTGCCATTGTGACTTGTTTGAACGTAAACCAAATGTAATCCGTGTGCATGTTGTTGTATGAGCCATAAGTGAACTCAGCACAAACTCTAGACCATGGATTATTAACTTGCAGAGGTGCTGGACATTATTACTGAATTGTATAAATGTACGAGTGTCCAGATGTCCAGTACCTCTCACTCCTCACACTGAAGGACTGATACTCACTGTGATGTACTGAGGGCCAGATAGCTATCTGATTTGTATCTTTGTAAACTGTGCAGTACAATAAAGATCTGTGAATCTTTATAAGCCCGTGTTTTGGTGTATTTCCTTTTGTGGTACTCAGCCTCGATATTTCCTCTTGCTTTTACACATCCACATGTATATTTGCCCAGCCAAAAAATATTCAATCTAAATTTTAAATATGGTGGGCAAGGTCTTAGGTGGATTCATCTCATGCAAATGAGGTTCCGCTCCGAGGGAAGTCTTATGGGCTAAATAACCAGGGGGTCTTGTTTTGGTTTGAGTCCTTTCATTTTCTCTTTCTAAACAAAGTAGATTACATTTTTCTTTGACATCTCTGACCTCATTTTTGGGATGCATGTCTCCTCCCTTTGAGAGTGAAATTAAGACAGTCACATTTAGGATGTTTTTCACATACTTAAACCATCCTCAAGCATGATCTTCTTGCAAGTTCATTACATCCCAGGTAGCACTCTTGTATAAGGAAAATTATTTGATTGAATTGATCCGAAGCCAGTTCAGTATTACTTTTGAGGCAATTTCAAACACAATGAGAGTATTTTCTATTTCTAGAAACAATGGGAACGAAGATGAACTTGACGGTAAACCGAATGTGTGTTTTAAAAATGTATGCTCTGTTCTTGTTAGACTATCCGCCTTGCCAAAGCCGCAAATATTACTGCCAAATATGGCAGCTGAGACTGTTTGAGTTGTAAACACTTTCAGGGCAGTCAATGGAAGGTTGTTCCCCAGTTTGCCACTCAGTGATCGTATATCCGCTGTGCGTTTTATCAAGACACATTTGCTTTTTGCAGGTTGTTGAGTCCAGGAAAGCTTGCTTTGGAGGTGGACCCAGAGATACTCGCAGTGATCAACTTGTTTCAGCAATATCCCTTCTAGCAGCATCCCAAACATTCTCGTTTTGTGTGTCTGATAACAGGCCATAATTGGCTTTTTTATATTAATCTTGAATTTCCTTTCTACACAAAAGGCAGAAGTTGCTTCAAGTTGCTTAATAAGCCCCGCAGTTGTGTTTGAACCAATGACTGCATCGTTTGCATAAAAAAGGGAGGACACTTTTCCTTCCGGACACTTTCGGTGCACCGGCCTACTGGTTTAATATTCTGACCTCCAATTCATTTGTATGAATAAGGAATAACAAGGGGACAAGAACTCACCCCTGGCTGACCCCTCAAAAGATTTGGAATGAGTTAGTAGTCTCACCTCCTTGGCCATAGCCAGAGTAGCAGTGTTATACTCCTGCAGCCTCATAATTGGGTTTAAAATATCAATTGGTACATTCAATTCTTCTAGGCACGGTTATATAGCTCAGTGGCAATGTGCTTGTCTTGAAAGCAAGATGACTCAGAGCAACACAGGTTTGAATCCAGGGTCTGTGCTTAGAAAGCTTTTCGGTATTAAGCGTGTTATAAATAACCAATTATAAATAACCAATTCTATAAAAATTAATACCTTCCAGAGAATTTTAAAAATAACATGTTACTCAAAATTGCAAATAAAAGGAAAACCTGGTATACTGTAATCCCAGATTTCCTGAAGCCTGCCTCAACATCCACTAGAGCATCTTTGTTTTCCATCCCTCTAAGTGCTTTAAAAAAATGTTTCTGTACACCTTTGATAAACCATCAAATAGAGAAATTGGTCGGTAGTTACCAGGGATGGGCGTATCTGCCTTTTTGCAAATAAGGACGATATATGCCTTATTACAACTGCCTGGCACGCAATTAGTCTTATTTAATTAAGCTGACAGGATTTCGCTTTTGCTGCTTGTGGACGATGCTGTGCTTATTTTCATGACATCAACTAGTCTCCACAAGAAGTGCAAACTTTTAAATGTGTTCTGCCAGGTTAATAGTTTAGAAATCAACTCGGCCCATATCGGCAACCCAACCAAAAAATTCTGAATTTGCATTTAGTGCGCATCCGGCAGAGACAGAAATTACGATTCCAATTATAGCGAACAAGGGGAGCGGGAGTTGCGGGGGTATCCCCCGCATCCATTACAACATGTAAAGCGGGGGACAATAAAGTAAACAACAAAAAGAAACAAGAAAAGAAAAGACCCTGCAGCGCCAGCTCCAACCGACGTTAGTGTGAGGGAATTGACGTCTCAGGTAGAGAGGGGATTCAGATGCACACACAGAAGTGTGCCACTGAAAAGGTAAGTAGGTAGGAGGGAAGCAGGTAGCGGGATGCAGGGACCAAGTGATCTATGTGATCACTGCACCTCGCCATAATGGAAGACAGCATTTTCTTTGGCGACATTTTCGGCAGCGTAGTGATCACATAGATCCCTTTTATTCCACAGTGGAAAAGGAAGCCCAGGTTATCAATCTCAATTGGGGAAACATTGCTTGAACAGGTATCAGTTTATGAATACCTTGGTTTGAAAATTGCAAATAATTGACCCTGGGCTATGCAAATTGTGTGTGCAGAGTCTATACAGGAGACAACCAGTAATGCAGAATGTAAGTTTGCGAGTGCATATAATCAAATTGAGTACGTTATTTTACATAGAGAATTAATTCCTGAAATAGCTACTATGTCTACCGAAGAAAACCCCAAATGTAATGCTCAAATTAGAGCAATGTTGGACCGATATAGCCTCTGAATTAGCAATTTGGCCCATATTGTTTTGGGTTAGAATTTGGTCAGTCATCAACAAACCTAATTAAATATTAGGAATGCCTAATGGATGTGTTGTGCCATGAAAGGGGCCAGCACTGCCCTGGTGTAAACATATAAAGAGCAGATTGAGAAGCCTAGGCTTAATTTGTCTTTGGAACACTCCCACTACTATCAATGGTAAAACAAAATCCTTGATCAACACTTTACATATGGAGATGGTCGATACCTGTATTTTTGAAGATTGCAAAATGTTTGAGCCATCTCTGGACCACATATATCCACAGTTTGCGTAGTCCCTATACATGAGGTTCAGATTTGGGACTCTAGAAATAGAGTGTGTGCAAAAGGCTTGGAATGCAGCATGCAATGACTGTTGTTTGTTTACAAGGGAGTCACTGACACATGGGGCCTCGTTATAAGTATGCCAGTCCAGTAACAACGGTACCAGTAAGCTTGCCGGTTTCGTTGTTACCGGACCAGCAAACTACGAGGTCTGCGAGCAGGTGCCTTTTTCCCGCCAGGTCTGACCTGGCGGGTGGACCGGCACTCACGAGCAGACCATGTCGGATGCACCGGCACCATTCACGAATGGTGCCGGTGCATCCGACCTCCCCATTCCCATTGAGTCCAATGGGACTCAAATGGGAATGGGGAGTCATATTTTCTGGCGCCCAGAAATGGGCAATTACCAGGTCCGCCGGGGCTGTAATGCTCCGGTAATTGCCCATTCCCGGCCGCCGGGAAAAAAACCAAAATGATCCGGCGGCGGGTCGGCTACCGCCGGAGTCATAATGGGGACCATGGTCTCACTGTGTATTCTTTTTTGCCTTGTATAGGGATTAGAAGCTTGCTTATCTGATTCCTGTTTCAAAACGGCATGGTAATAGACATATTAGTGCTGCTATACAGTTGTGTAAAACTTCATCCGATCAGTTTCTAGTTATGTATACAAGGGAGAAAAGGGCCAGTGCCCTACATTATAGTCACTTTGGAACCTGTTTTATGTAGTGCATTTTATATTCGTGTTTTAACTGTTTCAATCTATTTGCATACTATTGTATATGAATTGATCTTATTAACACGAATTGCTCTTAGCACAACTATTATCATGTTCGCTGTTAATGCATTTTACGTGTTGCTTTTATGACGACAGTCGAAATAAAGCTGTATGAATGAACATTTAATGTATTAAAACTTATGGTTAAAAACGGTATCCATACCACTGGTTCCGCCTTAAATAAAATATGTCAATTGGCAGTTTATTCTCCCCTGGAGCCTTTCCCGGTTTTTGAGCACTTAATGCAGAAACACATTGCTCATTGATTTTTAGAGCTACAGCTGAAACCCAAAGGACATCTTGTAGGGCTCTGTTATCGTGATCTTCTGGCTGAACAGTTTATGAAAATTATCAAACCATTTGTCCTGGGTTATTTTGGACTCTAATCTGTGTCTGGAAGACTTCTCCACGTTCATGTATTTAGCAATTAACTGCCAAAAGCCGCGAAGGCCATAGTTCACAGGGGCCCGATTAAGGGCTTGCCATTTCCCTTTTTCATCTTCTATTTTCTTGCTCGTAATTATGCTTTTATATTAGTTGTGCAACCTATAACATGACATTGTTCCGTGTCAGCTTTCCGTGCCCTTAAAAGCTCTTGTAAAGCCAGATGTAATCCCTCAAACTAGCCTGCTTTTTGATACTTTTAGTGGGTTTGGTGACAAAGTGATAGATTATAGTCACCAGCACTTCAATAAACCTTTCTAAAACTGCTCTCCCTCGTATTCCTCAGTACAGCAGAGGTCAGGATTTGGAAACACAGCATGATACAAGCGTTGGGCTTTTACGTTATCATTGATGTGCACTATGCTCAATTTCAAGTTCCCACATTGCTCGTATTCAATATGCAAGTAGCTCGTTTATATTCAAGTGTTTCCTTCACTTCAGTAAAGCATTACCTCTCCGCTACCTGCTTCTCCTGACACATACCAGTCTTTATTGTGGTTCTGCGGTGCCTTCCACTTCTTCTCCCAGCCTCACCGGGCGGCGTGGCAGCTGCTGCGAGCCCCACTCACATTTTGGAGCTTGCCTTGACCTCGCTGGTTGCTCCGTCACCTCTTCCTGGATGCGGACAGCGTCCCGCTCTCTCCTGCAGTCCTGCAGCCCGAGCTGCAGGATTCTTTGCCACAGAAGCTCTTGTCTCTGTTCAAGCCTAACGACCTGACTCGCTTTGGGCTGGACAGGCTTTGTTGGCATTGTGTCGGCATCCTGGCTCCTCCACAAGTCCCACCATAGCTGTCTCCTTGGAACACCGGTCCCCTGCTGGTCTCCTTCCCACAGGCCTCCCTGTTTTTCCTGTTGCTGCATATTGTGTCTCCCTTCATACATCTGCAACCCTCTGACAGGTTGTACTTGTGAACTTCCAATTGGATTTGCCTGACCATGATTAAGAGGACATGCCTGACCTTCACTATTATTTCTAGTCGTCTTCCTTGTGCCAGTACTAAAGTGGTGGCATGGTGTAGTGTGCATTACTCTCTGTCTCCTCTTCCTTGTCTTAGTACGTCAGTAAATGTCGGGAGATGAGGGGAGCAGGCTTAAAATAGCCCATAAAGGTCGGGAGAGGGTTTTGGTTGGTCATCAATGAAATACGGGGGATACCATGTCTTGTCCATCTTACACTTAATCTTTTTCACCCTCTTTCTGGCGCTTCTGGACTGGTGAAATCTCCTATCATTTTCTTTGTCAATGGGACATGGATAACAATATCCCATAACTGCCTCTGGAAAAACAGGTTCTTCCTGGAAGGGAAATGTGGAAATATAGTGTCTCGTCTGAGAACATCCCATGCCCAATCCCCAAGGATCCTCCACCCAGGCGGTCCTCCCTCGCTTTCCACCCCCAGGGTCAGGATCCAAAACCAATGGTCTTTCCCTGGCAACCTGCACATAGGATATAAGGGGACTAGATTTGAGGATGCCCTCAGGTTTTCCACAGAGCTTTGAACTGTTTTCAGGGTCTTCTCCTGTCCCAAATATCCCACTGTCAAATTTGAATGCGCCATTTCTGAAACGGCATTCCAAAACTTGTGTGGTACAAGGAGTGGATGATAATTAATATCGTCCCTTCAGGGGTTAACATTGACACTATACAAGAGCCCTTTCTTGTCTATGAAGTGAGGGGTGTTTAGAGAGTGACTCTCCTCCTGGGATACAAGGTTTTGTTGTCCTTATTCCAAGACGTGTCAGTCCATTGTGCTTCTGCGAATTGGATGGAAGCAGGTTCTGGGGTCTCATTGCAGCTCAATCATATCACCAAATTCAGCTTCTCCACGTTCAGAGCTATCCAATGTTCCGACCTACTCCATTTTTGGGACAAGCAGGAGTTCACAAATCAGTTGTTCTATGGATTGTCCATGGTTGATGATCTGGAAAGTATTCCCAAAGTTCTGTAGAAGGAGCCTGATCTCCCCATGATAGTCCTGATCAATCACTCCTGCCCATACCTTGAGGGAATGTTACAGACCCGGACCTGACTTTGAGGCTACTCTCCCATAGGTCCGCTCCAGTAACTCCATCTTTTTTCCGGTATGGGCCAAACCATGACTCTTCTGGGGTATGATGACGTCTTCATACCCATAGAGATCACATCCAGCATCCCCCAAGGTTATCCGCATGGGGACTCGAGCAGAAGTGGTTACCCTTTGGACTTGAAACATTTGGTTGTGGGTGGTTGCCCTCTGCATCAGGGCCTGAAGCATCCAACTTCTGACACACATATAAAAGGGTGGCCAGCCACAAAGAACCAGGCTGACTCTGATAACAAGTCCAAGTGTGTTTTTTTTAATTTACAGACTGGTTTGATGTTCAACGAGAAAATATTTTTTTTGGCACTAGGGCAGTCTCTCTTCGGCTCAACTTTCCACCCAGTTTTCCTCCTTCTAGCCTAGTTGTCCTTAACAGGGATGTTAGTGCTTGCCAAAAGTAACACTTAGCTGCCTGTTCTCTTTCTAAGACTGGTGGTGGTAGCTCTAATACGATGTCTAACTGACTCCCTATGTATCTTCTAACTTTCCCTCCCTCACTTATCCCTGCTTAGTAGTCTTGGGGAGTAATATATGGTGCCTTCTTTCAGACCCTCTCGAACCTGACCCTTTGCTATACCAGTGTCTTAAGTTGTTCTCCAACCATGTCACTGTCCCTCCAACCTCTCACTCTGCCTTTCCACCTCCACTGTTCAATCTTACTTCCTTTCCTACTCCTGTTCTTACTAAGTTCATACCTAACAACTACCTCTCTGTCTCTGTTACCGTCTCTTCCGTCCTTCCTCTCACTCTGTACCAATAGCTACTCCTATTTTCCCACTCACTGTCACTCTACCCACTCCCCATCTACTACTGCTTCTATTCTGCTACTACCAATCTCACTTTAATATCTTCACTCCATTAGCATACCCAGGGAAATGGTGCCCTGTGCACCCTTCTACTACCAATTACCACTCTGCATCTTATCTCCTTCACGCGCTACTCCCAATGCCTACTTTACTTATTCCCAACTACTACTGCTCCACTCCTCTTCTCTATCTCTAACACTCACAACCTTCCCTCTCTCACACAAACACTCCATAGACCTCCTCCCTAACAACATCCTCCGAACTCCTCTTCACTCCAGTCGCTCTCGCCTCCTCTGGTCTCTTGGATGTCCTCCTCTGCCACCGGTCCTCACCCAGATGCAGGCCAAACCAAACAACTCCCAAGTACCCTTTTATATATATCCCTCCCTCTCTCTTTATAGGCCACTTACCCTACCAATAGCTTACCTTGCTCTCAAGGGGTGTGACAGAGGAGGGCTTGGGAGGGCTTGGGAGGTTAAATGTGGGCTTTAAGCTCAAACCCCTTTTCTATGTGGCTTTGCTTTATTAGGAAGTTTCTCTTGGTGAGCTGGCTCTATCCCTTTGCTGGTCTGTGGTCTTTCTTGTGAAGATGGTGTGCATCCCGATGCCAGGTCTTGCCCTGGTACCGTTGAGCTTATGGCCCTTTGGAACAAGCATAGGGTAATGGATGGGATTACACCAGAATAATTGTTTTTTACAAGCTATAGGGTCCTTCGTTATACAGACTAACACAATTGGTTTGCATGCCTGTGCCATGTTTGTAACATTCGGTTAATTTAGCAGCATGTTAGCCCAGACCCAGGTGCAGGGAGATAGGACATGAAGCTACCTCACCACCCAATTAGCCTTGCATCTCTCATCACTCATGTCTTTTTCCATACAATTGTCTTTGTACTTAGCCTTGCAGAATATTCTTGTCCTTGGGAATGCATGGGACTAAGAGCATTGACTATCATTCCTGGAACTCCATGTTGAAGAGTTATTTCCATCCTTGGCTCACGTGACAGGAGACCACGATCTGGTCCATTTTGCAGCTTTTAAATGCTCTAAATGAATTAAAATGTGTAATCCTTTGTTTTCTTTCTTGCACCTTAACGTGAGAAGATTCATCCTCTGCACACTCCTTCTTCAGAGTAGATAGCTGACCTCGGTTTCTAGGATCTTGACTTCGGGCCAGGCAGCCTCGCCACGCAGCTCCATGAGCCTACTGCGACACAGTTTTCCACTCTCCCTTCATGGTTTCTGGCTTATTTATTTCATGATACCAATGTCCAGTTTCTGTACAATGGAGGCTTTGCCTGCATTTTATTCATTACTAATAGCTAGCTTCTATGATGACTTGATCTACCTTGCGTTTCAACGTCTGTACATTCATTGAACATTTGTTTTCTTACAGCACTTTGTGCACATGTAATCTTTTTCTTTTACACTTGAGAATTCACTCGGTTCTTTACTTCATCATTTGTTTTTTCAGGATCTGTACATTATCTTTAGTCAATATCTCGACACGTTGTGCATACTTTCTTATGATGTCATCAGTTATTTGCTTAGCTCTTTCTCATATTCCTTCAGGGAGTTCCTCCTGCAGAGTACATTCAATGGGCTTGCCTCAATGGGTATCTCCTTCGAAAGACTCGCTGCATTATTGATACAATAGCTGGTGTCAGGCTAGGCACGGTTTCATGTCTCCAATACAGGGGAGGTAGGGGGTGGGATCTCCTGCAGATGTATACAGCTGCTCCTCTACATTCCCCCCTCTGGTCGAGTACATGACTGCCTTGTCAGGTTTTTCTGCTCCTTTGTATTTTTTTATTTAAGAAGTGCTTCTTAGGCGCCCATATCTTTTAATCCCCCCTCCCCCACAGTGCCCACTGTTTTAACATATTCATCCACACTCTAGGTCATGTAGCTGCATTGTCCATTCAGGTTACAATAGACCCAAAGTCTGATTTAATTCTTATGATCCTTTGGATACCAGAATTTTGTTCCTTCAGGTGCCACAATACTAGCCTTTACGTAGTCTCTGATGGCATCATCGGTCAGCACCTTGTCTTCCGGACCGTCCTTTGCATCAACCATTATCTTCATTCCCACTGCTTTCTTTGCTGTTTTCTTACATTGTCCAATAATGATTCTGATCATACAGAATCCAAATATGATTATCACCAATATTACTCCAGGGAGCATGAATAAGTTTGCCGTCCAATAAGGGATACACAAGAACAGGAGCACAAACCAACTGTCTTCTGCGATGGACTCTGTCTCATCCCCCATTTTCAAGTGTAGATCTGTCAACATGGATATGGTCTCCGTCAAGGTCCCATTCTCGCAGTCATGAGATGGTAAGAATGTGCGACATGATGGCTTGATCTTGGCACAAACACCTCCTTCCATTGCTGTTATCTTGTCGAGGACATATCTATTCTGGAGGGTCATCAGCCTAAGGGCCCTCAACTCTTCCTTTATGGTGGTAACTCCTTTATAGTGGCATTGATTGTAGCAGCTCCCATTTGGTGATCTGTAGCCATTTGGCATTCACCACTGTTTGGACTCCATGCATGAACATGGATGTGATCATCACTGCAGTTCTGATGAACAAGTTGTGCTCATCAGGAATGCTTTCATAAGCAGTGGGTGATTTATGTGAGAAATATAATTCAAGCTCTTAATCCACCAGAGTTCTATTGACCTTTTTCTTCTCAGATGATCATCCACCATTGGAAATTCTTCAATCTTCAGGTCACTTTGTGAAATCACCAATGCTGCAACCTGGATATATAATGAGGAACACACTCCACCACAATTCCTGGGCAGTTTCATATATGCTGTAGATCCGCAGTGCCAATACTGATCCATTAAGACAGCCACCCCTCCCCTCATTCCTGGGACATCAATTATGTTCTTACACCCTTTATTATGTCCGACGTAATTATCTCCTTTGCTTTGAAAGCACATTGTTGCATTAATCAGTGGGACTACAGACAACGGGCCTGCTTCATCTTCCACAAATGTCAGCAATTTGGAATACTTGGCCCAAGACGTCAGACACTCATCATCCACCTTCTATACTCCTTGCACTGCTTCCTTCCTCAGCAAATTAGCTGCACGGGACATCATTCCATCTTCCCATCCTGTTTGTATTCACTCATCCATAAAACAGCAGGTGTGAACATTCCCAGCATCCAGGCATTCCAGTCTTCTCCGTCATGTCAGAACAATTAATTCTTTTAATTTCTTCAACAATCACCTTGTCTTGTCCTGCAGCAGGATATAGGAGCATCCTGTCTGTCCATGCAGGCTCTTTCTCCATTTGTGTTGTCTTGATGTAATCATCCTGATATGGAAAAGACAGTCTTGATCTCCATCACAAGGTTGCCCAGTTCCCTTGAAATTGTCTTTAGTAGTACATGCTGCTAGATGACTGAGACATTTTGCATCGTGGGCTGGCATCTCCTTTGAAATGAAGTTCTTTACTGTATTCATGGCATAGGGAATGAGAGAGCAGCCATAGCATCTCTCATCAGATGCTCTCTCTCCCGTCATTTTCAAGTGTTGGTACCACATGTTATTCCCCAGTTGAGCTGCATTATCAAAATAGGTATGTATCCCTTCAGTATCTTCTTTTGTATCCCTCTTATGTCGTCTGATATGCCCGTAGAGATTAAAGAAAGTATCATCATTTGTACTCAAAATAGGAAAAATCATAGATGCTGTTTTTTCAATAGGACCATTAGGATAATACAGACTCCGAAATGTAAGGTACAGAAAGATCAAAAGAATACACATGCATATGTATATCAGGCATAAAAGTCTGGAAAAACATTTGGTGTGCCATCCCAATATTTGTTGAAATCATGCTCTCCCTATAATCACATTATCCTCTTCACAAATCATTTTTAATGCAAATATTCAATTTCACATTTGTGGTTGCACAATCTGCTCAATTATTGCTAACAAGTGTCTCGTTATTACGGGACTATTTTTGGGGTCATGTAGAAAGGTATGAATATTGACATCTCTCCTAACAAGAGGAGGGTAGGACTGAAGTGTAAACACAAAAATAGCAACTACGAGCCAATGTGTGTCACTGTCGACAGGTATCATATATTTATCATTGAAACAGGTATACTCCTAAAAAGGAACCTGTGTATTGATCTCTTTTCCAATTTCTAATCAGGAACTGACATTTCAACATAGTACTGATGCATTTTTTATTTTTTCGAAGAATTTCTCGAAAGTATGTTTTCAACCTCTACAATTCTTGGCAAGTCCATGGACTTCCTGCTAAAATGTTTTAAAGAGTATCCTTTGAATTCCAGTCCAAAAGAAATGTGTGCTAACCACTAGCTGTTTTTACATCCTTCTTCTTGGTCATCGATCGAGTGTGCACATGCGGAAATTCTTCTTCTTGTCTTGCTTCTTGGTCAGTAAACACTGGAGGGCGGTCTCCCCTTTGTAGATCTTTACATCTCCTAAATGCAGTTAAGCTCATCTTCCTGATACCTTAACTGCAGAAGGGGAGACTTCCTCAACACTAAAGAGACCATTAAACCTAGGCTTGTGCTATTTTCTTGTGAAGTTTTTAATGAGGATTAAGTCACCAACATATAACTTTGGCAGTGGTAATAGTTCACTTGGATTGATTACTGGCCTGTCCTCTTCCGTGTTCCTTGACCCCTGCTTGACTTGATCTGCAATGAAAGAAACACTGGTAGTAATACATTTCAAATAATTATGCATTTCATCACCTAGAGCCTTCACTACACTCTGGATATCACTCCTGACTCTAGATGAAGGTGTACGAGGTGTTCTCATGCCACACCCTCCCACTAATTCACAGGGAGTAAGATGGTGGTCAGAACCTGGCTGATTTTGAAGTGCATATAAGGGTAGGGATAGGAAATATTGCCATCCCTTCATCCAAGTTAATTTGATCTTAGCTATCCTCTCCTTGAAAGGACTGTTGAGTCTCTCACATGTTACATTTGCTCATGGATTATAAGCAGAAGAAAACGTATGCTTTATGCTCAATAGAATTTTTGTTCAAATAGCTTATTAACAAAATGTGGTCCATTATCAGATCTTAGTACTTCACACACACCCCATATTGGAAATACTTCATGCACTAGAAATTATGCATTTCATCCACCTAGAGAAGGGACAAACCACCAGTAATAGATACTTGTATCCATTACATGTCTGCAGCATATCGACGCAATTAATATGTAGATGTTGAAACAGACCATTCAGTCGAGGTATTACTCCTCTGATTGTTCTCAGTGTATGCCCAGCAGTAAACCTTTGACACACAATGCAATTCACCATGAACTGCGCAACATGTTGCAATATATTTGAAATAAACCAATCTTGTACATATTGGCAGAAATACTTTCTCTGGTTATATGTGCAGGGTAAACACCCCTAGGTTTCCATAGCTCTTGCTCTTCCTGTGGGAAGATAGAGCCTGAATCTCTATTAGTTGTGTGATTGACAGCATATTAAACCCTTCTCACACTAGCATGCATCTATTCAAAATATCTTTAATATCTTCAGTATCAAAACTCAAAATTTCTGAAGAATATGCTACTATTTTGGCTTCTATGTCTGTGGCTTTGTTTCTGCGAGAGATAAAGTCTGTTTGTTTAGTATGTGCTGCATATTCAACGACTGCTATGGCTACTGGGAGTTGTTGTGCCTTAATGAGCCTGTCCAATAAAGACGCATGTTGCACTGGAGTACTGTCTGCTTGGAGATAACCCCTCCTTTTCCAGCGTGAAAGCCCTGTGTTTCTGGTTGATGTCACATAGGTGGAGTCACTGTACACCGTCACTTCTTGCCCTTCGTGTTTATTGAGTGCAACAACAAGTGCTACCAATTCTGTTGCTTGTGCTGAAAAGTGAGACATAGTCTTGCTCTCGCCACTAACTCACATTCACCATTTAATCTGTTTCTTACAAGTGCAGAGCCTGAATGCCTGTCCACACTAGTTTGATACATTTTTGAAGAACCATTAATAAAGAGAATTTTCCCTCCTGCTAGAGCATTTTCTTTCACACGGGGTATATAATAATATAATTTGACACAATTTGAACTGTCATGCACCTGATCACCTTCTTCTACAGGTTCAGCTACAAACGTGGCTCGGTTCACTATTTTACATCTCACTACCTTAATTGCTGGATTAGAAATCATTACTTCATAAACTGAAGCTCTTTTTGACGTCAATGTACCCTTGGATTTCTCTAAAATGACCTATAGGGCATGCTCCATGTAGACAGTCGTGGAACAGCCCATGGTAATACTTGTGGCCTTCTCAATTGCAAATGCGGCAGCAGCCACAGATTGTTCACATGGAAATTTTCCTCTCATAACTGGATCTAATATCCCACTGTGGTATGCCAAAGGCTTGTATCATAATGTTGTTCTTTGTGTGAGTACTGCTGTCATTACTGAGCCATTGGTGTGTGAAAACAAATACAATTCCTCGCCATAGTTGGGAATCCCTAAATCTGGAGCTGTACAGATTGCTCTTTTTAATTCCTCAAATGCTTCCTCCATTTCTTCAGTCCATTCTATCTTTTCCTTACCAACTTGTGCTTTTTTTTTAGGGCTTGTAAAAGTGGCTTTGTATATGTGCTGTAGTCGAACTCCCGGGCCCTGCAATAATTGCATAGGCTCAGAAACTGCTACATTTGCCTCACTGTGTTTGGCTTTGGTGTCTTCCTGATATCCTCAGCTCTTTCAGGTGTCACTCACTTTCCTTCATGGGAAAATAACTGCCCTATGCACAACACCTCTTCCTGATACTACTGTACTTTCGATTTGTATACCTTTTAGCCTTTGTTTGTTTATTTGGTAATGCGCACCAAACCCTCAGGTAGCTGGGCGCAGCAGTTGCAAGAATATTTGAAGCTTAGTTACATCATAGAGGTCATACATGAGTCAAAACATTTGTAATACATTCAGTTTGGGTAGGGGATACATAATATCAGGAGGTGCACAGATAAAGACAGTAGTAGTATACAAATATAACCGCACAGATTTGTTCAAAGTCAGGCACATGAGTGGGTAAGCAGTCTCTTAGATGTCATTAGTGCGGAGCCGGTTCAGCAAATTACGTCTAAAACTAGAGTAAGACTGTTCTGCTCTAATAGCATCGGGGAGTGCATTCCAGGATAGTGCAGCTTTAACTTGATTTGAGCTGAACTGAACTGAGGCCGGGGGTGAGTACATCCAGAAGCAGGCTAGGCAGTATCAGGTGGTGTAGGTGCTAGGTAGCTATGCTGGCAAGATCGGCAGGTTCAGTTCAAGTCAAGGTAATGCAAACTGGCTAGATTGGCCAGTTCAATTTATTTAAATCAATGGCATTATATGCTAGCAAAAATAGGCAAGTTCAAATTAAATCAATAGGAAGTATATGATGGCTGGATGGTGAATTCAATTTAAATCAGTAGCAAAGTATGCTAGCAAGAATAGGCAAGATCGGTTTAGATATAAGTTGGTAAAGTATTGCAGTGTCAGTATCAGGTAATGCGTTGTACAGCGGTCCATGTTAAAATAAGTGGATCAGGTACACGTGGTACATCTGGCAGGTGAGGTAAGGTGCATGAGGCAAGGCAAGGTATGGCACAGTGGTGTCCCTGGCAATTGTGTACATAATACTGTAATCAAGATTTCAGATGGATTTTGACCGCAAGCAAAATCGAGTGCAGAACATGCGGTACATTTCAGGGCAGATATGGCTCAGCATAGGGACAGGAATAAGCAATTAATCAGATTGATTGACAGCTAGGATTGAGTACAAAACATGCAGTACTATTCAGAGTAGATTGGGCCAGCTGTGGTCAATTGTTCAGACTGTGTTCAATCACATGGGCAGTTTGCATGAGTTCAGGATAGCGTTAATGTCTGTTCAAGGTTTGCAGGTGATGGTAGGGGAGACTGACGAAGTAAGCTTACCTTATAAGTGAACCTACGGTGATGGTCCCTGCGCCGCGTGCCTATGCGCGAACAGGTGCAAACAGGGCCTTAAATCCACGGGCCTTGCCGAACACGGGCCGGCTTCTGCCTGCCGGCGGAACTTCTGAGTTCAAATGGATATCGCTTTGCTTAGCAACATGACGCTGCCCTTTGTTAGGGGGCGGGTGGCCATTTTAGGAGCAGTCATTGGCCTGTTAATGCGAACAGATAGCAGCGTGGATCATCAAGGGGACTGCTTTGCTGGATTTCCTCCTATGATATTTGTGCAAAAAAAGGAGATTATCTTGTGGCTGAAGCGGCTCACCTTATCGGGGAAGTAACGCCTGAGGTGCACTCGTTGCTTCTGCTGCTCATGCAGCACGAGAGGTCACAGGGCAGGAGGCTGTGGGTCTGATGGTGATGCAGAGAGAGCTCCTGCTCTCTCCGGGATCTGGGTGAGTGTGAGCACCCTGGCACAAACAGGGCCTTAACTTCACGGGCCTTGCCAAACACGGGCCGGCTTCCACCTGCCGGCGGAACTTCTGAGTTCAAATGGATGCCGCGTTGCTTAGAAACATGACGCTGCCCTTTGTTAGGGGGCTTGTCTGCCAAGATAGTCATTTACTGAACAGAGTCTTGTCTACACTCTTCCTCTGTTCCACTGCAGACTAGTATGTAATCTACGTAATGAATTACCGCACTCTTGAGTTCACTGTTACCTAGATCCATCTGTAGGGCCCTGTTAAAGATTGATGGTGTCTCACAATACCCTTGTGGTAAACTAGTATGCTTTAGTCTTTTTTGTCTGAATGTAAAGGAAGTGAGGTCTAGTGAGTCCTTGTGCAATGTGATCCAGAAAAAGGCATTTTTCAAATTGATCATTATTAAATACATAACATTAACTGGGATACAGCACAATATTTTCACAGGATTACTAACTAATGTTAACTCTGCTTCTACAATTTGATTAAGAGGGTGCAAGTCCTGGATAAATCTACATGACCCCCCTTTAGATCTTTTAATTGGATACACTGCAGTATTACACAGGGATTCCGATGGCACTAGGATTCCCTGATTCATCAGTGCTGAAATAGTCTTCAATATGCCTTCATCAGCTTCTTGGGACATGGGGTATTGTTTTGCTCATGGTAAAATTGCTCCTGGCTTGAGTTTTATTTTAACCTCTCCTATTCCCTTCAATAGGCCTACGTCATATGGGCCTTTAGTCCAAAGGACACTTGGCATCTTTTCTAGGTCTTCCTGAAAGAATGCTGTTCATTGCTGCATTAACACCATTCACTGTGGGACCTCTCCTATCTCGATCTTTATCAAGTATGTAATGCTTAGAAAAAACACTACCTGGTCATCGATACATTCATCTCTGAACATATCTTCATCTGTTATGTCAGTCAATCTGTATCCCTCTTCAAGAGCTATCAATGTCCTCCATGCTCTGCCCTCATCAGCTACTCCTTCAAGCATTGCTATTTATGCTCATACTATAGCTGCTTCCAGTTCTATAGGAATAGTCTGCCCTTCTTCCTCATCCATCAGTACTTGTGGTCTGAATAAAACCTCATCTGGTATTCTCACACTCATCCCTACTAATCCAGGTAAACATGTCAATAAAATGCTCACCACATACATGAAGACTTCTGGATTTACAGGGACTCCTCACAGAGCCACTTGCACCGTGAATGCCAGTTTAAATTCTCCCACATTTAAATAGTGTATTCCTGGGGTGGAGCACCCTATTCCCTGATCAGAGAATTAAATTGTCATGTTGAGTTTTGTCATTAAATCACTACCCAGGATCTTTACTGGCGTCTGTCGAGAATATAGCAAGGGGACAGACATGTCACATTCCCCTATAGAAACAGGCACATTATCAGTAAAATGAACTCAATTCGTAGCTTCAGAGAACCCTCGAGCATTCAAGGCAATACCTGACATTGGATATTTTCCTCTCTTATACAAGAGTGAGTCGCCCCAGTGTCTACAACAAAAGAAAACTATTTGCCTCCTATCGTCACATCGACCCTTGGTTCTTCTTAGGGGTCTGGTATCGTGGCAACACAAGAAATAATGGGTATGTCACAGGTGAATAATTCACACCCAATAGATGAAAGTGGGTATGGGTTTTGGCCAGGTGGTAGAGGTGCATATTTCAGAGGAAGAGGAAGCGTATTTCAGGATGCCCAAGGTGGATTTACAAATACTCAGAATGGAAGTAAGAATACTCAATGAGGATATAATGGAGGATTTGCCAGAGGGTCACTCCCAGTATCTTGGAATTGTGGGATGACAGGGCATATTGTGCGTGTATGTAGAAGCCAAGGGAATGCACAACAAAATGTACAACTTTCAAGAGGGATACAGCTTATCCATCACCATACAGTACACAAACACATGATAATTTTGCCCAGAATCACACATCCTATCAGGCACAGGTGAGGCAAGTACAACAGGCACAACAGCAGGGGCTGATTCTGTATGCACCCAATACAAGGGCAGTCACAACAAGCACCTATGCAACCACAACGGAATGCAAATGCAGGGCAACTATTAACACCTATGATAGGGGGTGTCTCTGTGCTAGGTCTTGAACCAATTCCAACCTTCCAAGATGCTGCATATCACCATGTGCAGCTTCAGGCTGATCAAAGGGAATAGGTTGTGTCTCATCCTCTTGATGTTTTTCATGTCGGAGCCCTTTTCCCTGGAATTCTTTCCTGTGAATGAGTCAGAATCTTGGATTCAATAGTCACTTTTCTGTCCCTCCTGCAGCTGGGGTAAGTGGGGATTTTTTGCTGGCCCTGACCTTCTTCCATTGCAGTAGCTTTTCAATTGATTTGATTTAACTTCGCACTCTCTGGCGCATACGATCCCCTTACTGGCTGTTTTCTAGTTCCTGTGTACCCTGACTCCCTTCCCACATGCCACCCTCCGATTGGGCCGCTGAGGCCAAAAAGGAAGCCAACAAGGGGCTAGCCCCCTTTACCATGGCCCAAAGCCACTTTTGCTTGTTTACTGCAGCTGGGGTAAAAGGGGACCTTTTGCTGGCACTGATCTACTTCCATAGTGGTCGTTTTTAAATGTATTTGATATAATTTTGCACTCTCTGGTGCATCCGATCACCCTCCTCAAAGTTTTCCTAGCTCCTGCGTACACCACCACCCTCACTGCTTACCATCCCTCTGATTGGGCCACTGAGGCCAACAAGGAAATCCATGAGGGGCTAGGACCTTCTCCCACTACCCACAGCCACTTTTGCATGCCTCCTGCAGCTGGTGTATCTGGGGACCTTTTGCTTGCCCTAATCCGCTTCCATTGTGGTTGTTTTACAACTTGTTTGATTTAACTTTGCGCTCTCCACAGCATCCAATTCCCCTCCTCGCTGTTTTTCTAGCTCCTGCACACCCTGATTACCCCCCTGTCCACCACGCTCTGATTGGGCCCCTAGTTCTCTTCTTAAGTCAAACCCTCAGAGCAGCATCTGCCCAGGCAGCCACCAGCGAAGGGCCTCAAAGTAAAGGGCAGCTCCCAAAGAAGCATCTCCACTTCGTGTTTGCCTGTGACACCTGCTGCAGTTACCAGCAGCGACTGATAAGATAAGTGTGGTCTGGGCGGGGAGTGCAGCAATTACTGTACTCCATAAAAACCCCACCACTCTTAATACCTAACCGCCTTATACATACCTTCATCAGGACTTTTTTGATGTTGATCCTTTAGCAAAACCAAAAGTGTTGATACCTTGCTTCAATATAGTGGTACACCCGTACCTTATTTTCCAAAATTTTGTGGCATTATTCTGTGACCCCACATCTCGCAGCCGCGAGATTGACCAAGGGGGAATCAAGTGTGCAGACAATTCTGACTTCATTCGCGCATGCGCATACGCAAATGATGTCATGTATATTTTAACTTGCCTCCATACGACAAAGTGGGATGACGTCATTCGCGCATGCATGAATGACATCACCCGCAGGCATATAAAACAAACCCTTGCCCACAAAATGGAAGACGCGGCTTCGGAGGTCTCTTACACAGAGGTCCATGGAAGCGCCTCCACGGGATCTATACAGAAGGAAACAATGAAAGAAGAGAAGTAAGTTATTAGGGACCTATACTCTCAACAGAGAATCATTTAAAACTTAGATACTTACTCTTATGATCCTTGCCACTAGGGACCGGACACCAGGGTTAGGAAGCGACGGCACCTCCCGCTTACCATTTTTTGACCAGAGGCTGGCTGGCACGCTGAACCTTTCTTTGAGAAATCGTTGGGACTTGTCTTGTGCCTATTCTCTTACCACAAGTAAGTGTATCACATAACACGGTGCCTATATACCCAGGTTGGGTCAAAGATAAATAACCCATCTACATTTCAAATTGCCTTTCATTTTCAGAACCAAGGTCTAGCTACCAATTTGTGCAGAACCTTGATAACAAACCTGCCACAGATGGTTGAAATAATGAGGAATTGAATGTTGTGGATAATCGCTGTGCAATCTGGAGACCGGGTATGCAGTGTCCCACTTCAAATTGGTAGGTGCACCAGCATTGTCTAGAGTTTTGTTGACTTGCTAGAAGAATTATATTCAAATTAGATCACTAATTAGGTATTTACCTCGACCGATTCCACATATGACTGAGGACACAGGGTTCCTTTTATCTGTAAGACCACAATAGAAGAACAAGACTAGAACCATATTGGTAAGCATTATAATAGCTATTACCTAATTACCTAATATGATTGGGACACCACGTGGCGACTACCAAATCTTATATGGCACAAAACAAAAAATCTAAATTATGAAGAAGTAGGCAAAAAATCATACTGTCATCAGGAAAACCTCCCATACCATCTCGGTACCAGCAGAAGCATGTTCATCATTTATGTGCATTTATTTTACTTCCTGTTTTGAGTGAACATAATGCCATTTGATTTAATTCAATCAATATGTGAATCTTGGAATTGTGACGAATTTATATTTGAATGGATTTCAGATAATTTCGTAATATGCCTGCAGGAAACTTGGATGCGTCAACCTCCTGTAAATGACGGATATCAAATATTGATTAACCCTACAAGTAAGAACATAAAATAGGAACAAGCTGGGAAGTGGTGGATTCAACAAACCCAAACGGATATGTCCAGTCAACCCTACTTGAAAGAAAAACAAGTGGAGTTGAAAATGAGCATCACACATCTCAACATTTATTACTACTCAACGTATACTGGAACCCTGCAAAGATCTCGACAGGGGCATTCATTCAATCAATAACAACAATAATCAACAAAAATCTGAGGAGTCTCCAAAACCTCTGGATAATCATGTGTGGCGACTTAAATACAAACTGGCTCAATGGAAACCAACAGAAAAGCATTCTTCGCTGCCACGAAGACTTCAGGGATACCTAAAGAAGAGCACGTTGGACTGAGGCAATGGAATCCAGAGATTGCACCATGATCAATGGAAAGGTGCCTGGCGATTCCCCGACACAAATCACGTGGTCAAATATTGAATTAAAGAAAACACTAGACTACATTTGGGTTTCGAACAACGTGATGCACAAAATTACCAACCTGCAGATAACACTGACGAATAACAGTGATCACTACCCCTTGAAAATGTCCTGGGGACCTCGTATAAGCGCTTGAGTGGGACGTCCTGCACTCAATTAGAAGTGAACTCTGGCCGTAACAGGCTTAGGATGAATACAAATCAGATCCGGCAACTAACTTCTGTTTTTCAGTCAGAAAACAAAGAAAGCTCAGAGTTCATAACTTATCCAGCAATCCTTCTAAATTTGAATACGCACACCTCAAGAAATCCTCCTCCAGTATTTAATCACAAACACACCTGGAGCACCAGCTTGAATAGTGAAAAGAAGAAATTGAGGAAAGACCTAAAAGATCTGCGATCCAGATTTGGCACCAACAATGCAAGTATAATCAAACAAAGCAAACAAAAAACTGGTTAATAGCATTGCACACCAGCGAGATCAAGAACACGGTGAGGCGATGCTTTCCTTGATAAGAACACATAACACCAGAGATATTTAGAAAATTCTAAATCAAGACCACCTAAATCAAGCCGCAACCATGTCAAGTGGAGTACCTGAGGCGGCATGGGTGAGTCACTTCCAGAAAGTATTCTCATCCCATGGTTGTTTGACGGAGGAAGAAAACAACTCTGTTGACTTGGGCTGGGATACAATAGAGACGGTGGATAACATAATCTGTGGTATAGCAAAACTAAAAAACTCTAGACCAGCTGGTCCAGATGGCATTACGAACATAATGCTAAAACAACATCCTTATGAATGGGCAAAGTTCATAGCCGAATTGTTCGTGATAATAGCAAAATCTAAGAAAATTCCACCATCCTGGTCCGAGGCAAAAATCGTCCCAATTCATAAGAAAGGCAATAGGAACGTCCCTGCCAATTACCGACCAATTGCCTTACTAGATACCATTGGAAAAGTATTTGTAGCCTTCTTACAGAAAAAAATCTCAGCTTGGGCCCTTCAATTTGAGCTAAACGATGTAAGGCAAACCGGTTTCACCAAGGGAGTGGGAACTGAAAACAATCTTTCCATACTAAACCTCCTGAAACTAGAAACCCTGCGAAGAAAAGAAAAACTGTTTCTCGCATTTATAGACATGCAACAAGCTTTTGATGGAATAAATCGGGCAAAGCTCTGGGGAAAGCTGAAGAAATGGAACTGCCCAGATAACCTACTAAATCCCATAAAGGCCCTGCATGATTTAACCTCTATAAGAATTAGGCTAAATGAAAATGGGGACCTCCCTGAACCGATTGCAACAAACAAGGGAGTGAAACAAGGCTGCCCACTGGCAGCGGTTCTTTTCAAACTATACATCGCAGATGTGTCTGAAACGCTAGAAAAACTCATTGCTTCCCTCCCAAAGTCAACGGCAATCCTGTAAGTTGTCTGATCTATGCAGACGATCTTGCATTGATCGATAAAACGCAAATAGGCTTACAGAGATTATTAAATACGCTGAACATATACATGGTGGAAAATGACCTGAAGATCAACGTGGAAAAAACAAAGATACTGAAGCTCGGCCCCGTTAAGGGTCACAGAAATAAGAACTTCAAGTGGACAATAAACAACGTCCCGATTGAGGTAGTGAATGTGATCCGCTATTTAGGTATATCCTTCAGCACGTCAATAAGAGAACGGAGTTGGGTGACTGAACTTGAAAAAAGAATCAAAACACTAGCTCTACAAGGAGCTAGAATTCACTCACAATATGGGAAATGTTCCCTGATTCCAGTACAAACCTTCTACTTACAAAAGGTGATACCAGCAATAACATTTGGAGCCGAGTCAGGCTGGAACATTGACTACAAGATCTGGTCAAAATTTGAAGGTCTGTTTTGGCGACGTGCGCTAAGACTGCCTAAATACTTATCAGTGACAGTAATCCATCATGAATTGGGATTGGAGCCTATGTATGGAGCAGTCATTTGGAAATCAATGGCTTTGTTGCGAAAGATGTCAATTGAAAAGCCAGAACCGGCATTTAAACTGTTTAGTTCACAAAAAAACCCAAACATGGAAACCTTACAGGAACTGTGGTCTGAAAAAGTAAAAACAAATATGCAAGCCACAAATGTCACCATGGAGATGCTATTAGAACGTTCTCAAAATGCCAAAAAAAACTGAGACAATGGCTATGGATTGACAACTTGGAAAAATATCACGAATTAAAGACCGCTTTTGATTTGGGGCTGACTTCGAACAAGCTGGACCAACTGCCGAAATATTTGAGTAAATTCCCGTCTCGTTATCACAGAGATGGTTTTTTGCGCCTAAGAACAAACATTTACAAGACCAGGCAATCATGTTTTGTTCGGCACATCGACAATGTAAAGGATCCTCTCTGTAGGTTCTGTGTGAATCATCTGGAAACAACAAAACATATTCTGACCGAATGTCATTTGCTTAAAGACCTAAGAACTCTACACCTGTTTAAGTTCGCTCCACTTACTGACAGTATGGATGAATTGTGGTTGCGAATTTTAAGTGGGAATTCAGTTCACCTGACTTGTGCAGTAATAATCTTTCTGGAGAAAACGGTAAACTGAATGGCATATGGATCTTCGAACTTTGACAATTCACAAATGTGAAATGAAAAGACTGATGAGGAAAGTTGATAATAAAAGTTGTAATAAAAGTTTGTAAGAAACTAGATATTACAAATAAAAAAATAAAAGGAAATATGATTTGATACATCAAATTTACATTTAAATGTTTTCTTTTCTTGTAGAAATGTGTATGGAAATGAATTTTTGCCGCTAAAGAAGAATAATACAAACTCGAAACGCATTGGGCTAGTTACATCAAATGTATAATAAAAATACTTGTTTTACACCATAACTCAAAAATGGTCAAATGATAATTGTCCATCTTATTTAAGGCAGACCAAAACCCCTTATGATTTCTCTCTTTCTCACACGGTCAGGGGATGACCATAAATATAAATATATAAAGGAGACAGATTCAACATTTTCAAATAAACTGATGTTTGCGGATAGTCTGATGTAACCACCCTCCCTGTACCTTTAGTTTGGAATAAAATAGACCAAGTACGTGATGTTAATTCACACTATCAAAACGAGATTTTTTAATAAAGTTTTACAAAAGTTAAAAAACTCATAAAAATATGTTTTACATGAATATGACCCAAACATAACAAACCATGGTAGATCAAAACAGTACAAATCACTAATTTCACAAATATATAACCACATATATTGATAAAACACAGTAGAAAAGACACACACAAATGGCTTTAACACTTTCCTAAAGCTGAGCATTATTAACTCCAGCTCAAAACCATCCAGACATGTTTCAGTTCTTCATAGCACTAATTGCACGAACTTTCTTCAGGGGAAGAACTCGATTTTCTTATTCTCCACCATGTAATCCAGGGCCACACATGGAGATATCAATAGTACTCCTAAAGTTAGAAATGTGAAGGTAAAGGGGGGGGGGGTGAGCTATCACTATATGTCACCATCAAACATCTTTGCAAGTCAGAAAAAGCTTGAAAACATAGCTCAAAGAACCAGACTGCATGCTGATAGTTTGCAATGCACTGGGTCGGGTCCAAGGTTGCTGTCAACCCTGCCCCACAACTCTATAAACAACTACATACCTCTCAGTGGGACATTAGTAGTGCTGGTGTAGCAATACACCATTAAGTAGCCGTAGACTTAAAAAATCAAGTCTTTGTAATGTTCCTTCTGGCTCTTAAATAGCCTTGGTGCTGATCAGTTCTGCAGAAAACAACAACAACAACCCATAGTGTTGTGTCAATATGCGATTGCATACGACTAGTTACTTATTCCACCACCACAAACAACATTATATCAACCGAGGTGTTCTTAAACTAGTGTCCTTTGACTCAAAAAAATGGATATATCCTTTGCCACAGCTAACGCCACCACGTGTCAAACAGTGTGCTAAATATTGGCGCTGTGCTGCAATACTATTTGGCCCATCACCACACAATAACGTATTACAACGATACCTCTAGTTCAGTGATCTGAGTACTGGCAAGGCTATTGACGTGGTCATTTCCACAAATGCAATGCAGTTTTTTTTGCTGGGGAATCACACCTCCAACTGTGAGGTACCTTTAGACAACAAGGGTAAACATCCTGTCACCTATGGCCATATCGATTAAACAGTAAACACATCCGTGTCATACTCGGAACATCTTACAATGCAGAGTTGTTTTCAATCTACCTTGTTAGTAGTAAATCTCCATACAAGGACGAAAAAAACGGCTCTCGGAGTACCGCATCTTAGCTCCACGTTCAAATGATAATTGTGTCATTTCTGAAATTACCTTGTATCAATGAGGTTATAAATGTCTAAAATAAAATCCTAACAAAAACACTAATCAGAAAATGAGAAAGGCCTGATTAGTAGCTCCTACATTGGAGTCTGCAACGCCAGAGCCGCCCTCAAATACAAATACACATATACAGGTCTTGGCCGAATAGATAGTGTGCAGGGAACACAGGTTTCCTACCTAGGAAATCTTTTCCCTCTTGTTATATTTCCCAGCCTAGATACCAAGGCTGAGCACTTCTCCACTGCACCTTATAAACCTACCTGATTCATGTTGGGGATGCTCTCGTTGAAAAGGAACTTATCTGCAAATGCTTTGGGAGTGTGATAGGGTTCTTTCATTTTGGAAGGAGATTATAGATCGGGTAGAGCTAGTGATAGGTAAGTCGTTCCCTCAGACTTTTATGTCTGCAGTTTTTCTTTCAAAGGTGGGTAGGTGTTGGGAAATTTGTGATGCATCTGATTGGATTGATAGGGCATTATTAATGGCAATAAAACATATTATGAAAGTGTGGAAGTCACGTAAGAAGCCACATACTGATAATTGGGTGGCGGATATGCACACGCTTTCAAAGTATGAAAGGTCTCGAGCATTTTGGCTTCATCGAGAGACTTAATATTGTGACAATTGAGATTCTTTTAATGAATTGTTTGAGTGGATTATGGGAGTGGGTGGGGGTTGATGTAATGTGTCTTTGTCTTTAGTCTTGTATGCGTATAAGTGTTGTTTGTGTTGTTAAAGTTCAAATTGGAGTGTGAGGGGAGATTTTCAGATAAGGAATTGCTGTTGACTGACGGTTATTGTTGTCAAAGGATCTGTTATGTTTATTGTTGTTTTTTTTACTCTCACCAATATGTTTTAATGTTGTTCATGGTTTAAAATTAAATAAAGTTTATAACAAAAATAAAAACCTACCTGATTACTAAAAACTTTGACATATGTTAGAAGCTAACCAAACTGATTCTTGAATAGGTGTGATTGGTGTTTTTGGTTTATTCTGAGCCAAGCAATAGACATTTTAGATGGTGATCTTTAAAAAATAATTGAAACTTTTTAAATTATTTATTTTTCTTTTTTCTTATTGACTTTTTGTTTTTTCAAAAAATACTTCTTTTACATTATTCTACATTAGCAATTTTTTTACTTGGATGACTCTACTTTTATAACATTTGTATTTGTATAACATTTGTTATTTACTGTTGCCTTTCAGAACAGCCACTTTGGTGTAATGAGCACATTGGCTTCATCCTGCCAGGTGGGCATTGTATCGCTGTGCCTGCCATGACATGATAATGATAACCTTGTAGAAGCAAGTTTCCATTAGTTAACTACCTGCACTTTAAAAAAGGAATACAAGCACGTTATAGAACTGTAGCAATTCAGATGTTTTTTTTTCTAACTTCTCTTTTTTACCGTTGCCACTCAGAAAGTTTGTTTTGTTCTGATTGACAAAATTACTTTGCTGTGTGCGATATGTGCCTGGTGCCATCACATGATGAGAGTGGAGGTGCCATTTTTTCCTTAATTTAAGTGATAGTGTTTTTTCAAAAACTCCAGAACAGGCTATAGATACACACGCCTGTTCCTGCATATTTTGTTTCTTTTGACAACATATTGCTCTTATATTTGGTGAGAAATACAAAATAAAAATTGACAGATTAATCTAGATCCCCCTTAAAATAGGTAACATGATTCCGGATCTCATAAACTTAACATTTTCCACTGGGATCATTTGAATCTGATACTCAGATCCAGTATCCAACTAATTGCTCTTTGTATTTACATCAAGTGACAGGGATGCCCTTTTTCGGTTTATATTTAATTGAGTTATATCAAGATGGTTATTCTCTATTCTACAGTTTTAATGGTGTTTTTACACTTTGCTTTCAGACATTTCTCTGACAAAGGATCATGTGGATGCAAAATGCATTGGAAGCTGAAACGTCCTCCCTCTCCAAACTTAAGAAGTGCATGTCCTTCTATCAGAAAAGTGCAAATAGCATGTCGCCTGATGAATTACTTTTATTGAATGTGTTGGATGTTATGTCATTTGCAGTGACATTGCCACTGGGCAGACCCAGTTCCAATGAAGTGTTTCCTTGGTTTCATTCACATTGAATTTTTAAACCTGCCTCATTTTCAACCTTAACATTTTATTTGCAGGGTATAAAACGGGGATGTTCTAGCTATTCTTGGAAGGATGGCAGCCCTGGCAGCACAGGCAGAGGAAGCCTTCAGGAGAAAATGTAACAAGTGTGAGGCTAAAGGACAGGGAACAGGTAGAGCAGAGATACCAATTGGAATATGAGCACGTCCTGCTGTAATTTAGCATGCCCATGCTTCCCATAGCATAGCGGTACAACACGCGTACAAGAACACTCTGTGAATGGGAATCACCAAGTTGTAGCTTAAAGGAATGTGAAATATTGAGCTGCCACTAATACAATAGTCTGCCCCTAGTGACGCTGATGCACCACTGCAGGCTGAAACTAAAGAAGCATGAAACAAAAAAGGAGGACTTTGGGCTACATTACAAGTTCAACAGTGTGGGTTAAAAACGGTGGTAGTCCCGTTATACTAACTCTTTACCTCCACTTTTCCCCACTGCCGAATTATGAAATGTGGAGGAGATACATTTGGCATTTTGCAGGATGTATTTCCTCCACTTTATCACCAAAAGCTGGAAGAATTAGGCAACTTTATTTTGGACATGGCTTTTCATACCTATCATATTAATCACACAAAACAAAATATTTCAAGCAAACGTTCAATTAAAAAATAGTGTTCCTTTGTGCAGCCATGTAACCTATGACCCATAAAGTTAATTCCACTATTCTGCAAGAAAATGTCAACTCATTGCAGTAAATAATATGCACTTTGACTTAGGATGTTCATAAGAAATACATAATTAAGTTCTGGTGAAGGGCTCTCGGAGTGCTGTTTGCAGTCCTGCTTGTCGTTGCCGGTAATCACAGGAGAACTGAGTGAGATTGGAAAGTAGCCCCTCCCCCTTTTTACCAGAAACAACTACTTCAATGTTGGCGGCGCGCATCTACGCACACACATTAAGAAGTGCTCTCTAAGTGCTGTTTGATTGTCCGGCTGGTCATGCCGGTAATCACAGGGTGCGCGTCTATGTGAGCAAATATAAGGAGCATTGTCTTTTGTTGCTCCTTTTTGGTCAAAACTAACTGTGGATATGATTTGGACTTGGACAAATACTTACAAGTTATTATTTTCATTTTAGAGCACTGTGTGACATTGGAAAGTAGCTCCTCCCTCTTGTTACCAGAAGCTACTACATTAGTGCTGGCTGCGCGCATCTGCGCACCTTCATCAAGAAGTGCTGTTTGCTGTTCGCTGGGCGACGGGTATGGTTATGGGTGTTTGGGAAACTAAATGATAGATCGTAAAAGAGGGATTGCATGATTGAGACTTTTTTCAGAAGTAGAGTAGTGCAGGGTTGCGCAGTAGATCCCCTAGTTTGAGTTCCCATTGACCAAAATATTGAAATAACTGGTCTAACTGTTAACATAAAATGGCTGCTGCTACAGAGGTACATGCCACGATAGAAAACGCATCAGAAAGCCTGGTGGAAAAAATCGCCGAAAGAGTAGCCACAGTGGCGCCCAGCTCATTGTAACAGGTGAGGCTGCAAATCGAGAACAGCTGTAGCAGTGCGCCGAGTCCTAAATCTCTTACTCTGCTGTCTCCTGTGCGTGCATACCCTCGTTGGGCAATCAGAACCTGTGTACCTAAAACAATTAGCCAGCTAGGCTGCTCCAAGAGAGTTGCTAAAATTACCAGCTTTTTTGAAAAAAGTTGCTGGGCCTAATGGGTCTAATGGGTCTAATGGTTTGAATGCCATTGAGGAGGAAATGGCAGTGAAAGAGATAGTGTCGGCTTTGAGCGCATCTCTGCCATGCCGTGGTCCTAAGTTGATCGAACGGGTAATATCACCGATAACATGCCCGCTTGACATAGTAGAAATAGATTTGGATCAAGTGGTGGTGGCCAATCCGCATAGGAGTAATGATGCTATGTGTGTAAACAAGCAGTTGTCTAGCTTAATGAGTGCTGCGATTGTTAACCGGGCTCCTCTTTATAGTGGCAGTGTGGGTGTGACATGCATCAATGATGTAGATGTTGGAGTAGGTGACAAAGATGATCTTGATTCAGTAGAGGTGAAAGACATTTCCCGCTTGGCGGTGAGAGAGAACATGGGAGAATGTTATGATGGTCCATTAGGCCCTGAAGGCTCTCCATACAAAAAAGCCAATGTTGAGACCTTTGGGTGGTCGGCTATCTAAACCCCGACCTTTGAGTGTGATGATGAATTAAACTCACCCAGTCGGGGTGTAACTGAAGTATTTATGCCGGAGCCAGTAATAGGAGATCCAAGCAATGAGATCTGTGCACACACGATTACACACAAGGATCCAGAAGGACTCAAGACTGTACCTAAGATAGTTGAGGAGGGGCAAGAGATGATAACGAATCTTGATACATCTCATGACTTTGATATTAGCATTACATGTACCTCTTTGAACGCTATGTTTGCAGTCTTTGAAGGTCTTTTGAGCACTGGAAAAATGAGAACTTGTGGAGTGGAAATTAGATGTTCAATCCCTGTTATTGCATAAAAGAATTAATCGAAACAGGAGAATGTATAAAGATTGTGGCACTGACACCCAGGTGTGGAAAAGTCATTCTGACACTAGTATGGATATTGAGTATACCCAGGGGGAGGTGGGTGGACTGAATGGGTGTGAACAAACTGGCCCCAATATATATTTGAAAATACCACAAATGCAAATCGTGGGAGATGCTGGTGAACAGTTGAATATCTTTGCTTCGGCATCAGACCCTATAAGGCAAAAACCTCTACAAAGTGGCAAAGGTTTGAGGAAAAACAAGAACATTGCTCAGGCAATGATATATGGTAAACGAAAGATGAGAAAAACAAGTAATAGATGCATTAATGAAATTGAATGACATCTAATTACATCAGAAATAGACAAACGGGTGGTTACTGGCAGTCAGACAAAGAGCGGAGCATCCCAGGTCCAGTGAGTAGACATGTCTGTTAATGTAACAAGTATTCACCATAATGCTAAAACATCAGTCAACAAAAGATCCAAGGAAGTGGCTCCCGTGAGTGATATTCAACACTATTTATGCGAGTCTGGTGGTGTATGTGGGCCATCAAGTGGGCCAAGGAGTCAGCTTGTGGTACTACTACACTGAGAAACAGGCAAAAAGCATAAACAAAAACAGGTATTAGGTGTTAGAGACTGCATATTAGAGGCAGTGCATTGCTTGTTTGCTGGTGAAGAAAACACAGAATCTAGACTATGTGTGGAGGCTGGAGATGCTAATCACAAAAACAGAGCACCCCAGAGGCCCTGATAGATGGGGAGTCCCTAGACTAACCAATATGGCTACTCAGATCTATCCACTTGAACTTAACATATTGAAGAATGGTTCTGTTAGACCTCAAAGTGAAGAAGTGGGAAGAATCACTGACCATGAGAAGACAAGAAAGGTGAATACAGTTAGAACCTTGCAAATGAGGTCAGTGTCGGGTATAGATAGACATCTCCCCTTAAACAGGGCTGCAGTCCTCAAAATATTGCATGGATTGTCCCATTTTGAGGGATTAATACAAAATACATTGTAGTGGTAGATCTATTGGGGGTAACATTGTTCCTGTCTTCCAAATGGTTTAAAATTGAGTCCACTAAGGATTATAAACTTCGATATGAGGATGATATGCTTAAGCTTGAGTATTGCTGCACGGAAGTATGCATGTCTACAGTAAAGTATAATATCAAATGCATGGCTAATTCTGAGTAAATGCATACAGTAAATCTATCCAAAGTCAATAGTGGTGTCTCTCTTAATCACAAACTAGGTAATCAGGTCTCAAAGACGGATTATCTTAATAATAAAAATGAAGCAAATTCAGGGAATGTAAGTGAAAGCAATGGATATTGGTAATGGCTTCCCAAGGTCTTTATGGCCCACTTTTCCAAAATGAGTTGATAACAATAGTCTGATCTGCTCGTGGAAAACAAAAGGCCACGTCCAACTGTCTGCAGAAGATGGTTTGTTGGCCAATGTAAATGTATATTGTATTGTCACTCTCCAGGAGACGTGGATGACCACTATGTGTGAAATAGATGGTCATAGTACTTCGCAGATCATGGCTACAGAGGTCCCTATAGGGAGACTGAAGGGTGGGCTTCTGGTTATGGTGCAACATCTGTGGGAAATAGTGGCGACAAAGTTGGCAACATCGATGGTGCAAGCAGTGGTAATCAGCTCTGTAATGTTAGATCTTAAGGAATTAGTACTAATTAATGTTTATGATCCTCCAAATCTAGCGTCCCACACCCATAATACAGCTCTAGTCAGAGACATCCTGAGTAAGATCACCCTTGACACCCCTATTATAATTGTAGGTGATTTTAATGCCAAAATAGGAGATAATCAAGGTGGGTTCTCTTCTCAGAGTTTGTCCGCCCCGTGTACGTCGTGGGAGAGTAACAAGCAGGGCAAAGTCTGGGCTGAAGTGCTGTACTCGTACAATATGACTATGCTCAATGGGCATTGTGAGGGAGATGCCTCGAAAGCCTACACTCGAATACGTGGGAAGAGTGAATCCACTCTAGACTACTGGCCTCATCACGAGTTGGGCGGTATTTCTGGCATATTTTCTGTCAAGCACTATGTGCGTTAAAGCCAAGATGTTTGGCGGAAACAACGCCAGATCATATGTCGGCGTGCAAGCGCACACGGCCTTGGCGGTAACGCAAATAGTGTCTGGTGGGAAAAATGGTTGTTAACTCATAAATTCAGTGCGCGTTGTGATACTGCCGAGCTATGGTGCTAATAGCGCGCGATATTAGCGCAGCGGGAAACGCGTCACCGCCGGAATGGGAAATAAAGCGGTGGCCATCTTGGAAATCACAGTCCGCAGAAAATCTCAGCCCCTGTAAGCTGTCCACTCTTCCAAAGCCTGCAAAATTTACCAGGAATGTACCAGGGGCAAGTCTGCCCTTGACAGGGTCCGAAAACCCAATTTCACAGATCAGGAGCTTGCTGTACTTGTGGAGGAGGTGATAGGCCACCAAGAAGAGCTGTATAGCCCACAACAGCACAAGACAAGTGCACAGATCTGGAGGCAAGTGAGCCAGAAGGTGTCAGCGGTGGATGGTGTGCCCAGGGACGGGGAGGATTGCCAGAAGTGGCTGAACGACTTGCGTGTCTGTGTCTGTGGTCTCCTGGCCCAGAACAGGAGCGAGAGCATGGCAAGTGGAGGAGGGCCAACACCACCACCACCACCAGACTTCACACTTTGGGAGGAGCATATGACCACCCTGATAGACATGGGCACAATCGAGGGAGTCGGTGGAGTGGAGGAAGGCACCAGTACCCAGGAGGCTGCCTGTGAGAAACCCCCCCACTTTGAAAATGCATAATCTTGTTAGGCCCACCTCTCCAATCCCAGTGTGAATGTATGTGTTTGCAATGTGTGTGATGCACCACAGCCCCCCATTACTGCTCCCTTGTACTACTGTACCCTAGTGCCCCTGGTATCATGACTAAGTACCTACACTGTACCAAGGGAAACAGAACCATGGTCATGCCACAGCAACGTGATGTGTGCATTCGTATCAAAGCCCCTCTCATGCACAGCGACATGGGAGCTGTGCATTCAAAACAGACATCTGAAGATGTCACACCATCATGTCCGAGCAGTGTTTCTCCCTTGTAGGACGTTCCAGCAATCACAAGATGGGGAATGACAAATATGCAATGGCCAAGCATGATACAAACTGTTCCCCAACCCACTGTAAGACATGAAATGCATGATACAAATGTAAGCTGCCCTCAACTCATACAACACCCTATGTACCTTACAGGCACACAGCAATCATTGCAGGGCAATGTTGATGCAAAAGCAGCATCCACATCGAGCCACATGCCCCGACATGCATCAACCAGCACCACCAAACCGCAAAGGGACTGGCATGAGAAGGCAAGGCATAGGACACATCTCAGGTCACCCCAACTGAGCCCAGTTAGACGGGCTCAACGTCCACAAGGCCACAGGGTCTCACCGCCTCAAACACCAGGAGCCACCAGGGGTCTGCAGGATATGCAGGCAGCCACTGGTGGGTGAAACATGGATGCGGGCCACACATCCACTGAGTAAGGACACAGTGCACTGGTGTGCTCACCCAGCTAAGGTGCCACTCAAGAGATGGGCACACCCGAAGGGAGCCCAGAGCAGGTCCCAGTGGAAACACACACTCCCCATTTCCCTATGTGTGTACGTCGTGCCTGCACATCCCAGACCGATGTGGACACAACTTCTTGTGGTTGCCCTGAAGGCAGCCCCTCCAACAGTGGCAGCCCCATCAGAGAGGCCACAATTTCCCCCTACAGCTCACCTGCCACCTTGCGCAGAGCTGTTAGTCCAATCCACAGCACAGCAGACAGACCCATAGTCACTGGAGTTGCTGTAATGGGTCGGCTTGACGTGATAGAGGAATGACAGCAGACAATTGAGGCCATGGCGGCTGAACACAGCAACCACATCAAGGCAATAAGCAGTGCCATACGCAATGCAGCCAAGACCATGGCACGTGACAATGCCGTAGGGTGGTAGAGGGCTGTACAGCTGCCCTGACAGGTTTTGGACCGAGAGTTTGTGAGCTGTGTGAGGGGCAATCTGCATATGCTGAGCAGATAAGTGAGGTAAACAATCTGCTCAGCAAGCAGCTGCAGTTAGCAGGTGTAATTCCATCTACCTCCACCACACCCACAGAGGGATCCCTGGAGGATTCGCCTAGGCGCCGTTCCCTGCGCAATCTCCCACTCCGCTCACCAGAGGGACCCGGACGTGGGAAGCATCCACAACCATCATAGATGGACATGGCACAGTTGTACTGAGTCCCGGGCACATGGACCTACTGGCACTGTCTTGGGGTGTTCTCATGGGGAGGGGGAATTGTGTGCTGGGGTGTTCACAGGGGATGGGGGATTGTGTGCTGGGGTGTTCACAGGGGGGAAAGGGGATTGTGTGCTGTGGTGTTCCAAGGTGGGGTTATGTGCTGGGGTGTTCACAGGGGCAGGGGGATTGTGTGCTGGGGTGTTCACAGGGGGAGGGGGATTGTGTGCTGCGATGTTCAAAAGGGGGTGGGGGGATTGTTCCACAAGTAATAAATCCCATTCATAATGCATACAAAGCATGGATATTCATAATTGTGTAAAAGTGCTCTTTATTTTACAAGTGATATGTGTTACATGTACCCATCCACCAGATCAAAAATAATTGTTAATCAAGGCCTGCCTGGCCAACCTCCCCTCCCTCACCCCATCCCTGTGTGTGTTTGCCCCGGCTACGGGCACATGCTCATCATCACTCCCATCCCCAGGTGGTTGGCCATCAGCATCGGGGGCAGTGGCACATGCCTGCGACAGCAAATGATGTGCAGCATGGCACAGGTGAGTAATTTTGTCTACTTTCTCTGTTGCATACATCAATGCCCCTCCCGTACAGTCTAGGCACCGGAAGCGTGCCTTCAGCAATACAAATGCCATTTCCACACAGATTCTTTTTCGCCCATGGGTAATGTTATGTGCCAGCTCAGCTGAAGTGTGTGGATTACGCACAGGGGTCATGAGCTATGTGTACTGCGGGTATCCAGAATCACCTGCAGGGGAAAGAACACATACATTAGGCATATGTAGGTTCAGTGGATATACAAGGATATACAAGCTCAGATATCAATGACATAAACAATAAAGTAAAGTATGTGTAGAACAGGTACATGCTATCTAACTGCAATGTTTTCATACATCCTTCCGGAAATGCATGGGCTGAGGTATTCATGCAGCAGTGTATCAATTAATATGTTAATGGTTATGTGTGTCACAAGTACGGTCATTTTCAGATTGCTACTTTCATCATGGTGTGTGCTGTGTAAGGTGCAGTATTCCATTTATGAACTACTTACTGCATGCACCACACCTGTATCTAAATGCCACAGTGGTCTGTCCCTCAATTCAGAATGAGGGTATCCTTATATCTGCCTGTTCACGTGACAAGTTGTTAGGTGATGTGTGGTGTTGGGTTTGCTACTTGGCACAATTATATACGTTTGGCCAGACATGTGAATGTCCATTGAGGGGTCACTATATGAGGGATGGTCATTGTCGTGCCTCCAACTACTCATGTGATATGCCTACATTAGGACTCTATTGACATGACTGTCTTGCGGCCTAGGTGGGATATCTCTTGTGTGTCAGGGTGAGGAGCAACACTGCGACACACACGAGATGCATTGTGGTAGTTGGGTTTCCATATGTGACTGTGCTTTCACAAGTGTGTGGCATTCCGATTTGTGTTCCGATGTGTGGAACGTGTGCAAGGGTTCTTGTGCGACACACATGCATGGAAATGGTGCAGTGCTAGTGCTGGCTGTGTCTCCTGGTGGCATGCAGGGATTCCTGTGTGTATGCCCCCCCTTTACAGGTGTGAATTTGCATGCATTTCAGACATGATCTGTACTCACCCAACATCCATGTGTTTTGGCCTCAGTGCCTCTCCATGTAGGCTGGCAGGGTACTGTTGTGCAGTACCATGGAGTCGTGGGTGGATCCTGGGTAGCGGGCACATCAGTGGGTGAAAGTTAGGTCAGGGCTACAGGTCATCTGCACGTTCATGGAATGGTGACTCTTACGGTTCCTGTAGGCTGCCTCATTTTCCCAGGGTGCTACTAGTGCAACATGTGTGCAGTCTAGGGCTGCTACAATGTTCGGGACTTGGGCAATGGCATGGAACTGTGCCTTGAGCAGGTTCCCCTGTGCCTGTGTGGCTGGCAATGCAATGTGCTCATTGACATGGAGCAGCAGTCCATCCAGCCCGTGTCCCAGCATGCCACTGAAGGTGGACTGGGCCGTACCATGTATGATGGCAACGGTGTGTTGGAAGCTGCCAGTCCCAAGGTACTGTAAGACGGACACAAGAGGTGAGCTAGAGGTGAGGTTGTCCCTCCAGACTACAATTATAAAGCCTCCTCTTACATGATTGCAGTTTTATCCTTAGTGTGTTACTTTTCTTTTTCGGACGATGACCTCTTTCTATTGTTGGAGTGGGCGGTCTTCTGACTCACTCCCAGCTGCTCCCGGCTTCTTATATGCTGCGGGACTCGGCCCTGTTAGAGCTAGAGGTGAGGATGTCCCTTTGGACTACCATTATAAAGCCTCCTCTTTCATGCTTGCAGTTTTAGCCTCATTGTGTTGGTGAAACTATTGGTGTTGGGTGCAAGCTTATTTTAAATGTACTCCTGCAATTGATCATTACTAATCCGGTTCATGTAAACTGAATTGACTGTTGGTTTTTATACTTTTTCGGACTCCGCCGTTGCGGTATAGTCCTCTTTCTATTGCTGGAGCGGGCAGTCTTCTGCTTCACTCCCAGCTGCTCCCGGCCTCTTATGTGCTGCAGGACTCGGCCGTGATTGAGAAGGAGAAGCAGCCCCCAGCCGGAAATACATTGCAAACTACGAAATTGGAGCGCAATACTCTGGGGTCATTAGCTCCGTATAACACTAGGTGGCCCAAGGGTTTTTTAAAATTTTCTAAGACTCCTAGAGCCAATGTGACTAAGCTTCAATACAGGCTACTTAATACCTGCTCCCTAGTCGCGCACTCTATGGAATGTCGAGATAAATGGAGGAACCCAGGTTATGTATTCATTTAGCAGATGTCAGAGTACTGCTTCTATTTGAGTCCGGGTAGGGGTTAGGTATAAGATAGAAGAAAATAGAGGCACGTCTGAAGGTTAGGAAAGAGAGTAGTCTGAAAGGGGGCTACTTTCAGTAGTTTAAAACACATTTTTTCTACATATAAACATTTTCGTTGACCCAACACGGGACTGTTCATCCAGCGCAGCACCTCTCCGAGGCATGATGCTCTAACGAGTACCACGCTATAGAAAGAGTGACTCGCCTGAATTAGGTGAGTACACCTAACAAACACCTAAAAACCTCCTTTAGCAATGGAACACTCCAGTCACTGACTTTAAAGTCCCGACTGTGATTAGTTCTGTGTAGAATATATAGAAAGCCTCTCTATGGCCATGCTTTTAGCGATTAGAAAAGCATACCTCATATATACTTTTCACCCTCTAGGGATCAGGAAGGACACACTCTGCACCCACCACTGGCAATTTAGACCAGCTCGCCCTCATATTACACCAGTACAGGTAATTATTAACCACCTGAGTGTAACGCTCTACTATAGAGCACAACGGCAATTGAGAAATAATTAGCTCATACTGATTTCTCTCATTTTTGTCTGATAGGGGAAGGTTACCAAGAAAAGCACCCATGGGACATTAGCGTAATCTATGCTCCTGCACAATACACACCAGGGCTCAACTCCTGATGAAAGTCTGGATTTATTTCCTTTGAGAACTAAAACATGTTGAGATATCACCGTATAATGTTAATACAGTGAAAAAGAACGAAGGCAATGAACTAAAAAAATGTTTATGCACAATTTCCAGTGTTCTCTCAGACACAGAAGAATGAGGGACCAACAAAGCACATGAGCCTTGTTTGACATGACTCCCTGGCCACTAAAGTGGCAGTGTATGGGAAAACTATTGATATGCTATTTATGTGAACAGATATGTTTTATGTGTTTTTATAAAATGAATTGTACCATGGAAAATGTTTATATGTTGATTAAATTAGATTTAAAATACTGAACGCAGCCCCCCTTTCAATCTTCAGACGTGCACTCTGTGGAATGCCATGATCTAGTGGTGAATCTTGAACTTGATCTTTTTTCTTACTGAAACCTGGTTAAATGAGGTAGTTGGTCCCTCTATTGTCCAGTCTCTTCCACCGCATTATGAATTGGTACATGTTGACGGTAAGGGCGCTCATCCGGGTGGTGGATTGGCCATCATCTATAACGCAAACTATAAAGTTACTTATTCTGTTCCTAAACACACCCTTAAAATGGAATGCCTGCTTTCCCGTGTCTATGTCTCCCTTACATCTACTCTCTCAGTATTAGTAATATATCAGCCCCCTGGGGCTGACAGTGTATTCTGTGCTGAATTCCCTGCCATGGCATTGGAACTTCAAACTCAATGCCCTGCTTTACTAATTTTGGGCGACTTTAATCTTCCCATCAGTGATGTTATCAGTGGACAGGTGACAAATGTTTTGGCCATGATGATGGATCTAGGTCTTCATCAGTGGGTGACTGAACCGACCCATCAGCGGGGTAATATCTTGGATCTGGTTTTGGCACCTGAGAAGTCTATTATCTTATCCTCTCCCAGTCCTGTCATCTGGTCTGATCACTGCTTGGTACCATTTGTGATCCCTCAAGAGTCTCCTATTCCGCCGCAGGCTAAACCGGCCATTTTGAAACGCAGCTGGCATAGGGTGTCCAGCCCTGAGCTAACTGCCACACTGCTAGCACACTGTGGCCAGGCAGCTCTATGCTCCCTCTCAAAACTGGGGTCTTCTTTTTAGCCACTGCTGACCGTCTGGCCCCACTTAGGTTATGCAAGCAGAGAAGTTGCTCTTCTGAGCCTTGCTATTCTGAGGAGCTTAGAGCAGACAAGCTACGCTGCAGACATGCAGAGAGAAAATGGCGGGCAAATTACTCTATTGAGGCTAAATCTGTATTTTGCTGCACTCTCACTGCCTATCACAAGGCAGATATTAACGCAAAAAACTGGAACGTCTCAAGTGGAAGGAGCTCTTAATCAGCCCCAGGCTCTTTTCCAGCCTGTTCAATCTCTTTCCACTCCTGCTAAAGTTCATACTCATGTAGCGCCATCTCAAGCATTTTGTGACTGACTCTCTTCCTTCTTTGTGACTAAAATCTCATCCATTAGTGACAACATTAATAACAGAATGCTGCAGCCGCCTTCTGCTGTAGCCCCCGCTGAGGGGTCCCTGGCTAATGGGAGTTGGTCTGTGTTCCCTACCTTTTCTGATTTAGACATTCTTGCTGCCATCCAACATCTTAAATCAGCATCCCCTGCTAACACCATCCCTCTGGATCTCTTGAAGGAAAACTGAAGAGCTCTAATTTCTAATATTACAGTAGCAGTTAATGCATCTTTCACTGACGGGGTGATCCCCCTGCACCTAAGCACACCCTGGTGATTCCCTTACTAAAAAAGCCCTCTCTGGATCCTGAGGTGTTGGATAATTACCAACCTATTTCACTATTACCCTTCCTCATGAAGCTGCTGAAACCCTGGTCTCTCCTCTGCTGTCCACTTTTCTTGAATCTTCCTCTTATTTTGATTCATTTCAATCGGGCTTTTGGCTAGGAAGGGGAACTGAATCAGTCTTAATTCGGTACTTGTTGATCTGGCCCGTCTAGTGGATCAGGGTGGTGTCAGAGGAGCTGTACTATTAGATCTGTCGGCTACGTTCGACACCATCAGCCATCTTACCCTCATCTCCCAGCTTGTCCGGCAAAGTACTTGACTGGTTCATTGCCTTTCTGGCCGATCGCTCCCGATCGGTTTCTCTTCCTCCCTTTCACTCTAGTCCGGTTCTACTCTCCTTTGGTGACCCACAGGGATCTGTCTTGTCGCCAATTTTGTTCAACCTTTATGTCGGCCCCAACTGTTTTTTATCCAGTCACATGGTTTTCGATACGCCGACGACACGCAAGTTTTGATTAGTTTGGACCTGAATCAGTCTGATACGGCCAGTCGGCTTAGGAAATGTCTCGAGGATGTGGGGAAATGGATGACAGTTAATTGGCTGAAATTAAATGGCAGCAAGACTGAGGTATTGGTTGTTGGTACCGCCTCTCCTCTTCTCTTCTGGACTGTAGACTGCTGGCCTGCATCTCTTGGCCCACTTCCTATAGAGGTATCATCTGTCAGGAATTTGGGGGTCAAGATTTCTTCTTCCCTTGCCATGGATGAACAGGTAGGGGCGGTGTGCAAAACTGGCCATTTTAAACTTTGTACCCTTAGGAAAGTCCCCCTTTTGATCCCTGAAAGCTGTCAGGCCCCTGTGGTCGGTGCGCTTGTTATGGGTGGTCTAGGTTACTGCAACTCGCTGTATCTAGCTGTTAGGCGGAAACCTGTGCAGTTCCCTCTGGGACCACTGCAAAAGATTTAGGACTACAGGTGTTTGGCAGTAAACCCACTTGGTAGCAGTCTGTACCACACAGATTCACTTGGTAGCTGTGGCTGAGCAGTCATACTTCCCTCAAGAAGAGTTAGACAGTATGTAGCGTATACAAAATAGGGCAATTTACACAGTAGAACAAGCAAACACGGAACAAGGCTTCAGTGTAAAGATATAAAGGTATTTATTTATAACAACACATCTATGGAAAACACTCTGGCACTAATACAGCAAACAACTTCAATCACAATTACTATATGCAGAAAAAGATCAATCCCCCTAACAATAGTTCGACAAGTCTAGGTTCACCGGCATCACTTATTTGCAGACAGAGGTGTATGCTTTAACCTAGATGGCACTCTAGTATTCGTTAGGGCGGGAGAGAAAAAGAAGGCAGGTTATGAAATCAACTCGGTACCAATACTTTACGGACAAATGCAAGGCAAGTAAGGCAGGGTCTACTGCAGATCACAAAGTTCAGAGGCCATGCCCACTCGGAGAGAGGCAAGGCGATATGTCCCAAAAGTGTCTCAGTGGAAATGCGCTTCGAGTCTTTATCGCAAATTGTTATGGAAAGGTTGGACCCGTTCAGAACAGAAAGTTAAAGAACGCTTGGAGGCGACCCAATGGAAAAGCGAGGATTAAGACACCTCACTCTATCTGGCAGAAAGGGAAGCCAGATGGGTACGGTACATTGTTTGTGGAGAGACAGCTCCGGCGGGGGCAGTTGTTCCTGGTGGTGGATGCACGTCGGGTCTTTGCCAAGAGTAGAGAGGATCTCGTCGTCGAAGAAAAGTGAAGTCCGGTGCACCACCAGGGAAGAGATCAGGCGCAGAGTGCTCCGTCACAAGGCACCACCTTTTGGTCACGGTACAGGGGTAGTGGCTATCCGATTGCCGAGGTGCTCTGCACGGGCAATTCGACCACTGCGTCCTGGGCGAAGAAAAAGCACAAAAAAAAAAGAAATACCATTCGATAGACTTATTTAAGAAAAGTAAACCGATGGTATGTTAGAGATTTACGGGAGAAAAGGTATCAACCTCTAACAATGGGAAGAATCCCATAGGGTTATATTCGGGGTCGAATATAACAAGTAGTTTCCACTGCCACCAGCCAAAACTCGACGAAGGGGGACGGGACAGTGCCCCCTCGAATAACAGACCCAGGAGTAATCGAATTACCCCTACTAGTACGTCCACAATAGGATGGTTTGTACTAGTTCTGTTAGTAAATTTAGGCCTAGTAAAGCCAATGGTGACTTTACATGCCCGGGGAGACAGTAGTCAGTCCCCGGGTATGGAGTCTTTAATGGAGGTCCGCTAGGACGCCCCAGTGCTACGGCACGAAGGGTGCGCTGTAACACACAGAGAAAAACATATGAGACCCTATGGAGTAAAAGACCCCATAGCCCATAGAACACATTGACATTCAAAGGAATTACACACATTCATGTCCAAGAGTGGCAGAAAAAGAGTCTCACTCTTGGCAGGATGGAAAAAAACAAACTCCAGAAATCCAGCAAAGCTGCTGGGGGACTCACTAGGTTAGGAAATTCAGCCTAAACAGATAATTCTCCCTAACACTAGCTCAGCAACGGCTCCAGCTATTGCAGAATGCTGCCACCAAGGCCATTCTCTGTCATCCTTTTGGAACCCATATGACCCCGCTGTTGAGACAGCTCCATTGGCTCCCGGTGGAAAATCAAATTCTATTCAAATCTATGTGTATGGTGCACCAAGCCTTCTATGGCTTGGGGCCTGAATATATTCTGGCTAAATTTCTTCATTAAATTCCAACTCGCTGTCTTTGTTCACAGTCTGCTTCTCTTGTCGTGGTTCCTCGGTTCAGATTGACTCGGACAGGCGGGCGTGTCTTCTTGGTGGCTGCTGCCAAGGCATGAAATGCTCTCCCTCTCACCTTGTGTGAGACAGTGGACCACCTCTCCTTTCATCAGTCACTAAAAACGTTTGTGTTTTAAACCTGCTGATAATCTATTCTGCTCACCTTTCAGTGCAATGGTGCCTTTGGGCGTTTTCACGCTTAATAAATCCACATAACATAACATAACATAACATAACATAACATAACATAAGCTTCACAAGTGGGGGCACAGTGGTGCTGATGGCTATGTCAGCCTGGATTGTGTCCAGCAACTGGGTGATGCCCAGTCCAGCCTCTACTCGGTCACCAACTACCCATCAGTCAGGGCCCAGGGTGTTGGCCTGACCTTGGGGATGGCTGGCCGCCTTGGTGGTGCTGGTCTCCTCCTTCTCCTTCTCCTCTTCCCCACCACCACCCGCACAGGCCCTAGAGTGGTTGACAGGTCTCTGTAGCTCCAGGCGCAGCAGGTACATATCCACATCCAGGCTCCTGCTCCAAATGGCAAAATGGTGTTGGGGAGGGTGTGTTGTGCATGTGTGGGTCTTTTGTAGGCCTCTGGTGTGCATTGTTTTCACCTGGGGCCTTATTTCTGTCCCCTCCCTGCTCCTGATGGTGAAATGGTGTTGGCGAGGGTGTGTTGTGCATTGGTGGGTCTTTTGTAGGCCTCCGGTGTGCATTGTTTTCACCTGGGGTCTTATTGCTGTCTCCTCCTAGCTCCTGGTGGTGAAATGGTGTTGGGGAGGGTGTGTTGTGCATTGCTGGATCTTTTGTAGGCCTCTGATGTGCATTGTTTTCAACTGAGGCCTTATTTCTGTCTCATGTGTTCTTTTACCTCCAGCATTTGGTTGGCGATATTTTTGACGGTTTTACTGCCGGTTTTCTGGCGCTAAGTGCACCAACACTGTACTTGTGATTGCTCTGTGATAGCGCATTTGGTTGCCGCTGCTATTACAGCCGGCAGTATTACAGCCGGCTGTGCTAGCGCCGGCTGTGATTGTGCCGCCGGGATTTGCAGTCGTGATGCGGCGGAGCGGTATTGGCAGCGCTAATATAGTTACCGCCAGATTTAAGGGTTACTGCCCAACTCGTGATGAGGCCCTATGTCTTTGTTGATGAGGTGGCACTTGGATTAGTGGAGGACAGGACGGTATTTATACACAAAGAAAGTGATCATATGTCTGTCTCTATAATGCTGGCCACACAGAGGAGCAGTGAACGGTTTGAACTAAATGGAGATATTTTTTATTAATAATGGTGTAAACAGAATACAATGGAACCCTACCAATCTGGACAGAGCAAGGGTTGTGTGTGAAAAAGAACTCTTGATTTTAGTTGAGAAATGGGCAAATAATAGCCAAATTAATGAGCCTCAACTTATAACAGACTCTGTGGCTATGATCTCCAGCATCAGGGAGGCTATCCAAACCAAACGTAAAGACAAAAGCACTGGTGAGCGTTGGAGTTGCAAGAGCGATCATGGACATTGTTATAACCATTGTGTACAGGTTGCCAAAATAAGCTGACTAAGGACATTGCCAAGACTGTCGAGGTCGAGCTAATGTTAAAGACAGCATCAGAGATTTCTAAGACCATACCATCTCTTAAATTAGGCTTTTGAGGGTGGTTGAGAACCCACATTGCGTTGTGCAAACATGAATTGTGGATGCAGTTAGCTCATTGTGCAGGACCTAACAACAATATGGGAATATGGTGGGTGATGAGGGGTGCTGTTAAGAAACAACACTGATCAACTCTGAGCCAAAGGAGGTCTGGGCTGCACACATAAGGAACACTCTGGGGTCTGTAATACCAGATGATGAAGCACACATAGCGATAGCTGATGAGTGGAACTGTCAATCCTCCATCCATGATATCACTACCATGATAACTAGACTACCTGTCTTGCGTGCTGCTGGACCTGATGGTACCTGCAATGCCTTCGTTAGAATGTTTTCTGGCCTGTGAGCCCAGGCTTTGCACACTCTATTTGTGCACGCTGGCAACCTTGGTCAAGTTGCATCATCCTGGAAGGAGAGCATTATTTTGCCAATCCACAAAAAGGGTTGCTGTAAAAACCCTGTAAATTATCGCATGTTGGTCATGCTTGACATACCGGTCAAAATCTTTGCAAGGGTTCTTCTAATAGAGCAAAATCAATGGATTACAGAAAACAAAATTCTTCCACCTAACCAAATGTGATTAAAGAGTAAAGCCAGTGTCCATACATAATCTCCTCAAACTAGTAACTGCAATTGAATATGCTTGGAATAGGTGCCATTTTCAAGTTTATGATGCTTTCATAGATTTTAGTGCAGCGTTTGACACGGTCATAAGGAACCGACTATGGAACAAGCTTGTTTCATGGAATATTCCTCGTGGCCTGGTGAACATGACAGGGTTGAGTATCATGTATGTTTCAGACCTCCAGGGGTGTCAACGAAGGATGCATACTGGCCTCAACCTTGTTGAATCTATATCTTGCAGATCTGGCTGAGATCCTGCAACCCACCGTAGCATGTCCAGTGAAAGTAGGTGCGCAGAAAATTGGTTCACTTGGTTATGCTGATGATCTACTATTACTGGAATAAACCCCAAGAGAACTTCAGGGCATGCTTGATGCGCGTGGAGATTATGCTAGAATGAATGGGCTTTGCATCAATATACAGAATAGCTAGAAACTAGATGAGAATCCTGTTGAAATAGAAGACTGCTACACATATCTTGGTGTTGTGATCCCTAACAAACCTGGATGACTCAGTGGGAAATAAATAAGTCAAACTGCATGTAAATCACATGTTTTGAGTGTGCTTGTTGGTAGGAAGGGTGGTTGCTCCATTAAAACCATACAACTTGTATATACTGCCAAAATTGTTCCCTGTTTGTTGTACTGTGTTGAAGTGTCGGGAAAAACTCTTTTGGCAGAAATATCCAAATTTGAAGGTAAGATTCTTCTAATATTATTTATAATGCCACAGTCACTTTGCGATTGAATATATATTTTTAGAATTCGATCTCAAGCAAATCTAATAAATAGTAAACTTACCTTAGGACACGAGAGTCTTTTAAAGGTAGAAAATTGACCATTATGGTAGATGTGTTTTTACCATATACAAATACAGATGAATATGAGAGATTTGGTACAATACGAACTATGTTGTCTGCATATAAGATCTGGACGTCAGACTATGAACACCAGTCAGAGCGGCCAGCCAAAAATGGGCTGAAAAAATGGGTTAAAGGAATGGTTCAGTCAGAAATATTATTTTCCCTATGGTTCGGCCATGTGTTTTTAACCATAAATCGATCGATCCTACAAACATTTCCTATGCACCTTACCCAAGTTTTCGTCTCTTGAACACAAGCGAAATGGGGCAGCAAGGCGGGGCCATTTTGTGATAATCTCATCACTTTCCGCATCGCCCTGGGTGACCTGCGTTTGCGGCACTAAATCATATCCCCCACCCCTGAGCCTGACATCACCAAATCATTGATATTCTCCACCTCTCTCCGTTACGTTACTGGGCAGCCTAGCCAAATGCGCCCAGTCGTCACCTACACGACTAGACGCGGAACCCGGAAAACAACACACATCGTCTCACAGCACAGCGCGTCACAACTAGGAATATGAAACTGTACTTTAAAAGGAAACAACAAGACTGTACAATTGGTAAAGTACATTTATTTCACATTAAATGTTTCGATAACATTCTGTGTCTGACATAATCAATGAAAATTGAACTTTTTTTCTTTGCTCTTGTTCCGCAAATCCGCAAATGTTTATCGTGAGTCACGTGCTGTTCCTTTTGGGTACACAGGGTGTTCGTTTTGTCTAAATAAAGCACTTCGGTCGCACAGTAAATTGCAAAGCTGGTGCATGAACTTTGCACTAGACCAGCGTAAAGGTTGTTATGTTGCTCCTAATCGCTGGTACCGCATACGGGCATATTGGACCTTGTCTGTCGTCCCAAAAGATGGTTAAGTAGATCCAGTGATTGACATGTAGCTGCAGCTGGCGGTTAAAGAATCCATCGTTCGGGGTCTGGAATTGATGACAATCGCAGAATGGCACGATGTACTTGTTTGCAAAAGATACAAATTGAAATGTGTCTCAGTAGCCCGTCTTTATTACAGTTAATCATTTTCTCTATTAGCGCAGAGGTGACACAATGTGAACCGAGAGAATACAACGTGGAATATCAAAGTACTCCGCTATTTGCTTCTGAGGATATTGCAATGGGGTATGTTGAGCTCTAAACGTAATGCGTAAACTGGGGCAAGAATTCGAGGTGCACAAAAAATGTAATGATTTATTAGCGTAGAACCAGGGAGAAACGAGGTGGTCTACATGTGTCTCGATGCTGGCCTGCCCATGTGCCCAGTAGATAGCCCAGCACCCAAAGGTTCTACTAGCACTTCATTGCAATATGCCACACAGAACGAACAAGTACAATGTGACCCAGCAATAATGGTCAGCTATTCGTATTTCGGCTAGTTCTGGTATGAAATCGTCTAAAGAGAAACTTACATTATATTCGGCATTTCCATTCTCTTGGCGCAATGCAGACCGTAATGCAGACTCCTCCGTTCGTGTCAATGATTTTTCATAAACTGAACTTATATGTAACTTAGTCCAGTTTCGGAATGGGCAACGTTATCATATCATACGTTATTACACCCCCCCCTTCAATTCAATCCCTTTCGGAATGGTCCCTGCCTCTCAAGGTCAAAAAACAATAGAACCTTATACTGTGTGAGGGACGCCTGGGCCTCCCAGCTCCCAAGCAAAAATTAAAAGCTGGTGACCTTCACTCAAAATGAACATACATTCTTACTTTGCAACATCCCGTGACAACGCATCCATGAGAACATGAATTTTGAAGCACGGGCACAGAAAATTGGGGGCTGTCACTGCTCGTTGTTCGTGGCGCTGCTGAGCTGTAGGGGAAACTTGCCAATGACAGAATGCCCCAAATTATAGTTGATGTAACACAAAAACTGAGTCAAAATGTGTCTAGTAAAAGACCCACCTCGGGTTATCTCGTGGCCTCCTACCCCATGGCATGTTTTCACAGTCAGTACTTCTTGCGTGCCTAGAATGTTTTGCGACCTAGGTCTAATCCCTTTTGTAGGACGAGCAGATATTCAGCTTTTTGCAGAACTTTATGGCAAGGCAACTGCCAAAACCCAAAGATTCTTACACACTGTCTTACACATTGGTCATTAACACGAAAAATGAAGGTCCCAGAGTAGCTCAACTAAACTGTGAAATGTGAAAGCAATCGTAATAATTGTAATATTTTTTTAAGAAAAGGACTAAGAGGATAGATTTCAAAAGACAAATTGCATACTTTATTTGTACAGTTTATAAAAGCATGTTTTGCAAAAATAAAAACAGATGGTAATCATTTGAACCGGGTTTTGAGTGATTTAATGAGCTCTGCTTTGGGTGGACATGGCACGTTGGCAATGTATGTGTGCGCTGAACAGATTTGTGCGCAATTCCATGAGTATGCATCTTGACGACATTAAAAATGAGATCTTTCACAAAATCGAATTCCATTTTTTCATATACTGGTTTGACAACCCATTTTTTGCTTCTTTTCGTAAAAGCCGTAGTGTAGCGAAGCATCCCTAAATTTCCTGCAGTCCTAGATTGGTCCCGGCCCACATTCTTGTTTTGCGCTAATACTGCTAGTAAAGTCCTAGATTTCATCACTTGGATGCCGAAATGCAATCTCTTTGGCCTGTACTTTAGGCACATATTGTGGAACACCTCCAAATACCCAGTGTGACAGAATTCTGTGAGTCAGATCTCTTCATAGAGTTTTGTCAAACACAATCTTCTCAAGGGCTTTGTGTGGAGGTGAAGATGGGATCAACCACTTCTTATTCCATGCCTGCTCCAGGGACAAAGGGCCATGTTCACATTGGTGGAAATGTTGGTTTTCTGTCCAGTGGTGAACGTTGGAACAGTGGTGCATCAGTGACCGCCATTTCTCCAGTAGAATTTCCACAGACCTATCACATGTTTTGGAGCTCCACAAAAGATGGTTGCTGAAAGACTGGGACCACTGTGAAATACTTTCCAAACCTTTTTTTTCCCTGCCGCCCAGATTTTGTTATTTATTGATTAGGCAACATGCCATACATCAAATTGATGTTTAATATTTGGATACTGCTCTTTGATTGTCTTGGCTATTGAAACGTGTCTGTCCATGGCTATGAGGTCGATTTGCATTCCCCTCGATTGTAGATCTTCCATTGATTTTATAAAACCAAGTTTCTCCATGGCCACTGAGGATTTACAATGGGACACCTGCACGACCACCGAACTCACAATTTTCTTACTTTCCATGTCCTGAAAATGGCAGGTGCAGTACATAGCAGAAAATCCAGGGCTGTCACATTGTCCATCGCTGGCTAGCCTGAACCGTTTGTCGGGGAATGTACTTTGAATAGCCAATTGTTCAATTTTCCATGCTGCACTAATAGCAGGGAATAGATAATCGCGATGGTATTTGTAGTATTGCATTTTAGAAATGAAATGGAGTCCCACAAACTGAAAGAAACTGGATAACTTTGTGAAACTAGAGCCACTGAAAAGTAAAGCTGCTGCACACAGTAGATTGGCAGCTGGCAGTTTCCCCAGCATCGGTTGAGCGGACCATGAAAATGTTTTATGTAACTTTTTACACGTGGCATGTATTTTGAGGTTACTGCCTTGTGTTAGACGAGTCACACTCACCAATGGCCTCCCACATACTTCCCCTCGCACTGAATGCACGCATTTCAGCATCTTTACAATCTCCATCAAGCTGCTGTTGAATACTATGTATTTGGCCTCTTTTATTAGACTGTCATCCGGCAACACTGTTGTTTCGGACTGAACCGTTGTGGACATATCAGCCAAACTGGACATGCTATAGTCGATATATTTGTCTGGTTCATCAGTCAATAGTGTTGATGCTTCAGTCTCTGTCATTTCAACTTCTGTTACTTGACCATGGATAGGAGAAAATATCAATGTGGACTGTTTTTTGGGGGTGTCAACTGTGTCAAGTGCTCATCGAGTAATGTAAAACTATCTTCTATAAATTCAATTTCACCTTCATCTGGAGGAGCAGGCGCATTGTAGCAATGGTCCAAAAAACCTTTGCTGGATTCGCCGGTCATATTAAGTTCATTTTCTGGCCATTGGACATAGGCATCTCGAGTGTGAACACGCCGCGCCTCAATTAATAGTTCCTCCATGGTGAAACTAGTTTTGCAAGCAGCATCTGTCATTTCTATCGCTGTCTGTGTCTGCATAGTCTGTACTCCATCGAGCAACTACAGGACAGATAGGAAAAGGGATGTCCAGTGTAAATCCAACATACAGTGTTGTACAATTTACATTAAAAAAAAGCATATAATGAAGGCCTCAGCACAAAACAATTACAAACAATATAAAGTGTTTATAACTAACCTTATTTTTATTTCTTTTCTTTGAAACCTTCTTTACTCTAACATCAACATCAGCAAGCTGGCGCACCGACTCAGATCCACGCGTCTCCGGTTTAATATACAGATCTTGTATACATCCCTAGAAAAAATAGTATCTATTTAAAATAAGTCATTTGCATTACACATATAATTAGACCGACTTTCTTTCATTAGATGGTACTGTCAGTACGCATACCTCTGGCTCCGGATCAACTGCAAGGTCTGGTTCCGGAACAACTACAAGGGATAATGTAATTGTAGAGGACGCTGCAGCATCTCCCTGAAACACAGTACTTGCATTAGTAACAACGAAAATATTGGAAACTGGACACAGAATTTGGAAAGACAACAAAGGTACATATCAATAGTAAAGTAGGAATGAAACATTGTGTAAAACAATTACACGAGATGTAAAGATGATCAGATTATCTCGTCCAATTGAACTGTGAAGACACATACCTCTGGCACCGGATCTACTACGAGGGATGTTGTAATTGTAGTGGACGCTTCAGCATCTCCCAGAAACACAGTACTTGCATTAGTAAGGATGAAAATATTGGAAACTGGACACACAATTTGGAAAGACGACAAAGGAACATATCAATATCAAACCACGATAAACATTGTGTAAAGCAATGATACGTTGTGAAAATATGATCACATTATCTAGAATTCCGTGCATAAAACCAGTCTGGAACAGAATAGGTAGGTAAGATTACCTGATACACACTCGAAGTGGTTGATGACTCCAGGCAAGACATGGATGTTGAATCTTGTTGCTTCATATTCAGCGGATAGTCTTGGAGTTGTAAAGGGAAAGTATTATTCGATTTAGAAATTCCAACATTAAAAAGTGGCATGTAAGGAGACTGAATACGAGAAAATTATGCTTACGTAAAATGCATAATATAGCATAGTTATCTGTCCCCATAAAACAATTTTCTATGTGGGTTCTAAAAAACAAGGACTGATGTTTAGCAAAATAGTCATTATTTAAACAGCTATTCAATCACATAAATATTGAAAGTGTTATAAGTGACATTTACACCAAAAATACAGGCGTAAAGCTACATCCGGAAGCGTGTCTCACCTGTGGCGACATGGGAACGAAATTAGTCGGTATAGCGTTTGGGAGCAATTTTCGAGTTGTTCTCAGTTGATTCCTCTTTGTGTGCAAGGATGTGTCGTACATATCTGGGTTGAAGTGCAGGCTGCAGATGCGGTATCAATTACCCCTTTTGTCCCCCAAGACTTGTTTGACTCTACTTTCAAGCTCTGCCGGTGGATATCCGCAATATCTGACTCATTCTTTAATTCGATGAACTGAAGGGAATACATGCATTGTAATGCCTTCGGATTTGTCATGGGTCTTCGAAGGGCAACCGAAAATATAGAACATGCAGGCATTGTTGTAAATTCTGCAAAATAAAGGTCAACATTATTAGATTTTTTTTTTGCATAAACATGTGAGAAAGAATGAATTGGACCATACATTGTTCATTGCACGCTTTCTTTTGGGCAGCACAGCAAAAGCAGTGCAGCGTGTGCGGCTGTATTATAGATTAAATGTCACAAACGATTCATTGATGTGTTGAAAATCAGAACATGTTACTCGTCCCTTGAATGTTCTATCGTGCACGAAAAGGAAACATGCTTATACTATAGACACGGTCCGCGAAGGAAGCAATACGATGTCAATTGACATTGATAAAAATGTATATATTGATAACATTACAAAAGAAACTCAAGTCAATAGCAGTGAGACAAATTAACATAGCACTACTGAGTATGTTACTTCAAAATAGATATAAATTTACAAACCAAGGAGATATGATTAGGAAACCTGGCCTTACCTTGAACAACAAACAGATTCAGCAAGCAGAGTAATTAGTGGCAGGAGAACAGGGAGATGTTCACAGGTATCACACTGATGAGTTCACTCGAAGCAGTCACAGAGTAGCACGTTCACGAGTTGACTTGCAGTGCTCAAAGATGTTCTCATGGTAAATATCAAGTGGTTTATAAAGAATAACAAAAAGGGGTGTTTTTGTGGGTGTGCAGTGAAAAAGTCGAAAACATTGGGCTTCATTCCGAGTAGGGTGGTAAGGGATACCGGGCACCGTTAAGGAGACCGTTGCCGGTAATCCCTTACCGCCCTACTACGAGGTCCCTTTATGGGTCCCGCTAAGGCCGTCTGGTTTTACCAGACGACCTTAGTGGGAGCCGCAAAGGGATTTTGGAGCTAATAACGGTACCGTAATTTACGGTACCATTATTAGCGCCTTCCCCATTCCCATTGAGCCCTATGGGGGCTCAAATGGGAATGGGGAATGGCCCTGGTGAATGGAGAATTACCGGTCCCTCCGACCTCGGAATGGACCGGTAATTACTCCATTCACCAGGGCAGAGTTGGGACGATTTTGGAGGCAGCCATGCTGCGAATAGCAGTGTGGTTACCTCCAAAGTCGAAATGAGGACCATTGTGTCAAAAGTCATAATGTTGAGAAAAGAAAATGTCAATTTTTTTTTTCTTCTAATATTTTATTTTTTTATTTTCATGTTTTTTTGGGTTCCGCAAGTAAAAAAAAAGGGGTAAAACAAAAAAAATTACAAAAAACGGGGGTTGGGGGAACCCCCCATTTCGAACAAAAAACAAACAAAAATAGACATTTGAAAAAAAAAAATTCGACATTATGACTTTCGACATAATGTAATTCGAAATTATCACTATAAACCGTTTTTGTGAATGAACGACGTGTATATGTCATGGTATTATTTGTATTGCAGGGGTGCGGCCTCCTTGAAGAGGAGCCTGCCTGGAGACACGGGGTCTGAGGAGGCCATGTGAACAATGGCCCCTGGCCGTAAAATACCTTTTGAAGTGTATATGGTGTTTGGCACCTTGGCCTTTCGCGCCCGTGACAGCACCCCATGGAAGCGCACATCCACTGGTGCGAACTGCCCTTGATAGTGGAGGGGGGATGGATTGGCCGGGGGTGTGCAGACAAGGCACCGGAATGCTGCAGAATGGAGACACACTTATGTGTATTAAAGGGGCACGGCCTCCTTGAAGCGGAGCCTGCCGGGAGACACGGGGTCTGAGGAGGCCATGTGAACAATGGCCCCTGGGCATAAGATAACTTTTGAAGTGTACATGGTCTTTGGCACCTTGGCGCTTCGCGTCCGTGACAGCACCCCATGGAAGTGCACATCCACTGGTGCGAACTGCCTTAGATAGTGGAAGGGGGATGGATTGGCCGGGGGCGTGCAGACAAGGAACCGGAACACTGCGGAATGGAAACACACTTATGTGTATTGCAGGGGCACGGGCTCCATGAAGGGGCGCCTGTCTGGAGACACGGGGTCTTAGGAGGCCATGTGAACAATGGCCCTGGGCATAAGATACCTTTTGAAGTGTACATGGTCTTTGGCACCTTGGCCTTTTGCGCCCGTGACAGCACGCCATGGAAGCGCACATCCACTGGTGCGAACTGCCTTAGATAGTGGAGGGGGGATGGATTGACCGGGGGCATGCAGACAAGGCACCGGAACACTGCGGAATGGAGACACCCTCGATTCCCTTAAAAAATGAAACAACCAATGATAAAAAAATATGTTGTGTTTTATTTGGTTTCTTATTTTGATGGCACAAAAATACCAAACATTGTCAGGTTGCAGCTCAGTGAGGGAAAATCCCCTGTACTGACCGCTGTCACTGGGGAAAGTTTGTCTAATGGCACCAACGACACAGGTGGGTTTAACTCATCAAACGCGGTGTCCAAGCCACCCATGAAGCCACCATGTGTACGAACGATAGGCCACCAGCCGGTACCACCTGTGAAAGAGAAAGATACAAACTGATTTTAAATGAACAAGATAAGTGTATTAAACCTTAGTTGTCAATGACAATTCTTGTATCCAATGGTATTTTTGCCAGGACAAATGCTAACTAGACACTGCACAACATTGAACGACTTTTATGCAACTATTACTAGAGAATTGCAAGACTAAACTGATATGACAATGATATATTGAAGTTATGAGAATATACGGGACAACCATGAAATAGTAGTGGCCTAACTGACATCACAACCAGACTATACTTACTCATTACTTGGATTACGAGGGCGAACTGTTGTGCGAAGTTCGTGCATAAGCACCATCAAAATTCTCAACACCGACCGTGTGAGGCAGGCTGCCGTGAGGTCTGGCAGCTCGGTAACGCATTGCGGCTCTGGATCGCCTTGCGATATGTAGGACAAGCATCCAAAGTTTTCTCGGCAGCAGCAGTTCTCCTCCTCGGTTGGCATTAGTGTGCACCGATTGCAGGTACACCAGGTGGAAACACAGTCCATGCGACTAGGCCCAGGCTCTTTATCTGTTGAGACGTCCGCCCAACTGTCGTCCAAAGCCCCATTGTTTACACAGCTTTCTCTTTCCAGTAATTCCTCCTCGGAATACTCGGTCTCGTACAGGTAGGGCATTATTGTTGCCATTGTGTGGTAAACAAATTAAAATAATTTATAGCGGTGGTACTGGTATCTGTTTACACAGGCTACAAGCAACGAAGGTAGCTGACCAGAGCACAGAAACGAGTCACAGCACACTCAAAGAAATACAGTGAGAGGAATGGAAAAGAAAATCTGCTGTTGTGTGTTGTGAAACGGTCTGTTTATACTTATCGAGGAAAGAGGTTTCCTGCCGTTTCCATGGCGACACGCCATTAGCTGAGGCGCATAGAATGTTGACACGAGACGTGCTTTGGCATTGTGAAATGGGTGCTACGTGTCTAGTGATGTCAGGCTCAGGGGCGGGGGATATGAGTTAGTGCCGCAAACGCAGGTCACCCAGGGCGATGCAGCAAGTGATAAGATTATCACAAAATGGCAGCGCCCTGCTGCCTGATTTCGCTTGTGTTCAAGAGACGAAAACTCAGGTACGGTGCATAGGAAATGTTTGTACGATCGATCGATTTATGGTTAAAAACACATGGCGCAACCATAGGGACAATACTATTTCTGACTGAACCATTCCTTTAAGGATAAAACTCAAAAGTCGAGCAAAGAAGCTGATCTTGTATGTTTAGCATCAACTGTTAATAGTGACCCTTTCTTTCGGTATTGGATGGAACGTAGCGCCACTACAAAATATATTGATGCCTTCCCAAATAATACTATTATTAGATTATAATTCTTCTGCTAAAATTAAATAGAACTCAGGCACTGGAAATTGAGGGAGCCAAAATGGGGAATACCTCAGCTAGAGCAATTGTGTCGACTGTGTGGAGAAAACATAATTGAATCTGCAGAACATATAATGTGCCATTGCCTGAGTCTAACAGTGATTTGGAGTACATACATGAAAACCTACCGCAACAAGATAAATTGTGATGATATGACACAGTTGTGGACATTGTTGTTACAGGGCAATGACATTTGCCTAATTTATCACATGGTTAAATATTACACTGTATGTATGGAGATTTTAGCAGAATTATCCAAAGGGGTCTTATAATTGTGTTAGGTATACTATTGTGGTAGATCTGACACCTGTTTTATGAATTTTATGTCTTTAATGTACTTGTATGTTTTTTAATGTTTGAACGTTTTGTATATACAAAGTCAGTATTAGCTGTAAGTATATTAACACAAATAAATAAATGAATAAATAAAAGTACTATATGATCATTGTTTTCTACTAGTACGTTTTTCACTTTAAATGCAGCTGGAATCTTGGAAATGCGGCCAGTTTTTATAAAATCTGAGGTCTCACAAGACAAGGTTCAGTGGTGAGCTTTGTACTAGAAGAGGCATGCCATTATCCATAAGAAATCCATTAACTTTGCTGAACAGATACAGCTATGGGTGTTCAGGGCATATGGTAAATCTAGTAAATAACTATTATATTTGAAAATAATTCACCATTTTGTGAAGCTTTTAAGTGTATTAGAAATGCTGAGTCAGAGGTCCTGCATTTGTTCTTTTACTAAACTAGTGCTTCGAAAGACCACATCTCCATAGAGTTATGGTCTTTTTGACCGAAGGCAGAGCAATACAACATAAGCTATTGTGTGTCTGTTTCAAGGACTGGGAACGCAGAGGTCCTAGTCACCATATTGCTGTAAAATTAACCTGTGCAAATTATAAATATATTTACAAAATGCAATAACCTTATAATATTACCAGTTATTCAAATTTGAAGGTTGTCTACCAATTCAGTGTGTTATTTTGGTTCCATATATATACATATATAAGCCTCAATAATGATACAAATTCATAACAGAAATCATGAGCGAAAAATAGATTTCAGTCCAATTCGATCATGATTCTGCAGGGAAAGAGAGAAAAATCACTCCTCACATGGCAAAATGCATTGCTGTAATCAAAACAAAGAGGAGGAAAATTGTGAGCGTGAGTATCTGAGGAGAACCTACCATACACACAAATGATGCTGCGTAGGTGGTTTATCAAGTATGTATGGCCAAACACACAGGAAATAGAAAGAGTTATTGGGAAATCTGCAGACGAAGCAAGAGTGTCGGACAGGAGAAGTGCTAATTGGGTTTCCACCTGAATTTAGCTGATGGAAATTGATCTTAAGAAGGCATTTTCCAGAAGGAGTCAATGCAGCAAGAGATCCCCAAGACCGAAGCAGATTGCTGATATGAATTTTGAAAGCAGGGAAAAGACTGGGAGCAGAACTTACTTGGCATAGCATCCTGGTACTGCACATACCTACCTGTCCTGAGGCTTTAAACGACAATCCAAAAGTGAGCACAATATCACCTGTTCATTTTGATGTATATGTTCTAAGAACTAGTCAAAAGCAAAGTCTTTCTGTGAAATCCCTTATAAGCTATGGCATTAAATGGGGACTGGCTGTAAAGGTAATTTAGTAGTCAAATACAGTAATTACCAGGTTTTAATCGGGGTAATATATACATGGATTTCTGACATGGTGTACATGTTTCAAAGATTTGCAGCAATCAATAGACTTCTTGACCTATGAAAAACAGTTTATATAAAAAGAGAAATCCTGCATAAAGTTTTAGACCCTTTAAAGTAGAATAGAAATGAGGTTATTGCTCCACTTTATTCTCAAGAAAATAATGTCCCTTTAAATAAACAGTGGCATTTTTCTAAATAACATTGCACAGAACAACATTACTTTGCCTTAAGTAGACTTAACGACAATTAAAATGAAGTGTAGATTCCTTTTCTAGCTTACATTTATATGTGTATGCTGGTTCGAACCTTTAAATGAACCTATTATTCAATGTCACCACACAGATTGCGCCAGTTAAAAGTGTTTTAGTCATAAGGTTTGTCCGTTGCTGACACGTGTTTCGGCCTTTGACCTTCTTCGAAACCGGACATGTACCAATTTGTAAACAAGATAAAGTATCTTCGGGTTTTTCATGTTATGTTCTTCTATTCTGACAAGTAAATGGGTAAAATCCCTGTGCCTAGATCTCTGGAGATCAGTTCCCCTCGCGGCCGGGTTTCCCGAGTGGAAGGAAGAAGGAATGGTTCCTACCCTTTTTTATGGCAGAGAAGGACAGGAATTCTACCAGCAGTGGACTTCACAAACACACTTGAAATCACAAAAGGTAGGCCCAAACCTGTTTTTAGTTGTGGAAGATGGGATGGGCAATCTTTAAATGCCACACTACTCATGGCAACAACATTTATTGTACTGGCCACGCATTTATTGGTAAAAGAGAAAGTGCTGGCCATTCAAGGACGAGGTTTCAGAACAAAACCTGTTGTATGTGGGAGGGAGATCCATTTCAGAACGTTCAACCTACACCCATGTGAACGGATAGGATTTCCTTGTTGTCTACTGTCTCGATCACAAACAATCATGATATGTGTTCCTGGGCGGTTGTTTGTTTTGGCCTTCTTGGGGTCTCTCTCTTAGGAGCTAAGGATTGCAACATATTGCAGTATCTCAGAATGCTTGGGGGCGGCAAGAAAGCAGCAAGATACTGCTATAAAAACAGTGAACCTGATGTAAAACTCATATTCCTATTATTTATCAGTTTCCGGGCATCATCCACTACTTGTAGGGTTGCTGTACTCTTGCTGCCAGTAGTTATATTCCAGATGGTATGGTATGGTAATGTTTATTTGTAAAATGCCTATACACAAGGCAAGTGTTTCAAAGCGCTCAATGGGGGAGGGAACAAAGGGAAAAAAACAACAGTCATTCAGAACCCTTGAAATTCTGAAGTGATACTAGTCTGCACAGGCAGAGTAAGTGCATATAATACAATTAACAGTGGAGATAACAGCAAATAGGTCTGACGACAATTCTGCAGTTTTTCCAACTTCATTAAGGCCACCATGCAGGGAGTGAAGACAAGGGGGAAACAGGCAGATGATCTTAAGGCATTGTGCATTTGGATCGTGCAAGTGCACAGACGGTTACAGGGGAGGGGGAGGTGAAGGTGGACACGTCCTGGGGTAGAGGGAGGGTCCAAGTGCATCCAGTCTGTGGAGGCTGGGGTAAATGCAGAGAGATGCTACTCACTTGGGTCATTGATCAAGTGCAGTGATGATGAGGCGAGTGCACGGCCCGGAGGCCAGTGTGAGAGGACTGGTAGGGGTGCCAGCGACCTGTGGGACTCTGAGGTACACCAGGTGGCCAGTCATCAAGCTGTACGGACAAGAAGGGAGAGAGGAAAAGAGCAGAGGGATAGGTTAGCAGTGTAGAGGGAGAGAGAAGGAAGAAGAGAAGAGGAAAGTCTTGAGGAGTTTCTGGAATTTAAGGAGATCAGGCTCAAGACAAAAGGCGGCAAGGAGGCTATTCCAGAGGGAGGGCCCTGCTGAGGATAAAGATATCCCTCCAAATCTCTGCTTGGACAAGCGGCTCACTGGCAGAAGGTTGGAGGTAGATGAGCGGAGGGCTTGGGGGGGACAGTAGTTCCGTAGGCAGCATTGCAGGTAGGTAGGTGCAAGGCTTCAGAAAGCCTTGTGGACAATGCAGATGGTCTTGAACTTGATACTTGCAGCCACAGGGGCCAGTGGAGGGATTTCAGCGCTGGAGAGATGCGGTCCCTGGGCTTGAGGCCAAGGTTGCGGTTCTGTTCTGGATGAGTTGCAGAGGGCACAGAGCAGAAGCAGGGAGGTTGAGAAAGAGGCTATTGCAGTAGTCCAGCCTAAAGAGAACCAGGGCTCTGGAGACAGTGAGATGCTGAGGGAAAGTGAGAAAATGTAGAGTACCTCTGTGTAGGTGTAGCTGATAGTTAGACTTTTCAGAGATGTCGAATATATGAGTGGAGAAGGAGAGAGTGGAGTCGAAGATGACCACAGGGTTTTTTGCCTCACAATTGTGTGCAGGCGCAGGGCCAAGGGAGGCTGGCCAGACTTAGAGTGGGAAAACAGGAGCAGGGGTCCCAATGCGAACAATCTCAGTCTTACTGACATTGAGGCAGAGGTTGTTTGCAGCACACCTTCTATTTTGATACTCCAAAACACTGGCTGCAAACCAACTGGTCCCATAATCCACGACCTACTCTGCCCAACTTCTGCCATATGACAGGTTAAAAAAAAGACCTGGAGTTTGAATAATGAAGAACCAGTATGTAATTGGGCCATTCCTCTTTCCTCATCTTCCTCCTACCAGTCCTTACTTTTGTGAGGATCTACCTGACAGTTTCCACAGTAAGAACAAATGACTACACGCCATATGACTGCACACTATCATGATTACATAAAGTTCTTCAAAATAGAAAGCGAGTGAGAAACATGAGCGAGAACAATTAGTCAAAAATCTCTAGAAACTGAAATAGCCACCATGAGTACATACTGCTGAAAGAAGGCTTCGGAAATCACCCAAAACCACAGCATTACAAATGCTCTGCTGTGAAGCACCACCACCACCAGTCAATGAAACTGCAATACACATTGTTGACTGGCTGTGAACAGAAGTTGAAATGGGGATGTCCAAAAAGCCGTAAACTCGGGAAATGGTCAATTTAATCCAATAGCTATGGGTAGATGGGGGAACCAGAAGAAACAAACTGAGATTAAGGCTGCTGAAAAGCTTGTGTTAGGTTAATATTTTGAAAGGGACCACTCTACATCAAGGGATTGTAATTGCTCACATGCGGGGAACCTGACGCCTTATGTCAACTTCGGGTTTAGGGGAAATCTTGAAAACAGTTTTTGTGTGAAAAGTGGGAGAAGGGCAAAGAGTGACTTTAACTGAAAAAACATATGTTGGTTTTCTGACATAAAAATGAAGAGCCCATTTCTCCAGTCCTGAAACCCAAAGCAATTGGCAATAGGAACACGAACTTGGAGAGTCAGTTTAAGGTAACCTCAGACAGAGGGTAGGACCTGGAGAGTATACACAATCTTAGCGGGACCAAAGAGCAAATCCATGCTGATTTCAAGTGTGTGCCACAGTTTTGGCACCAAGGTTTCATCAGAGTCGTCCCTCCACATATGTTCCCACAACACCCTGCGTGCAGCCCATTCAGTGTGCAAAAAGAAACTATCATGCAAAGAATCCAGAAATAAACTAGATCCACCTTGAATGCAGTAGTTCCCTCTCCAGACAATGTTGAGAAAAATTGGGGGTACCTCAGGGGCAACGTGTCTGTCTTGAAGCAAGACAATGCAGCGCAACACAGGTTTGAATCCCGAGCACACCCTTAGAAATCAATCTCTTATATTAAGCACCTTTTAAAAGAGCAATCATCATTTTGGTTGTACCTTTGATAAACCCACAGAGTTGCCTCTGTTCATAGCCTACTCGATACAAAGGGTTATTACCATGATTATTACCTTGGAATATTTGAAGCGCTAACCTTTCAACTCCAAGCGAAGCCTGTGAAGAATTGGGAGAGAGAGTAGAGGGAACTTTGGAAGAGAAGAGAAGTGGACAGGGGTAATGGAACTGGATATCCCTGGGCCAGAAAACGCAGAAAGCGAAACCCGGGGCAATTCGACAACAGAGGGCCAATAAGAAGGACCTCCTTCCTCTTCCTCTGAGGGATTTTGACAAATTCATAAAACACCACCAGGGGCCAAGAAAAGGAGAGGGCACCTTGCATCTAATCCCTGTTAAATAGGAGATTTTAAACAAATGGAAGGAGAAATGAATCAGTATCGGGGTCTTTGGCCCGCTACACACTACACCTGCTGATTTGAATAATCTTTCACTGGCCATGATGAGGTGACAGTGCAGAAAGCTAGTTACTGAGAAATGCAGTGGCTGCTGGTAAATATTATAACTGGAGCGGCGTAAATATTTGTCACAGGTATGCCACAGGGACTGAGCCTAACAAGCCTAACGAGGGAGCCTGCATCAATACATAGGGGTTCGGGGGGAGCGAGGGTGTTCTCAAAGTGAATTTCTTTTAAATAATGGGTTAAAATGGTATATGGGTTCATGCTAGCCCCTGCTAGCATGAACAGTAATCAGGAAGCTTCCTGGTTCCTCCAAGTGTGTGCAGGGGCCTGTGCGTGGGTGAGCAGATGCCCCACTTTAGCCTGCTCTGTCTGTATGTGTGAGGCGGTGCAGGAGCACCCTCTTGCCCATACAGACATGCAGTTCCCCAGCCAGCATTTCCAATGAGCTATGCAGGGTTGGGGAAACAAAACACCACAGCCTTTTATGGCTCATTGACCTTTCGCGTCTGGGGACCTGTAACTGTCAAAGGGAAACAATGTTTCCCTTTGACAGTTCATAGCAATTCCCTCAGCTGAAAGAAAAACAGCTGAGGGAGAGATCAATGTTTCACTGGGCTGGCTCCTCCATAATGGGCGAGAGGGGGCCAAGACCAGGTGGGTCGATGCCCCCTCGCCCATTTTGGACAACTGCCCCTGAAATGTACAATGTAATCATAAAGTAATTAACATTTCATGAATCATGGCCCAACTCAACTTGACTTGGTTGGAAGTGTAAATGTCCCGGGCTGTGCATGGGTGGGGCTGGCCAGTGAGCCTGCACATTGGCCTCTGTTCAGCAAAATATAGTTGGTTGTAGGCGGCATGGGGAGGTCATGAAGGCAGATCATTGGGTTTATGAACCGACATTTACAAATGCATTCACAAACCAGTTGTGATAGAGAGCATACTGGTTCTTACTTTGACAAACTCCTTATACTGATAATGATGTGTTATTTATATAGCGCCTTCATCCAAAGCACTTTACAGAGCACATATTTACATACAATATCACCAACCGAAATTGGTACTCATTTATTGACCATGGAAGGATGAAAGGCTGAGTTGGCCTTGCCGAGATTCGAACCTGCGACCTGCAGATCACACTCAGATCGCAGCAGCGAGCGCTCAACCCACTGAGCTATCTTACCAGGTTAGTGCTTGAAAATACTCTGCTACTTAGCTGACTCTTTATGGTTTATGGTAAACCCTTCGATGTCAATGTGCAGCACACACCTATTTTAAGGCCTGTGCCTGTATGCTGCTGTTGGGTGTAAAAGCTGAAACTCACGGTATGAGAATTCGGAGTTGGGGTTCTTTTCTAATTTACCAGCTAACTGCAGTGCCCCATGCCCGCTATGTGGCCAGTCCTCACACACTCTGAGGTTCCATTTTGGGGTCCTGGTTCTGTTGTGGAGACAATTCCTCTGGAGGCATTGCTGAGTTCCTCAGAGAATCATCTACATATACCACGCACTTCCAAAAATCCTTCCCCATGCCACAGATGCATCCCCTCTAAAAATGAGGCTGCGGCTCAAAAAAGAACTCCAAAAGCGCATATAAGAAAATAAATCCGAATTCCTTGGGAAACCTGCTTTTACAAGACAAGCTGCTGGGAATAATGCACAGCGTGCACAACGTACTGAAATGCATTAATGAGGCATTTACTGAACATAAAATTAATTGGAGCTCTATATGGAGCCTGAATAGCAATACAGCCTGCTGTGGCAAAGCAATGCTAGTGACAGGCCTTTCTATTCTGCACAATTCAATGTTCTGACGATAAAGTAAATTTGGTTTCATAGCCCCTGAAGCAAGGTACACTATGTTTTTTGATGCATAACTTGATAAGAAAATGTTTTTCAAGGTGCAACCTGCAGGCATCAATCCTTAAAATAGTTATGTTTATTTGTATTGGGGGGCTTTGGGGTTTGTAGTATAGCCTGGACCTTGCCTCACAGGGCAGATGAGAGCTTCATAAATGACAGGCATAAGGGCCAAGATATGCAGATGGCTGCAAGAGAAAGCACGCATGTTTGCATTGCTCGTGGTTGCATACGTTGCACCTCTGGACAGCACATTCTAGAGGTGGCCACTTTCTGCGGGCATCAAACACAGTAGATGCGTTTCGTAAAGGCGTGCCATCAAATGTGCGGGTAATCAGTCATCATTCTACGTACAAAACAATAGGCTTGCCTCAAATGTTGTGTGAAACATAAAGAGGGCAAAGCATTCTGAATTTCCTAATCAACACACTATCATAATAAAGACTGTCAGGTGAGGAAGCGGCCTAGGGACCTGTAGGCGACTCGGTGGAGGGTGGTTCGGGAAGGAAGCAGGAACTGGCAAGTATATAAGCCTACGGCGAGGAGGCTCAGTTGCGTAGAAATTAGGACGGATGGACAGTTGCCAGATATATTCTCATGTTCCTGCAACACAGTGATAAGAGTGATAGCTTGCACGGGGTATACGTCCATTAGATTTGCCGTTTGGGGGCGGGATTTGTCTGTGCACCAAAGATGCCTCTACCCGTTCCACCACTCTTACAGAGCTTTGTCTATGTATCGTACATATATATACTGCAGTGGCGCCACATCCCGCCACCCATCAGCCCTGTGGGCCGCTCTCCCACAAGCATTTTAGAGAACCGGAAACGCAGGACATTTGTGGATTTGCTTCTTGCCTTTTTCCTTCTTCACCGTTTCACCGTTTTTTTCTTTAATGATTCCATTTCCCGACAAGCTATGAATTGAGGTAGCGCTAGCATTTGAGCGAAAACACCTCAGCTTCCCGCCTCCGCTCCACTTGTCGGCCCACTGCTAATGAGTGAATAATTCGCTGCGTCATACTCTGGGCTGCCTGCCCCAGCCCGGTCCTAGGCTTTTAATCGCTGTTCATGCAGGGCCTGGGGACGCCTTCCCTGTTATCCCCTCACAACAGGCTTTCTCGAGAGTCTTGTAAAATCCAAGTAAAGTCTCAATTAATTAAACTGTATTGTTACATGCCTGTTCAAGAGCATCGCAGTGAAAGGCCCAGTGCAAATATCGCAGTTGGATTTGATGAGCCGCATTAAGATGGTTTACTGTTAGTGTCTGTGTGTTATGTGGTCATCATCTACCGCAGGATGCGGGGGTGTGGAGGAGGAAGAGAGAGAGAGGGAGAGAGATAGGAGATATGTAGAAGGAAAGAGAAATTGAGAGAAAGGAGACAGAAAGAGGAGAGAGGCTTGAGGAAGGGAATACAACGGAACACGAAAAGAGAGGGGTAGAGTGAGACTCCAAGGCAGGAGAGAGCAGGTTAGAGAAAAAGAGCAACACATTTAAGAGACTGAGAGGAGGAGGGAGAAAAATAGAGAAAAGAGGGCAGGTAGACCGATCAAGAGACATGGAGAATAAGACCCAAAAACAAAAAAGGGAGACAGAGAAAAGTGGAAAGTGACAGAAAGTACGACAAAAGCAGAGAAAAAGGTGAAAGGGAAGGAGACATAAAAAGAAAAATGAAAATGAATACTGAGACACAGACAGATGGGGAGAGAGTGGTTGTGATTGTGGGCGAGAGAAGCAGTTATAGGAGATGTGATGTAAACAAGTCACCATAGAACTGAATATTGGCTTTGTATATGCTGCAAGTGTCCATACATGAGGACGACGTGGTGGAGTCACATCATACGCAACCATCCCACAAAGTCAAGGTGTATTGCTTCAGCTCTTCAAAGTTGAACCGCCACTTCAGAAACCTGAGTAAATGGAGCTCATTTAGGAGATGACTAGCCCATGCTATGCGAATACCCCACCAATTGTCCAAGAAGACAAACTAGAGGCACGGCACATGTTTTGTCAATACCTTGCCAATGGGATGAGGCGTACTTCTAGATGCACATTATTTCATTTATAAAAACTCAGGGATCTTCACTTGGGCCATAGGTTCCCAAATTTTCAAATGATCAGAGAAGCTAACGATGACTGTGACGTTGGGCAATATGTCAACAATGCATAATCTGCCTCTGCAGTAGTCTGAGTGGAGGCTTAGATTCTACTGATGACATAGAGTTGAGTAATATGCTTCAAACTTTGCATAAACTTGAAGATCTTGAATCATTTCAACCAAAGGAGGAAACCAATACTTGAGGCTGAAGAACCTGCGCCCTCATGCAACAAATATTAAATGATGGTTCTGTAAATGATAATTCAGACAAGAATGCTAAGGATGGATTAGGAAGGATAATACCTATGTGTCGACAATTGAACCTAAACCTCTGCTCACAACATTGGTGTTGGAGATTAAGCCTTTTACGGAAAACAGAAAGTCTTCTGATTGTATTAGTTCTAGGTGATTATAAGTTCTCAAGTGCACTGAAATCTGCATGAGGGATTGGTTCATGGTTCATGGCCTCCACCCACTTTTTGTGTTCCAGTGAACCAGCGTAACTCTTCTATCTACCCTCGAGTCGGGACACTTCGTGGGCCCCAAATGCTATCAACATCTGGTACAATTTGGAGGTGACTGTAGCGGCTATATGCACAGGGAAAATGTTAGTTTCAATGGATGAACATCTGGGAACCTCCTCCAGGGCTGGAAATTGTGACTTGAATGGCATGCACCAGCTGTATTTACCGGTAGCGATCATTCCCAGATAGCCCAAATGCTTCCAGGACTCAAATGGGACAGGGTGTCGTCTTGTACCACGTCTGCCAAGATGTGTACCCCATGTCGCTCCCAGTTACTTAAGTGGCCCATTCTGCATATTTCAAGAATATGATTATTGTTCCACAAGGGTTGGTCCAGTGTTGGTTTATTCCCCCGGGCCTATGTACTGATGTGATTCGACCCATGCCTGCCGAGTGTAACATATCATCTAGGGAAAGACCCTCCCCTGACACCCGTTCCCTTAGAGCACCTGTTTTGGTGGTGTCCCTCCCATCCATCCCCTTTCAATCACCATGTACGGAAGCTGCAGATCCTCATGTAGCCAGTCATTGACGGCACATAGCTGTGCAGCCCAGCAGTATCTACGTAGGCACATCAGCCCCATCCCTCGCCTCCCCCACGTAGCATTGTAGCGATGTGTGGTTTTCCCCTTTTCCACAACAGTTTACATAGGGTGCCCTCAATCTTAACAAACAAAGATTTGGGACCGGAAGTGGGGCCTTCTGCAAAACATACAGGAAATGCGGGAGTGCTAGCATTTTAAAAAGCAGTGCCCTACCCATCAGAGTCAGCGGGAGAGCTTGCCATTGGACAGTGTTTAGACAAATCTATCTATCACTGGGTTAACGTTAAGTTGAAGGAAGTCACCTGAATTGGGGCTTTCCTGAATTCCGGGATATTTAAATCCTGAGGTCGGGAATGTGTATGGGGCAGTCACCGGGAATGGCCTTCTCCCCAGCCTTTTAGCAGGAAGAGCACTGACTTAAGCCAGATGACCCTCAGGCCACAAAACTCTGGATATTCTAGTAGAGTTCTGGTCCCATAGTGGCAGGAGCCTTCAGGCTTAGTCATGTAGATCACAAGATCATGCACATACAGCGGGACCCGGTCCTCTCCCCCCAAGGCCCACTTAAATCCTGCCCAATCGGGAGGTGTTCGCAGTCTATTCACAAGCAGTACAATGGCCAGAGTGAACAGAAAGGGGGAGAGGGAGCACCCCGGCCTCATACCCCACCCCAACGTGAAGCTCCTGTAGGATAACCAATTGACCAACACCACTGCCTTGGGTAGGAGTAGAGTAAGTGTACCCATTTGAGGAAACTCTCTCCAGACCCAATGCGGCCCATAATCTCCCACAAGAAAGCCCAGCAAACTGATTGAAATGCCTTCTCAAAGTCTATTACCAGCAGGGCCGCCGGTTCGGGCATCACTGAGGCTTGGCCTATGGCAAACTGGACCCTACGAAGGTTCATCCTTGTGGATCTTCAGGGCATTAACTCCCATTGGTTCGGACAAATGAGTGAGCCTATCATCTAAAACAAGCGGTTGGCTAGAATCCACGCCAGGACTGTGAACTCTCCATTAATTAGTGATATGGGCCCATAGGAGGCACAGTACACTGGTGGTTTCCCAGGTTTTGGCATAACTACTATGAATGCTTTCCTCAGGTCTGGGGGGAGACACCCATCTAGTTTGATTTGCATAAAGAACGGTGAATGGGTCCAGTGACTACATCCCCCAGTCACTTCCAAATCTCTCTCTGGAAGACGTTGGGCCCTGGGTTCTTACCGGATTGCAGTTTGTTGATCGTTGCCCCACCTCATCCTCAGCGATATCTGCTTCTAACCCTAGCTTCTGTTGTTTTGTAAGACAAGGGAGTACCAAAGAGTCCAGAAAAGTTGTCCCGCCCAGTATTACAGATTCCTGTTGGAGGGTAGGGAGTAAAGTGTTTCGTAGAATGCTGCAAACTCATCCGCAATATCCTCATCCTTCAGGGCCATCCCACCCTGAGCATCTCATATCTCTCACACATGCCTTTTCTCCTGCTCCCATTGTTCCAACCATGCCCTCCTTGACTTGTCTGCAGTTTCATGGACACTGTCACTTCCTCATCCTCATATCTCTGGAGTGCTGCGATAAGCACCACTAATCCTGCAGCATGTGCTCAACAATGTGAAGGCAGTCTCTCACTGGTCACTACCTCAAATTCACCACTTCTGTTTAACATGCACTACTGCCAATCCTGTATGCATTTCTTGTCATTTGATCAATTTTTGAAGAACCATCATTGAATAAGATTTCCCCTCTCTGAGAGCATTTTCTCTAACATGGGGAATATCATCATAAAATTCGGTATACATTATGCAATCATGTTCATAGTCCTCCTTCCCCACTGTTTCTGCTATGAACGTTGCTGGATTCAATTCTCTAAATCTAACCATTTTGATTGCTGGGTTTGAAATAATTACCTCACATCCTGATGCTCTTTGTGTAGTCAATGTACTTTTGGGTTTTGCAAAAATGGCAAATAAGGAATGCTCGACAAATAACATCATTGAGCACCGCATGGTAATACTTGCAGCTTTTTCAATTGTGACAGCGGCATTGGATATTGCTTGATCAGAAGGATAATGTCCTTTCATTACTATGTCTAAAATCCCACTGAAATAGGCTAATGATTTATGTCCATATCCTAATGTCGTCTTCTGCATGAGGACTGCTGCCATTACTTCTCCATTTTAGTGTGAGAATAGATAAAACTCTTCATTATAGTCTGGAATCCGTAACACAGGGGCTGTACAAATTACAATTTTTAAATCTTCAAATTCTTCAGTCATCTCATCTGTCCTGTGCTTCCTTGAGCACTTTGAAAAGTGTTTGAATATATGTACTGCAATAATTACTCATGCCTAAACATTTTTGCATTTCCCTCACTGTCTCTGGTTTAGAAGTCTTCATGATTGCTTCTTCTCCCTCAGGTGTCACTTTTCACCCTTCCTGAAAGATTAGCTGTCCCATGTACAGGTCCTCTTCCCTCCCTCAGGTGTCACTTTTCACCCTTCCTGAGAGATTCGCTGTCCTATGTACAGGTCCTCTTCCTGACAATATTGTAATTGCTCTTTTTCTGCTTTGTATCTTTTGTCTTCTACTGTGGTCATTAGTTGGACTGTGTCTTTTCTGCACTTTTCTTCTGTCTTGCTGCACACTAGTATATCATCTACATACTGAATTATTGTGATCTCAAGTTACCTAGGTCCATCTGAAGGACCCTATTAAAGGTGTATTGTGCTCTCAAGTTGTGCATTACCTAGATCCATCTTTAAGACCCTGTTAAAGATCGAGGGGGACTCGCAGTACCTCTTAGCCAGTTTCATGCGTTTCCAGTGGTGGTTTCTATATGAAAATGTGGTCAAATCTTGTGAGTCCTCATGAAGGGGAATTGAAAAGAAAGTATTCTGTAAATCTGTTACTGTAAAGTATGTGGCTTTGGCTGGATTCGGCACCTAGAATCTGCACTTCAAATCTGCGTTATAAATTGGCACCCTAAAGCCACACTCCATGGGCCTGGTTCATGGAAAAGTGCACATTTATCCCGCAAAGGGTGCAAGCCAAAAATGACATTGCGTGAGTCTGTGTGCTGAATTAATTCTGCACGCTCTGCGTATTCATGTAATTGGTTGCGCAAAGTAACCGTATATGCAAGTTGCGGCCGTAATGCCTCGACACGCTCCCACGCAATGCAAAAACAACCAGAACAATGAAGTTTGCATGCTCTCCTGGGTGCAAATACAAGCACCCTTCATAACAATGCGTGGAGTCCCCCGTAACTGTTAATGGCACCCCGGCAACATGTGTACGATTTATTTATTAAACTACAAAAGTCTGCGTGTGCGAACCCCCGTAAACCGTTCCTGCACATTCCGCTACACTGTGTTTGAGAACCCCTGAGACAAAACGGAACCACTTCTGAATACACAGAGCCCTAAATCTGACACACGGATCTTACCTCAATGCAGTGAATCCTATTTGCAAGTGTCTGTATGTCTGCAGATAGTATCAGGGATTTGTGTGGCCATTTCCCCACCTAGAGGTTGCATGCTCGGATCCATGAAAACGTATTGTTCCACGCAATAGTGGGTGCATGATGGACTGCCTGCAGGCCATCACTCGTAACACCCACATTTTGACTTGCTCTTCCTCATTTTCCGTGTTCTGCTCCTTACACTGCCCTCTGTGCAAGCCAGGCTCACACTCTGCGTGGTGTATCACGCAAAAAGGCACTCAGCCTCTCACTGTGACTTGTCGAGTTGGCACAAAATCCCTGAAAAGTAGGAAAAAGTGCCACGCAGTCGATTCCATGAATCGACAAACAGGATTTCGCACACAGTTTGGCACGCAAAGTCCTGATTTTCAGCACATGAATTCCATGAATCGGGCTCTAAATCTGCACTCTGTATTTGCCCTCTGAATCAGAATTATAAATCTCCAGTTAAATACGCCTTCTGAAAAATCCCTTTAAAGCCACAATATAAATCTGCACTAGGAATTACATTCCCCTTCTCCTGTTTGATGTGCTATGCTATTCCGATGGGCACGTTAAAACATGATTTGGCTGAATCGGTGTGATGAAATAACTAATTCTCTTCAGGAGTACAGAAACACCTGTGTACAGTCGCGTTATAAATGACACATATCATATCATATACCTACTCAGACTCAGAATAATACGCACCAGCAATGATCCCAATCATAGAGTGGAAACAGGCACAGTCAAGGGATAAACTTTGTTCACCTTTGATGGTAACATCGCCACAGGCAGGCTATGCTCTTAAAACGGGGTGAATGTGATAACAGTGGTACCCCAAACAGCAATAGTACAAAGAAACTAAAAACTAAGAATATCCAATCAAGTGTCTATGGAAATATATGTACAAACCAATATACAGATAACTGAGCTAAAACACAAACAAAAACCCATCTGTGTAAAAGGAAAACAGAAAACGGAGAACATATATGTGATAGAACTCTAGGTATTTGTGCAATGGCGAACAGGCATGAAATTGCAGGAATCTTCCTTAAAAGAATTTGGAGGCCATTACAAGTTTCCCAGAATGCTGCCTGTAATTCCGGCGTTATACTTGTAAACTCACTATACCATTAATGGCGCCTGATATCCCGGTATTACCAGTGCTGGCCATTCTGGCATTTATTTGCCAGTAGGAACCAGATCTACCTCCAGTTCTTGGCTGAGGGTAAATCAGGGCCCTCACCGGCAAACTTGCGTTTTGCCGGTCTGGGAAAATGGGAACATGGCCAGTGCCAGAATTACTGGCAATTGTCCTGGCAATGTTCCCGGACTGGCAAACATGTAATGACCCCAGGTTTGAAAAAATGAAAATGGGTAACTTATCAGCCACTATTGTCTCAAAGGATCACCGGGGCATCTGGGCATTTCCACAGTACCTTATTGCGGTTCTTGGGTTGAAAAAGGCTTCTATGCACTTTCTCTGGAGATGTCACCGGATTTGAGTTCAATGAGTTTCATTATCCAGGCTGCATCAAGTTGTGTTGAAAGTGGAGATCCGTACTGTTTGATGTGACATTTAAGCAGTGCAGTTTGATAAACCACTGGAGTTGGTTCAACAGTTGAGCTAGTTCAAGACAATGGGTATCGCTGGGTGAAGTTGGCATGTGACACAAAGCTTCCAGCTGTTCGAGTCGAGGTCCTGGTCAGGTTGATGTAAATGTCCTGGTGTTTTGATGCATTGCTCAAAGCTGTGGAGGTTTGAAAGGTTTCCACAGTGGTGATCTGTCATTTGAGCCGATACAGTGATAACCATGGCTGGTGTGATGCAGCGTTGAACTGGTTCAAACAATGCAAGCAGTGGTTTGAAGATCAAATAGATTTACAAAGGCAGCATCAAGTGTCCTCTGCGGTTGGAAGTCTTCAAACAAGGTCAAATTAGTTCAAGGATGGTTTCAAGCAGTGGGAACATGGGTCCAAGCTGCTTCTAGCTTTCAAGGGTGATCTATGTCTCAATCCAAGTGCTTGGCTTGCAGGGGCAGAGGTTCCTTTTCCTCCAGTAGGGGACAGAGCTCTGTTCTGCCTTTGACATTCCTGTCTTCAATTGTATGGCAAATAACTTTGGAATGGCCTGCATTCCTGCAGGGTTGCAGAGATGTCATCTTCTTGGAGTCCATGAAAGAATCATAGAAGGAGTGGGAGCCCCTTCCTTATTATGGTAAAAGGAAACAAAGTATTTGATAAAAGCAAGCCTGCTGTACGGGGTCCAATCCCTGTCATGGTGACAAGTGACCTTTATCGCTGGTTGACCTTATTAATCTCTCCTCTCTTCATGCAGATATTGATTCCGTCTTATTCTCTGCTAAACAGCTATATTACACTGATCGTATTAACACTTTTCTTTTCTTCTTGGTTGTCTTTTCCAGACTTTGAAAGATATCATCTTTCCTTCGTCCCTGACCCCTCTTTGTCTGCCTGGTTTCTGCCTCAGACTTTGCCTGTTACTTCTCTTTAAAAGTCACTCTCCTCAGCTCTTCTATTCCCCTTCTTCCACGTCATCCTCCCCCTCCCCTCCTCTTTCTTCCTCTCCTCCCATATTTTCTTTTCATCCTTTCTCCCCCGCAGCTATTTCTTCCTTTCTTTCCAAAGCTCACCCTGCAGCTGCATCTTCTTACTCTTTTCCTTCACCTCTTATTCCTAAAGTCTATCCTTTTCTCTTTCCCTGCTTGGCTAGTCACTTTAATCTTTCTCTCCAGTCCTCCACCTTCCCCTGATTATTTAAACATGCTACTATACTACCCATTCGTGAAAAACCCTCTCTGGATTCTTCTCTCCCCTTTAATTAGCATCCAATATCACTCCTTCCTTTTCTTTCCAAACATTTGGAACATATTTTTTATTGACAAGTCTCTACTCATATCAATACTGCCTCTCCTCTTCCACTACATCAATCTGTGTTCCTCCCTGCTCACTCTATGGAAACAGCTTTTCTCTTTGTTCGTGACTCTTGTTAGAGGTATTTTGATGGTATTTTTGGTTGGTGCTATTTTTGGTATTTCATGGTAAAATTGTGAGCCTAACTTAAAAGTACTGCCTGATAATTGTTTGTATACTGGGGTCACCAATGGTAAGAAAATACTGAATTTAGTATACTAAATGATGATTTTATGCCCTTGCAGTATTTTATTTACAATACCACAGTTTGGCTTGCATCTTAGAATACATTTGCATGTACATGAAATAATATTCACTCAGAGCCCCAAAGAAGAACTCACTTTACAGTGATCAGTTTGATTTTATTTTAATGAATTTACCTCCCGCTATGCATCAATCTGTATGCCAATCCAAGCAACCGGAACACTGAATAAGTACACTGAGGGTATTTCACCTTTTTTCGTGGATTCTTTATCAGAAGTTAAAAATATGCAAAATACAGACTGACATGTGCAATGCACGATATACACATTACGTTTCAAACCTGTTTCAAAGATGAAAAGGGAGCATAATCAGCACAACACATTTGCATATACTTTTCCTGCGATGAATGATGGGCTTCAAAATGCCTTGCTGTACAAAACTAAGCCTTTCCTGCAATGGGTTATAAAACATTCTATTTGGGATAATGCCCATAGTTCTGACAATATTAGCCTTCAACTTCTCAAATAATCTTGGCAGGTATGATCTTCTGTCACATCTGAATTTTATTGCATTAATGGAGAAACATGAACACAGCTGTCTATGTTTAAAATGTACAGTGCAGACCCTAAAAAAGAAATTGAGTTACCACACTACACTATCTGATTACAAATCTTTCACTCACGCTCACCTCAATTAACTGAGTTCACCAAGAATAATAGTTAATCGTGTGTGTGTCTTGGAATGTTCACAACCCGAGTATAGCTGCTGGACAGGAGGATTCTTTATCTGGTTCACTTCCTCTGCGCTTGGAAAGAGCCCACAGAGTTCTGTGCCATCCTTTCTGCCATGCTTCTCCTAGGGTCTGCCAAAGAATAAGTGTACACAAGACTGCAAGCCCTTCTGAGACAAGTGCCAACCCAGGAAGTCGAGAGAGAGTGAGACAGCCCTCACTCCTGACAGCCTCCTTAAAACCTCTGAACTGAGACTGTTCATAATGTAAATCTTACTTTCATAAAATATAGGAGAGCCTGCCACTTCCAGTGACAACATTCCATCAGAACCACCTCCCTTTGTCAATCACACTCTAGCGTGTGATTAGTCTGAGTTGCTTGGAATGGCAGTCACAGAAGCATATAGCTACATCTCAATGCTGTTTTCCTGCTCTGAAAGTCTTTTAAATAATAAACTTGTTTTTTTAGCAAAACAGATTTCACATTCCACATTTCTGAAATGTCACATCTTCATTCAAACATAGCACAGCCTTAATTCTGCATGTCTTATTTATTAAATGTCCAGCCTAACATTGCACAGCCCAAATGCCTTGCACACTGGATTTATCAATCTACACCAAGTTTGTACACAAGGCGTGAACTTTTTTTAGTGCAACTCAGCCCAGAACTGTGGTGTAGTGGTGCAAAGTGTTAACACCCTGCTCTGCAATGCCCAATTCAAAGCCTTAATTTTTCTGGCATGTATTCCATGCTTTCCCAATACTGGCATCTACTAGATTCAGCGTAAGTCTCACATCATTGCTCACTGTGGGAATCAATCTTTTATCCTTACTCTTGGTCTCGGGAGGATAGCTCAGCGGCAACGTGCCTGCCTCGAAAGCAAGATGACACGGAGCAACACAGGTTCAATCCCCGGGTCCGCGCTTAGAAACCTCTGGGTATTAAGCGCGTTATAAATAACCTATCATATATCAATGAAATGTGGAGCCCTAGCTAAAATGTGAACTGTTAAAATTAGGAGGCGCTTCTCCCTACACTTCCCTCCTTTTTTATTCTGCTGGAACATAATCAAAATCACTGCAGGAATAAAAAACATTCAATAATCTCGGCTTCAATACATCCATGTGATCTTAAGCTCACAAAAGAAAAACTAGTGTACCTTGATTTTAACAGTTAATTGAATCACATGAAGCTATAAGAATCAAACAATCAATCATACATATTAAAAAAAGAAACATGTATATATATTAGTTTTTGGAAATATTTTTCTTTGACATTTTTTATGATTCTTTTTATAAATAAGTCACTAAAAAGAAAAATAACATTATATTCAAAACAACCATGAGTCCACATAGTTGTACCAGTGGCATCAGTCTAACCCTGAAAACTCAATGCTTGTAAAAATAATAAAAATGAAGTATGATGTTTAAAAGTCTTCAAATCAAAGCGAGAGTTCAGTCAGAATATCCAGTCAGACTCTTGTTCAGGAAATGTTCTTTGGTGAAGTTACCCTCCATCCTCTGCGAGTAGGACTTCCTTCTGGAGTGACCATCTTCACCCTCTTTTTGGTCCAGGGGGTCTTTTCCAGGGGACTCCACTCCAGTGGCATGCTCCGGAGATCTGGCACACTGCAACTTCCAGATAGCTTGCAGGATAATCAGTTAATTTCTAAAGCAAAGTTAAAAAGACAAATTAAGAATCAAGCACCTCAATCCCTTCATTCTTCCCTTTTCATTTGGATATCTGCAATCAAAAGTGAATTATGCACATAAATGAAGATTATACAGAACATACAATATGATGTAGTGAGGACACCTCTTCAGGAGCATCTGCCAATAACATGGATTGAGTACAAAATTATAACACAGCACATTTCCAGGCATATGTTTCAACCCCAACCAATAACAACACATCATCTAATGAAAGATTTATACAAATTAACTAAGCATTGCTACACAATTTGCTTCTATCTAAAATCCCAGCCAATCTAGTCATACTTACCCATTCTACTTTCCACCTTTCTCATCTTTTATATTTATTTTCTTATACTTTGAAATGTGTTACCTATGTACAATACCCCTTTCTCTTAGTTATCTATATATATATATTCAGTAAAAAAAACTTTGTTAACGGGACGTTATGGTTAAGTTGCGCAACTATAAACCTATGAAATTCAGTGAAAAAACGTTGTTAAAGGGACGTTATGGTTCCAAGTAAAACCGGAAAACCCCTCAAATTCGCCAGTTATGGTAAGCTAAGCAGCCATAACTCGCGCCACCACCGTGCACTGCTAAGCCTAACACCCAGGACATCAAAGATAACATCACAAATGTCATTGATGACATCACTGATGACATCACATGACTGACGACCCTTTTTTCCTTTCCTGACATATCTAGTTCCACATGATTTTCTTCAGTAACAGTCAGGAACTAAAAATTGTAAATGTACTATATTTGTAGACTTATCCTTCAAGTATGTTCTTACTATAATTCCCTCATGGTCCACTCATATCATATGAAACATAAACATAGGGGAAGACACAACCTTGAAAGACAGCAATCCTTTTTGTGCATTAAAATTATCAGTAGAGTTATCAGCACTTTCTGATAGTTTTGATGTTTTTTTTATTACTGTACTTTCCCTGTATATGCTCATATTTTTATGTTGTACTCACACTATTTTGCTTATGATCCAGACATATCATGTGATATATATATAGATAGGGTAAGTAACAGCTTTGAAACAGAGCAATCATTTCTCTGCATAAAGGTAATCAGTTAGGTTATGAACACTTTCTGCTACTATTGCTGTTTCTTTTTCTTACTTCAATTCCCTTGTATATATTCATATTTGTATCTGGTATTGTCTCTTTGTGATTTGTCTATAATAATGCAATTATGTAGTAAGTGGGTTTTATTACCTACTTATCACAACTTTCACTGTACGCAAAACTCTAATATGAAAACAGTTATCATTTCACTATTCAACATGGCAAGCTTATGAATATTGCACCTCCCCTCATGTATGCTGCACACAATGCCTATGTTTCTACATGAGTACCTTAGCATACTAGATTGAAGTTAATAATAGAATGCAATTTATATCAATGCATAGCTTAATGCACTGATTAGCACTTGATATTTATTCCAATAATCTTTGACCCTTTTTTTATTAACATTACACCAAGAATCCCTTGTACAGACTTTTCATGAAAGGTAAATGCACATGTTATGTTATCAGTGATGTCATCAATGACATTTGTGATGTCATCTTTGATGTCCTGGGTGTTAGACTTAGCAGTGCACGGTGGTGGTGTGAGTTATGGTTGCTTAGCTTACCATAACTGGCGAATTTCAGGGGTTTTTCGGTTTTACTTGGAACCATAACGTCCCTTTAACAAAGTTTTTTCACTGAATTTCATAGGTTTTTAGTTGCGCAACTTAACCATAACGTCCCGTTAACAACGTTTTTTTACTGAATATCATAGGTTTTTAGTAGCGCAACTTAACCATAACGTCCCGTTAACAAAGTGTTTTTACTGAATTTCATAGGTTTTTAGTAGCGCAAGTTAACCATAAACTCCCTTTAACAAACTTTTTTCATTAGCACACAGACAATATACAAAGATGGAGTGTAAAAAGCAATTTCCCAGGGATGGCTTTACACAGAATGTTGCAAAGTAAGAATTTATGCTCGTTCACAGTGAAGGTCTGCTGCTTCCATTTTTTGCTCGCGGGCCAGAGTGGCCCACGACTCGCACTATAAGGTTCTATTGTTTTTTTGACCTTGACAGACAGGGATCGTGCCAAAAGACTTCTTTTGAAGGAGCGGTGCAAAAACGTAAGAGACGATAAGGATGACATTTCTGAAACTAAACCGCTTTTATATATTATATCACTATGAGAAAGATCGTTAGCACACACGGAGTCGTATTTAGGGACTGCATTACGCATAGACAATGGAAAATGCCAATATAATGTAAGCAACCCTTTAGATTATTTTATACCAGAATATAATAACAATAGCGTGGTGTTAAAGCCCGGTTAAGTTGTACTTGTTCGTTCAATGTGGCATATTGTTTTGTACCACGCACTATCACCGCCGAAGTGGTCCCCTGGCGCTCAGACGGCTCTGAAAAAGTCAGAGGAGAGAGGGTGGGTTAGCGGGAATAAGTTAACATACTCCGTTGCACTATCCTCGCTAGCAAATAGTTTCACGCCCTAATAAATAAAATGAATATTTTTAATGAAGATCGGCTCGTGAGACTAATTTATGTTTTTAAAACAGGTGTCAGTCTAGAAATATGGATACCTCTACTTTGAGAGCGCAAACACATTTTGGTGGCCGTGGGCCAAGCGTCTCATGCACGATACAACAGAATATAGGTTTTCGAGTTTGCCAATGAACGACCATTTTGAGGTAACAAGAATCGCCATTTTGTTTTCTAACCATTGCTCATTGCTTTCTGTTCCTATTGCTTCACAGTATATTTTCCGCTTACACTGCTCGATTGTGGAACATTGTTGTCTGTATGTGAACTGACAAGGCCGCAGGGCCGTGAGGATAACAAGAGTTTGCTGAAACACAAACGTAGGCAGCGCCAGGAAGAATGCCCGGCTCCCTCCTTAATGTAGTCTTGAAGCAGAGCTGCAGGGCATTTAAATATTTCACAGCTGCCAGACAGTCTCGTTATATGGTAGAATATGTTAGAATAATACCGCAAAAGGCTTGAATTATGCTTTTCTAACGGCCCCCGTTTGCTGAGCCTGCTAGAGCATGTCGGCTCCCAGGACTCAAATAGCACCTGATAGATAGCAAGGTCCGGAAAGCAACTCCCCCCCGTATGTAGTTCGCTTCCAAGAACAGATGCGCCGTGTTCTATTCAATAACCGAAAGATGCCTTCGCACTCGCAAATTGCAAATTGTTACTAGAATAGATGTTTGAAGGTGTCATAGTGGTCAGAGATGTCCATCATCACACCAATTTCAAAGAAACCCAATGAAGGGGGGTGTTAAACATGTCATAGCTTATTGTTTGATATGCATTTTGTATATATGTACTGATGTATGTAATTCGCTGTCTTGTGTCCCTCGAGGTCTAGAGATACACGTCGCGGGGTGTGAGACCGAGTTGGCCAACTGAGACTTTTGCTTTGCAATAAAACCCTAGCTTTGGGAATACAACCTTGTGTCTGGCGTCTCTATCGTGTGTGGTGACCCGCCTTGTTTCCATAGACGTCAGGGTCCCCTAGGGGCCCGTTTCAAGATGGCGCCCGAATAGGGACCCTCCCTCACTTGTTCCTTCGCATAACATTGTAATTGAGAAAGGCAGAGAACGGCGAGGACGGGACGATCGAGCCGGGATCAAGAGGTTTTCGGGGCGCCCTGTAAATGTGATGAGAGACTCCTTTGCAGAACTGCACACATCTGATCCCTGATCGACGTGCCTGGCTAGAGAACAAGGAGGCGAGAGTCCCGAAACGAGGCGGAAGCCAGGAAACAAAGACACGATGTCCTTTGGTGCATCAGTATACAGACGACTTGATTTATCAGGTGAGTCATTCCCCGATTCAAAGCATCCTGATATTGGTTGAGAGTTGACTTTGCAAAATCAAACGCCCTAGGTAAGGTTGATTAACCAGGGGGAAGGTTGAAACATGCCTGGGGTATTGTCCACCCTTGCAGGGTTTTTCCGCTGTGGTAGACAATCTTTGGAAGATGGCCAAATTGTACCACCTGGGGGAACGACGGCGTATGAGATGCATGTGAAGTATGGAGTGGGTGTGATAATATTCTGTGAGACTTGGCATAGGCAAACCAGAAAGCAACAAGACCATCAGTGGCCGATTAATGGTAGTTTTGAGATGGCAAGGATAGATAACTTGGAAAGGGTGTTGATAAGAAAGAAAGCGCGTCCTGCAGCATTTGAGACTATTAAAGACTGGAGAAAAGAAGCAATGCTCCGATTTAAAAGCAGAGCAAAGCATGCACACAGGCATAAATTAAAAGGTGAGGTAGCGGAAGAAAAAGAAGAGGAGGAGTGGACTGAGAGTCTAAGAAGGGCAGGCAGGCGTGACCAGTTGAATATAGAAAAGATATACCCACAACGACAATTACACACAGCAGATGAATTGATAGAAAATATATTGACCCATACAAAACAAGGCCCAACATCAGAAGTAAAACCAGACACATCAGTAGCTATTGCCCAGACCCTGCCTGTAGCCCAAGCTCCCCCTCCGGTAGCTCAAGTCCTCCCACAGCCACAGCCCGTGCACGTAACACTTCCTATTAGCCAACCAGGCCCACAACAGACACTCCTTGTTCCCATTGTCCCATCCGCACCTCCCGCCTTAGACACAGACTCGGTACCGTCCGTTCCTCCCGGGGTTGAAGTTGAAACCCCGGTGGCAAGAGGCGGGACTGACCAAAGGGAGTGCATAAGGGTAACCTGCAGCGCAATCAGCAAAGAAAGGAAGGTGGAATTGCAGCAACAGGCAGAGATGTATATAGACAGGAATGATGGGACGGCAACATTGGCTTCGATATATGACTTCCGTAGAAGCAATGAAAGACAGGTAGTGTTGGAATGCATGGGTGAATATTTGGTGGAGAAATGGAAACAGCTAATTGGGAAATTACCACCTCAGCGATTGTTAGATTTGAATGCATTAGCACGCTGTGGGGAGAGGGATGAAGAAGTGAGAGAACATGTGTATAGACTTTTTGAGCTTAGAGATGAATTAGATAATGATTATGTCGAAACATTTACTGCACCTGTCAAAGTGTTTACTACACCTGCGTACAGGAGTAGGGAAGTCAGGAGACCTGGGAACGGAGGAAAGGGGTCGCATAATAAACAGCAGCAGTTACCATCACCGGGGCAGAAGGATATGGTGAATGAATTATCGTTGCTAAAACAGGTGGGGGCAGACTTGAAGGAATGTCTAATTAGAACACAGGTACTATTGCAGCAAGTAACAGGACATAATATAGGGTGAGGGAACGCACAAGGAAGGAGTAGTTCGAATATGCATGGGGGAACAGTGGGGCCGAATCAGTGTGCATATTGTAAAGAGGAAGGACATTGGCGAGCGCAATGCCCGCAATTACAGAATAGAAATGGGTCTGGTCAGAGGAGACAGCATAGAGGACACCCAGGAATTAATGGACCAAATAGGAATAGTATGCAGCAACATCATAATAACGGAGGTTATCAAAACCAAGGCCAAAACCAAAATGTCCCAAACCAGAGTCAGGGACAGCAAAATCAACAATATGGAAATCAGAGTGGGGGAAATAGAGGGAAGAGTGGAAATGTTTTCGATACACAGCCAAACACGTATTACAGTAATAGTAATGATTACACATCGGACGATTTGTTATTTCCCCAATAGGTCAGCCCAGGACAGGGGTCGGAACCAGTGTCTATTCCCGTGAATCAGAGAGGACCCTATGTAGAAATGAGAGTCGGGAATGAGGAGCACCGCTTTCATATAGATACAGGAGCACATAAGTGTTCAATAGACCTTCACTTGGTTCCGAATATACCACTGTCAGGGCAAAAGAATATTTCCGTAGGGTTCGCAGGTACACCAGTCATAAACCTAGTGTCCAAACCAGTCCCAGTTACCATAGGACCATTTATCGAACATTGTCCTTTCCTTCTAACAGAAAATTGTGGAGAAAATGTGTTGGGATTAAATTTGTTGAAAAAACTAGGTTCTGTTATACATTGCACGGCAGACGGAGTGTTTCTAACGATATGGCCACACGATGCCCCTGTGTCAGAATTCATGTCTGAAGCGTTACCAGGGGAACTAAGTAAAGTACCAACCTGTATATGGGCAATGCATGACAACGATGTGGGATGTTTAAGGATAGAGCCAGTAAAGATTATTTTGAAAGAAGGTGTTACCCTACCGCAAATACCCCCATACAAAATTTCGGTTGAAGGTGAGAAAGGATTGAAGAATATTGTTACCGATTTGGTGAAATTAGGGGTAATAGAGGAAATCACAGGCACTACATGCAACAGCCCGATTCTTCTGGTTTATAAAAAAAGGAGGTAATGAGGTACCATACCGTTTCATAATTGATCTACGCGCATTGAATAAGGTAGTAGATACGCAATTTCCTCTAGTGCCAGACGTCACTACAATATTGACAATGATACCTGTTTCAGCAGAATATTTTAGTGTAATAGATTTGTAAAACGCATTCTTTAGTATTCCATTGGACAAGGACAGTAGATATTTGTTTGCGTTCACATTAGGAGGACGATCATTTACATTTACGCAGATTCTGCAAGGTTATACGGAAAGTCCAAGTATTTACAGTAGAGCATTAAAAGAACAGCTAGACATGCTGGAATTACCCATGGGTTGTGTACTTTTGCAATACATAGACGATGTATTGCTAGCTGCAGACACAGAGGAGATATGTAAAGAAAGCACTATATTACTACTGTCATACCTAGCGGCACATGGCCATAATGCTAGTTTGAAGAAATTTCAGTATAATCGAAAGGAGGTGACTTATTCGGGCTACCTAGTTTCAAAAGGAGGGAGAAGACTAACGCCAGAACGCACAGAAAGTATTTCTTGCATGCCTATTCCAAAGACACAAAAAGGAGTCAGAGCCATAATAGGCATGGCTTCATATTGCCGACAATGGATTGGTAATTTTGCGTTAATTGTGAAACCAGTAGTGAATTTAACTAGAAAGGATGCGGTTATGCCTTTGCAGTGGGATGAGGAATGTCAGAGAGCATTTGATGGATTGAAAACTGCATTATGCTCGGCTCCAGTTTTGGGTACGCCGAGCTATGAGAACATTTTTAGACTATTTGTGTGTGAAAGTGAAGGATGTGCATTGGCGGTTTTGACACAGGAACAAGGTGGAAGAAATAGGTTGTGCGGCTATTTTTCTTCTGCGCTGGACCCTGTAGCGCGTGCACTACCACAATGTTTGCGATCTGTCGCGGCGGCTGCTGCGTCAGTGAAACAAACGGAATGGATGGTATTGGGGCACACTTTAATTCTGATGGTGCCACATGCCATAGACGTTCTATTAAATAGGACACAGACGCAACACCTCACCTCTGCTAGATTGACAAAATATGAGATTATCTTGTTCGCGCCCCATATCCAAATTATGAGGTGTAGCGCTTTGAATCCTGCAGAATTAATGCCACTGACCTTAAAAGAAATTGGGAAGAATGAATCACCCCCCACGATTGCTTAATGGTCACTGAGGAAGAAACCAAGGGAAGAGTTGATTTAAGTGATATTCCACAGAAAGAGCTGGAATGAGAGTTATTTTGTGACGGCTCATGTTTTAAATTACCAGATGGCACGACAACTGCCGCATACGCTATCACTACCCTAGAGAGTGTTGTAGAAAGTAAAAGAATCCCCTATAATTCAGCACAAGCCGCAGAAATAATAGTATTGACCAGAGCCTGCGAGATTTCTGAAAATTTGAATGTGAATATATATACTGATACTCAGTATGCTTTTGGAGTGGTTCATAATTTTGGTCGACTCTTGGCTCAGAGAGGGTTTCTGACATCACATGGTGCCAGAATTCAACATGGCCCTTTGATTGTACGATTGCAGTCTGCACTCACGTTTCCAAAGCGCCTAGCAATAGTGAAATGTGAGGCACATAAAAAAGTAACATGCAAAATAGGAGAGGGAAACGCGTTTGCAGACAGAATTGCGAAACAAACTGCCACTGATTTGAATACCAAGATGATGACGGTTCAGACAGAGGAAGTACCCTGTATGATAGAAGATGGAGTTGCGACTGTCAAAGAAATGCAGGCCGAGGCTACGGCCGAAGAAATACAGGGATGGGCAGAGGGATATGCAGAGTTGAATTTGGAGGGTTGTTGGGTGGACAAGGGAACTAGGAACTGGATGTTGCCAAATTCGTATGTGACTGCAATGGTCACAATGGCCCACAGCCCTATGCACATCTGAGCAAAGAAAATGATACAGCACCTTTCTACAGTATGGCAGAATGTAAACATAAAAAAGAATGCAGAGAGGTTGGTGCAGAACTGTATCACATGTTTACAACACAATGTAGGAAAGGGAACAGTGACTCCAACAGGCAGTTTTGGCCCGCCCTCCATGCCGTTTGCGGTAGTTCATTTTGTTTTCATAGAGATGGAGAGGTGCCAAAACTTAAAATACGTCTTGGTGGTGATCTGTGCATTCAGTAAGTGGGTGGAGGCATATCCTTTGAAAGATTGCACGGCAATGAGTATGCCAAAAGTAATGTTGTAGGAGTATTTTTCCAGATTTGGCTTGCCCTGGGTCCTATGGTCTGATAATGGACCGCACTTTGTGGGTGCAGTGGTATTACAGATATGTGCTGGTCTCCAGATTGATAAGAGATTCTATAGTTCAAGGCATCCGAGTTCTGCCGGTCTTGTGGAGAGGCACAACGGGATTCTTAAATCAAAGATTAGCAAGATTTGTGCGGGAAGCAAGTTGAGTTGGGTGGATGCATTCCCAATAGCACTATTATGCATGCGTACGTCTGTACAGGCTAAAACTGGGCTCTCCCCGTACAAAATCGTAATGGGGAGGCCGGCAAATGTTTGGTGCGCACCCCAGCCAAAAAACGACTTAGTGAGATAAAACATCCTGTACTTAGTACTTATTGTGGCCTTTTAATGCAGAAATCGCGTTTGATTCATCAGCAGGTGTAGGAGGCATTACCAGTGAGATACACCGGTCCGGGGCATGCGCTGGAGCCAGGAGACTGGGTGCTGCTAAAAATCTTTGAAAGAAAGTCATCATTAGCACCCAGGTGGCGCGGGCCCCATCAAGTACTTTTGGCGACGCAGACGGCAATACGAGTGGATGGAAGGAAGTCATGGATCCATGCCACCCATGCCAAAAAGATTCCAACTGCACTGAAAGTCTTGCCTGACACTGATTACCGGAAAGAGACAGCGTCCCAGAAACGAAAGAAACTGTTGCCAGTGAGCAGCCACCTAATCTGCCAAAATGAGAAGTGAAACTCGAAACAAAGCCTGAGACGATTGCCAAAGAGGGGGAAGGGCAAAGAGTGCCCCAACGTTGCCCAGCAGAATAGACATCACTGCTGACCGATGTGAAATCTGCCTTGCAGATACCAGCAAAACCAAATCGTGTACCCCTTTGGCGCCCACCAGCACTTGCCAGCATGCCAAAAAACGGATCTGCATCATTGGCGCGGCGCACACCAGCACCTGCAGTAGCGCCACAGGCTGACTTCAAGCCTGAATCTGAAAGTGCACCGGCACTGTTCACGGATCATACGATACCAGGAGCAAGGCGATACAACCCTGCGGCCTCGGAAGACAAAGTGATCCGCAGTCTTTTTTGGTGTTTATGTCAACCTCTGGTTCAGCTCATGGACGGAGAAGGAACCAGAGGTGTAGAGGAGAGAAGCATGAGAATTGTGCAAATCTGACAATTCAAGACTCGCGGCTCCTCAGTGCGATCATAAAAAGTACATGTGTCCGGAACCAGAGCGGACAAGCTGGGCACACATGGTACTATGGCAAGTGAGATAATTGATTAACAGTACATGTGTCCGGAACCAGAGCGGACAAGCTGGGCGCACATGATACTGAGACGATAATTGATCAAAGGTCCTCTGAGCAGTGAAAGAGGGGACAAGTGATCTTGCCTAAAAACGAATAATCGAATCCAGGCTAAAAAGGACAGGCAGAACTGAACTGTGACAAAGAATTCCATTGAACTTATAGACATCAGAGCAAGCGCGACGAAGAGAGATATCCACAACGAACTGTGATAAGGAAGAAGAAGGACGACGAGAAACATGCCGGGACCGGTTCTAGCCTCCTCCTGCACCACCACCGATGAGAATGAGTCAGTTATAAAGACTATAAGTTTAAGAAAAACGCATGGTAAAACAAATTGTATGCTGGCACTAACAATAATAATGTGCTTTATGAGCGTGGTAGCACCAATATCGACAGCCCTAATATTATGGTGGGTAGAAACAATACACCCATTAGAAATGTTTTTACCAATAATTAATATATCCACTACTGAAAGTCTGGTTCAGGTGATCACTTATACCCTACCCCCAATTGAAGAAAAACACAGGGAAGGTTTTGGAAATAACACCTTACTGCTGATAATGAACATGACACATGCAATCCTGAAGAAAACAAACTGCTGGGTATGTGCCCATTTACCACAGCATGCCGGAAAAGGAATAGGCTGGTATGTGCAGCCATTACCATTAAGTTCTGCATGTAGTGCATCTTTAGGTGCAATGTTCGATGGGAAATGGAATGAGAGTAATACGGGTCAATTAGACAGAACCAACATGAATGAGTTTGAGGAGATAATAATGAAGCCTGTGGGTTGTTCCATTTTCCATAAAGCACAAGTAATAGCCCCAGAGCCCACGAGGAAAAGTACATGGAAGATAACACGACAAAATAGACGAGATAGATTGTCCCTGCCAGAAAAAACATCTGTAATGACGTTTCGTGTAAGAACAGAAGGGGACAAAGATGCAATTCCCCCATCTTACACAGTGAATTATAGCCCAAAAACTGTCCCTTTTTGTCTAAAAAAGAAAGGCTCTTTTTCAGTCGGAACATATACTGGTTGTATGAATACAGTGGTACTAAAATGGGAAATAGAACCAGTATACGCAGGTGATCCAGTTTATTTTATATGTGGATAGAAAGCATACCCTTGGTTGCCCAGAAACTGGGGAGGTACATGTTACCTAGGGATACTGTTCCCAGGAGTACTCCTCTTAGAAACAGCAGCCATGGCCAGATTATCCAAAACTAGAGTCAAAAGGACTGACGAAGGTGTTTTAATAGCAACTGATGTAGCGAAATCATTCATTCCATTCTTAGGACAGATAGTGAACTCCTATAATATAAGGCAACTCTCCAGAATCCTAAAGAATACAATAAACACAACAACAGATCTAACATGACGTTGGAAGAAAGAGGAATAAGGTTAATGACGCTGAAAAATAGAATGGCTCTCGATGTAATCCTGGTTGATCGTGGGGGAATTTGCAAAATAGTGGGATCAGCATGTTGCTTTTATGTCGATGACTATTCCCCCACGATCTTTGAAGCAATAAAGAAAATGCACGTTCTGAGTTCTGAACTCCCCACTGGAGAAGGGTAGCTGGGGAATAGGATCTTGGTTTTGGGGAATACTACGATCTTGGGGATGGAAGTTGATCTCAATATTAGTAGTGGTGTTCGGAATATTCCTAACGTGCTGTTGTTGTAAACATTGTTTACCCATAGTTTATGCAGAGGTAAGTGAGGGATGTACGGAAGGATGCATGCATATGATAACAAAGAAAAAACAATCTCATGATCGAACTAGCCCAGACCCAAATGAGATGAGAGCAGTAAAACAGTTGATGGCAATAGATATTGATGAAGACAATGATGTCCACAATAGCATGCAAGATTCAGACATAAGTACTTCAGATTCATCATCACTAGAGGAGGTTTCAATAAATAGATGAGACGTTTGGCATACGGCCAAAGGAGGGTTTGTCAGTCTAGAAATACAGATACCTCTACTTTGAGACCGCAAACGCATTTTGGTGGCCGTAGGCCAACCGTCTCATGCACGATACGATAGAATATAGGTTTTCGAGTTTGCCAATGAACAACCATTTTGATGTAACAAGAATCGCCATTTTGTTTTCTAACCATTGCTCATTGCTATCTGTTCCTATTGCTACGCAGTATATTTTCCGCTTACACTGCTCGACTGTGGAACATTGTTGTTTGTATGTGAAAAGAACAAGGCCGCAGGGCCGTGAGGATAACAAGAGTTCGCTGAAACACAAACGTAGGCAGCGCCAGGAAGAATGCCCGGCTCCCTCCTTAATGTAGCCTTGAAGCAGAGCTGCAGGGCATTTCATCATTTCACAGCTGCCAGCCAGTCTCGTTATATGGTAGAATATGTTAGAATAATACTGCAAAAGGCTTGAATTATGCTTTTCTAACGGCCCCCCTTTGCTGAGCCCGCTAGAGCATGTCGGCTCCCAGGACACGAATAGCACCTGATAGATAGCAAGGTCCGGAATGCAACTCCCCCCGTATGTAGTTCGCTTCCAAGAACAGAAGCGCTGTGTTCTATTCAATAACCGAAAGATGCCTTCGCACTCAAAAATTGCAAATTGTTACTAGAATAGATGTTTGAAGGTGTCATAGTGGTCGGAGATGTCCATCATCACACCAAGTTCAAAGAAACCCAATAAAGGGGGGTGTTCAACATGTCATAGCTGATTGTTTGATATGCATTTTGTATATATGTAACTGATGTACATAATTCGCTCTCTTGCGTCCCTCGAGGTCTAGAGATACACGTTGAGGGGCGTGAGACCGAGTTGGCCAACTGAGACTTTTGCTTTGCAATAAAACCCTAGCTTTGGGAATACAACCTCGTGTCTGGCGTCTCTATCGTGTGTGGTGACCCGCCTTGTTTCCATAGACGTCAGGGTCCCCTAGGTGCCCCTTTCACAGGTACATCCTTTCCTACTGTCAATGCCACGATTTTCAGACCCCGGCCGACGGATTCTTCAACTGCCAGGTGCAGCTACTTCTAAACAACTTCATGACCCTCACCATCTTATGGGACAATAGCCAAGTACCAATATGCCCTTTCGCGGTACTAGCGGCTAGAAGCAACATACCAACCATTATGGTGGTCTAGTGCCTCGTTGTTGGAACAGCCTTCCGATTATCAGTGTGACCATAGTGCTTCTTTTATCATAAACCAAAACCCTGTGTACCGCAAAGGAACAGCGCGTGACTCAAGATGAATTTTTGTGGATCGACACCAAAGACAAATGCAAATCGCTGAATATTCTCTAAACATTTGATGTCAAATAAAAGTACTTTACGAAATGTACAATCTTGCTGTTTGCTTTTAAATCACAGTTTCATATTCCGAATTGTGGCGCGCTGTGTTGTGAGATGATCTCTGTTGTTTTCCGGGTTCTGTATAAAGTCGCGTAGGACTGGAGACGACTGGGCCTTACGCGGTACTATCGGCTAGAAGCAGCATACCAACCATTATGGTGGTCTAATGCCTTGTTGTTGGAACAGCCTTCCTATTATCCGTGCGACCATAGTGCTTCTTTTATCATAAACCAACACCCTGTGTACCGCAATGGAACAGCGCGTGACTCAAGATGAACTTTTGCGGATCGACAGCAAAGACAAATGCAAATCACTGAATATTCTCTAAACATTTGATGTCAAATAAAAGTACTTTACGAAATGTACAATCTTGCTGTTTGCTTTTAAATCACAGTTTCATATTCCGAATTGTGGCGTGCTGTGTTGTGAGATGATCTGTGTTGTTTTCCGGATTCTGTGTAAAGTCGAGTAAGACTGGAGACGACTGGGCGCATTTGGCTACGCACCCTGTAGCTTCACAGAGAGAGACGGGGAATATGAATGCTTTGATAATGTCAGGCTTAGGGGCGGGAGATATGATTTAGTGTAGCAAAAGCAGGTCAGCCAGGTCGGTGGGGCAAGTGATAGGACTATCACATAATGTCGGCGCACAGCAGCCTGATTTATCGTTTGTTTAGTGGACAAAAAGTCGGGTAAGGGCCATAAGAAATTGTAATGTCAACGGACATAAGGAGGGTTCTTAGAACACTTTCAACCTGACAACGAACAATACGAACAGTGTTCTCAGACCACCCCCATTTTGTTTAATTGCAAACATTACCTCCACGTCCATTCTTCCTCATCCCAGTACTTACTTCATGAGGCCCCTGCCTCCGGCACAGGACCTTCTTCTATTTCTTTAAATTCCTATAACTCCTCTCCCACATCCACATCACTCAGTTTCATATTACCAAGCCGGAGCATGGGACCTTCCCCGCAGGGAGGGTGAGGAGTGTCGTCAGTACTGTGACGAGGAAGAGTAGGACTAGGAGTAATGAAGATTACCGGTAAGTAATCAGAGCATTTCACGACACCGCAAGTGTTCTTACAACACATTCAACTTGCCAGAGTACAATACGCACAGCGTCCTCAGGACACCCCCATTTTGTTTATGTACCAACATTTAAGGACACCGCGAGTGTTCTTAGCTCAATTTTAGATTGCTTGCGAACAAAACAGACACATACTCCGTCCTCAGAACACCCCACCATTTAGTTTATATAGAACATTTCAGAACAGCCGTGTTGTCCGCAGACAAATCGAACACAACAAAAGTGTCTAGCACATAACAAAAAAACAGAACATTGAAACTATCTCAGACTCCCCCACCCTCCCCAAACACTCTTACACACCAACACACTCCACTAAATACAATTTTGAATCCAAGTTTCACTGCGCTGTCCGTGGTCATCCGCGAATGCAAGATGGCGGGCGCCACAGAAAAAATCTGACGCGCTTCACGCACCACAACGTCCAATCAGCGAACACGTCGCATGTCCGCGGACATCACGCAAGCTGCTTGGCCAATGAGGGCACTGTCCACGGAGCGAACCAGGAAGTCCGTCTGCGGAGCGAACAGAGATATCACAAATTTTTTTGCCTTACATTTTGGCCATTTTGAAAAAAACTACTGGACGGATTTACACCAAATTTGCAAAAGCACGCTTTCGGGACCCGCTCCTGCTGCAAATTTGGTGTAAATCCGTCCAGCGGTTTGGGCTGTAGGCATGCGCAAAGTTTTTCCCATTATGTGTATGGACCAAACCTCTCCAAACTTTGCAAAAAGAGTGGGCCATATACTTTTTTTGCAAAGTTGGGTGAGGATTCATCCAGAGGGAGCGAAGTTATAAGCCACCCAAAAATGCTCTTCCTATGAAAACACCAACTTAACCATAACTACCGCGTCCATGTAATGTATTTACTTCCTGAACATTTTGGGCTCATATTTCCATTTTTGTACTCAACTGTTTCATCCCTACTTTTCTCTCATATCATTATTACACGGCCTTGGTAGTGGCCGTGTAGTTATGGTTAAGTTGCTGTTTCCATAGGAAGAAACCTTTTTGGTGGCCTATAACTCCGCTCCCCCTGTACGAATCCTTACCAAAAGAAGTATATGGGCCACTCTGATTATTTCTGCCAAGTTTGGTGATGTTTGGTCCAGGGGGGGAAAAGTTATAGGGGGGGGTCCCAAAACATCTTTTTTTCCCATAGACATAATGGGAAAAAACTTTGCTCACGCCTACAGCCCAAACCGCTGGATGGATTTACACCAAATGTGTGGCAGGAGTAGCAGCTTGGTCCCAAAAGCATGCTTTTGTTAATTTGGTGTAAATCTGTCCAGTAGTTATCTTTAAAATGACCAAAACGTAAGTCACAAAAATTAGTGTTAGCTATGTCCGCTCCGCGGACACACTTCCCTGTTCGCTCCGTGGACAAGATACCGATTGGCTAAGGGGCTGCCGTCATGACTGCGGACATGCGACGTCTCTGCCGATTGGCTGCAGTGAGACGTGTTCTGCGTCAGATTGTTTGGATGCGCCCGACATCTTGGATCCGCCGACAGCGCAGCAGCCACCAGCAGGCAACATGCTATTTTGAAAACTACTTTGTTGTGTGAGAGTGCTTGGGGAGGTTCAGACAGTAAGAGATGGGTGAAAAACTGTATTTTTTCAGGCGGTAGGTGTTGATGATGTATTCCCTATGCCTGCCTTGTTTGGGATGTTTGTAAGTACAGAAAATGAGGGGTCTCATAAGGGTAGTATTTCAGACCGTGCTGTGCGCAGTCAACTTGAAATTGTTCTAAGGACACGCGTGGTGTTAGCGAACATTGAAATTGAGTACATGCTGTAATAAAATTAGTTTTTCCCTATGAGTGTGCTATACATTTGTACGCCGCATGGGTGTGACATGCTGCGGTGGTTGTGGCCAGGGCCTACAGCCATGGGTGTGACATGCTGCAGTGGTTGTGGCGAGGGCATAGAGTCTTGGATGCATGGCCATAGGCCGTAGGCCGAAGGCCATACTTCCAAGACTGTACACCCTGGCCACTACCACAGCCACATGTCAAAGCAATGGATACACCTGTAGTATTGCTTATCAATCAGATGGTTGTGGGGAGTGTGTAGAGTCTTGGGCACTGGAGGTTTAAGCCACTGCACACACATACATTGTAATATCTGTGGACATACAGCTAGGAGTGTAGACTCTGGCCACAACCACTGAAGCATACCACACTTATAGATACACCCGTACTACCGCACATCACTCAGGTGGTTGTGGGGGGGGCCTGCAGTCTCAGGTGCATGTTGGTTGTGGGCAGGTTTTCTGCCACCAAATTCATACGATAAAGTGGAAGTTGGTACTAAATGTACGGCGAGCAATGCCTGCATCTGTGTTGCAATGTTTTCAGATTAATATTGAAGTCGGACTGGCGTCCTATGTTTTGAAACCTGAGGCGGCCACCTGGAGTCTTTGATGGGGATTTTCATCTGTTGTTGCAAAGTGAGAATGTATGTGCCTTCTGAGTGAAGGTCAGTTCATTTGCTTTTTTGGTTGCAAGCTCAGTAGGTCCACGCATTCAAGTGAATTCATAAGGGGGTATTGTTTTTTGACCTTGAGCAAAAGTGAAAATTTAAAAGCTATGCAAGGAATCAAAGTTTGAAAAAAAATACTATTTGATAAGGTTATAGTTTAAAAACGCTTATAAGGAACATGAAATATCAGTTCACGAATATTCTTTGAAGCAAACAGTTTGCTATGTGCCTTTGCCAAAAATAATGGAGGCTGTGAAGATGATGTAAGTTTAATGTTGACGACTGTCCACTAATTGTGACAATGTAACTGAAGTATTATATTTTTGCGGAGTTGTAATTTTCCTCCACTTCCAGAGAGTGTACATTGTTCGCGTTTGCAAGCTAAGACTAGAGTCACCGTTGGTGAACGTTATTTCTTTTTCTTTTAAATGTTATGCTTGCCCACATAGCTTTATATGTATCAGTTTGCTGCTTCTTTTGGTATTGTTACAGTTTGCACGTTCTTTTGGTCTTGTGTAACATTACTACATGTCATTTTTTCCTGCTTGTCCATTCATGCTGCATCCATAACCGAATGACCATGTCACTGTGTAGTTGTCCTTTTTTTAACCCTTACGGCGAGTGCGGTTTATCTGTGTTTGTAGGGTGTCATTATATGTCCCCATGGTGAACTCTAATACTTCTTTAAAATGTCATATTTGCCCACTTACATTTGTGTAGTATTTTCCACAATCTTTGTGTCTGTTTTGGACATTTTTCCTAAACGTTTGGTATTGACACACATTTTGTATTACGTTTTCTGTCTAGCCACATTTTGCCGTACTGTGAGTGCCACGGTTTTCAGATGCCTAGTGACGGCTTCTTTCCACGCCAGATGCAACTGCTGGTGACCGGGTGCCTGTCCATTATAATGTGATGGGATGACAGGCCAGGGCCGCTCTGTCCCTACGCTGAACTAGTGACAAGGAGTGACTTATTATCATTTACGGTGGTTTAAAGCAACGGTGATGCCACCGTGTTGGAAATACCTGTGCAAACAAATGGAGTGCTTCAACAGAAACGCATACTTTGCGTATATGAAATTAACTGCATGTGTCTCTCCATGAACATTTTCATTTTCACTGTTGGCCCTTGGAGTCATTGCTACAAATTATTTGCAAATGTAATCAGTCTGTTCATCTCTGACAGTTTGTTAAATAAAAGTACTTTCCATATTCTAAAATGTTACCGTTTTGTTTCAAAAATCACGTGTATCACTTTGAAATGTAATGTACCACGTTATACGTCGCTGTACCTTTATTTACAGGTTCTGCGTCACGGTACATACTGTTGCTTTTTATTTGCTGTCGTGGAAAGCGAAGAGGGGATATGTATTAAATAACCGCCTTTCCTTTCGATGGTGGCCATCTTGAAAAAGGATTTTGTTTATCCAGAAATCCTATTTTTCCATAGCAAACGTTAATACTTTGCAAATCTATACTCTTCCATATTCTAAAATGTTACCGTTTTGTTTTAAAATCACGTGTATCACTTAGAAATGTAATGTAACACGTTATACATCGCTGTATGTTTATTTACAGGTTCTGCGTCATGGTACATACTGTTGCTTTTTCCTTGCTGTCATGGAAAGCGAAGGGGGGCTATGTATGGAACAACCGCCTTTCCTTTCGATGGTGGCGATCTTGAAAAAGGATTTTGTTTAACCAGAAATCCCAATTTTTCCGTAACACACGCTAATGGTTTGCACATCTATACTATTCTTGTCAAATCTTATTGCGTCTATGTCCTGTACTGTGAAAGGTGGTTCTTAACGCAACATTTGCTTTGTTAACGGATGGCTTTCTTTTTTGGTAGGACAGCTAATAAGGCCATTTGCGAACGGAAATTAGGAAAGACGTATCAAACAGTGATATAAGGTGGGAGTGGGTAGCCGGTGCAAAAATATTGTGTGTTTGTTATTTCTAAGGTTGGGGCAGTGTTTGTCATGCTCCTTCATTACAGTAGTGCTGTTGTTTCTTGGGGAGGATGGATGGCCTTAGCTGATGTCATTTTCAGATAACTAAAACTTTTGCTGAATGTATGCAATGTGCACTACATTGTTAATGGATAACGACCAATACGTGTTGGCGCTGTGCAAGGCACATGTTGCAGGTGGACGTTCCTATATCAATATGAAATCTGTTTGCACATTGTCCACGACACAAACATCTTACTGTTAAGTGTTTACGATTCGGGGACACGTTACCGTGCTGTACACCAGCATATTGTGAAGTGGTATTCTCTGCAAGATGTTTAAATAAGTCAGAAATTGCTTTACATTTCGGTTACGTGGCACTACTGTAAACCAATCATCTTTAGAAAAAAAACTTTGAAAGAGGGACGGTATGGTTAAGTTGCTCTGCTGAAAACCTGTGAAATTCAGTAAAAAAACACTTTGTTAAAGGGACGTTATGGTTAAGTTACGTGTTGGCGCTGTGCAAGGCGCATGTTGCAGGTGGACGTTCCTATATCAATATGAAATCTGTTTGCACATTGTCCATGACACAAACATCTTACTGTTAAGTGTTTACGATTCGGGGACATGTTACCGTGCTGTACACCAACATATTGTGAAGTGGTATTAACCGCAAGGTGTTTAAATAAGTCAGAAATTGCTTTACATTACGGTTACGTGGCACTACTGTAAACCGATCATCTTTAGAAAAAAAACTTTGCAAGAGGGACGGTATGGTTAAGTTGCTCTGCTGAAAACCTGTGAAATTCAGTAACAAAACACTTTGTTAAAGGGGCGTTATGGTTAAGTTGCCCTACCAAAAACTTGTGCACTTCACTAAAAAAACGTTTCAAACGTGCCATTATGGTTCAAAGTAAAACCGAAAAACCCATGAAATTTGCCAGTTATGGTAGGCTAAGCGACCATAACTGCCCGCACCACTGTCCTCTGCTAGCCCTAACACCCAGGACATGAAAGATGGCATCACAAATGTCATTAATGACATCACTGATGACATCACATGTTATGGTAAGCTAAGCAACCATAACTCGTGCCACCACCGTGCACTGCTAAGACTAACACCCAGGAAATCAAAGATGACATCACAAATCATTGAACACACATCAGGTGTTCAATGGGAAATAACTTACCCATCACTGCCTTGTCATTTCCTTCTCTGTCTTCACCTGGTGTTTTTGAATGAATATCTATCTTTCACCAATGAATGATCATGTCATTTTCTAAAGCAAGCTTGTCTCTAGCCTGAATAATTTTGCCATGTTTCAGTGGTTTCTTGTTATATGCAAACATTCCCCTCACTTTCCAGCCAGGTAAATATTCCACAAAACTATTTCGTGCAAAATCAGAATGACTGACTAAAACTATTTCTTTAAGTTCATTTTTCACTGCTGTAGATATTGCCTTATAAATGGCGGCCAATTCTGCAGCTTGACTGCTTTTGGATCCAAGCCTCATTCTTATCCTTGGAAATGCTAAGGAATTCAATCCACCAGTTTCCTATTCCTGCCACTAGTTCTTTTTCAGTATCACCTTTCACGTGATATGCACACCATCTACATACACGGTTGGGAGATCCTTACATGTTTCTTCATTGAAAGCCTTGTATGGGGATAGCTCAAATTTGTCTAAATGTGTTTCTAATTCTGTGTCTTCAGGTGCACAAACAGCTGCACAGTCATGTAATTTTGCTAGCACTTGAGCAATTGGCCTCTTTTTGTTCTGTCCATAGCTCACCTCCACTGGAAATCCGTGAAGTGCTAACGTCCATCAAGTGATTCTTGACTGAGCGAAAATCTCTGATCTGATCCTTTTAGTTTGCAAGAACTGAAGAGGCTGGTGATTTCTTTCAACAATCACTCACCCCCTTGAATTATGGGACAGAAGTGTTGTAATGCCCAGGTATTGGTCAGACGCACTTTTTCACATTCACTAAATTTGGTCTCTACCTGTGACAATGCCTTACTGGCATATGCAATGGTTGCGTTATTTGCATTGTGTTTTTGATATAATAATGCTGATATATATTGATCTATGAATCCAAGTTTTTCATTGGATATGCAAAACATGGCGCTTTGATTAGACAGCCTTTTAACTTGGCCACTGCCTCACTTTGTTCCCTCGACCATTTTCAGGGTACACCCTGCTTCAGTAACCTCATCAAAGGTTGTGTAACCTCTTCATAATTTTCAATACATTCCCTATTGTAGCCTGTCATTCCCAAAAAGTTTTTTTAACTTTTCAAATTAGTGGGATCTTTTAGTTTCACATTGGTTCCACCTTTATCTTTTGTAGGTTTAAGGCATGTTCTGTCACTTCATGGACTAGGAAGTTTACTCTTTTTCTACACCACTGTGCTTTCAGTAGAGATACATTTGCCCCAGCCATCTGTAGCTGGCTGAGTACATGTCTAATTTCATTGAAATGGCTTTTTATATCTTCATTTTTGATTAGTACATCATCCACATAAACTATTGTTCCTCTTTCAGCTACATCCGGGTGTGCGTTGCTCAGGAATATCCCAAACTCATTGCCACTATTGACATACCCAAAAGGGGTTTGGGGCCATGCATATTATGATTTGTGAAATGAAAATGCAAATACATTTTGTATGTCTTGATCTACTGGCACACACCATTATCCAGCTGTAAGATCCATGGTGGTAAATAGCTTTGACCCGTGAACCTGTGCAAGGCCCTGATCAATAAATGGAAGTGTGCATCATGAAACAGACAGCCTCTTGTTCAATTCTCTTAAGTCTGCACACAAACGCCATTGGCCATTGGGTTTTATCACACCTAATATGGGAGTATTTGATGTACTATGAATAGGCCTAATGATGCCTCTAGATTCTACATTTTTAAGTATTTCAGCCAGTGACTCCAGACATGCCAGGGACAACCTATACTGTCGCACAAATACCGGTTCCCTACCATGTCCTTCTGTTAGTGTGGCAACATGCAAATCGTTCTGGCCACTGTCATAGGCATCTTTGGCAAAAACCTGTTTGAACACCATAAATATTTTCGTCAATTGGTCTTTTTCTTCTTCATTTGTGCAAACATCTGCAGCTTGAATCTGCTGCTCTACCATTTTAGAAAACTCTGGAAAATCCTCCAAAGGAAGTACTCCTGTGCTTGTCTCTGACTGTATGGCAGTGTCTCTTTGGAGAGGCACTACCCTTAAATATTTTGGAATATTGACTTCCACTTCAATATGCTGCTTTTCTCTTTTAGATGCACCTAATTCAAATAGGACACACTCATCCTGATCAGAGCATATCATTTCACTTGGCTGATATGGGTACACACTGCACTTTAAAGATTCCCTTTGGCTTAGAATCCAATGATTTTGATAATTCACACTGTGCAATCACATAGCTTTCCGGAACATATTCCAGATCACTGGGTTACTGAAATCAGCAGTATAGTAATATCCTTGTACTGCCATTCTGAATGCTGTATTGTCTTCCAAATGAATGTCTTGATACCCTTTAATGTCCACCAGGATTTGAATGGGTCCATCCCCAATCTCTAGCAATGGTGTATATTCACATTCTAATCCTTGCTGCTTCATGGATTCATTTAGGCACACAAACACATCAGAATCTTTCATCTGTTACCCCTTCCTGTATTTAATACTACTGTAAATTGTCTGGTAAATGTCGGAATGGTAACATCATTTTTCACTTGAAGTTCAATTGCATATGGCATCATTTGGGAACAATGGTAAGCGTGTCTCTTGTCTGCTCCACCCAATCTGGATCAAACTATTTGATTTAGAAAGTCTAACACCATACACATACTGTGCATGATGTCATTTCCCAAATAGAATTTGGCTTGTGTTCCGCTCACAATCCACATATTGAGGCTTATTATAAGTTTTCGGGTACCGGTAAGCTTGCCGGTACTGTAGTTCCCAGACCGGCAAACTACGAGTTGTGATCGCGGGTGCCTTTCTGCCTACCAGATCCGACCTGGCGGGCAGAGCAGCACCCGCAAACACAGCATGTCGGATGCACCGGCACCCTTCATTTCCGGCACCCAGGAATGGGAAAATACCAGGTCCGGCAAGGCCGTAATGACCCAGTAATTGCCCATTTCTGGGTGCCGGAAAAAATAAAAAAACGTCAGCAGCTGTGCATGTATTACAGGCACGGCTACTGCCAGCCTCGTAATGAGGCCCATTTTGATGATTGCTTTTAGAGCCAATTGTAATCTTTAGCATGCATCTTCCCACAATTATTTGTCCCAATTCAGGGTCATCTAGGCCAAAGATGTGTTGAATTTTTATTTTAACTTTGTGATCTCTTCTCTGCCAAGTATTTGCCTGAGTACCTTTTCATTAATGAAACTCCTTTCATGCTCAAGCGCCAAAGTGGCTTCAATCATTTCAAAATGACCATTCTCATGGATAAGAATCCATGGCTGCCCTTCTCCCATGTGTATTTCTGCAATTGTTCGAATGCATTTTTTCTGATCTTACTCTGGAGTGACATTTGGTTTGTATTTTTCTCCATTTAAATAAAAGCGCAATGTATTTTCATCTATTTCTGTTTGCCAGTTTTTCTCAGGGTTCAAATAAATCTCCAAAGATTGCTTTTCTTTTTCTCCTCACATTTCACCCTGACACATGAGAATGACAGTGATGCTAGGCACACAGCCTTTCTTAAGATATACTTTCACTGCACTTTCTGATTTAGCAACAATGTGGCATTCTTTTACATTGTTGCTTTGAGTCATTAGTTTCTTAGGTTTCAATGCTTTTTTGGTAAGGACCACTGTAATCCATTTACCCCATCAATGAGGGGCAACCCTCTACAAAGGCATTTTGTCCCTATGAGAAAGGGTATTTCATTAATGGGTGTGACCAGCACTTCCTGTCTCATCCTATGCTTCCTTATCTTTTTGTCAATATCAGTTACACCTTCGATAGGTGTTTCTTCCCCATTGAAATTGTGCACAGGGCTTTCACTTTGCCTCACCTTTACATAGTTTTGTAGGGATCACCCTTCATTGATACTTGGTATCAGTTTGTTTGACATTATTTTTGTTTAGAGGAGCAGCTGTATACATCTGCAGGAGATCCTGTCCCTCCACCTCCCATGTATTGGAGACATGAGACTGTGCCTTGCCTGAAACCAGCTATCGTACCAATACTGCAGCGAGTATTTGGAAGTAGATACCCATGGAGATAACCCTATCGCATGTACCCCAATGTGATGACAACCTACAGGAGGAGCTCACTGAAGGAATATACGAAAGAGCTAAGCACATGATTTGATGATGTCATAAGAATGTGTGCCCGACGTCCGAAGATACTGAAGGAAGACAATGTATGGATCCTAGAGGACAAATGACAAACTAAAAGAATGAGTATAATAACTAACTTGGAATAGAAGAAGATTACCCGTTAACGAAGTGCTGCAGAAAACAGAAGTTCAATAAATGTACAGAAGTTGAAATGCAAGGTAGATCAAGTCATTATACGGGTTAGCTGTGAGTAGTAAATAGAATGCAGGCAAAGCGCCATTGTACAGAAACTGGACATTGGTATCATAAAATAAATAAGACAGAAACTATGAAAGGGAAATGTAAAAGCTGTGTTGCAGCTGAAGAACAGGCTCATGGAGCTGTGTGGCGAGGCTGTCTGGCCTGAAGTCAAGATCGTAAAATTTGAGGTCAGTTATCTACTCAGAAGAATAACGATTGTTCGGAGGATCAATCTTCTTACGTTAAGGTGCAAGAAAGAACACAAAGGATGCCAAGTTTTCATTCGTTTAGAGCATTTAAAGCTGCAAAATGGACCAGATCATGGTCTCCTGTCACGTGTGCATATGATGGAAATAGAGCTTGAACTTGGAGTTTCAGATACAATAGCAAATGTCCTCACTCCTGTGCATTCCCCAAGACGAGAATACTCTACAAGGCCAAGTACAAAGACAATTTCATGGCAGAAGGCATGGGTGATGAGAGATGCTGGGCTAATTGGGTGGTGAGATAGCTTCATGTCCTATCTCCCTGCATCTGGGCTTACATGCCGCTAAATGAACTGAATGTTCCAGACATGGCACAAGTGTGCCAACCAATTCTATTAGTCTGTGTAATGAAGGACCTTATAGCTTGTAACACCAATGAGAAACTGTGTACCTAACGTTTCTGAAATTACATGTTTTAAGAGGTAGACATAAGTTGTCCACCTGATAAAGGGCAGCCAATAACAAACCTAGCTCCTATACAATTGTAAATCTAGATGCTTCCCTTAGCCAATCCCGACCCTTGATAGGTTTTTTCATTATTGTAGTATGATGTCACTCTGATGTATAATGAGTATAAGAATTGTATTTTTCGTGGAGATCATTGAGAGACTGAGCGTTCGGCCGTTGATGTTCGTTGTAACCTCCCTGTTTTAGATAATTGTTAATAAAACAGTAACTTGCCATCTGCTTGAGTTGGTCCAGTTATTTGGAATTATTCTAGTGTAATCCCAGCCAATATATATGCACGTTGCAAAGGGCAATAAACTCATGTGGTAGCAGTGCGGATGGTTTCAGATTTAAACTAGTTTGGCTTCAGAGTGTGAGACGATCCGGCATCCTCTGCCATTAGCTGGAAGATCGCAGCATTTCCTGTGGAGAGCAGCTGATAGAAATAAACTTGCAAGAAGAATTGAGACGGTGGGCATGTCCCTCTTTGAAGAAATCCCTGCTCGGTTTCCATGGGCCCTCTGTGGATGGAAGGCAAAGTGGTTGAGTTGGGGGAGGAGGCGATACCGAAGGCTTCGAGATGATTAACTGATGTAAGTAGACTAAGGGAAATGGCAATATAAAGGGGCAGGATTGTGATGTTTTTTTAATAATGGGAAATTTTGTGTGTATAAGAGAACACCTAAGTAATCCTATTTCAAGGGAAGTAGAAGAAGACTTTTCAAATTCCAATCGGAATATTAAGTGAGAGAATACACACAGTCAGGACTGTCAAAGGTGATGTCTTAAACCCCATACAGGGTAATCTATTTGGAGAAGAGAGAATACCTGGAATTATAAATAAATTATGGGGAAAGGGAAGGTGATCACAAAGGTTATTCATGTATATCGTACTAGTGTTTTAAGTGTTATTTGTTGTGTGAAGTTTCGAGAGGTAATAAGCTGTAAAGGTTAGAATTGATGTTGTTTTGAGTTAAGGTGTAGTAAAGGATTAGCGCCAATCAGAAGACAGATAGGTTGTTGAAATAAGAGGATTGAGCAGCGATGTGTGGTTCTTGCTGATATGTGTTGTTTTGAAATTAAAAGTGGTGAGACATACGCTTTGAGATAGACAGAGATTTTATGAATGATCTGGTAAGTATCGACAGTCAATTGCTACTTGTCATTATGGAGGACACTCTTCTCATGCACCTTTGTATAACACTACCAAAACATGCTCCCAAGATCAAAAAGCACAGTGCAGAATGTGTAAAGGGCACAGCTGATAAAATGTTTATGCCATGGCCACAAGAGGGGTCATTGTTGAAAGTATTACAACACATGACCACATATGTGCGTACACAGGGAAGCTATTAGAGAAAAGACTGGTAGTTTTAGAACTTTGGAAAATGTACTAAGAATAGAAGAAAGACCCAGTACAGGAGGAGTGGATGCTTAATCAGCATAAAGGTGAGGGCATTGAGCCCTCAGCTCCACTTACTTTGTGCGAGATTAATAGCATAGCTACTGAAAAGATAGTAGTTTATCCGTTAAGAGAATTAAAAGCAGTGGCAGGGTATAGTAACACAACATATGAACCCTCCACTTACAGTAGTGTTGATAGTCCAGAGGAGAGCAAAATGAAGGAAGATGCATATAGGTTCATACGAGATAAGGAAGAAAGAGGCGAGAGATCAAATATATTGACAGATATAGACTTAGAAATCAAGTGATGGAAAGGAGAAAAGGATAGGGCTGATGAATGGATGGGAGGACAGATGTTATTTAAGTTAGATGAGTATTGAGGAGGTTAGGCAAAGAGAAGACAAAGACGAGCAAGAAAAGAAGGACAGGGAACAAGAAAAGAGATTGAGGGAGGATGAGCAAGGAAAAAAAGCATGGATCACGAGAACAAATGTATAGACAAGAACAAGAAAAAGATGAAAAACAGCCAGAGGAACAAAGGAAGTACAACATTAGAAAGAGATAGGAGAGAAAGAAGGAGAGAAGAAGAAGAAACACAAAATGTGAAGGAAACAAGATTACAGAGAAGGAAAGAAGAAGAACAACAAAGACAGACAGTGAGAAGGGAAGAACAAAGGCAAGAGAAAGAAAGGGTAAGAAGGGATGCGAGAAAGCAAAGGGAAGTGGATGAAGAAATAAAACAGGATATAAAGCAGGGAGGTATTGATGCCAATCTTATTCTTAAAGAATGAATACGACCGAGTGGTGAACTATAGAGGCAATGGGACAAGATAAGTGAAGTTCTCCCAATAAGCGAAGAGTCCTGAGACATCTAAGGTAACACAGGAAGAGGAAAAATATGATGCAGAAAGTATTGGAGAAAGGATTGATAAGATATATCAACAAATAAAGCAGGACAAAGAGTATGGGACTCGAGGGAGTGTTAGCCGATCCCCGATATGTAAACCACTGGATGAGGAAGAAAACATGTTTTGTAATGAACGCTGAGCACTCTCTTTGAGCAGATTATATTTCGAAGAGGAGGATGATAGTTACACTAGTTGGGGTCTAGCAATGTCAGACACGCAACGAGAGTCAGGTTGTGAGACAGAAGGAAGAGTATGTGCGTCCCCCTGTGAAGTCAACAAATAGATAAAGAGGTATGATGGTCAGATCTGGAACACCCTAAGGAAAGGACCCCAGATCTTATACCATACCCTGAGCTTCATAGAAGATGATCGAGTAGTGAGAGAGGAGAGTCTCCACCGTATGTCAGTAGGCTAAGTTCGTTACCAGAATGAAGATAAATAGGGACGATTACCCCAGTATTAGGTAAACAAATAGTGGTATCTGACTATGGAATGGGGTTCCCACAGTTCCCCTTGCTAGAGAAGGGGGAGCAAGACTGCAATATATTCCATGGCCTCAGATGGATTAGGATAACTTAAAATGTAAGCTCCCTAGTTTGACTGGGAAATGGATATATGTATTAGAGAAAATGACAGGAGGAAACACTCTGGCCATAGGAGACATAAAAGTCATATTGGCAGCTATTCTTGCGGAGAGAGCTGATGATATTTGGAAATGAGCAGGATATGCGGGTGTTACAGAACAAAACACAGCGCATGATGGAGTGCCATTTAATACTTTCAGGACAGATGTTTAGAGAGCTCTCAGGGTACAGTATCCTGATACATCAGATATGGGTGCAATTATAACACATACAATGAAATAAGATCCAGACCCTATTGCTTATATTCACAATATTCAGGAGAAATGTTAGCTTGAAATGCCTGACTGTGGGGAAAAAACAGTGACACTATTTTATCATATTGTGTGTCAGGGATTGCAAGAACCGGTACAGAAACGGATGAAAAATCAAGTAGGGATGGAAGCGAAACCATGGGCTGAGATACAATTAACTATTGTACATCATTGTCAGTTATTACAAGAGAAGAACAAAAGGAAAGGTGATAACAGAAAGATTGAGGAAGCCAAGTTTGTTCAGAAGAAATTGTGAAAATGTGCTATAGAAGGGGCAGTTTTGACAAGTGGAGAAGGAGTAGGAATGCAATAGGTGATGGGTGTGTTACAGGTGAATAATGCACACCCAATGGTTCAAAGTGCGTATGGGTTTTGGCCACGAGGTATAGGTGTAGGCTTCAGAGGGAGAGGACGGAGATTTCAGAATTCCCAAGGTGGATTTCAGAACAACCAAGGTGGATTTCAAAATGCCCAGAATAGAAGTCAGAATACTCAAGGAGGGTTGGCCAGAGGGCCACCTTGAGTATGTTGGAATTGTGGGATGATGGCATATTGTGCATGCATGTAGAAGCCAAGGAAACACACAACAAAATGGACAACCATTAAGAGGGGGGCATATCCACCGCTACACAGCACACAAACATGAGAGGGCTTTGCCCAGGATCACACATCCTACACAGGCACCGCAAGCACAGCAACAGGGGTTGATGCAAATGCACCCACCACAAGGACAATTGCAACAATCACCTATGCAAACTCTACAGAATGCAAACACAGGACAAAGACTAATGCCTAGGATAGGGGGAATCACTGCGGTATGAGGAAACCCATTCACAGGGACAGGGATGAATGTGTACCCTGTATAGGACAGCTCACAGGATGACTTGATGTATTCAGCACTATCGGTAACAGGAGACCCCCAAGAGGAACCAAGGGTCGATGTGACGATAGGAGGAAAATCCTTTTCTTTTCTTGTAGACACTGGGGTGACTTGCTCTTGTTTAAGGGAGGGAAAATATCCAATGTCAGGTATTGCCATGAATGCTCAAGGGTTCTCTGGAGCTACAAATTGAGTTCCTTTTACTGATAAATTACCTGCTTCTTTGGGGGAATGTGACATGCCTGTCCCCTTGCTATATTCACGACAGAGGCCAGTTAACATCCTGGGAAGGGATTTAATGATGAAATTTAACATAATTCACTGATCAAGGAATAGTGTGCTCCACTACAGGCATTTACAGGGCAAGTGGCTCTATGAAGAGTCCTGGTAGATCCAGTCGTCTTCATGTATGGGGTGAGCATTTTATTGACTTGGACACCTAGATTAGTAGGAGAGATTGTGAGCATACCTGATAAGTTCTTGTTTAGACCACAGGTACCTATGGATGAGGAAGAAGGACAGCCTATTCCTATAGAATTTGAAGTAGCTATAATACAATGAGAAATAGCAATGTCTGAAGGAGTAGATGACCAAGGCAGAACATGGAGGACAGTGATAGCTCTTGAGGAGGGATACAGATTGACTGACATAACAGATGAAGATATGTTCAGAGATGAATTTATAAATGATGAGGTAGTGTTTTCTTATAAGCATTACGTACTGGATAAATATTGAGAAAAGCAAAGTCCCACAATGAATATCAACAATGCAGCAACGACCAGCATTCTTTCAGGAAGACCTAGAAAAGATGGCAAGTGTCCTTTAGACTATGGGCCCATATGATGTAGGCCTATTAAAGGGAATAGGAGAGGTTGAAATAAAATTCAAGCCAGGAGAAATCTTACCACAAGCAAAACAGAACCCTCTATCTCGAGAAGCTGATGAAGGCATATTTAAGACTATTTCAACACTGATGGATCAGGGAATCCTTGTACCATAGGAAACCTTGTGCAACACTGCAGTGTATCTGATTAAAAAATCTAAAGGAAGGTTGTGAAGATTTATACCGGACTTGCGTCCTCTTAATGAGATTGCAGAAGCTGAGTTTCCAGTAGTTCTTAATCCTGTGACAATATTATGTAGCATTCCAGTTGAAGCTAAGTATTGCATGGTGACCGATTTGAAAAATGTGTTTGCTCGATCCCGTTGCACCAAGACTCACAAGACCTTACTTTACATTCAGACAAAAGAGAAGAAAACATACTCATTTACCTCAAGGGTATTGTGAGTCCCCATCAATCTTTAACAGGGTCCTAAAGATGGATCTAGGTAACATCGTACTCAAGAGTGTGGTCATTCAGTACGTAGTTTTAGATATAATGTGTTATTCTTGATAAATGTACAGCATGACAGTTTTAAACGTTTTTGTTACTACTTATTGAAAAGTTGATTCATTTCAGCTAAATCAATAAAAAAAATAAAAAAGATGACATATTGATCTGCAGTGAAACAGAGGATGAATGTAGATAAGACTCTGACCAGTTAATGACTATATTAGCATACAAAGGATACAAGGTGGACAAGGAGAAATTACAATAATGTCAAGAAGAGGTGTTGTAACTAGGTCACTTAATTTTACACAATGGAAAGAAAGTGACACCTGAAAGAGCTGAGGCTATCATGAAAACACCAAAACCCAACACAGTGAGGCAAAAACAGCAGTTTCTGGGCCTTTGCAATTATTACAGGGCCTGGTTGTTCAACAACAGCACATATACCAAGCCACTTTTGCAAGCACTAAAGAAAGCACAAGTTGGTAAGGAAAAAATAGAATGGACTGAAGAAATGGAGGAAGGATTTGAGGAATCCCCAATTATAGCGAAGAATTTTATTTGTTTTCACACACCAATGGGTCAGTAATTACATCAGTACTCACACAAAATACAACATTAGGGTATAAACCTTTGGCATAATAAAAGGATTTTAGATCCAGTTAGGAGAGGGCATTTTCCATGTGAACAATCATTGGCTGCTGCCGCATTTGCAATTTAGAAGTCCACAAGTATTACCATGGGCTGTTCCATGACTCTCTACGTGGAGCAGGCCTTATTTGCATTTTAGAGAAACTCAAGGGTACACTGACATCATAAAGAGATTCATCTTACGAGGTAATGATTTCCAACCCAGTCTTTAAGGTAGTGAGGTGTAAAATAGTGAACCCAGCCACATTTGTAGCTGAACATGTTTGTTTGTTTGTTTGTTTGTTTTATTTATTTGTTGTGCGCACCAGACCCTGAGGTAGCAGGGCGCATGAGAACAAGTAGGTTTACAGCTTAGTTACAGAAAGTTACACATTTACAGAACATGGCACCATAAGGTGAGACAGTAACAAGTACAGATGATGCACAGCCAAACAATCATCAAAGAGCTGGCACTACATGGTAGCAGGTCGGTCTCCATCAGGTACAGAACAAGTGGTGGGTACATGGGAAAGTGCAGGTTACATAGCATTCTCAGTGGCCATTTTATTGTGTTCTGTCTGAATTTGTTGAACGTCTGGTCAGATCTAAGTGCATGGGGTAGGGAGGTCCATAATTGAGCTGCATTAACTGGGAAGCTGGATCCTCCAATGGTGGTGAGTTTGAATTTGGGCACTAAGAGGCTGTTGGGGCTAACTGTTCTAGTAGGTCTAGTCAGGTTTTTTTCTATTGAATCGTTCTGTTAGGTAGCAGGGGGCTTTATTATTTAGTCATTTGTGGATGAGGGATGCAGCTTTGAGGTTGTTTTTTCTTGGGTAGATAGCCATTTGTATTTCCGTCTTATTTCGGAGATATGTGCTCTTCTGGGAATACTTAGGGCCGCTCTAAGTGCATTATTTTGGAGCACTTGTATTCTGGTGATAATTTGTTTAGTAGACCCTATATGAAGGGAGTTACAATAGTCTAACTTTGATAAGATAAGGGCTCTGGCTAGGATAAAACAACTGTCATCTGATTAGAATGGTTTCCCGGCTCGTATTAATTTACATGTATAGGCTGTGGATGAGGCCAGTGAATTCACCTGTTTGATAAGGGAAAGGGTCGAGTCAAGGTAAAAACCTAGGGTTTTTACTTCTTTGGCGACCTTAATGGTGTTCCCATCGATGATGAATGCTGAGTAAATTTGGTTAGGTTTAGAGATGCGAGCTGCAGTGCCCATGATGATGAGCTCTGTTTTGTCATCATTCAAACATAGGCCATGGTTGGCCATCCAGGCCTGCACGATGCTATAGACTCTTTTCACCAAAGCCAGATCTTCTCCGTAATCCCCGGTAAGTGGTAGGAGAATCTGGGTATCATCTGCATAGTTGGTGTAGGTGATACCCAGATTGTCAAGATCGTCAAAGAGTGGCTTGGTGAAAATATTGTAGAGTGTTGGCGAGACACGAGATCCCTGGGGCACTCCACAGGTGATGGGTTTTGGGTCTGCTGCAGCTGAGGGGAGAACACCCTCATGGTCCTGTCACTAAAGAATGACTGTATCCAGGCTATGGCCTCCCTGAGAAGTGGGCCGCAGAGTCCAGATGATTGCAGAGGACCCTATGGTCCACCAGGTCAAAGGCGGCTGAGAGTTCTAGTAGGAGGAGGAGAGCTAATTTACCCTCGTCTCTGAGTCGGTCAATTTGGGCCTTTAAGTTGATAAGGGCAGCCTCTGTGCCATGTTGAGGTCGGAAACCAGATTGGCGGACGCCAAGGAGCTGGTTCACCTCAAGGAAGTTCTGAATTTGGGTATAGGCTACCTTGTCTAGTATTTTTAGTAGGAAAGGCACCGTGGTGACGGGCCTGTAGTTTGTGGGAATGTTGGGGTCCAGTGTTTGTTTTTTCAGAAGGGGGAGTACCCAGGATTCCTTTAAGTTACGCAGAATGGTACCCGTAGTAAAGCCGGCATTGATAAGTTTGGTGATGAATGGAGCTAGATCTCTAGCAGCGTCCTTGATCAGTTGTGCTGGGCATTGGTCGCCTTTACAATTGGATGGTTTAAGACTCAGAATAGTTTTCTCTACCTCGATCACTGAGACCTTAGAGAAACTGAATTGGGTAGATTCTTTAGGTATGGGTGTGGTAGTTCTGTTGAAGAGAGTTTGGTTTTGGGCTGATAGTGAGGCTTTCTTTAGAGCAATTTTGCTTTGGAGGTTGGCCACTTTGTTGGTTAGTGCCAGCTGTATGTCTGTGCACCAGGTTTTATCTTTGAGGAGTCATCCTGTAATACGATAGCGGTTTCTAGTTCTTTCAGGATGGAGAAGAGCTCCTTCATGCTGGAATTGGCTTGGGTAATCCTGTTATTATAGGTTTCTTGTTTGGCCAGGATGATATCTTTTTTGTATTGCATTGAGATGTTTATTAGATTGGTTTTATTTTCTGCAGTGGGATGTAAGTTCCATGCCGTTTCATATTTTCTTTTCTGAAGTCCTAAGTTTTTTAGGTCGGGTGTAAACCAGAAGTTCAGGTGCTTTTTTGGTTTACTGTTCCTAAGTTTGAGCGGGGCAATGCTGTCGAGAGCGAGGGTCATGGCATTATTGAATTCCTCCACTAGAAGGCCAGGATCAGCATAGTCAGGAAGACGGTTACGTTTGGGTAGGATATGTGGCAGAATTTTATCCACCGTGATATTTTTCTTGTTTCTGGTTAATGTGGTAGTGGCAAGGGGGGGTGTTAGAGCTATGGGTCTTTTAGTGTTGATTGTAAAGGAGATTAAATGGTGGTCTGTCCAGATTTGGGGTGCAATAGTTATGATGGATAGATTACAGTTGTGGCTGGCAATCCAGTCAAGCGTTCTGCCTTTGGTATGGGTGGATACAATCACTTTCTGCGTGAAGCCTAGTTCTGTTAGGGTATTGGCTACGGCAGTGGCCTGGTGATCATTAATATCATTGTACCCTAGGTTAAAATCTCCTAGCTCAAACGTTTGTGAGGAGTTTTTTAACTTCTCAGAGATAACAGTGGTGATATCTTCATTGAAGGTACTGATAGAGCCTGTGAGTCTGTAAAGGAGGTGAATGTTTAATGTTTGAGACTTGGCGGTTGGTAGTTTGATAGAAAGAAACTCACAGGAATTAAGGTTAGGTGTGGAAGTTATTCTCATGGAGAGATTGGTTTTGGCGATAATCGCTATTCCTCCACCTCGTGCGTCTGGTCTATCTGCTCTAAGGATAGTGTAGTTGTCAGGGACTGCTAAAGTTAGTGTGGGGCCTGCTGCCTCGTGGAGCCATGATTCAGTAATGGCGAGGAAGTCGAGATCATTTTCCAGGATAACGTCTGCTATGCCTGTACCATGAGCGACTAATGATCTGGCATTGATTAAGGCAGCTTTTAGGTCAGGATCTGGCTGCACCGTGAGAGGCGGGTTGGCAGTGGGCTTATTTCTTTTAGGATAGGGTTTGTGGCTGGGAGGAGCCGTAGTTTCAAGAGGTAGGAGTAGTTTAGGTCGAAGGTGATCCAGATTAATGTTATATTTATTGATAGGTTCAAATATTTTGGGTAGTCGTGCCCGGAGTCTGTAGTTTCTCTGTGCTATATTGCAAGGGGATTTGGAGATAAATTGTATGTGAGCCTCTGGGCCCTCTAGGGGCAGAGTTGTTGGCATGGTGATGTATACAATAGTACTAAATATGACTATCAGATTGGTGAGAGATGCTCGAGGGGCTAGGTTAGGCAGGTAAGAGTACATAATGTTGTTACTAGTCAAACTGTGGCTTATTATTTACTGCATCGATCAATTACTGGCCAGCATACGGCTAGATGTTTGGCAGAGTGAGCTAGCTATTAGGGAGAATAGACAAAATACCGCGGTCGAATGCTGGGCAGAGTGGGCTAAAGTGCAACTAACAGGTATTAGGCAGCATAGGCTAGGTGCAGTGATCGAAGTGTTAGGCGAAATGGGCTAGGTGCAGCAATCAAATATTGGGCAAGATGGCAGAATACAGTGACCATACAGTGGTATTAGACAGAGTAGGCTAAATGCAGCGATAGAGTACTACTATATACGGTATGGCACCTAGATTCGAAATTAGCATTAGGGTCTGAGACACAACAGTTGAAATGCACAGGTAATATCCCACCTAAATTCAAAGTTAGCACTAAGGTCTGAGACACAGCAGTTGAAATGCATATGTAATATCACACCTAAATTCGAGATTAGCATTAAAGTCTGAGACATAGCAGTTCCAATGCATAGGTAGTATTACATCTAGATTCAAAGTTAGCACTAAGGTCTCAGACACAGCAGTTACAATGCATATGTAATATCACACCTAAATTCGAGATTAGCATTAAGGTCTGAGACATAGCAGTTCCAATGCATAGGTAATATCACACCTAGATTCAAAGTTAGCACTAAGGTCTGAGACACAGCAGTTGAAATGCATAGGTAATGTCACACCTAGATTTGAGATTAGCACTAGGTCAGAAACACAGCAGTTACAATGCGTAGGTAATATCACACCTAGATTCAAAGTTAGCACTAAGGTCTGCAGCACAGCAGTTACAATGCATAGGTAATATACCTCGGTTCAAGTATGGCATTCGGGCCTGAGACAGAGCATTTCAAATACCTGAACAATATAACACCTGGAATCAGTTATAATACTAGTAATAACACACCTAGATTGGAAGTTAGTACTGAAGTCTGACACACAGCAACTACAATGCATAGTTAATATCACACCTGGATTCAATTATGGCGCTAAGGCTGCCGTGTGGTGGTTTAAATACAAATAGCCTCAGTATAGTTGTAGTATAATTGCGGATGTAGAGGCGCAGGCCAAGCAGAGCCGTGCGGTGCAACACACAATGCTGGCAAGGGATAAAGTCAGTTTAAGTCAATCGGGAAGCGTTAGGTGGGGTGATTGGCGGATCACACATGCAGCCTAAGTGCATATGAACCTTGCAGAGTTGCATACAGGTGATGGGCTAAGCACAGTAAGGGCACTTACCCGCTGAGGTCCGAAAGCGATCAGTAAAGAATCGGGCAGCGTTTGTGGCTCCTGGCTCCTTTGGCTCCAGACAGGAAGCCTTGTGGTCGGCCTTAGCGGCGTGCCGGCGTTCGCCTGCCGGTGAATGCGATAGGTTTAAGGCGGTGTGCTAGGCCAATCAGATTAGGCCTACAGCAACAGTAAGGGGATGGTGCCCAACGATGATATGCCGGCGGCTATCTTGGACATGGCAGGGCCTCCTCGAGGCTGATGTTGGCAAAATGAAGATGCTGGAAGGGCTCGGCAGCAATTGAAGGTGCTGCGTTGGGGATGCACGGTGTAGCTTCGTGCAAAATATGGATCTCAATGCAAATTTTAAATTTGCTTGTGGTGGCATGGTGGACGGCGGGCTGCGGGGGTCTGTGGAGCAATGGGCTTCTTCCTCACCTCACCTGGGCCGAGGGCAGCACTGCTCCGGCAGTGGAGGGGGTCCTGAGCCTCCGGGCTCTTTGCTTGGAATGTAGAATAAGGTGATCATGTGCATGACTGTTCAAATTATGTTGAATTCTATGATGATGTACCTCGTGTGAAAAAAAATGCTCTAGCGGGAGGGTAAATTCTCTTTATTGATGGTTCTTTGAAAATTGACCAAACAAGTGGAGAGAGGCATTCAGGCTATGCAGTTGTAAGACACAGATTAGATGGTGAATTTGAGGTTGTGGCAATGGCAAGACTGCCATCTCATTTTTCAGCACAAGCTGCAGAATTGGTTGCACTTATTGTTGCGCTCAAATGACAGGAAGCGACATTGTACAGTGACTCTGCCTACATGATGTCAAACGTACATGCAGGGCTGTCACACTGGAAAAGGAGGGGTTATCTCCATGCAGATGGCACTCCAGTGCAACATGCATCTTTAATGGACAGGCTCATTAAAGCACTACAACTCCCAGTAGCAATAGCGGTCATAAAATATGCAGCACATACTAACTGAACATACTTTATCTCCTGCAGAAACAAAGCCGCAGACATAGAAGCAAAAAGAGTTAGATATTCTTTAGAAATGTTGAGTTTTGATACTGAAAATTTTGGAGAACTTTTGAATAGAAGCATGCTAGTATGAGGGGGGTTTAACATGCTGTCAATTATGCAACTAATAGAGATTCAGGTTAGAGCCCCACAAGAAGAGCAAGAGCTATGGAAATGTAATGAGTTTTCTTTATCCCCCACGGAAGGATTATGGAGACAGGAAAGCACTGTAAAACCAGTGATGCCAGCAGAATTGTTGAAAGTCGCGCTTCAGCAATTGCATACCCCACGCATATAACCAGAAAAAGTCTTACTGCCACAATTGCAGAAGACTGGTTTGTTAACAATCTAGTGGAACACGTTGCACAGTTCGTTGCAACTGCATCATGTGTCGAATGTTTACTGCTGGGCATATAATGAGAACAATTAGAGAAATAATACCCCAACCAAATGGTCCTTTTCAACATTTGCATATTGATTATGTTGATATGCTGCAGACATGTAATGGTTACAGGTATCTAATAGTGTTGGTAGGTCCCTTCTCCAGGGGGATTGAAGCGTACATGCATGCACCCTGATACCACTTGCCCAGCAACTTTTCTAGCATGCAAAGTATTTCTAAGATGGGGTGTTTGTGAAGTACTAACGTTCAATAATGGGCCACATTTTGTCAATGAGCTATTTGAACAAATAGGACTTCTATTGATCATAAAGTACATGTTTTCTTCTGCCTATCAACAATAGCAAACGGGATACGTGAGAGACGCAACAGCCTCCTCAAAGAGATGGTAGCCAAGATAAAATTAACTCTGAAGGTGGGATGGCTATATTGCCTACCCCTAGCCTTATATGCCCTTCGAAATCAGCCAGGTTCAGACCACCATCTTAAACCTCATGAGTTAATGACAGGGCGTTGCATGAGGGCACCTCTTACACCCCCATCCAGAGTCAGGTGTGATGCCCAGAGTATAGCAAAGGCTCTAGGTGAAGAAATGCACAATTATTTGACATGTATGACTACCAGAGTTTCTTTCATTGCAAATCAAGTCAAGCATCGGAGAGAGGGGTCATGAAACACGGAAGAGGACAGTCTAGCAACCAATCCGAGTGAACTATTGCCACCGCCTAAGTTATATGTCGAACCTAGCTTTAATGGTCCCTTTTGTGCTGTGGAAGTCCCCCCTTCTGCAGTTAATGTTTCAGGAAGAAGGTTGCATTTAAGAGATGTAATGATCTACAAAGTCAAGACCCTGCCTCCAGTGCTCATTGACCAAGAAGGAAGACAAGACAAGAAGAAAAATGTCTGCGTGTACAGAGCTGATCGAAGACCAAGAAGAAGGACGATAAAACAGCGTGTGGTTAGCACATATTTATTTTGGACTGGAATTCATTGGACACTCCTTAAACTTGTAGCAGGAAGAGCACAGACTTGCAGAGAATTCCAGAGACTGAAAAGATACTTCATAGAAATTGTTTGGAGGATTAAAAATTACATTAGTACTATGTATAAATGTCAGTTTCTTATTAGAAATTGGAAGAGAGATCAATACCCAGATTCATTTTTAGGAGAATATCTATTTCAATGACAATAAAGCAATTTGCCCCTCGTGGCGGGGGCATTACCAGAGTCGGTAATGCCCCCGCTGCGAGGGCATATAGCTATTAGTACCCCAGCCTGCAAAAACTGCATGACAGGGGCCGTAAAAGCTTTTTTTTTTAAGACGACAAAGAAAATGGCCGCCGGGAAAGGGAAAACTGAGTCTGTTTTCCCTTTCCATGGTGGCCATCGGGAGTGGACGTGCTGGAAACAGAAGCGGTTCCAGCGCATTCGCTCCCAAAAAAGCAAGAAGGTAAGTGCGGTTGGGAGGGCGGAAGGGAGGGGAAAGGGAAAAAAATGGAGGAAAAACAAAACGTACCTGGGTCCCCGGCGGGGGACGATGGAAGCCTCCAGCCGTGTGGAGGCTCAGAGCAGGGATGGCCCTGCTCCGAGTATCCACACGGCAGGAGGCTGTCATCGTCCCCGCCAGAGATCCATGGATAGAAGGTAAGTGGGGTGGGGAGGGCAGGGAGGAGAAAGCAAAGGGGAGGGTGAAAAAAAGCTTTACCTCAGTCCCCGGCAGGGGGTGAAGGTAGCCTCTCAGCCGTGCGGAGGCTCGGAGCCAGGATGGCCCCACTTGAGCATCCTCATTGACTGAGGGGCTGCCAAACCCCCACCGGGAACAAAGGCCGTGGGATTTCAACTGAGGGATTCCCGGCCTGGTAATGGCTCGGCGAGGGCCAATCAGAATGGCTCCTTCATTCTGATTGCACCCTCACCGGGTACTGATATATGATACCCTTCGACAATAAAACACAACAGCTTTTAGTTGCTGTTTTTGTGTTTATACTTCAGTCCTACCATGCTCTTGTTAGGAGAGATGTACACCTTTCTACATTACCCTGGAAATGCTCCAGTTATAAGGAGACTCTTTATTGCTATAATTCAGCAGATTGTGCAGCTACGAATGTGAAATCAAATTTCCTTATTAAAAATGATTTGTAAAGAGGATAATGTGATTACAGAAAGAGCACAAGTTCAATAGGTATTGGGATAGCACACCAAATGTTTCTATAGACTTCTATGTCTGATATACATATGCTTGTGTATTTTCTTTATCTTTTTGTATCTTACATTTCAAAGGGCTTCACCATGAGTTGGGCAGTAACCCGGTAGTAAAACTGTCGGGATACCGCTGGGGCTATTAGCTTTACCGCCAAACCCCCGGCGCTATTAGCTCCATGGCTGCCACCATACCGGGCTCATTTACTGTGTTCCTGCAATGAGGAATAACCGGGTCATTCCAACATTGGAGGACCCAGTTATTCCTCCTTGCAGGAATCATTCCCCATTCCCATTTGAGCCCCCATAGGGCTCAATGGGAATGGGGATGGAGGTAACAACAGGGGTCCCGTTGTTACCTTCCTCTTCCCCTCGCGGGACCCGGAAAAGACGCCTGGTTTTCCAGGCGTCTGATCCGGGTCCCATGAAGGGAAGCTCTTAATCGGCGCTCCCATAATGAAGAGACTGGTCCTGTTCTGGCCCCCTTCATTCCGGGAGCGCCAGCCTTATAATGAGGCCCAATGTATGGAACCTACACATTAACAAAGTGCTGCAGCAAACAGAAGTTCAATAAATGTACAGACGCTGAAACGCAAGGTGGATCAAGTCATTATAGGGGCCATCTATGAGTAGTAAATAGAATGCAGGCAAATCCGCCATTGTACAGAAACTGGACATTGGTATCATGCACTGAATAAGCCAGAAAATATGAAGGGGGAATGGAAATGCTGTGTCGCAGCAGAATAGAAGGCTCATGGAGCTGCATTGCGAGGCTGCCCAGCCTCAAGTTAATATCATAGAAATCGAGGTCAGCTTTGTACTCTGGAGAAGAACAGGTTTGTGGTGGATGAATCTTCTCACGTTAAGGTGCAGGAAAGAACACAAACAATGGCAAGTTTTATTTAATTCAAGCATTTAAAGCTGCAAAATGGACCAGATTGTGGTCTCCTGTCATGTGAGCCAAGCATGGAAATAGAGCTTGAACTTGAAGTTCCAGACACGCTAGCGAATGCCCTCACTCCTGTGCATGCCCCAATATGAGAAAACTCTACAAGGCCATGTACAAAGACAATTTCATGGCAGAAGGCATGGGTGATGAAAAATGTTAAATGAACCGAGTGTGCCAGACATGGCACAAGCGTGCCAATCAATTGCATTAGTCCATATAACGAAGGACCTTATAGCTTGAAAGACCAATGAGAAACTGTGTACCTAATGTTTCTGAAATGACATGTTTTAAGAGGTAGAAATAAGTTGTCTGCCTGATAAAAGGCAACAAATAACAAACCTAGCTCCTATACAATTGTATATCTAGATGTTCCTTTAACCAATCCTGACCCTTGATAGGTTTTTCATTATTGCCACATAGTATCAAAAAACTCTGTAATTGTAATTGTAATCTGTTATTTATAAAGCGCTTAATACCCAGAGGTTTCTTAGCGCGGACCCGGAGATTGGACCTGTGTTGCCATGCGTCGTCTTGATTCCAAGAGGAGTGTGTTGCCCCTGAGCTACCCTCCTTCTGCAACCTTTTGGCTGTGTATTTTCACAAGTGTCACATTTCTGGTTTTAGACACTTATCTGCATTTTGTACGGTGCCTGTCATTACTGTCCCTTGAAATATCTGTGGTTCAAAATACTCCTCAGGTGACTAACCTGCATCTGCCCTTTGGGAATGTTTCCTTCTGTGAGGGTATAAACAGTATTTTGGTTATCAGATAAGGGTTAACTATCTGTTGATCCTGACTCTTCAATTTTGTGTTTCATTTTCACATTGCATATTCATTTTAAATATACCTCTCTGTTCTTTGGGTTTTTCCTGTTAATTTTCTTCTTTTTGCTCTTCTTCCACGCACACCTGAATGGTCTAGTTCAACTCCAAGTTAAACCACACTGCCTTTGTGTGTGTGTGTTATAATTCCCTGTCTCACTTTCATTCATTGGTTTTCTAATCAGCAAGCAATTCACTATTTTTATTCAAAGATGATTCATAGGCATCTGTGTTTTCATCATGGCAGAGGTAACTGTAAATAATGTTGCTATTTGCTCAGACAACATTTTATCTTGGGCCTCTAAGTGCTGAAACCTATCCGTATCTCTGAATTCCTCTCATTGTGGTCTGTGCCAGTAATGGTTAAATGCACCCTGATTAGGCCTGTTCTGGCACCTTTCAGGAGATGGTTTTCTGTTTGTGTTTCCCCTGAAATCTCATGACACAGGAGGTGGAGAACGTGGGATGACCATACTCTGACCTTGGTCAACCCGTGGTGGGGACTGACTATATTGGCGGGGTACATAATTCCTATTTTGCCTTTCATTTGGTGGGAACTGTTACGTATGCTGCTTTCCATTTTCAATTAATCTATCTTGATCTTTCTTGGTGGCCATACACCATTGTATTAGGTACAAATCTACTATGGGCCCCTAATGTCTGGTATGGGCCATTGTACATCTGATTTTGATTGTTATTTAGGCCTGGCATATCATGGTGAAATCTCACTCTGGGACAACTACCAAGGTAATGAGGACTAATGTAAGAATTTCTGTCGCTGGGATCAATGGATTGGAAAATAGGAGTCTGGGGTGGGGTTCTTTGTGGAGGCAAGCCCCTTTTATTAGGTGTCATGCGGTATCCAGTTATAGTTTCGAAAACAAAGTTTCTACATACAAAAGTTTCGAATGCAAAGTTTTGAAAAAAAATTCCAATTTATTTTTCATGTTACAAGTTTTCTTTTAGTTTTGTATAGAAAATAAGTTTGTTTTAAAAATAAAACAGGGGGTTGGGAGGAACCCCCCATTAAAAAGAAATGTAAAAAAATGTATTTGAAACTTTTTTTCCGATGCTTTTGTGTCGAAACCTTTGTATGTAGAAACTTTGACTGTCGAAAAAATCACTATAAACCGTGTCATGCCATTCTTTGCCTGAGTTAGGGCTAATTCTAGCGGCATCTTTACAGATTTTAACCTCCAAAATCGCTGGTGTGGATTTCTTAGACTTTGATTTTGTCTCTTTACTCTTAGGCCCCTCCGCTTTCTGATTAAATATCACTTCATACAGTTTGGTCGCCTGTTGAATTATCCATGCTAATGGTTTTTCCCTATCAAATTCACAGATTAATATGGAGACAACTTATTTTTGGAGCACATAGAAAAACAAAGTTTTAAATTCTACCGAGTTAGGATTAAAAGTCACATCAAAATGTGAGAATGCCCTTTTTAAGTTTAAGTTTTGAAAGAATTCTCAAGGGGATTCATTTTGTTGTGCAGCCATGATATAAGCAGCTTTCTTGGCTTGCTGTATAGACTGTTAGGGTGAGAATTGGTGTCTAATCTCTTTCTCAAATTCTGCCCATGACCCATTTTCTTGTTCATTGAGACCACGGATAATACTAGCAGAAGTCGCATGTAGAGTGTGGTGAAAATACCTTCCATATCTTTCCCTAGGAATTTGTAGGATCTTGAATATATCATGGACCACCTCCAAATGATCTTCTATGCAACAATCTCTTCCTTTTTTTAATGGTCTAATCAAGGTCTTGATAGATTTCATAATTTTTAAGGGACTACGTGGTGCAGTCTCGTACGTCCCATTCAGTCACTCATTCCAATACTTCCTTCATCAAGAATATCTTTAGATGCCTCTTTTTTCCACTTCCGTGCTAATCCTATTTTTCCATGTTATCAGATTTTCAGATGATCAGGTTACCTAAGCATAAAGCTTCAGCTTGAGGTAATCTGATAACTCTGAAAAATTCTGCCTGAATCTGAGACATGGCGGTACTATTGCCAATAATGCTATAATGAAAGGCAAATGTGCACACCGCACTGCATCTCAAAGCTCTAACTCAGAGAATGAGTGCACAATATGATTACGCTTTATGATGCAAGTCCACACCCAGAAATTACTTTACAGATTCACAGCCAATGCACCAAGATGTTACAGGTATTTTGGTGATATTTTTGGTTGGTGGTGTTTTTGGTATTTTGTGGTATAGTGATGAGCCTAACTTTAGCATAACACCTGATAATTGTTCTTTTACTGGGGTCACAAATGGTAAGCAAAAAATTGGCCTTAGTACACTCTAAAAGATGAGTTTATGCCCTTGTAGCATTGAATTTAAACCACCACATCCTGCCCTTTTGGCTTTCATCTCAGAATACATTTACAATGTACATGAAATAGTATCACTCATTCATTCACAGTGATCAGTTCGTTTTTTTTTTTACCACATTTGATAAATGTATTACCACCTGCAGTAAAATGAATGTACTACCCGCTATGCATCAATCTATATGCCAACCCAAGAAACCTGAACACTGAATAATTACACTAAGACTATTTCACCTTTTTTCTTGGATTCTTTATCAGAAGTTAAATATATGCAAAATACAGAATGACATGTGCAATGCCCGATATCCACATTACATTTCAAACCTGTTTCGAAGATGAAAAGGGAACATTAAAAGCACAACTCATTTGTAGATACTTTCCCAGTGATGAATGATAGGCTTAAAAATGTGCTGCTGTATAAAACTAAGCCTTTCAATGGGTTTCAAAACATTCTATTTGCAATAATGCCCAGAGTTCTGTCAATATTAGCCTTGAAGTTCGCAACTAATCTTGGCAGAGTACCAGCTTCTGTCACATCTGAATTTTATCACATTAATGGAGAAACATGAACACAGCTGTCTACGTTTAAAATGTACAGTGCAGCACCTAAATTACGCCCTACACTATCTGATCACAAATCATTCGCTCATGCTCACCTCAATTAAGTGAACTCACCAGGAATAATAGTTAATTATGCGTGTGTCCTCGTCTGCTCACAACCTCAGTCTAGCTGCCAGACATAAGAATTCTTTATCTGGTTCACTCCCTCTGGAAACAACTCACAAGTTCTCAGCAAGCATTTCTGCAACGCTTCTACCAGGGTCAGCCAAAGAATAAGAGTGCCCGAGACTACAAACTCTTCTGTGACGTCTGCCAGCCCAGGAAACTGAGAGAGAGACAGCCTTTTTAAACCCTCTGAACTAAGACTGCCCATAATGTAAATCTTACTTTCATAAAATATTGGAAAGCATGTCTCTACCAGTGACATCATTCTATCAGAACCACTTCCCTTTGTCAATCACCCTCAAGCACGTGGTTATTCTGAGTAGCTTGGAATGGCAGCCACAGAAGAAATGGCTACATATCAATGCTGTTTTCCTGCTCTGAACGTCTTTTAAACAATAAACTATTTTTTTTACAAAACGGATTTCACATTCCACAATTCTGACTTGTCACGCCTTCATTCAAACACAGCACAGCCTTAATTCTGAACGTCTTCTTTATTACATTTACAAGCTAACCTTGCACAGCCCAAATGGCTTGCACACTGCATTTTTCAATCTGCACCAGGTTTGTACACAAGGCATGAACTGACTTGCACTTATTATAAGTAGGGTGTATTAGTGGTTAGTGTATGTTAGTCTCATTTTTTGTAGTGTAAGTTAGCCCACAACTGTGGTGTAGTGCTGCAAAGTGATAACACTCTGTTATGCAACACCCCATTTAAAACCTTCAATTTTCGTACATGTATTCTATGTATTCCCAATACTGACATCTACTAGATTCAACCTGAGTCTCACACCAGAGTCCCACACTCTTGCTCTGTGCGGTAATCCATCTTCTATCCTTATTGAAATGTGGAGCCCTAGCTAAAATGTGGAGTCACTATTGCAATTCGGAGTCACCGCTCCCTATAATCTCTTTGTTCTGCTTGCTACTCGAAGTAATCCTCTCTCATGGTTCTGCTCAACCTGTCACCAGCTTTGGACATGGTGGATCACTCTTATCTTCTCGGCTCCCTTTCCTCTTTTTGTTTTAGGGGCTCGATCCTTTACTGGTTTCTTTCTTAACTCACTAATCATACATATTCTGTCTCCTGGGCCGGCCAAACATATTCTGTTCTCCCTCTCCAATTTGGTGTCCCTCAGGGATTAGTCCTAGGTCCCTCTGATTTTCCTTCTACTGAATTCCCCTAGCTTCCGGTATCTCTTCCTTCGTCTTTCTCAACACATATTTGTGGATGATACACAGCCTTTTCTTTCTTTATTCCTCCTCTTTCTCCCCCTCTGTTCACTCTACCTGTACACCCTGTTCCTTGCTATTCAATCTTGGGTGGCGTATCATTACCTCCATCTAAATCCCATCAAAACTGAGGTTCTTCTTTTCTCTGCCTCTACTATTTCTCCCTCTTTGCCCCCTCCTTCAATCTCGTTTCCTCCTACCTTTCTCAATATCTCTTAATCTGCATGGAATCTCAGTGTTTCCCCTGATTTCTGTCGCACGTTCTCCTCTCGTATTTCAACTACTGCCCACTACTGTCGCCACCAGCTTTTCAATGTTCGGAACACACAGTCTTTCCTTTCCTTCAACGCTACTAAACTCTTGTGTCTTCTTTTATGTTTTCTTGACTATTCTACTGTTTTTCTCTTCTTCTTGGCCTTCTGCTACTCACCTGGCTCCTTTCCACTCTATATACAATTCCTTAAGTCATCTTCTCTTCTCTCTATCCTCTCAAAAGTCTATGTCGCATGTGCTTGCATCACTTCAGTAGCTCCCTTTCAGAGCACTGGCTGCTTACAGCCCACACATTTTAGGTCAACTCTTTCAAATCACGCCTTCTTTCAATTTTCTCTGACTTTTTTTTAAGTCTCCACAGCCTGGCTCCTCTCTTCCTTGATTTCTTTTTACACATCTGCCTGCTCTATTTGGTCACAATCTTTTTTTTTTCTTACTGTCCCTTGCCCCCTTGTGCTAAATCTTGGTTTTGCTCCTTTTTCCTATTAGCTCCGAACATTGGAATACACGTCTCTTTCTCTTTGTTCTCTCTTCCTTTCTTCTCTTCAGAGCCCACCTAATTTACTTGCCTGCTATTTTGATTGCATCATCTATTTCTGCTTCATTTGTACAGTTTATTTTACCTGTTGAAGGGCTTTGGTGTATAGCATTATTTAAATAAAATGAAATTCAAATACAAATACCTTTACCTTCTTGCCTTATACCCAGAATGTTCTGTTCTGCAGGAAATGGCAGGAACATGAAGGGAAAAGAGTGACGCAGAAAATCAAGATGGTGGAGTCCTTTCTACGGTCCTCTGCCCTCTCTGGCTATTCTGACCCGGCCCCCTTCCCAAGCCTGCTGCTTCAATGGCCCTTTGGTGTTCAACACTCTCATGTGAGGCTGCCTTTTGTAATGCATGCACCACTTTAGAGTATAGTTCCCATGAGATCTCCTTGAGAATGCTCCTTGGATTGATGGGAGGCATTACCCTTCTTCCCAGAAAATCAAAGAAGTGAAGCATCCTTTTGTTGTCTCACTTGCTGAAATGGAAACAGGCAGGCTAGCCTTGAATTCACAGAGCCTTTGCATAGCTGTTGACACTTGTATGATTCCAATGTAATGTAGATGTTATAATTGTGGGCTCTTATAAGTCATCTTCCCAACAGTTATCCTAAGAGTCCACCATCCCAGCAGACTAATGGGGCCACAATTATGATATTTATGATGAAAGTTCCAGAGGTTATATGTAGCCTCTGATATGGCATTGCAGCAGTTTTCAAGAAGACACAATGGGCCCTCATTACAAGTTATGCCGGTAGCTGGCAAAACCGCATCCGTGTCCTCGGAATGAGGTCTTACCGGACCATTCCGAGTTCGGATGGCCCGGTAATTCCTCACTCAAGGACACGGTTCATCCCCATTCCCATTTCAGGCCCCATAGGGCTGAATGGGAATGGGAGAGAGAGTAAACAACGGGCCATTACGAGATGGCCCGTTGTTTGCTCCCTCTTCCCCTCACGGGACCCGGTATGCACACCTGGTTTTCCCAGACGTGCTTAACGTGTCCCGCGAGGGGACCTCGTAATGTGGCGGAACGGGTTGAACAGCGCTGCAGCCTTTTACGGCGCCGTTTAACCCGTTCCGCCAGGGTCGTAATGAGGCCCATGCAATCTTTGAACCTACAGTGTGTTATTGAAGGACAAGTGCTACAGATATCGGGAAACTGATGTAGCAGGGCAGATTTGTGCACTATGTTTTTTACAAGGAGCTTTGTGAAAGAGGGTTCTGATTTGCAGACTAGCCCTTCAGAAAAATTATTTGGTGCATAATTGTATTCTTTAATACAAATTACCCCTGTGGCACTCTGTCAATGATTCATAGTATCTCCTTAGGTTTTAGTTAGCTTTCCTCTTTGACCTGATATGCTAGGAATGGGGTTAATGGAGTGGGCTTAGACAGATGAGTCTGAAAGGTCTATTTTTAGAAAATTTCCATAATCTCAAACATATTTCTTTTTATTCCAGAACTACTGCATGGGTTTGAAATATGGATACATTTTTTCCTGAGCTTCACTGATCCAGTTTTCAAAGTGTTTGTTCCGTGCACCAGTTCCAGATAATGCTTATTTGTTTTAAAAAACAGCTGAATCATTCTTAATAATTGAAGCAGACGATTTTGAGGTATGTTTCCTGAAAGTGTGTTTTTTGGGATTTTAGAACATCCAGTGCAAAAACACAACTTTTCATGCACATTCTTTTTTATCTGAAAACATACATTCAAAAGTTACAGATGTTTCTGATTTCCACATGTAAAGTGTTATGTTACCCTAACTATGGTCTCTCTCTCTCTCTCTCATTCTCTCTCTCTCTCTCTCTTTCTCTCTCTCCCTTTCTCTCCCTCTCTCTCCCTCTCTCTCTCTCTCTCTCTCTCTCTCTCTCTCTCATACATTGAAAACATGTTTCCTAAGGTTACTATCTCTACACTTTACTTCATTCTTTAAGCTTTGGACTTTGCAGAATTTAGTTTACTACACACACTCAGTCTAAATTAACTAAGTTATACATTTTACTATATTATTGATGTAAGCTATCTAATATGTAAAGCATAAAGGTTGTTGGCTTCAAAGGTCAGGTCTAAAAAGGCAACATGTTTATTGATGAACTTCTGTTATTTTTGTTCTTGGAAAAACTCTTTATATACGAGTCACGTCTTACTGGGTTGTGGTTCAACAAAAGCCAAAAAAAACACGGGTAAAGTTAAGTTTAAGAAAGAACCCAGAAAAAAAGAGATTGTGCAAAATGTAGGTTGCAGAGCTATTTATTATGACCAAAAATTGCCCTCCTTCATGACACGTGTTTCGGCTTTTCTTAAAGCCTTTTTCAAATCAGTGCCTCTTAACTGATTATTCAATGCAATCTGTTGCCAAACATAATTCAAACAAAACATCACTAAATCAAAGGTTAGCCATTATTGCATATGTAGTATGACATAATCAGATTCGAGCATTTGTTTCAACAATGATTATAAAATAAAATTAACATGGGAGTGAAAACCAAAATGAAGTTGAAAAGAAAACAAATTCAGATAAAAAGGGGTTGGTGATGGGGAGGATACATAGGGAAAGAGAGAGAGGGATATAAGATTTAGGTTTAGTCCACTTGTTTTGTACTTTTATTTTCAAAAAGGCACAAGCGTCTTTGTTTTCCAAAGAAAGAGTTAAAAGGGAATCGAGTGGTTACATTTTACATTATAGTCTTGTATGCCCCTATGTCTTAACTTGTTTTCGCTCGCCAGTGTCTGAGTACAATCCCTTCAAGGAATAATATTCATCACTTTAGTGGGCATTTTTATTATGTTCCACTGAGGCATTGTGCACTATAATGTTGATTCCCTCAGCGTGCTCAGTTGCCTTTAGGTAGCTTAAAGAATACGTTTGTAATCTAATTAATTTTTAACCCATTAATTATTTTTGATAATCAGTAATTACATATCCATAATGCCGCAATGTTATTCAAATGCGCTATGTAGCTTACGAGTCAAAGGAACACTTTTATTTAGAATTCATAGTTTCTTGCAGCATTGCCCAATTAAGTTGCGCAATGCGTATTTACAATTCAAAGGAACACTTTGTTTAGAAATCCCAGTTTGTTGCTGCATTGCCCAATTAAGTTGCGCAGGATCACGCGTTAAAATTAGTCCTGAATTGAATGCTATGTAAAGAACTATACATTGCAGATGGTCTCTTACCTGTGGTCTAGGTCGTTCCGCGTTTAATTGCGCGCTTCCATTCTTCGAGGGGGTGCCGAATGGGGCCCTCCCACATTATATTGTTGAGGTTTGGTTGTCATGACAAAAGACTCACCAGAGTCCTTTTTCAGTTGCTATCAAGCCTAGTAACGTTCTCAGTTACGGCGGCCATGTTTTGGGACTACATTGGCCACATTATCAATGTTTTAATGGTAATTCAGCCCAGTCTCAGTTGCGGTGGCCATGTTTTGGGACCAAGATCGCCACATTATCATGATATTATTATTTATTTAGCCTGTAGTTATAAGGGACGGGAAGAAATATCTTCCCAAAGTGAAGCATTTAAGCAAAAAAACATATTTCTTCGGTCACACTAATCAATGGGAACATTTGATGGAAATAACATCAATGTTACCCCGGGTTTATTTGCCAACTAGCTCGATCTTACTGGATAGCCAAATCAAACTCCTCATTTTATAATGGATTGGCGAGGTTAACGTAACAGTTTTCAAAACTTCAAATTGAAGAGTAAGGCAGTTTGGCTAGCTCTTATTGCTTCCAGAGTGGGCCTCATTACACGTTATGGGGTAAACCACTGCTGGGGTTGCCGCTGGTACCATACCGGTACCACCATGGAGAAAAGGGGAATTACCACCCCATTCCAATGTTGGCGGGGCGGTAATTCCCCCTTTCTCCATGGCCATTCCCCATTCCCATTTTTGCCCCATAGGGCTCAATAGGAATGGGGAAGGAGCTAATTACGGTACCGCAAATTGCGGTATCATAATTAGCACCAAGGTCCCTTTGTTGGTCCCAACTTTAATGACTGGTCTGCACCAGCCGTTAAGGTCGGGTCCCGCAAAGGGACATCGTAGTAAGGCGGTAAACCCTTACCGCCTACTGTGTAATGAGGCCCTTGGTCAAGGCATGTTTTAAACATATTTAGATAAAATATGCTTGTGAATTTTAGCCATAAATAGGGCACTGTTGGTATTAGCTTGAGAAAGGGATAGCTAAGGCCTTGCCCAATATAAGGTCGGTTAGCTGGTTCTTTGTATTGAAGCTAAGGAAAAGTGTGTTACTAATAAGATCATCCTGCACATTCTGGTCTAATCAGGAACAAAAATGGCATTAGAATTGGTAAAGAGAATGCTGATACCATGCATATTACAAAGTGGCTTAACTGAAACTTAGTACAAAGACTAGGTTGAGAGGTTGAGTAACTGGATACATTTAGCTGTGTCTAAGATAATAACAATTATAAGAAGGACAGCATTTAGTAATCCGTGTTGAGACCCAGGACAGTTGTGTTCAATTTACAAATTATTCTGGCCTCAACTTGGCATAGTTTTTTCTCTTTATACCCCCTCTACTGCCTAACTAAATTCTTTTGAGGCCTATAAATCTAATGTACGCCTTGTTGTCCATATGATGTTTCTTCTGCCAATGGCAGGCAAGGGGTAATCTTGAATCCTGGCTCCGAATCTTAGTCAGGTGTTCACATACACGAGTCCTCAGTTCTCTTATTGTGCTGCCTATATACACCAAGTTGCAAACACAAATTATACTGTATACAACATACTTAGTTTTACAGTTGATTGGCTATACAATTTTTAACTCCTTGTTATTAGTGTCTCTGAAAACATTGGTTTTAGTATGTGCATACTTGCACATTGTACACGCCCCACATTTTCTAAACCCATTAATGGGAGACTCTAGCCAATAAGTTGATTGTTCTGTGTCCAAATCTGGTAGCATATAAGGGCTCAGTTTATTTTTTAATGTTTCTGCCCATCTGAAGATGATCCTTGGCTTAAGATCAATATTTTTTGCAATGTTCTCATCCAGTTTAAGGAGGTGCCAGTGCTTGGAAAGGATTCTATTCAAAGTTTTGTGGTCACTGCTAAATTTTGTAATGAACCCTCCTTTTAGCTCTTCAGTTGGTTTGGTACTTGGTGCTAGAGTCTGTTCCTGTGTGAGTGCTAGGCTTTTATCCATGGCTCACACAAGTCTCCGAATATCCGCAAGCTAAGAATCTTGACTTTAATAGTGAGCGTTCTTTTTCAAAATAGGCTGTTGTTTGACACTTCCTTCTTGCCCAAATGAACTTCAACACTGTTGGGCGATCAAAACTATAGATCATACTTTCAAAGAGGACTCTGCATCATCGATGTATCATCAGATACAAATGGTCAAATAAATGCTGGAACTAACTCTTGATTGTGATATCTTCAACTTTAACAACTGTTACTATAGACAAACTAAAAGCGTAGCGATGGGCACCAAATATGCTCCAGCCTTAGCAAATATCTTCATGGGTTTCTTTGAAGATATTGTCAAGTATCAAGACAAGGCATATCAAAAGGAACTCTTTAAATGGATGAGATATATTGACGATGTTTTGATTATATGGAGAGGTAATGATTTGGAATTCAGAGAATTTATGAACCGGGTTAATGATAACCAGATGGGAATCCAATTCACTGGTATCTGCGATGAGAAAACAATCAATTTCTTAGACTTAACAATTTTTGTAGAACAAAACGAACTTATAACTTGTACCTTCAGAAAACCAACCAAAGCCAACTCGACATTACATGCAGGAAGCTGCCACCACAGACCAACTATTCTGAACATACATTATGGACAGTTCATTCGGGCAAGAAGAAACTGTCAAACAATGGCCTCTTTTGAAAAAGAATGCTCACTATTAAAGTCAAGATTCTTAGCTCGTGGATATTCTGAGAATTGTGTGAAACGAGCCATGGATAAAAGCCTAGCACTCACACAGGAACAGACTCTAGCACCAAGTACCAAACCAACTGAACAGCTAAAAGTAGGGTTCATTACAAAATTTAGCAGTGACCACAAAACTCTGAATAGAATCCTTTCCAAGCACTGGCACCTCCTTAAACTGGATGAGAACATTGCAAAAAATATTGATCTTAAGCCAAGGATCATCTTCAGATGTGCAGAAACATTAAAAAAATAAACTGAGCCCTTCGATGCTACCAGATTTGTACACAGAACAATCAACAGATTGGCTACAGTCTCCCATTAATGGGTTTAGATAATGTTGGGAGTGCACAAGGTTCAAGTATGCGCATACTAAAACCAATGTTTTCAGAGACACTAATAACAAGGAGTTAAAAATTGTATAGCCAATCAACTGTAAAACTAAGTATGTTGTATACGGTATCATTTGTGTTTGCAACTTGGTGTATATAGTCAGCACAATAAGGGAACTGAGGACTCGTGTACGTGAACAACTGGCTAAGATTGGGAGCCAGCATCCAAGATTACCCCTTGCCTGCAAATGGCAGAAGAAACATCAAATGGACAACAAGGAGGACATTAGATTTATAGGCCTTAAAAGAATTTTGTTAGGCAAGAGAGGGGGGAATAAAGAGAAAAAACTACGGCAAGTTGATGCCAGAATAATTTGTAAATTGAACACGACTGTCCTGGGTCTGAACACGGATAATGAAATGGTGTCCTTATAATTGTTATTATTTTTGACATAGCTAAATGTATCCTGTTGCACAACCTCTAAACCTAGTCCTTGTACTATGTTTCAGTTAAGCCACTTTGTAATATGCATGGTATCAGCATTCTCTTTACCAATTCTAAATTGGTAAATTTTTTGTTCCTGTTTAGGCCAGAACGTGCAGGATGCTCTTATTAGTAACACACTTTTCCTTAGCTTCCACACTAAGAACCAGCTAACCTACCTTACATTGGGCCAGGCATTAGCTATCCCTTTCTCAAGCTAATACCAACAGTGCCCTATTTAGGGCTAAAATTCATAAGCGTATTTTATCTAAAATGTTTAAAACATGCCTTGACCAAGATTTAGTCTCTGGAAGTAATAAGAGCTAGCCGAACGGCGTTACTCTTTATTTTGAAGTTTTGAAAACTGTTATGTTAACCTCGCCAATCAATTATAAAATGATTTTGATATCCAGTAAGATCGAGCTAGTTTGCAAATAAACCCGGGGTAACATTGATGTTATTTCCATCAAATTTTCCCATTGATTAGTGTGACCGAAGAAATATATTTTTTTGCTTAAATGCTTCACTTTGGGAAGATATTTCTTCCCTTTCCATACCTACGGGCTAAATGTATAATAATATCATGATAATGTGGCGATCTTGGTCCCAAAACATGGCCGCCGCAACTGTGACTGGGCTGAATGACCATTAAAACATTGATAATGTGGCCAATGTAGTCCCAAAATATGGCCACCGTAGCTGAAAACTTTACTAGACTTGATAGCAACTGAAAAAGGGCTCTGGTGAGTCGTTTGTCATGACAACCAAACCTCAACAATATAATGTATGAGGATGCCATTCAGCGCCCCCTCGAGGAATGGAAACGCGCAATTAAACATGGAACGACCTAGACCACAGGTAAGAGACCATCTGCAAAGTATAGTTCTTCCCACCGCGCAGACTAGATTCAACATCCATCACGGAGCATCTGAATACTTTACATAGCATTAATTTCAGGACTAATTTTCGGCGTGATCTTCGCAACTTAATTGGGCAATGCAGCAACAAACGGTGATTTCTAAACAAAGTGTTCCTTTGAATTGTAAGCTACATAGCGCATTGCGCAACTTAATTGGGCAATGCTGCAAGAAACGATGAATTCTAAATAAAAGTGTTCCTTTGAATCGTAAGCTACATAGCGCATTTGAATAACATTGCGGCATTATGGATATGTAATTACTGATTATCAAAAATAATTCATGGGTTAAAAATTAATTAGATTACGAACGTATTCTTTACGCTAAATAAAGGCAACTGAGCACGCTGAGGAAATCAACATTATAGTGCACAATGCCTCAGTGGAATATAATAAAAATGCCCACTAAAGTGATGAATATTATTCCTTGAAGGGATTGTACCCAGACACTGACAAGCGGAAAGGAGTTAAGACATAGGGGCATACAAGACTTTAAGGTAAAATTTAACCACTCGATTTCCCTTTAACTCTTTCTTTGGAAAACAAAGACGCTTGTGCCTTTTTGAAAATACAAGTACAAAACAAGTGGACTAAATCTAAATCTTCTCTACCTCTCTTTCTTTCCCTATGTATCCACCCCATCACCACCCCTTTATATCTGGATTTGTTTCTTTTCAACTTCATTTTGGTTTTCAATGCCATGTTAATTTTATTTTATAATCATTGTTGAAACAAATGCTCGAATCTGATTATGTCATACTTCATATGCAATAATGGCTAACCTTTGATTTTGTGATGTTTTGTTTTAATTGTGTTTGGCAACAGATTGCATTGAATAATCAGTTAAGAGGCCCTGATTTAAAAAAGGCTTTAAGAAAAGCCGAAACACTTGTCATCAAGGAGGGCAATTTTTTGTTATAATAAATAGCTCTGCAACCTACATTTGGCACAATTTCTTTTTTTTGGGTTGTTTCTTAAACCTAATGTGTAAAGCGATTTTCAATTCCATACTCCATATATGTATATGTGTTCGTTTGTTTTATGTGTGTTTCCTGCATGCCCGAATTGTATGTTTTGTATATGTGTAAACACTGAGTAAATACTGTGCCCCTGCGTTCATGCTTCATGTCCATATTTGAATTTCCATGTATCATAGAAGAAGTTTGTTTTTCAGCGAAGAATTGCATATTTCCTATAATAAATAATTGTTCATAGAAGTTATTAATGTTGCATTGAGGAAAACTGACTTTGTACTGAAAAACGAAACTGAACTTTTTTCTTTCATGAAACATGAATATTTTCTTGTGCCCATACCCAAATGAAAGATACATTTTTCAAACGTGGTATTCTGAGAATTACCTCATCTGATTTTCTAAAACATTTGTGTATGCACCAGTTCCCCTTGAAATAAATCTAGGTTCATGCCAACATTCCTGAAAGACAAAGTTGACAGTTTCAATCAAGACATGTGTCCCATCAGTGTGTTTTCCATTGGGGTTTATACAAAACCCAATGCAAAAACATTTTAGTTTGAAGATGAAACATTCACCAAATTTCACCCAACTTGCTGTGTGTGTTGGGATGTGGGTGATCATTTCTTTTGCCAAATTTCGTGAACTCTCATAGACTAGGTCAAACATTACAGATAATTCTTTTCACATTTTCCATGTAAAGTGTCATATCAGCTTCCCTACAGCATTGCTAACACAAAACCATAATGTGTACAAGTATACTTACATTTAGTTTCGGAAGCATAACCAGTGATTCTGTAGGTTGTTTTTGTTTTGCCTTGCAATATCCAAAGCTTTTTTTAATTGAAATTCAATGTTACAATGATAAACACTGTTATAAATGCAACACTGACTGTGGTTGGTCTGTCGCCAAGCCCATTGGTCTGCTTTGGGCACTCCTGAGTCACGAACATACCCAGTGGTACAGTGTTGCCACTTTACCAATTACAGGATCTTCTGCCATGCTTTTGAAACCCCTCAATATACCCAATGGGTTAGTGGGCATGGTCGAGGGCCCCCTAAGCCACCCTAATTGCCCTCCTAAGCAGTACCTCGGAGCATGCTAAGTATCAACCAGTGGAGTAACTTTGCTGAAAAGGTTGGGGGGACATGACATCTGAAGAAAAGGTGCCCAGGCCAAATCAATGGGGACAAAAGGGTGTGCCATGAAAGTTGGGGGGGGACAAACACCCCTGTCCCCGTCTAAAATTACGCCCATGGTGGCAACTTCACTACGGCAGCCCCAAGCCACCCGGCCCACTGGACATGCTCATTGGCCACTTTGGTGAGGATATCGCCTTCAGCCATGTCACTGGCCCTTCCGAGCCAATCAGAATGCCCGGCAGGCATGGCCTGCAGCATCGTCCATTGGCCACTTGCCAGCGGCCAGACCCTTGGTCCTGTCAAGGGTCCTCAAGCCAACCAAAGGTGCCACTGACTATGATCTGCCCACTTTTTCCCATTTCACTTCCTTCGGCCATGCACATGGCTTGCAACCATAGCTAGTGGTCACTATGCCCGTGGCATGGGAAAATGCCTTGACTACTAGTCACTGGGCCTTGTCCAGCCCCCCCCACCCACTCCAAACCACCTGAAGTGGACACTGAACTTGACATACAGACAGGCCCATTGGTTGGCTTGCTCCATCACATGTCTGTGGGGCTTGTCTGGTCACCCTCAGTAGCCAAGAAGAGTCTGTGGGCTAAGGTTAGCCCTCCAGACCCCCTTATTTTACCTGAAGTGGCAGTTGGACATGGAATGTGGCCGTGTCCAGTGGCTGGGCACCTCTTTGACCCTTGTTGGTCTGTACACTTCTTCTAGCCCCTGGAGCTGGTTTGCAGGACTGATCTGGGTCTGCATGTCTGAGACTTGTCCCAGACTCTCAGGTTGACCTGCGGACCCACATGCCACAGAGGATGGACAATGGCCATTTACAGTTTTTTTGTATTTATTTGTAATTTATATAGCGCTTTACGCCAAAGCGCTGTACAAAATAAAAACAATAACGGTTGTCAGCCTAATAGAAGGAGATGATTCTTAAGGGAAGTGCGAAATTATGAGTAAGAAGTAATAGAGCGAAGAGAAGGCGGGAGAACATTCCAGTGAAGAGGAACTAATAAAGTAAAAGAGCAAAATCGTGACTGGGCACATGGAGGGTGAGGAACTGATAAAAAAAATTGAGATTGGGAACAGAGAGAATGAGAAGGACAGTAAAAGGTGCCAAGAGACGAAAGATAACAAGGCTCAAGGCCAAAAGATTATGTGAAAGCAAGACAGAGAAAGTTAAACTTAGGACAAGAGTGAAAGGGAAGCCAACCCAGAGAAGTTAAAGAATGAGAAATAGAATCTCGAGGAGATAGAAGATATAGGAGACAAATAGAACCATTAACAAATACCTAAGAGGTGCAAGGCGATAGACAGAAAGACCAAAAAAGAGTGGTAGAACAATGAAATAGGCAGGACAATATAAGTGAAGAGATCAGAGGTTTAGTGGCATCAAATGTAAGAAAGGGACGAGATTCCTGAATATTCGTTTATTTATTTATTTTGATATTTATAAAGCACATCAAACCCAGTGGCATCTACTCGCTGATTTACATGACAGTAGAGGTTTCAAATGATTACGAGCATAGGTGGTACGTTGATTTACATGAAGTAGTGGTTACAGGTGGTTACAGACATAAGTGGTACATATATACATAGTGGTGCATAGATCTGCAATTCTGATCTGTGCAGAGGTGACAGATGTCAAGTGCTTGTAAAGTTGTGCAGGTTCAATTACTCTTGGAGGTTTTGGGAAAAGAGCCAGGTTTTGAGGCACTTGCAGGAGGACCAGAAGGAGGCCTCTAATCTGAGAGCTAGCGGCAAGGTGTTCCAGTGTTTGGCCGCGATCAGAGAGAACCTGCTGCCCCCGGCCTTCTGACACCTGTATCTGGGAATGGCAGTAGGTGCGAGTAGGGAGCCTGTGTAGGTCTGGTGTATTGGGCCTTTGAGATTTTTCTGGACAGATAAGTCGGGCAGTGTTTCAGAGACATTTGTTGGTCAGAGACAGCGTTTTGAACATGATCCGTTCTTGGATTAGGAGCCAGTGGATATTTGGTCTAGCTGTGGAGATGTGGTCTTTTATAGGGATATTTAGCAAAGCTCTTGCAGTGTTAATCTGGATGAACTGTAATTATTTTATATTGCGGGAGTTGGAGCCTTAAAACAATAAATGGTGCATAGTACAAGGGTTCTAGCAAGTGTGGTGTAGCTATCAGTGGTCAGGAAGGGCCTGCAGGCATTGATCAGTTTCGCAATGTATGCTGCTGCCGATGCAATGGTGTTTATCTGTCTATTTTTAGAGATTAGGCAGAGTCTAGGTATACACCCAAGGTTTTTACCTCTTTAGCGAGGGTGATGACATTCCTGTTGATAATAAAGAATTTGTAGGCGTTATTGAGTTCGTTTAGCTGAGATTGTGTGCCAATGAGGAGTAGTTCAGTTTTCTCATCGTTTAGGTAAAGCCCATGTTGTGCAATCCAGGCCTAAATGGTTTGGTATATTCTGCTCAGTGCGGGGGAGTCAACGTCATAATTGCCGGAGATAGGTAGGAGGATTTGGGTGTCATCTGCATAGTTAGTGTAGGTGACAACCAGGTCGTCTAGTAGGTCAAATAAGGATTTAGTAAAGATATTGTATAGTATCAGTGAGACTGTAAGTGATTTCAATCCGGCACACACCTAAGTCAACGCCTAGCATGTAATGCACAACGGAAATCCTTATTTATTTTTGTCTAAAAGTTCTTTTATTCTGAACTATGTACCACTCAAATCACGCCCCTCTCCTGGAACCCCCTAGCGCTCCCCCGGTCACACTGAACCAGGAATCAGGCTGGTTTGCAAAGTTAAAATATTTATTTAGGTATTTACAATTTAAACATACTATGTTTTAATGGGTACACAATAGTCACCAATGGGGTGATGTAACAGTGAATAATCTGTTTAATACACAAGGAGTAATAATGAGCAGAACAATTCAGCACAGAAATAATACTTTTGTGTGTGTGTAGATCAAATAGCACTGTGGTTAAAGGTTCCCCCTGCGCACCCCTCAACCCCCCAAAAGGCAATGTAAAGAGATAGGAGGAGAGAGCAGGAATTCAGGAATGGCAGAATTCAAACAAAATAACAATCTCACTTTCCCCCAGCAAACACAAGAGAAAACAAAATTGACTGTCAAGCTGTCTGAATGGCTTTTAAAGTTCTTAAGAATGGATTGGGTAAAACACTAAGGGGCCGATTCACGGAATAAACGTGCACCAAAAATCTTGGCACATGCTGGCGCCAGCGTGAAAAAACAGGCGCACGTGCACGCTGTGCACCAGCCAAGTGCGCCACTTGTGCGCCGAATTCTATGAATTACCCTCTCAATATGGTCATAATTGCTGGAATTGTTATAATTCTTATGGGAGCCGCTTTGGATAGTTGCACACAAACACTTGCAATGATTTAATACCACAAAACAATTTGAAATCATAAAATTCAAGTCGGGAGCAATCAAAAGCTGTTTTACACGTGTCAGAATTTTCCAAAAACGAAATACACGACAAACCTTTCAGTGTGCGATAATCTCCATAACGGTAAAAGTGTATGGATTTGGGATGCGGGTTTATATGTGATTTAAAGCTGTGGATGTTAGCTACAAGCAGAAGTTGAAATCTTGATTCTAGCACGAGAACTGAGGAAGTTATGGACGTTTTAGTGGAGGTTGCTTTTTCGAGATAGGTGCAAGAATGGAAAACGGGAATGCACTTTTAAAATGACAAATGGCATTTCTAACACTAGAGGATGACTATGAACAAAACGAATCCCCACAAGAACACAGTCATTTGATCAGAATGACTGCCTGCCCGGGACTCGCCTTCTTCAGATGAGAAAAGATCAGCGCAAAGATAGTTTTAGCGATAGTAGTACAGGAGGAAGATAGGAGGGATAAGATAGAGAGTTTAGACAATTCAAAAATACTCCTAACAATATGGGTTCTGAATACCTGATAGGATGGGTTTAAGATAGGGATTAACTAGACAAGGGACATATGCTAGTGACACAGTTCTATCTATAGATACTCACTAGATATGTTTTTCAACAGAACCGTGAGGATTCTGGTCCATCAAGATTCTGGTCAGCGAAGGGAATCTGGTTCTGGGACAGACAGCTGGGCACCTCGGATTGGATCTGCAAGGCGCTCTGGTCACAGCACAGCACAGGACTGGATCAGATCTGCCATTTTTGGTTCTGGTGAAAATTATTTCAGCAGGCAAGCAGTACAGCACAGCCTGGCTGTATTATGATGCTTCCCCTTAGGTTTGTGGGGTTGGTTCTGGTTCTGGAAATTGAGGCCTAGCTGAAAATGGATCAGCTATTCAATAGGTTCTGCTTTGCCAAGTTTCTGAAGTCTGGAGCAAGGAAGATGGAAAGTTCTGAAGCAGGGTTCTCCTCCAGCATCAGGATAGTGGGTGAATCTGTCTGTCTTTATCTGCACTCTGCTCTCTCTATTTATGCTATGATAAAGGGGGTGTGTGTGCTGGTTTAGCCTAAGCTCGCCCCTTTGGCAGGGATTGGTCAGAATCTCCTCTCTGCCTTGATAGGAGGAGAAAAACAGTGTTTCACCTTTATGGTGTGGGTTTATGAGGTTTAGAGTCCAACCCTAGCCTCTTGAAAACAAAATCTATTTTGACACAGTACATATTTACACATGTGCAACCTCTATAACAACCACATATACAGATTACATATTGTGTACAGCAGCTACTCCAAACCCTGTAGCTGTGGGATCTTGTGTCTGCTTTTCACATAATTTTTCCCTTTTCATCCAGAACACAATGTCCAATTTATCAGCAAATTTCTACAAGTTTGCGCGTATAACATGGGGATAAGTGTATAAAGTTTCATACTTCTAGCAGAAATACATTTGGTGTAAAATCACATTTTCTGCCGTTTCCTTCCAAAATATGTCACACGATTTTGCCACCTCTTGAAATGTGCAGCCTAAATTTAGATTTACAATTCTGTTACTTTTGTGTTTTTGACAATTTTAACTGGCAAGTTATATATCTTCTCCCTGTTGGCTCTTGGCAGAGTGCATTTACGACGGTCCTCACACCGAGCCTTTCCTGCTTGGCAGCTTGTCATTGTTTCCTTCCCCACTGCAGACCAGGTTCTTTCCAAACCCTATAATTATCACTTAGGTGTGATTTCCTGCTGGAGAGGAAGAAGGCCTCTGTGAGGGAACCTGTTATTCCAGTTTGGTAGCTTTTAGCCAGCTTATTTTAACTGTTAATTCTGTTGAATGTTCCCTTAGCATACAACAAACGTGGTGGGATCACATCACAGCTAAATACTTATTCAAGATTTGAAACCATGAAATCAAAACAATTACAAGATGTGTTACTCTCAATAACATGCCTCTTAGATTGCAAACATTTGATTTTAGTTTATACATGTTTAAAGTTTAATCCTGCAGGCCCCTGACAGCTGTCATTCAGGCGGCCCAGGGTACTGCACCCAGATGTTGACAGATCCACAGACAGGCCACTTTTTCTGTGGAAATCCCTTGATGCTTTCAGATTTGCAGGACATTGTATGTTCACAATGATTTCTTATAGTAAGTGAATTGTAGCACCCAGCAAGCATTTTGGATGTTTGGGGGTGTTTTGTACCGGCATTCTGCAGTTTCAGCCACAAAGAAACAGGGTTTAAAGCAAGATGTTGGGGTTTCAGTTATCAAGCACTGCTTTTTCCTTCTGTGCTCCATTTTCACATGTTGTGGAGCCCAGTGACATATTTCCGGAGTGAGATCTCTGTTCCACCACTGACAACCTGTGTGGCAGATTGGGCAGCCATCTTTATGGGCGTTGCAAAGCGCAATTCCCAAAGATTTTGGCACGCACAAGGGTTTTGCGGCCCTTTTGATGTTTCTGGCACCATCAGAACACAGTGATGCCTTATGGCAGAGCAGAAGTGGGTTAAGGCATCCCACAAGACACATGAACCTTGTGGCACTCACCAGGTGACTGGTGCTGGGGGACTGCTTTCGAGGTGGAGAACACTCTCGTAGTGTGGTTAGATAAGAAGGATTCTATCCAGGCTATGGCATTAGCTGAGAAATGGGAAGCTGAGGAGAGGTGTTGGCAGAGAATTTTATGATTGACCAAGTCAAAGGCCACTGAGGGGTTGACTAGGAGGAGGATGGCCAGATTACCCTTGTCTTTGATTTCGTCCATTTTAATTTTTAGGTCCAGGAGGATAGATTCCATTCCATGATCGGGGCAGAAGCCGGATTGGCGTAGGCCAAAGAGATTGTGCATTTCCAGGAGGTTTTGTATTTGGAGATATGCTGCTCTGTCAAGTATCTTAAGGATGAATGACAGGATTGTGATAGGGCAGTTGTTAGTGGTAACATTGTCATCTAGTGTGGCTTTTTGAGGAGAAGGAGTACCCAGGCTTCTTCTAGATTCTCTGGAACGTTGCCCGTTGAGAAGGAGTTATTGATCAGTGCCGTAATGAAAGGGGCAAGCTCTTCGGCACCGTCTTTTATAAAAGAGGCAAGACATATGTATCCTTGGCATCTGGATGGTTTTTAGCCTTTGATCATTTTGGTAGTTTCAGTGATCATGACCGCAGCAAATTCAAACCAGGGAATGGAGATAGTGGATGGTAGCCACTGACCTAAGGGCTGGACATATGACAAGAGGTTTTTTTAACCTGTGATTATGGTTTGAAGAAGGGAGATTTTGTCGAGGAGTGCATTTTGGATGTTTCTGCACCAAGGGAGGATTTTTAATGCAGTTGTCTGGTGAGGGAGCTGGTGTTTCAAGTTCACATAAGATAGCAAAGAGCTCCCTTGTGCCTGACTTTGCTTTTACAATTCTTTCGTTGTAAGTAACACTTTTAGTATGGAGAATGGCCAGTTTGCAGTTTTTGGATAGGGCTGTGAAGTGCTGTTTGTTCACATCAGACAATATCTTTTTCCAGGCAGTCTCTGCTGCTCTTTTAGTGGAGTGGAGTGCAGGGCTTTAAGATCAGGGTGTACAAGGAGTTCAGGTGGGCTCTTGGTTTAGGTTTACGGTTGCACAAAGGTACTACCTTGTTAATGGCTTCTTGGAGAGTTTGGTCATAAATCTCGACCATGGAAGTAGGGTCGGTGTTTGCATGTGAGTAGGCTGTTTGAGGCCTCAGCAGGGGGAGTACACTGGCTGAATTAATGTTGTGTGAGTTTCTCAAGAAGGAAGCAGGTGCTGGTAGGATCAAGGCATCCGATTGTGCTATCTCGGTAACAGTGAAAGTGATTACATTATGGTCTGACCAAGGGCAAGGATCGTTGTCTAGTATGTTGGTGTTGCAGTTGAGATCTGCTAACCTGTCTAGTGTGCAGCCTTTATCATGAGTGTGGCTTGGGATCTGGTGGGAGAAGCTTAGGTCTTCAATGGTATTGATTAGGGCATGTGTGTGGTGATCCAAAGGGTTGTTAAGACCTAAGTTAACCTCTCCCAACAAAATGATTTTGGAAGAAGGCTTTGTGTTGATAGAAAGGAGTTTGCAATGTCTTCCTCAAAGGAGAGCAGTGGGCATGGGGATCTATAAATTAAATGGATTGTAAGGCTATCTGTAGCCGACAAGGCGATTTTGATCGAGAGCAGCTCGCCTAAGTGGATAGTTTGGTTGGGGCTTTCTCTAATGGGTAAGAGGTTTTTGGTGATAAAAGCAATTTCGCCTCCTTTAGATATGAGTCTGTCATTCCTGATGATAGTGTATCCATCTGAGATGGCCAGGAAATCAGGGTGGCGAGCAGCTGGATGCAGCCTAGTTTCCGTGATTGGTAGAAAATCAAGGTTGTTGGATGTGATGTGGTCAGATATGTCGAGGGCATGGGAAAGGAGGTTTCTGGCATATTTCCTTGACGTGTGTTGTGGTAACTCCTTGCGTGTCAGCCGTGGGGGTAAGCTTGTTGGGTTAAGGGTTCTCTGCCATCAGGGGTAGAAGGTTTGGCTGTAGCAGAGAATGGCACATGCTGTGGTGCTGTTTATATGGAGTTGGTGGTGTGGGCAATTGCTGGGGTAGCTATCTTGCGGGTATCGTTAGAACTGCTTTTGGCAGCATCACGATTGAGGACGTTGGGCTCAGAAATACCTATAGTTGTCATGTTGTGTTTGTAGTCTGGGGTTGGGAAGGGATGCCATTGGGCTCTCATGGTGCAGGGGGACGTTGCTCTGGATCTGAGTCGCGTATTCGTCCATGTGAGCGGAGGTGGGGTTGTTTGTAGGAACTGCCGGCATAAAGCTAGACGAGATGTTAGTCTCCTGTTCTGATTGTTGACGCAGCATGGTTTACTGGGGCTTAAGGCAGGCATGTTCATAGTGTCCTGCAGGCTAAGGGCAGCCATGCTGTGGGCAGGAAGAGTGACGGGGATGTCATGTGAGTTGGGCAGAATTTGTGACATTTTTAAGGTGACAGTTCATTTGTAATTAGTTGTGGCATGCGACAGAAAGTTGGTAGGGCGGTCTGTTGGATCCTGTCCGCCAATGGCTTGATGGGGCAAGATAGGCATAAAACTAGGCTTTATGTGTAGGCCTTTTGTGGGAGGGCAGTATTACCTGTCAGTTCTTGGGCAAATCTGGGTAGAGAGGCTACCTTGATCTGATGGTGCCTGGTAGATGTGCGCTCAGCAAATGTGGGCTAGGTGTACTGTAGCACCAGGAGCACAGTACCTGTAGTATTAAGGGCATCTAGATTTCTGTAGCTTGTGCAGTTATTGGCTGTATAAGGAGTAAAAGCAGGGTTGGACGCAGCTGGATTCGAGTTGCCGAGGAGATAGTCAAACCAGCTACTATTAATAAGCCTCAAGATCTGTAGATCAGAGGGGTGGTTTGAAACCTGGCACACACAGAGCGAGAAAGGTTTACTGTATACATGTGAAGGCACATGAATTCAATTTTTTAACAAAGGCCCTGGGAGTATACAAAATGATAATGGCTGACAACATGTGAGGTCACCTAAATTCAATTTTTTAGCAACGTACTAGGAGCATACAAAAGGAGAATGGCTGAAGACATGTGAGGTTGCCTAAATTAATTTTCTTAGCAAGGCACTAGGAGCATACCATAAGAAAATGGCTGCAAAACATGTGAGGTCGTCTACAGTCAATTTGATGAAAAGATGATAGCGACAGTCACGCAAAGTGATAGAAATATGATAAGAAAAAGATCAATCAGATTCAAGGTAAAGACCCACATTGCGAGCAGAAGTAGAAATTTGAAGTTGAGAAGAGGGAAATTAAATAAAGGAAGGAGGGGAAGGGTGAGGAATAGTGTTAGCAGGAAAAAAGAGAACTTCAGATTTAGTAGCGTTTGCAGCAAGAAAATGACCTGACATCCAAGATTTGATAGCTAAGAGGCAAGAGGTAAGATTATCATGAATAGAAGATGTAAAAGAGAAAAAGGACACAAACAGTTGGGTATCATCTGCATAGAAGTGATGGGATAACCCAAAAGACAAGATGACAGCTGCAAGAGGAGAAGTATAGAGAGAAAAATGAAAAGAACCGAAGACCACATCCTTGAGGAACACGGTGAAGAAGAGGTAAAGTATCAGAGGAAGACCCCGCCCAAGATACCAAATATGTTTGATTAAATAGATACAAATGGAACCACGGAAGAACAGGATCAGAGAAATCAAAAGATGAAAGAGAAGATAATAATCGAGTATGATCCACGGTGTCAAAAGCAGCTGAAAGGTTCAATTGAATAAGAAGAGAAGAATGCTTAGAATAGCAAGCAGAGAGCAAAGAATCCAGACAGAAAAACAGCAGTTTCAGTAGAATGGAAGGGACGAAACCCAGACTGAAAACAAGGAACGATACAAATACAAAAGTGGAGACCTGGAAGCAAATAAGATGTTCAAGTAATTTGGGAAAGATATGGAAGAAGAGAAATAGGAACTTGGATGGAAGAGAGGGATCTGATTATAGTTTCTTGAAAATAGGAAGAATGAGGCGTGTTCAAACACAGAAGGAATGAGCAATGTAAGAAGAGAGATATTGAAAAGAGAGGTAAGAAAGGAGACAAGAGAAGTATTGACTTTAGAGATAAGTGACGAAGGAATCACATCAGATGGGATAACAGTAGGATGGGCTTGGGATAGCAGAGAGAAAGTCTCATCATTAGAAATCTGAGAGAAAGATGAGATGACCGAGCCTGAAAAAGAGTATGGAGAAGACGTTGTGGAAGAGGAGGGATCGGAAGGAAAAATGGCCGCTCAAGGAGTGGCCGCTTTTGAAGAAAAATGCAAAGCAAGATCAGAAGAAGTCAAAGTAGAATTAAGTGAATAATCAGGGGAAAAAGGGCAAAGAAGATGGGATCAGGCTTGAAACAGCTGTCTAGGATGAGTAGATTCAGCCTGTAAGAGATCAGACTAATAGGAGCACTTGGCTGAAAGAACAAAGTCATCATATAAAGTGTGATTGGAAGAGTACGACAAACAATACACTTCAGAAAATGTTTCATGCCAATGTCTCTCAAGGCAGCAATGGACTCACCACATAGCGTGGAGATGGGGAGTAAGCCAAGGCTGAGGCGGTTTCCAAAAGGATAGAATTACATATTTTGATAAAGAGAATCCAGAGAAGCAGAAAGGGAGGAAGAAAGAGTTGAGACTGCATCATCAGCAGGGAGAGCAGCAAATGAAGAACCAGAAGGAAGAATAGAAATGCAAGATGAGACAAACAGAGGCATGTTGAAGGCACGTAGATTTCACCAAAGATATGCCAAACTTTTAAGAGAAGGTGAACTGGGTAATCGAGAAGAAGGACGAATAGAAAAGAAGAGAAGATGATGGTCAGAGGAATAAACTGGGTGAACATAAACCGGAGATGTAGAGAGTGGCAAAGTAAATATAAGATCTAAGCAAGAACCAGACACATGATACGAAGGGGTATGAAGAGGAGCAAGACAGTAAGAATCAAGAACAGAAAGAAATGGAAGAGATGAATGGACAGTGGACAAATGAAGATTGAAATCACGAAAGAATATAAATGGAGTAGAATAATGTAGAATGGAAGAGAGCACATTATCGATATCCTCACAGAAAGTCCAAAAGGGCCAAGACGACAATAGACAAGTAAGAAAGTGAAGGGGAAGGGCTTGGAAAAAGAAGTGAGTGAGTATTCAAATGAAGAAAAAGTTACAAGAGACAACAAGATAGTAGTAGCAACAAAAGAAGGATGATAGAGAATACCAGTTTCACTGCTGTGAGTCAAAGGCTCAGGTGTATGGGAGAAGGAAGTAGTGGACTAGAAAGAGAAGCAGGAGTGACTGTGTTAAAAGATGAAATCCAAGTCTCAGTAATATTTTATTTTATTTATTTTATTGGGTATTTGTAAAGTGCTTATACAACAAATGGTGTTTCCAGGCACAACACAAGACAAAAAAGGTGGGGGGGAACAGTGATGAAAAATAACAATAACGGTCCAACTAGGCCTTGTGTCATTCGGATCATACAAGTGCAGTCACAAAGGTGCAGAGGAGAGGAGAGTGGGGAAGGTGGGGGCGGTTAGAGCAGGATGGAATAAAGCTAGGGTGGGAGGGGAAGTTTAGGGCTGAGTAAAGATTGCACAAGTGCTGGGATGGGGGAGGGGGGAAGAAGAGGGCCGCAGGGGCTAGGCGAGTGCTAAGGGGAGGCCAGGTGGGTAAGTGCCAGGGAATGCAGGGAGTGAGTGTCCACCTATTAAGAGCAAGGACAGGGGTGGACTGGGCTCAGTAGGGATGCAGACCCCACCAGGCTAGTGAGGGGTAGGGGGCCCAAGGGTATTGAGCATCCTGCCCCTTCCCCCCCCTTTTTCTTGCACTACACTTGCATGCTCCGAATGTCACAAGGCCTAGTATTTGTATTTGTATTTGTATTTATTAGGTTTGTGTAGGGCTTTACGCCAAAGCACTTTACAATACAACAACAAGAATACAATTTAAACAAGAAGCATAAAGTTACAAAGACATGAAACAAACCATCAAAAACAGTATGTAGATCAATTGACCAGTTCTAAAGGAGGAATAGATAAGGGGAAGAAGAAAGGGAAGTAGAAAGGGAGGTCAGAGCGGGGGAAGAAGAGATAACCAGAGGAGGGAAGGAGAGATGAGAAAAAAAGGGGAGAAGAGGGGAGGAAGGAAGGAGGGTAGAGATAAAGGAGGGAGATATTAGGAGAAGGAGGGGAGTTAGGGCAGGGGGGTGAAGAAGGAAAGATCGCTGTCCATTTCTATTTATTCATTATCAATTACATTGTTTATTGGTCCATTGTTCCCTTCCCATGGGCCTATTCTGGATTATTTGAAAGGGTCAAAGGGAGGATGAAGGCAGATTGAAGAAGAGGCTGTTGCAGTAGTCCAGCCTAGGGAGGACCAGAGATCTGGAGACATTGAGTTTCAGTGGGAAGGCGAGCAAAGGGAGAATGCCTCTGAGCTTTCTTCGCCAGGTACGCAATGTGGGGAGAGAAGGAGAGAGAGTAGTCGAAGATGACGGCAAGGTGTTTAGCCTCACAAGAAGTTGAGTGGATGGGACCCATGGAGGTCGGCCAGAGAGTAGGAGGGAAGGAGGGAGCAGGGGTCCCAATGAGAAGATTCTCAGTCTTACTGGCACTAAGGCAAAGATCGTTAGTAGCGCACCGAGTCTGAATAGCAGTCAGACAGTCATGAATGAGAGAGGAAGAAGAGGAGGAAGTACAGAGAAGCTTGAAGGAGAGCTGCATGTCATCTGCATAACACTGGAATTGAGGAGAGAAGGTGGAGATCAAGTGGGCTAGAGGGGCAAGATAGAGGTTGAATAGCCACGGCGAGAGGATAGAGCCCTGAGGGACAGCGCAGGTAGTGAGTGTGATGGAGGAGAGGAAAAGACCCAGTTGAAGCTGGGAGGTCAGTTAGAGAGGAAGGCGGTCATGCAGTCCAGTGCCAGGTCTGTGATAATAAGGGTATCTCTGAGCCAATTTATAAGGGTGGCATGACTGATTGTATCAAAGGCAGAGGAAAGATCAAGAAGGATAAGAACAGAGGGAAAGTTGGAATTGAGATTTTAGAGCAAGTCTTCACAGGTGTTTAGGGGAGCAGTTTCCATGCCTCTGGCTGCTCTGAAGCCAGACTGGTGGTCATTGAGACAACCAACAGATTCAGTGTGGTGGATCAGTTGGGAGATGACCGGCTTCTCCAAGAGTTTGCCCAGGAATGGGCTAATGGAGATAGGGTGGTAGTTAGCTGGGCAGGAGGGGTCGGCAGAAGGCTTTTTTGAGGAGAGGGCCCACAAGGGAGTGCTTGAGGGGTAGAGGGAAGGAGCCAGGGCAGAGGAGTGATTGCAGAAATCAGCCCAGGCTGGCACAAGAGAGGCAATGTTTTCTTGATAGTTCTGGAGGAGCAGGGGAGCATCTGTTTGAAGGAGACTTTCATAGAGAGGACTTGTTTAGAGACCTCATCCAGTGCTATGGGCGAGAAAGAGGAGAAAAGGAGGGAATGGGAGAATGGGACCTGTGGCAGCTTGACAGCGGGTGAGAGAGGAGGGAGGGAGGGAAGTATGGGAGACTAAGGACAGGGTGTCCTGAGTTTTGGTTGAGAAGTGGGAGGCCAGTGCAGTCCAGAGGGTCGGGAATAGTAGAGGAGAGGGGGAGACTGCAGTGAGAATGGTGAGTTCCTTGCAGATTTTGAACAGTTCAGCCATGTTGTTAGTGGCCCCAGAGATAACGGTTGGATATAGGTCTTCTTCGAGTGGATGGAGAGTCTGTATTGCCTTCGGAGCAGGTGGCAGGCCAGTCTGTCAGTGGATGTTCTTGAAGCCTACCACTTCTGCTCAGCAACTCTGCATTTGCGTTTCAGAGACGCTAGGTCAGAATCATGCCAGGTGTTAAGCTTGGAGGCAGGCTTCATGCAGATCCTTATGACAGGAGCAAGGATGTAAGGATGTCCAGGGTGATGGAGATGGAGAGGTGAAGGTTGGCAAGTGCTGTGTCAGTTGCTGGGGTGTGAGGGGGAATGAAATTGGTGGCAAAAGCAGTAACTGACACTCGCTTCATTGGTCGAATGATGGAGAAGGAGACTGGCGGTGTGGGCAGAGGCTTAGCCAGGGGACCAAGAGATCCATGCGAGAGGACAAGAGAACATGGTCAGACCAGGAGAGAGAGGTCTAGTGAAAGGTTTGGAGCTTTGGATGTCTTCTGAGCTGAGAGCATCCAAGGTGTGTCCGGTTGAGTGTGTCTGCCCGCAGGGAAGAATGGTGAGGGAAAGAGAATCACAGAGGCTGTGGAAGAGTCCAGTGGACACATCAGGAGAGTCAAGTTGAATACTGAAGTCTCCAAGGAAGAGAAGCTTGGAGGTGGAGGTCAGGAAAGAAGAGAAGAGGTCTGTCCACTCCGAAAGGAAGAGGGAGACTGGACCAGGGGTCCTGTAGATGGTGACAAGAGTCAGCGTGAGGATAGGAGTGACACAAAACCTGCAGATGAAGCATTCAAAGGAAGAGTGGGACTGAGTGGGTATGATAGTAGCAGGGACTCATTCAGGGACGATCAGGTCCACTGTGTCTCCAGATGGTTAGGCCTGCACTTAGAGAGCATCTTGTAGCCCTCAGGGAGGAGTGTGTGAAAAACAGTGACAGCTGGCAGTGAACCACATCTTAGTGAGAGCGAGGACGTCAAGGTGAAAGTCTTCAAGGAGGTGACAGATGTCAGAGGAGTGTTTAACGTCAGAGCGAGATTTGAAGGTAGCTAAGTGAAGCTGGTTGCCACCTTTCAAGGTCTTCTGAGGAAATGTACGTTCAAGCGAAGGAACATGTCTAGAACAGAATAGGACCAGATGAGAGAAGCAAAGAGGGTAAATAAGATTACAATAGTTATAAGAGGACAAAAAGTGACCAGCACTGTAAGGAAAAAGGGTAGAGCTTGAGACAGAATTTCACCAGTATCAAAAGAAGAAAAACTATCAGATTGAAGGAGGAATGCTGAAGCAAGCACTAAGATGGTAAACAAACAAAAAACAGCAAGTGAGTGAGCTGGACGTGCTGCAGCCGAAGACGCCAGTGGGGCTGTCAAACATTGCTTTGGAGATGATGATAAAAACTTAAAGAAAAGAAATAAGAAAGAAGGATAGCAAGCTAACAGTTACCATCTGCGAACAGCTGCAGACAGCAGCAACCGGACTTAGCTGGACTTTGCCCAGGATGAAATGGGCCAGAGAGGAGGCGTGGCCAAGGTCTGCAACTCCACTATGGTAACAGGACCGGCAAGACACCAGAGGAGCAGGCAAGAGGGGAGCAGTAGCTGACAGTTCGGCACGAGCCCTCACAACCGGGCTGTAGCAGATGACAGATGACACAAGCAGCGAGTCCTGGAGGGCGGGGGAAGCAGAAGGCCAGCACACATAGGTACTGCTGCAGACAACGGCAACCTTAGCCGGACTTCAAGCCCTGGCACAGTGGTTACATTGGCTGGGGTATAGCCTTTAGCAATGGCTATGATTGGTTTGCCTGCGGTAAGACTTCAACCATGCTCCAATGGGACCCACAACTGGCCAATCAGGTTCCATGTTGTTAAACATTTGCTCTGTTGCTAAAAAATGAACGAATGCACGCAGCACCATTTTTGCTGCTCAAGATAATATGGAATGGAGCAAACTGACTTTGTCCCAATCTATATGATCTAAAATGTTTCCTCTAGCTGAAACTTGAGCCAGACATTTTTAATGCTGTTTGCTGTTTTAACATATAATTAAATGCGTTTAGTATATTTCTTTCTATCATGCAGCAAAAATAGTGAATAAAAACTGTTTAACTTTCACCCAGGCGAGAATATGTTTAGATAATAGGGAAGTGGCAAAACAAGTTTGCTGCACTTTCTAACATGCAAGCAGCAAAATGTGTGCAAAATGAATTTGCATCATTTGTTTGTACAGGGGCAAAGTTTAGATACTCTGTCCTCTGGTTGCCACTTACTTATATTTGCTGTGACATTTTGAGGGTCTTTGATCACCAGTTGGCCAATATGGACCATGAAAACGCCCCAGTGACTCTGTGACCAGGCTGGGTACACCCACATTTTCCCAACAGTATCATGGGCACTTTTGGCAAAATTGGTACCTGCTGGATGTGTTTTCCATCTGAAGAACAAAAGCAGGCTTCCGTTTCTGGCTAAAGTTTAGTGTAAATCCGTCCAGTGATGTGGCTGTAGAGGAGAGCAAAGCCTTCTCTTTGTAACCATTGCATGCCATACATTTGTTTTGGAACCCCCAAAGAAAATGTAACTTCCCTTGATATAACCTCATAAATCTTTCCACAAATTAAGATTCGGGCCTTTACTTTTTTGGGGAAATATTTAATGAGGTTTCGCTCGACGCCGATATAGTTACAAGCGTCTGAAAAAGTGCTCATCCTATGGAGAGTCATATCCAACATCCTCCGCAAAGTTGCTATGGTGGCCGGCGGCTTATTATTATTATTATTAGAACACGTATGTGACCTGTATACGAGGACACGCCGTCTGCAGAACTCCTCACACTTATTTTCATAAGGTTTCTGTCTGTGTAAGCAACCCACACCTTGCTCTGCCAGCCGAGTCTCTGTGCTGACAGACAACTGTTCAAATGGAGTTGTTCGACTAAACAAAACAGCACAAAGCTTTGTAGATACAATGTGCAGCAAGCATGGAGAGATGGGGAGATGTATAAAAGCAGTCACTCAAGCACCAGCTTATCCTAAAGACATATGTTAGTGTTGTGCTTTGATCTCAGTTGCTAGGACTAGTCTATGGTCCTGGGGGCACAGACAGAAGCTGTGAGAGCGGCCCGGCAGTGTCGGCAAAGGGTGTTCTGCCGAGTTGACGGAGCTGCATTGTGTCTAATAACCTCCCGGGGAAGCTGCTAATGAATCGACACTGAGTCTGATTACGCCCCGGGGTAGTGTTAAGCTGCTGCTAATTTACTGCGGAGTACTAGAGGCACGGGGAGATCACGTGACTCCGCGCGAGTGCCATATTCGGACTCATTTTACTGATTTTTTTTTTTATTAAACTGCATTTGTTTTTCAAATGCATGCCATGTCAGAGAACCGTTCTCTTGAAATCCCTTTTAGGTTGCAGCAATGCCTCACCAAACCGAACAAAGCGCTATCAGGCCACAACTGAGGTGGTTCTAACGCTTGGTTTATTTGAGAGTTTAGTAAAGCACAATAAGCGCCCCCAGAGCGGTACAGGAAGGTGTAAAACTAGGGTATAAAGTACAATACACTGTAATTTACCGCGCTGGGAGATTTGTAATCTAAGGCAGAGTAGCGGCACTAAGAGCGCATGGTGTCACGCCAACATGCGTTTTATTCTAGCATTACAGTAATAGATTCCTATGGAATCCACCGATATTTGGCCCCTGCCAAAAGCAGGCAGATTCCATAGCAATCCATTCTAAATGGCATCTGGAACGTTTAAATTGCAGGCCGCATTTACATTTTTTACAAAATGTAGCTTGAAAGGTGATTTTCTCTGTTTTTATGCTTTACTTTTGAATTCAGTTTTTCAAAAGTTGAACATGGTATTTTGGAAACCCAATAGCAATGATACGCTAATGCTGTTGGTTCCCTGCATACAATGGTTAATCCTCCTTACTAACGTGAGAGGGCATTTCGATTCTATTAAAGACAAGGAGGCTTCATATTATGTAATACAATCTTTACTTACTGACACCAGAGCAGTAAAGAAAAACTTTTACACAAACAAGTATCTTTAACTTAAAACTGAAAACGGTATTTCAATGATACTGAAGGGAAGAATCTCAAACCAAGATGAAGGACAGGTCATGCCCTGCTAGCAACCAATAGGCAGAGGCCCTCCACCATGTTTCTCTAACATCATATCCCCTTTTGCATCTACACCTCACCAGAGCCATCTCTGAAGACCAGATACTGTAGCATGGAAAACCGATCCACGACCAGCTCCAGTAGTTTATTACACCACGCCATCCTGGGGAACTCGAGGAACTTCCTTGATTGGGCCACCTTACCCCAAAGCTGTATGCAGAAAACAAATAGAAAAAGGTGGGTGGGATAATACTCACCTCCTTGTCTTTAATAGAATCTAAAACCCCTCTAACCTTAGCGAGGGGGATTAACCATTGTATGTCAAGACAGGAGGCTTCATATTATGCAAGTTTAAAGCCCTTGCATCACATTAAATGCAAAATTATCAATGCACTTATGATAACATTTCTTGAACGTGGACTCTCTGGACCAATCAGCTGCCTTTAAAATTTGTTCCAGCCTCTCGGCCCCAGGAAAGCGGCCTTTGAAGCCATAGCACCCCTTACTGAATGTACTCCTACAGAAGAAATGTCAATACTTGCTTCCTTCATGGCCCACCGGTCCCACCTGGCTAAAGTGGCCGGGGACACAAGCTTATACGGCATTCTGTAATAAATAATCAGCTGAGAGGTACCTGGGGCCCTAAACCCCTCTGTCTTCAATTTAAAACATTTTAAACATTGCACCACACACAGTTTGTGATCTTTTGGAAATGCTGGGTATGAAATGGAAGGCATCATGCACTTCTCCTAGAGACAAAGAAGGTCACCCCTTCGGGGAAAACACTTTATTATGAACATCCAGTGCCCTGATATCTGAAACCCTTCTGATGGAAATGAGACACAGCAACATGGCTAGTTTGGAGAAGAGTTGCTGCAAAGATAACTCCTCATTATGGGGCCAAGGGGGAAACAAATTCAAGACCATGTTGTCATCCCATAGGACAGAATAACTAGCTTTAATCGAGAACTTAATGCAAATAGATTTAAGAGCCTTGCACACCAGGAAGTGTCTAGCCAATGGTTCCCCTTTCACTAACACATGGCCAGCCGAAATGGCTGACCTAAACCCGTTGATAGTTCTGTAGGCTTTACTCTCTTTGACCATTTCAACAAATAAATTAACCACCTCTAAGGAGGGGCAGAAACGGGATCAAGATTCCGAGCCACACACCTGCCCACTCAGTGGCTCCATGCTGAGGAGTAGCCTGACTTGGTGTAAACTGCCCAGGAATCCTTGATGATACAGATAGAGTCCTGCAAAAGTCTCTGGAAGCACCAGGAAGACCTGAAATCTCCCAAGCCATAAGTGAGAGATGCCCATGAAGGACCAGCTTTTGAGGGAGACCCGTCGGGTCTGTAGGAGCTGAAGGTGGACAGGGAGAAGACGAGGAATATCCATTGCTAGCACTAAGAGGGCTGGAAAACCACACCTGAAAAGGCCAAAAGGGAGTGATTATTACCAGTATTGCAGCTTGCATGCGCACTTGTAGCCGAACTCTGGCAATCATGGTGAACGGGGGAAAGGCATAGGACAGGGGACCTGACCAATCTTGGACAAAAGTGTTGCTGGCCAATTCCATGGGGACGGACTTCCAACTGTAAAAGCAGGGCACCTGACAGTTGAGTCTCGAGGCAAAGAGGTCTACCTGAATCAGACCCCAGAGAGACAGGATCCTGGCAAATAAAACCTTGTCCATCATCCAATCACTCCTGTCATGAAGATGTCTGGAATTCCAGTCTGCCACTGTATTGTTGGCTCCCGGAAAGTATTCTGCCTTAAAGAGAATGTCCCTGTCTGGACAAAAAAGCCAAGACTCCTTCGCTAGATCCGCTAGGGCTTTGGAGCGGGTTTCCTCCAGATGGTTTATGTAACGAACTGCAGATACATTGTCTATCAGAAGAAGGACAAAGCAATTCCTCGCATCCTTGAGGAGGCTCTTGAGTGCAAAGGAGCCCGCTAGCAGTTCAAGACAGTTTATATGCAGAGATTTTTCTGGAACTCACCACTTTCCTCCAGTGGAACCATGTCCTATCCTGGCCCCCCAACCCGCCGTACTGGCCTCGCACACTAGTACGATGTCCAGAGATGGAAAAAAGATTGCTTTGTCCTTCCAGGCAGTCATGTGATTGAGCCACCAGAGGAGCTCTAACGTTGCATCGGGAGACAAGTGTACCATCTGTGAATAAGATAGACTTTTGCGGGGAAGTCACCCCTTGAGGCGTTGCAAGGCCCTGTAATGTAGGGGTGCTGGATAGATAGCTTGAATGGAGGTGGAAAGCCTCCCCACTACCCTGGCTAGCAGCCTGAGGGAGACCCTCCCCTTCCTGAGGAGGAGGCAAATCTCCTTCTGAATTTTGGAGTGCCTGCTGTTCAGCATCAGAAGGATGCATTGCTTGGAATCTATACTGAAGCCCAGAAACAGGATACATTGTGTAGGCTGGAAAAAAGAGAGAATGTTAGATGTAGATGACCCTGGAGAATCATTAGCTTGGTGAAGCACCGCGGGCTGATGAGAGTCCGAATGGGAGAGAGACAAACTGCCAAATGAGACGTCCACATTGAAACTGGAGAAACTCTTGGTGAAGGGGGGCAGACCAGGACTACCAAGAACGCATCCTTGAGGTTTATTTTGACCATACAATCCGCAGGGAGAAGAGTGTTCCTGAAGAGGTGAATGCCTTCCATCTTGAAATGTTGATAAACTACGAATGAGTTGAGGGCTCATAGATTTATGACTGGGTGAAACCTCTCCTCGGGTTTTGGGACTAGAACAATTGTGTTGATATTGGGAGGCCCTGGAGGTGGCTGGGATTACTGCACCCTTGAAAATGAGAACCCGGACCTCCGCACCCATTAACCTTCGCTTGGCTTTCTCGAACAAGAGGGGAAGAGGAGAGGTGAGTTGGCAGGGAGGGGAATACAATTCTATTGAAACCCCTGCACTGTTTGCAATACCCAAGGATCTGAAGTAAGCTTCTCCCACAGAGGAAAGTACCTTGCCAACCTGCCCCCAAACCTTTGCGGCAAGAAACACTTAAAATATTTGGCAAAACCTGGAGCTGTTCTTGCTCAACCAGCACCTCTTCTGGCATGTCCTCTCCATTGAAACCTACTCTGGGGGTAGAAAGTGGTTTGGGCTCCTCGAGCAGAGGAGGAATGATGTGCACCTCTGGATGCATATTGGTTGGGACAGGTAGAACCCCAGGGGAAGCGGCCAGAAGAGCATGCTCTACCTTGTCCAGCCTCTCAAAAACCTTAGGGGTGAAAACAGTCCTAATGTTAGCCTGAGCCTTATCCAGGGCAATGAAAGTATGCACATAAGCAGATAGGTCCTTGATAAACCTTTCACCAAACAGGTTGCCCTGGGCTATCGGGCCTGCCTCTCCTTCTGCCATATCTGCCCATTTTGAATCAATGCGCTTAAGAAGAAACATGTGTCTTTCTTTGGAAATAGCGGCGTTGGTATTGCCGTGCAGGCAGACCACACTCTGCACCCAGCCCCGCAGAGCTTGATCATCGACAGGGGAATTAGACAGAGCAGCTTCTTTTGCTAATTCAAAAATCTGTGTTAAGGGGCCCAAAGTATCCAATAGCTTATCTTGGCAACTACGTAGGGCTTTGTCAACACCCTTCTTGTGGTCCTTCCCTTTCTGGGACAAGAATAACACCATAGGCTGGTCAGTGTCAGGGGTAAGTGCCACCTTGTCAGGGATAACTGGTCTAGGACATTCAGAACTGAGTTTGTTCCTATTCTCTTTGGTTAAGGGTGTCCTAATCCAATGGTGGAAAAAGGTAGAGACAACATTAGATGGGTACCACTCTGCGGACCTCGGGTGTTGGATGAGGGAGGTATCAAAGAACGGTACCCCACTGTTATCTAAAAAAGGGCCAGTAGCTCACTGGGATAGATCGATGGGGGTCCCCTTCTTCTTACGCCTCTAGGTGGGGGAATCTGAATCTTTAGGACTATCCTGTGAAGTCATGAGAATAGAAGGGGCATTAACAGGCAGCCCTGACTGAGGGCTTCCCCCATCCACCAACTTACTCTTTAGCGTCCTCCTAGAGGAATGACATTGACTTGGGGAACTGGAGGCAGGACTGAGTTGTCCTTCTAAATGTTTGGCCCTGGCAGAACACTTTTGAGGGGCATGCACCGCAAGGGAAGGGCGTGCTTCAGAATGACAGTGAAAATCTGAAATCTTATTGATAAATCTATCAAAAGCTGAGGCCAGGGTAGAGTTAAGGTTGTGAAGGGCAAAGTCCATAGAGTCTTGAATTGCTCTTGTCACTGAAGGAGGGGCAGAAAGGGACACCTCCCCAGACCTTTTAAAAGTAGTATCCCCCCAGACCTTTCACTTTTCTTTGAAGGCATCCCTGGGTACTGGCATCAGCTGAGTAAGGGCCCTCTGTTAAGGATTTCAATCGGGTGACACACACTGGACCAGGACCCTTTCCCTTGGCCTTGAATGTAGCGCGCAATTGGAATGATTTCTCTTCATTTTCTGCAAATTCAATTTGAGATGGCACAGAACTCATCTCACACCCCCTTTTACAAAACCCCCGGGTCACAATGGACCATGAACCAGGCCAGTTGACGGGAATTCAATATTTATTTATTTAACAATTCAAAGAAATCACACAAATTTTAATATTGGGCAGCAATCACCAATGGGGTGATAATTACAATGAAAATCACTGAAATACACTTGGTTAACCTTCTACCAGAACAGATCCAAAGCACAAATGAACAGGAACACTTTTAGGATAGATAGCACCCATGTTAAGGTTTCCCCCTCCAATGTTCCCTCAACCCACAATTACTCAAATTCTGAGTGGATAGAAACAAGCAGCAGATAGTCAGGGATATGAGGCAGCAAATAGAATCAAAATCTGACCTTCTCTCACAAAATAAGAGCTAGGGTTTCTTTGACGCATTGATTTTTGACATTTTGAAACCCAAAAGACAAGTGTTTTCCCGTGTGGCTGAAAGTGAAGCTTCTGTTAATTTCAAGTTCTGGCCTGACACAGCCTCTCATACAGGGATAATGCTTTCTTCTGCTAGAGCACAATCTGGATATGGATGTGGCATGGCGGGTCTTCATTGATAACAGCAATGTGATGTTGAATATATGAAAATAGCATCAGGGCAGCATCCTTTTCAATGTAAAATATTCCCTTTTCAATGGAAACTTTTAGTAAGCACCAGCGCCAGCACTGGCAACCTTTCTCAATCTGCTCTCTGTTCCAACTTGCCCAATAGTTAATTGGCAAGATGGTGCAGCCATCATTTTGTAGCTGCAAAACGCAGTTTTGATGCGGGCAATGATGCTCCAAGGAGCCAGCACAGCCATTTTTCTGTTAACTGCTGAAGTGCAACTTGATCATGAATGGGAATTCTGCTGAGAGGGTCAATGTATCCCACAAATCCCCCCCATTCTTCTGAAACTTGGTATCGAGGGAGAGTAGGGCAAAGTGGGCTTCATCAGTTGGAGTCCTTCCAGCAGGGAACGGTATGCCACGATCCTCCCGTTGTCTCTCGTTGGAGTGTAGAGCGACACCCACAGCTTTCTCTTAGGTCTTTTTTTGTGGTGTGGAGCGACACCCCCAGATATTCTTCGTTCTCTCCTTTCCAGGTCCACAGGGAGTTCCTCCTTGGTCTATAAAGGGCGCAGCCAGTATGATTCTATTTTATAAATAAGGACCGGTTACTACATTTTCCCACTGACTGCCTTCTAGGAAGGTTGAGAGCAGTGGGACACACATGCATTCAATTATTACAGTACTTAGATAATAAAGACAAATGATCACTCACAAGACACAGATAACTATTGTGGGAATGAATCCCTTTCGTCCTCACAATGAAGAAAATGCTCCCTGTTAAATAATTATACCTCTAAACCTACCTGTTCCCCCCTTGTTCTTCTTTTTCTGGTTCTCATTCTCCAGATGTCTTCTCTATTTAATTTTCTCTGGGCTCCTCATTTACCTGCAACGTGTGCCTAGGGTGACAACTTTTTAACTGATTAATATGGACCCATTTCTGTTCTGTCAGCTCTCCTTTGGGGATGCGGATTCTGTAGGGGACAGGTGAAATTCTATCTACAACATTTCTGCTCCTTGGTCTGGTTCCTTTGGACTACTGCAGGGACCGATTTTGTGCCCAGCGGAGGGTTCCGGGGCATTATTCACCCAGGCATTCCCAACGCCACCCACCAGTTCCTTTTCCCTGTTGTTGTCAACATGGTAGGAGCACCCATGCACATAAACTGTGGGCATTCCCTCACACTTGTTTTCTTCATAGACTTTGTGTGGGGAATTCAGGTACGCCTCCATGTTGTCCTGGGTTTTAAGACTTTCGTCCTCTAGACAGTTTTCTCTGGCACAATCATGCAAGTCAGCCAGACCTTGCGCGAGGGGCTCTTCTTGTTTTGGCCATATCTGACCTCCACAGGAAAGCCTTGCATTGACAGAATACAGGAAGTAATTCTGGAATGACTCACATTTCCGGCCCAGATTCTGTCACTTTTGAGGTTTTTCAGAGGCTGGTGTGGAGTCTCCAATAACATGTGTTCCGCCTGGAAGAATGGGCAGTAATTTTTCAATGCCGACACCATTGCCAGGATTGCCTTCTCACAATCGTTAATTTTTCCTCCACAGAGGATAAAGTCTTGCTTGCATAAGAGATGACTTTATTGACCTTGCCATGCTTTTTATATAATACTGCTGTCAAGCATGTATTTGAGAACCCTGTCAAAAAGAAGAACTCCTTGTTTTTGACAGGGTAAGCTAGACAAGGCGCTTGTGAAAGTCATCTTGTGAGTTGCTTTACTGTTTCAGCTTGTTCTGGACCCCACTTCCACTTAACCCCGCCCCTTCAACAGGTGGATCAGGGGTCTTGTGACCTCTGAGTAATCTTCAATTAACTTTCTACTGTAATTAATCAGTCCAAGGAGGCTTCTTAGCTCACGCAGAGTTGTGGGGTCTAATAGTTTTAGGAATGCTTCCACTTTCTTCTTCTGAGGACAGAGACCCTCAGGAGCTATTTAATGTCCCAAGAAGTTGACATGGGTCCTGCATCACTCTGCCTTTGGAAGGACAGATTTGCTCTGGCTACCCTCAACTGGGTCAGAACATAACGGATTTCCGCTACATGTTCCTCCACAGTTGAGCTTTTTTATCAGGACATCATCCACGTAGGCCAGGTTACCCCTTTCACAAAGTCCAGCATGGCCTTATGTAGGAAGATGTTGAATTTGTTGCTGGAGTTTATGTATCCGAAGGGAGTACGGGTCCACGTGTACTGCTGCCCCCTGAAGGTAAAGGCCAGCTTGTATTGGTCCTTCCTACTGACGGACACGGACCAGTACCGATTTGTCAGGTCAATGGCAGTGTATACCTTTGAGCCCTGGATCTGGGCCAGACCTTGGTCAATGTATGGGAGTGGCGATCGGGACATGTGGACCTGTTTATTTAGCTCCCTAAGCTCTGCACAGAGTATCCATTGGCCATTTGGTTTTAAATTCCCCAGCACCATATTATTAAAGGTGCTGTGGACTGGACGAATTATCCCAGGGGACTCAAGGTTTTTGATTATTTCCGTCAGGGACTCCATGGATGCGAGAGGCAAGCGATATTACTTGAAAAACACAGGAGTCAATCCAGGGTCCGTGGGGATTGTTGTAGTATAGATCTCAGTCTGGAAAGACGTCCGGTTTTGCTTTCTCAGCGGCCTCCTCCAGCTGGGTGGAGAGGTCTCTGGTTAGAGTATTGACCTGGACAGAGGGTTTCAGATAGGGGAGGCAGTCATTGTGGAGCTGGAATATCACCTTATCCTGCCTGATGTCACAGGTCACCTCTTCCTCCCCATAAGGGCAGGAAGAGTACATCAGGAAATTCCTCCCTTGCCTGGTGAAGATCCGGTCTGGTGCTAAGTCATTTTATTGTCTCAAAACAGTTATTGGGGATCGGTACTACCATTTCATTTCCTAGATCCATGGAAAAATGTCGGTCATCAACCACCATTCAAATTAGGGTGCATGCACTCCTGAGGTCGCTGTTATCCCCCACTATTGGAATGGTGTTGCGTTCTACTTTGAATAATGGTGTTGGGTTTAACCCCAACCCCTGCTGTTGGAGATGGGCATTGAGGTGTACATATGCATCAGGATTTAGCAGTTTCTGTCATCTTTTAATTTTTAATTCAAGTAGGAATTGACGGTTCCATCCTGCGATGGTGACTTGCTCTCCAATTTGAACTTTAACTGCATACGGCAGCAATTGGGCTGACCAAAATGCTTTTTCTGAATCATCAAAGTCCATGGGATTGCCTCCTAGTCGGGACCAGGCTTTGTAATTTATCAGGTGCAAATGAATGGCAAACCAATTGAGAATGTCACGGCCTAAATAGAATGCAGCAGGGACATCTCACACGACACAACAATTATGTTCTATGCTTTTGTTACCTATAGAGATTTTGAGCATACACCTGCTAGCCAGGAGATGTTTTGAATTGGGAGTTTCCAGGCCCATTTCCCATTATCAATCAATTGAAATGTGAGAAGGGTTGGATCTTTTGTTTTTTTCCGAACATGGCTTCACTGATGAAGCTCTTCCCATTGTTCACACACACTCGGGCGAGAACAGACTCCTTCAACTCATTTAACTGAATAGGGATGTACAACAGTTCTCTAACTTTCTGAATATCAGCTATACTTTGAGCTGGTTTCTCATCACTTATGACTCTAGAATTGGGATTTTCAGATTTTGAATCAGTATAAAATTTCAAAGTATTTCCTTCTAGTGTGGAATGTCACTTACAACTGGAAGGGAGGTTGATTTTCTGTAATGGAGAGGAGTTCCCATCACAGTTTGTTGTCCTACAGTAATTACTGTCAGGTTATTTGATTGTTCTGGAAATGTAACTCAATAAGATCAGATGTCGGTTCAACCTTGTGGCATGTGCCATTTAAACTAACATAGTTGACACTCTGTTTTAATTTTATTGACCTGTTAGTCTGAGTGCAGAGGACCTTGTTCACACAGTCTATTAGGGGGGACAACCTGCACAGGATGTCATTACCTAGTAGACGCGGGGGGGGGGGGTCATTACGAGTTTGAAGGTAGCCATGGTGCTGTTAGCACATGGCTGCCTCCAAAGTCGTGTCTGGGTTCTCTGAATGGGGAGTTATCGGGTCATACCAACCTTGGAGGACCTGGTAAACCCCCATTCAAAAAACCCTTCCCCATTCCCATTCGAGCCCCCATAGGGCTCAATGGCAATGGGGTGGGAGCTAATAATGGGCCCGTAAATTATGTGCCCGTTATTAGCTCCCTGGTCCCTTAGTGGCTCCCGCTGAGGACAGCTGGTTTTATCAGCCAGCCTTAGTGGGACCCGCAAAGGGACCTAAGAATGCGGCGGTGAGGGGTTAACGGCTCCGGCATCCTTACCAGTGCCATTAATCCCTTAACGCTGCACTCGTAATGACTCCCAGGGTGCTCCCTCTGGAGTCATGACTATGACCAGGTGTTTCACTTTGTGTCGCACAATTTTTATTTCCAAATCCGCAGTCCCACAACAGGAATTTACTTCCTGTCGATGTTCTGGAGTTGCCCAGGAAGAGGGGTGAGAGGGATCTGGTATCTCTCCCCCCTTCCTGAATTTAGCTGCTCAAAGGCCCTTTTTGACAGAAGAGTGGCTTGGGATCCACTGTCCACCAGTGCTGAAAATGTCCATGGCATAAAATCTCCCCTCCTTCTCCTCAAGCGGACAAAAGTAATGTGCATTCTGGGCAAGCTAGGTTGTCAATGTCTTTATTTTGGACTCTGACACGGTGGAGTTTTGGACAATTTTCTGTGTCGGAGTCTGGGAATCTGAAAATTTGGCATCCTGAAATAGTGGAGATTTTGGAATCCCCTGTTTTCCTTAGCTCAGTGCTGCCCCGCTTAATGGGTGGCAGTCACTACAACCATTTTGTGGGGAGGAACCCTCCATTACTATTTCTTTCTCAGGATGACAATTCTGGGGTTCAGGGATGGGTGATTCTGATTCAGTCCCCACACCCACTCAGTCTTCATTTAGATCTCTTGGTACTCATTTTTCTTTGGGAGGAGTTCCCCCGTCCCTGAAGGAGAAGATTTCTTTCCCAGAACTCTCTAAGGATTCTTCCCCTTCAAACTGAAGGACACTAACTTCCTCCACAAAAAGGGTAATTTTACTGTCTTTATTTCTCCTACCCACCCTCCGTCCCTGGGTTGCAGATTTTCGGGGCCAAAGGTTTTTTGTTCCGGTTCCTGGGTGTCCGAGGGCTTTTCAAGGGTGAGGAAGGAAGCTTCCTCTAGGGTTTTACATCCTCCTTCCCTCTGGTCCTCCTCCTCTGGAACCGGCATGCTGTCAGGGTTCATTTTTCTGGGGAGCCAGACCCTTGGTTTGAAGAGTTTTGAGCCACCATGTTCATCTGAGGGTTCTGCTGAGCCCTCAACATGCAACCCAAATCCTGTGTGAGGTTCTGGACCTGGCGCTCCAGTTGGGACACCTGTTCAGGCTGGTAAGGGGGTCTCTGTTCATATCTAGGTGGATCTCGGGAAGGGTAACTATCCCTTCTCCTGGAGCACCCAGGAGTTGTGGATTTTGGTAAGCCTCCATCCTTGGCCTCCCCTCTCCCGGATTGGGTTGTCTGGGCTCCTGGAAGCAGGGAAAGAAATGCGGGTTGTCCTGCATTTTGGCATTTTATGGATACCGGGAAAAGAAGCTTAACCCAGTATTTGGGAGATTACTGCCGTACTGGGGGAAGTTTGGAGGGAAGTTTCCGGGGGCAGTACTTACCTGATTGGATCCCACCCTTGGGCTGCGGGAGTCCATACATAACTCAAGATCAGTCAGTTGCCCTTGTATCTGGGACTGATATAATCAGGAGAGTTAGGGGTCGCATTGGTGGTATTGCCACCCTGACCGCCACCTGTTTGTGATTGGCCTGAAGGTCTTATTGGCCTCTGATTTTGCTGGTTTGGGATTGGTGCATTTTTAGGCTCCCCCATTTCTAGGTCCAAAATAGGGGCAACCTTTACCTCCGCCACATTAGCAGCAGCAAGGGTGTTGATTGGCTTGGAATTTTTAACCTGATTTTAATTTTCTGTAGGTTTTTGGACTTCATATATCTTAGTAGGCTGATCTATTACTCAGTCCCGAGATCTTTTATCATGGAAATCCCTCACCAACTGGGTCATAATGTATTTTGGGAGCACATGAAAGTAGGTAGTGATGCACTCTCTGCTATCCGTGCGCACCCTCTTGGTGGTTTGGGCAAAGGCGTGTTTTAATTCCTGCACAAACTTTTGTGGGACCTGATCTTCTCCACACTGTAGATTGTAGGTCGCTTTGCGAGCCTCTTGGGGCTTTCTATGGGTGGAGAAGTGCTTCAAGATGGCTGCCTTTTAGGTGGACCATCTTGAATGTTTTTGGTCTTCCAGTCCAGCAAAGAAGCTGGAATATTCTGGAGAGAATGTACATTTGGCATAATCTATACAGTTATGGCTATCTTTTATGTGAAATGTGTCTATCATATGTTCATAGAGTTCCAAATGCTCCCAGACAGAATATTTGCATTTTTATTTTACAGTGTCATGAAATTCCTGATGGCCTTGAACTGCTTAATGGGGTCTTTCACCAGGACTCTTTTTGGTTTATCGGCTTTCTTTTGCTGCACCACCCGAGTCCATTTGGCCCCAGGCTCAGAGGCACTGCTGTTTGAGGTTCCCTAATGATCATCTAGGCACTCCCTGATTCTGTGAACTTGGGAGGGGCTTGCAGAATGGTGGGGCCTAGTTTCTTCTCCCTTGTGGCGCACAGTAGAGTAGTCTTCTGACTCCTCCCTGTTTCCATGGTTGGCAGAGTACCCCCGACTGCCCTGATTGGGTTGGGGACTTCAAGATGATCTTTTGGGGCCTCTTTTCCTGTTGTTCTTGTGCAAATTGAAAAAACTGGTCCCTTTGTAGGTAGTGACTCTGCAGATCTAATTCCCCGATTTTCTCCTCATAGGAGGATTCCTGGTCACAGATATCAGCCATTATATTTTTGTATCTATACAGGGACGCCCTCCTATCAATTTCTGGGGTGCGCTGACCTGTCAGCTCCATCATGCTAGGCCTATTTAATTCTAATGGCCTCATGGTTTCTGGCTCATGTGAATCTGTAGCCATGAAGTCAGCAGTGCACAAAGTATTAAATGGGGTTGAGTCCCTTAGTCGAGAGGCCATCATACTATGATCAGGGGTTGCCCTGTCCCTCTCTACCTGTTTGGGTTCTCTCCAATTTGGGTTGAATCTAGTATACTCTTTATCGAACCTTGCTAGTTTCTCATTCTCAGCCCCTATCGCTTGATAATAGGCAAAGATCTCAGCCTTTGCTTGGCTACCAGAGCTTTACTGGCCTCTATGACCCTCTCTTCAACTGACACTTGCTTGTGGCGCCCATCTTTCTCCTCACTGGGGGCCTTTTTATCTCTTTGTGCTGCCTGTATAGTTTAGGAACACTGAGACAATTTTTGTTGCAGGAGACTTACCTCCTGAGTCTGTGCATTTTTAGTTTGGGTGTTCTCTTCCAGAGTACCTTCTACTCATCGGGTATGCTCCAATAACTTTCCATATTCTGTTTTGAGTTCATTTCGTTTCTGGAGGCCTAACTCACGTTCCTGGTAATCTGTTTTTAAATTGCTTACTTCCTGACGTAGGGCATCTTTCTCCTGATAAGGAGCCCCTCTGTTCAGCCAGGTCATCCCTTTGTTGCTAGATGGCATTTAGTTTCTGGCGTTCTTGATCAAAGTTTGTCTGGAGATGAAGTTCTCTATTTATTAATTCATTACTCTCCTCTTCCTATTTTGTTATCTGATCCTGTAAAGTGACTATTTGCTCTGCGCTGACGTTATTGTATATCACTTGTTTTAATTTCAGTTGCATCTCTTCCAAAGAGTCAACCTTTTCTTGACATTCCATTCTTAAGGCATTACATTGGGCCTCTTGGTCTACATTATTTTGTTGTTGGAGAGCCAAGTCCTCTTTTAATTTTTTTGTATAATTTCCAGTTTCTGCCTCTAAATCTTGGCTCTTTTGCAATTTTTGTTCCGCTAATTTTAGATCAGTCTGGATTTTAGTTAAGAGTTCAGATTGATTTTGCACAAGAGTTGTATTTTCTTCATGTTTTTCCTGCATCACTCCCAAATGGAGATACATGTAGGCCGTGATTGTGACAATTTTAATTTGCTCCTCTTTAATTTTCAGAGTCATGTACAACTCGCTCAAAGCTTGATGAAATAGGCCACCATCCTGCTGCATGTCCATGTTCATGTGTTGACCTGTTGCATCTTTTCTTCTAGCCAGACCTTTTCATCTTGCTCTGCCCATTCCCCTCTGACAAATAACCTGTGCAGAAGGTGCTCCATCGCCATATTTATCTCTACTGTGGTCATTTTGGAAAGTGTTCTTTCTTTATTAAGTTATTTATGTAAGGGTAATCTGTATTCTGTTGCTTTTTGTCTATTTTTGGGGTTGATTTAGTTTTAATTTTATACACGGGCCTGGTACTTAGGGTATTTGTTTTGGGGAGGTGCTTCTAGAGTGTAACCCAGTGTTCCAACCATACAAAGTATCACTGCCTTGCAGGTTAGTCTGCTGTGTTAAACTGCCATGGGTGGCAACACAAACCCAAATCCTGGACGAGCCCCCAATTTTGTTAAGGATTTCAGTCAGGCGACCCTTGCCCATAGCCTTGGATGTAGCACGACTGGAATGCTTTCTCTTTATTTTCAGACAATTCAATTTGAGATGGCATGCAACCCTTTTCACACCCCTTTTACAAATACCCCGGATCACAATGGACCATGAACCAGGTCGGTTGGTGCCAATGCAATATTTATTTATTTTAACATTCAAAGAAATCACACACATTTTAATATTGGGCAGGAATCACCAATGGGGTGATAATCACAATGGAAATCACTGAACTACACTTGGTTAACCTTCTACCAGAACAGATCCAAAGTGAAAATGAATAGGAGCACTTTTTCAATTAGGATAGATAGCACCCAAGTTAAGGTTTACCCCTGCAGGGTTCCCTCAACCCACAATTACTCGAATTCTGAGTGGATAGAAAGAAGAAGCAGGTAATCAGGGATATGAGGCAGCAAACAGAATCAAAATCCGGAAAAGAGGAAAACTGATTTTAAAGCCCTTTGCAATGGCATGAAATGACACTCCAAATTTGACAAATAATTTATTAATGTATGGTTAAATCAATGAAGCAAATATGATTTCTCACAATAGCAGGAAGGTATAAACACTAGCAACCACAAGGCAAGGGATCAACAAAAGTCATACAGTTCAACAAGCAAGTGGAAAGCAAAAATACGATGCAAAGTTGCATTTTACTCATTTGCAGTTTTAAATGTCAAAAATGGTTTCTATGAAAAACGGGTGAAATACTCGAAATCGGAATGAAGGTTTTGGGCTGACGAAAACATGCACATCACAGGGACAATATAAAAGTGAACTGATGTCTCTAGTTGAAGAATTGGATGAGATTTGCAAGATGAAAGGAGATTTGGTTTTGGAAAAATAAAGCCGTTAAAAAGAGAAAATCAGTTTGGAAAGAAAAATACAAAGTTTACTTATACTAGATTATCAAGATGATAGCGCTGCCCATGAAACAGGTTAAGCAGCCGGATTAACCCGCTCCATGTCACGTTTCTCTTTATGTGGAAATTACTTAAATTATTCAAAATATTACTAAGGAGTTACAAGATGGGGTGACTGAAAGAATGGCGCTAGCACTTTGGAATCAAGGACAGGATGCACAAAGAATTCTGACAGTTGAACACATTACCAAGGCATGGATAGGTTTCCTTAGAGAGTAGAACAAAGACAAAGTATCAAGATGGGGGATGCTATATGTTGCTATGAGATGTGGAAATACTTACAGTCCACGCCTGAGTTTGGAATTTTAGGACAGTCAACCGGGTTCTGGTCACTGCACAGCGTGCTTTCCTTACAGCAAACAGCTGGGCAATTCTGGTCACGGATGGCAACGGTACAGCTGGATGCCAGGGCTGCGGCAGGTGTGCAAGTAGTGGGCAAAAAGCCGGTTTGGTCACAGGATGCTGCCCAAAATGGTATTACAGCTTTTCCCTTTTGTTACTGGGGTTTTTAGTGGGATTTTTGGATGAAGACCTTGCTGAGATAGGGTCAGCTATGCGTTGGCCAGGCAGTAGAATCTGGAATCTGGCAAGATGAATGTAGAATATCAGAAAACACAGACACTGGAAATTCAGGAGAGAGTGTGTGACGAGAGTTCTGTCAGCCTCCCTTATTTATAAGACATGGTGACATCATAGGATCATATGGTGGGGCAGGCTTAGCTGGGCACGCCGCTAAACAACTGGATTGGTCAGGGGTGATGTTATCACCTTGCTGTCAACTGGTTGGATTCTTGGAGACATGACATCAGCTTTATCATGTGGCTTTACAATGCATAAGATCATCCCACAATTACTTTAGCTAACATCATTCTTCAAATAACTGACACATTTACTCAATTGTGGCCTTTTAACAAATTATCTAGGGAGATTACATATTTCACGCAGAGCATGACAGTCCAACGCTCTAGTTTATAAGACTTTGTTTCGTCCGTCTAATCATTTTTCGTCATTTTCAATGATAAATATTCGACCTAATATTCTATACGTTTATACATGGGTATAGATTATCATAAGGCATGTAAGCATTGAATTTCACAGTGGAATCATGTACACTTTTCTCAAAATATCCAATTCTCTGCCATTTCTGTTACCACTGTGGCAGGGAAGGCTACCACCACTCATTTAAAAGCCACAAAAATCACATTTAAACTGTTAAATGTTTACATTCCTTTTTTTGAAGTACTGTTGCAGAGATAAAAGTCTTAAATGTTTATTGATAAAATAGTCTTTTGAAACAAATGGTCAGCACTGCCTCCCAAATAATGGCATAGCTTACAGGGCTGCTCTTGAGTTGGCTTTGAAGCTCGCAGTAAAAGTTGCGAGGACATGTGAGTTCCGATTTCACACACATGTGTCCCAGAATCTCTATTGTATGAGGCCTCTGCACAGACAAAAGTCTGATGGGCATGGGATGTTTAGTGTTTTTGGTCCATTTAAAGTTTTCAAAGGTAGCAATTAGCATGCATGTGTTCTAGAATCTATTGTAGCTACTTCTTTCGGGAGTTAGGCCACTTCTGTTGTCCCTTGAGCCATGGCAGAAAACCTGTTTGGGCTGACTTCCACAGTGTAGCCACTGCCATTATTTCTTTATTTTATTTTGTTTTGAATCAGTGTCATGATGCCTACCTCCAAGGAGCCAGGCCGGGCCCAGCAACCCCAGAGGCAGACATCATTTTCCCCAGGGAAGTCTCAGCGGGCCCAAGTCGGGGCCCTTTGGACTCAGTCCTGGCGCCTTAGGCGCCAGGCTCATAGCGGACCCCAGTCCTGGCGCCTTAGGCGCCAGGCTCATAGAAGAGGATATGTGTTTAAGTGCTTGGGTGCACACTTACCTGATGCAGACCTTGCTGCTTCATCCAGGCCCTCTTGAGGCCTGAATGGGACTACTTTACCTGTAGGACTACTTCACCACCCGGGTGTGGTCGGGGAAGGATACATACCTGATTGGTGGAAGGATACATACCAGGAACTTCTTCCAAGGCTATTTAAACCCCACCCGAACAGCCACACGTGCTTCGCGTTGTTCTGCACCTAGCAGCTGGACGCTCACCGTGTCAGCTCCTGCATCCTGACTTCAGCCACGCCTGCCAGCACCCTGGAACACCTGCAAGGGGAGAAAGGAAGAGAATAGGAGAAGAAAAGCCTCACCTGCTAAATCTGCATCCCGGAGTCATTTCTCCAACGGCCCTGAAAAGGAAGACATCATTTTAAAGGCATTTTGTTTCGATTGCTGCAGCGCTGCATTTTACTCACCTTTGCAAGGCGCTTCCATCTTCAGCAGCGATCTTCCGGATTCAGCTACGCCCCGGCGCCTAGAGGAAAAAAGACAAGAACAAAGGTGAGAGGGAGAAAAGGAATAAGGAAAGCTCAGTTTCCTTTTAAGTCTTACCTGTTGGATTATTCCCACTGCATTTCGGGTCCTGCCGCTTCCTGGCATCTCCGGACCCCGGCCCCTATGGGGAAAAAAGACAAAGACATTGAATGAGCGAATGCAAAGACATTACCTGAGCGCTCATCCAGAACTGTTTCACTTCGGGTCGGCGCCATATCTCCGGCACTCTGAACCCCGGCCCCTAAGGGGAAAAAGACATAAGCATTAGCACTTGCTGCAATTAGACAACGAACATTATTATTACGCTTGAACTTTTCAACAGAACTTTTACAGCACCTTACCTGAACAGTCAAGCTTACCTGAACTCCCATCAATCCTCAATCCAGTGAAGTAACTGGGTTTCAACGCGCCCCTGCATCAGAAGCAGGATGGAGAGCTCATCCTTCCAAACCCTAAGGTGAGGCTTCACGGGGAATCGTGGAGGAGGTATCGTGGAGGGTTGGAAGGGAGTGGGAGGCTTTAGCATTGTTCCACAGTTGGTAATACTCCATTTTCACGCACAGGAGGGTATCCAACGAGCCAGGGAAGCCAGAATAGAGGGGCCCTTCCTGTCCATCTTTAGAGTTCTGCGCCTTCGACGCCGCGCCTCCGTGGGAACCAGGTGAGCGTTACAGAACGCGAAGCCTTACCACAATTTCCCACCTGGGCGCTTTGGAGACTTCCGAGACAGATCAGCTGGCCCATCTTTTAGGGGAATTACGGGCAGAAGTGCACTCAGCCCGCCAGGAGACTAATGCTCTCAGAAGGGAACTAATCCTATCCAAGGAAAGAACTGATGATCTGGCCAAAAGGTTATTGCAGTGCCAGGTAGAGCACACTCCTTTACCTGTTTCCGGAGATATTTCTACAAGAATGGGTTCGAATAACCCGGTACAAAACAATCTACCTGGACACATGCCTTTGGCCCCGCCGGAACGTTTTGCGGGGGATCCCAAGAAATATGCCGTTTTTATGAACCAATGCCGTTTACACTTTTTATGCAGGCCCGGGGCCTTCCCCAACGACCAGACCAAAGTAGCCTTTGTACTATCTTACCTCAGTGGCTGTGCTGCCGATTGGTCTATTCCATTGGTAAATCAGGATGATCCCATTCTCCGGGATTTCCAGGGCTTCCAGGCCAGCATGGAAAGATTGTTCGCTCGACACTCGCAGGGACAGGCCCTTGACAACGAACTGCTATCCTTACGACAAGGTAATCAGGATCTTTTGTCCTATATCGCCACCTTTAATAGACTAGTTGTGGAAACCGGATGGCCTGAAAATAAAAGGATCACATTGTTTCATCGAGGCCTGCGCGGAGAGCTTAAAGATGTTATAGCTCAGATAGTAGATCCACCCCAGGCCTGCGCAGACTACATAGACTTAGTGGTTCAACTTGATCACAGACTTCAAAATAGAAAAGCAGATCGGCTCAAGTATGAAACCAGAGTACCTATCAAGACCCACGTTAACTCCAAGAGTACTGACGTTTCCGAACCTATGCAAATTGGCAGTGTTAAAGGACCATTAACGCAGAAGGAACGAGAGAGAAGGCGACAAATGCAACTTTGTCTGTATTGCGGAACTTCCGGTCACTTTCTTCAAAGTTGTCCAGTTAAACCACCCAAGAAGGTGGTTGGAGCCACTGATAACGAGTTATTGACACCTGGTTCGGGAAACGACCTAGCCCGACAAGCGTAGGGGTCCGCTTGCCGAGCTTGAAAACAAACTCTTTGACCTTGCATTTTGTCATGCCAATGGTGCTTGTGAACCCAAAACAGCCTCAGCAGTTGCATGCTATAAAAGCATACATAGACAGTGGAGCTATTGGAAATTACATAGACCGTGAATTGGCTTCCAGGATTAAGCTTCCTCTCCGCCCGAAAGTAACCCAAGATGTAATTACTACAGTTGATGGAACCGAAATAGCCTCAGGGCCTGTAACGCATTCCACTGTTGAAATCACTCTGGTGGGTCAGGACGGACATCGGGAAGCAATCGTGTTTGATGTGATCAAGGCCCCACAATTTCAAGTACTTCTTGGTATCCCTTGGTTAGAAACACATAATCCGAGTATAGACTGGCGAGCAAAGAAGATAACTTTTCCTGATTGTGAACCAACCTGTTACCCAAGGAATCCAGCTATGGGTCTAGCCTCTGTAACTTCCACCCCTGTACAGCTACCATCTGAATACCAAGAATTCCAAGACGTTTTTCAGAAAGAGCAGGCTAACACCTTACCTCCCCATCGATCTTACGATTGCCAAATCGACTTGGTACCCAATGCACAACTACCTTGTAGTAGGATTTATGCTCTTACTGAACCTGAGAACCTGCATTTGCGCCAGTATTTGGATCAATACCTGGCCAATGGCTTCATTCGCCCATCAAAGTCACCAGTCTCTTCCACTTTGTTCTTCGTACCTAAAAAGGAAGGAGACCTTAGGGCCTGTATTGACTACCGCGCCCTAAATCAGATAACGATTAAGAATCGTTACCCTTTGCCCCTGATACCTGAGCTTATCGACCAAGTAAAAGATGCTCGTGTGTACACCAAGATAGATCGCCGAGGAGCTTACCACCTGGTACGTATAAAAGAGGGCGGCGAGTGGAAGACTGCATTCCGCACCAAATTTGGGCTCTTTGAATATCAAGTAATGCCCTTCGGTTTGTGCAACGCACCTGCCGCCTTTCAGTACTTCATGAATGATGTTCTTCGGGAACTTATCGATGTTTGTGTCATCGTTTATATTGACGACATCCTGGTGTATTCCTCCTCAGAATCTGATCACAGAAACCATGTTAGGGCAGTTCTTGAGAAATTGCGCCAGCACAAATTATTTGCCAAGCTCGAAAAATGCGTTTTTCATACCACAGAAGTGGAGTTTCTCGGATTCATCCTGACACCTCAAGGAATCCGAATGGACTCGCGGAAAGTGGACGCCATTCTCAAATGGCCATCTCCTAGCTCTGTGAAGGGAGTGCAAAGCATGCTTGGCTTTACCAATTTCTATCGAAGGTTCATCCCGGAATTTTCTCAAACTGTTCAACCCATCACAGCTCTCTTAAAGAAAAATAAACGCTTTGAATGGACTCTTGAGGCTGAACAAGCCTTTCATGACCTGAAAACCAAATTCACCTCTGCACCTGTATTGAAGCACCCACGCCCAGATCTCCCTTACATCGTGGAAACCGATGCATCCAGTTCGGCCATGGGAGCTGTCCTGTCGCAAAGAGACCCAGAAACTAACCAACTACACCCTGTAGCCTTTTGGTCCAGAAACTTCTCTCCACCTGAACTCAATTACGCAATTACCGACAAAGAACTACTGGCTATTAATTCAGCTTTCAAGGCTTGGCGTCACTATCTTCTCGGTGCAAGACACACCATCACCGTAATTACGGACCACAGAAATTTGCAGTATTTAAAGACGGCCAAAGCTCAATCTTCGCGACAACTCCGATGGGCTTTATTCTTTGCGGAATTTGATTTTGTAATTACCTATCGCCCTGGCTGCAAGAATGGTAAGGCAGATGCCTTATCCCGGATAGGCATGGAAGAACCCAATTTGAGTTTAGAACCTGTGCCAATCATACCGGAACAAAGAATTCTGGGCTTGACTTCATTGCAAACCATTGAGGACATCCAAGCTCAAGTAAAACAGCTTTTTGACTCTTCTGCCTTACTGGAATGGAGTCAAAAGGGTCCTCACTACACCGTTAAGGATGATTTACCCTACTTCCAAGAGCGGTTATTTCTGCCAAGTAAAGAATTGCAGGAACTTGTCATTACCCGTCATCATGAATCATTAATGGAAGGACACCCCGGTATCGCGAAAACAGAAGAAAAGATCAAACGCCACTTCTGGTGGCCTTCTTGGAGAAAAGACATAAAGTCATTTGTATTGTCTTGCGGAATCTGTGCCCAAAATAAGAGTCAAAAGAAAAGGCCAGGCGGCCTATTTCAACCTTTGGACATTCCACCAGCACCTTGGCACACCTTGTCAATGGACTTTATAACTGACCTGCCTCCTTGTGGTGGTTACAACACGATTCTCGTAATAGTGGATCTATTCTCAAAAATGGCCCATTTTATCCCTTTAAAAGGATTGCCGTCAGCTTCCACCTAGGCCAAGGAATTTATGGAAAATATAGTGCGGTTACATGGTTTCCCTTCCATATTAGTCTCTGACCGTGGAAGTCAATTTATCTCCCACTTTTGGAAGAAATGTTGCCAACTAGCACAAATAGACGTGCGGTTATCCACCAGCCACCACCCCCAGACCGACGGACAAACCGAGAGAACCAATCAGACTCTCGAGCAATATCTGCGGTGCATGTTACACCAATCCGAGTTAAATTGGAAAGACATCCTTTGGATTGCAGAATATGCATACAACAATTCAGTGCATTCTGGAACCAGACAGACTCCTTTTTATACCCTGTATGGTCACCATCCTCGGACCTCTGACCTAGATCCACCTCTGGCCCTGGAGATGCCTGCAGTAAATCACCTACATTCCACAATAACCCAAGCCTTCAAAGAAGCTACAACCCACTTACAGCAAGCCAAGAAAAAGTATAAAGAAAACGCTGATTTGCACCGAAGTAAAACTCCTCCTTACCAAGTAGGAGATCAGGTATGGCTAGCAACTAAAGATCTACCCCTCAAGGGTCAGCAAACTTTTAATCCCAGATTAATTGGGCCTTACCCCATCAAAGCTATTATCAACCCAGTGGCCTTTAAACTCGATTTACCATCCAACATGCGGATTCATCCTGTTTTTCACGCATCTCTTCTAAAACCAGCACAACCTGGAACCAGACTGTCTGAGCCCCCAGGCCCTGTCCAAATTGATGGAGAATTAGAATTCGAATTGAAAGACATTTTAGATTCCAAGATAGTTAAGTCGAAACTCTTCTATCTTGTTGATTGGAAAGGATATGGACCTCAGGAAAGATCTTGGGAACCCAGTAACTATGTTCACGCACCACGATTAATTCAACGATTCCATCGAAGATTCCCGCACAAACCAAAACCCCCGGAGGAAAAGACCTTGGGAGGGGCCCTGAGGGGGGGTACTGTCATGATGCCTACCTCCAAGGAGCCAGGCCGGGCCCAGCAACCCCAGAGGCAGACATCATTTTCCCCAGGGAAGTCTCAGCGGGCCCAAGTCGGGGCCCTTTGGACTCAGTCCTGGCGCCTTAGGCGCCAGGCTCATAGCGGATCTCAGTCTTGGCGCCTTAGGCGCCAGGCTCCTAGAAGAGGATATGTGTTTAAGTGCTTGGGTGCACACTTACCTGATGCAGACCTTGCTGCTTCATCCAGGCCCTCTTGAGGCCTGAATGGGACTACTTTACCTGTAGGACTACTTCACCACCCGGGTGTGGTCGGGGAAGGATACATACCTGCTTGGTGGAAGGATACATACCAGGAACTTCTTCCAAGGCTATTTAAACCCCACCCGAACAGCCACACGTGCTTCGCGTTGTTCTGCACCTAGCAGCTGGACGCTCACCGTGTCAGCTCCTGCATCCTGACTTCAGCCACGCCTGCCAGCACCCTGGAACACCTGCAAGGGGAGAAAGGAAGAGAATAGGAGAAGAAAAGCCCTTACCTGCTAAATCTGAATCCCAGAGTCATTTCTCCAACGGCCCTGAAAAGGAAGACATCATTTTAAAGGCATTTTGTTTCGATCGCTGCAGCGCTGCATTTTACTCACCTTTGCAAGGCGCTTCCATCTTCAGCAGCGATCTTCCAGATTCAGCTACGCCCCGGCGCCTAGAGGAAAAAAGACAAGAACAAAGGTGAGAGGGAGAAAAGGAATAAGGTAAGCTCAGTTTCCTTTTAAGTCTTACCTGTTGGATTATTCCCACTGCATTTCGGGTCCTGCCGCTTCCTGGCATCTCCGGACCCCGGCCCCTATGGGGAAAAAAGACAAAGACATTGAATGAGCGAATGCAAAGACATTACCTGAGCGCTCATCCAGAACTGTTTCACTTCGTGTCGGCGCCATATCTCCGGCACTCCGAACCCCGGCCCCTAAGGGGAAAAAGACATAAGCATTAGCGCTTGATGCAATTAGACAACGAAAATTATTATTAAGCTTGAACTTTTGAACAGAACTTTTACAGCACCTTACCTGAACAGTCAAGCTTACCTGAACTCCCATCAATCCTCATTCCAGTGAAGTAACTGGGTTTCAACGCGCCCCTGCATCAGAAGCAGGATGGAGAGCTCATCCTTCCAAACCCTAAGGTGAGGCTTCACGGGGAATCGTGGAGGAGGTATCGTGGAGGGTTGGAAGGGAGTGGGAGGCTTGAGCATTGTTCCACAGTTGGTAATACTCCCTTTTCACGCACAGGAGGGTATCCAACGAGCCAGGGAAGCCAGAATAGAGGGGCCCTTCCTGTCCATCTTCAGAGTTCTGCGCCTTCGACGCCGCGCCTCCGTGGGAACCAGGTGAGCGTTACAATCAGAAGCAAGCCTGTTGAATAAAACATCCCATATATGTTTCCCAGAAAACCCCCTTTACATTGCTAGGCAAGGACAAGGCCTTATTTAACGTTACACATTTAAAACAGGTATTTTTCTTCTTTGCAAAAAACAATTTTATATGTGTTGTAGCCTTCTGGGATGTCTCTTTTAAAAGGTTTGCTCTTCCACCAGACTTCCCAATATTGTTCTGCAGCCCCAGCCAGTTTCTTTTATACAGCAATATGTTCAAGACCTGATTCCACTGAAATTGACATATCCCCATTAAGCTAGGGTTTCTTTGAAGCATTGATTTTTGACATTTTGTAACCCAAAAGACAAGTGTTTTCCCATGCAGCTGAAAGTAAAGCTTCTGTTAATGTCCCATTTCTGGCCTGACACAGCCTGTCATGCAGGGATAATTTTTTTTTCTGCTAGAGCACAATCTGGATATGGATGGGCATGGCAGGGCCTCATTGATAACAGCAATGCAATGTTGAAAATATGATAATAGCATCAGGGCAGCATGCTTTTCAATGTAAAATATTCCCTTTTCCATTCGCTTCTTTTTGTTGCACACAAGAACACACACTGGCGGCCTTTCTCAGTGTGCTCTCTGTTCCAACTTGCCCAATAGCTGTTTGGCAAGGTGGTGCAGCCATCATTTGTAGCTGCAAAACGCAGTTTTGATGCGGGGCAATGGTGCTCCAAGGTGCCACTGCAGCCATTTTGCTGTTAACTGCTAAAGTGCAGCTTGATCATGAATGGAAATTCTGCTGAGTGGGTCAATGTACCCCACACCTCCACCCCTTTGGTTGCAACCATTATTAAATATGAAGCAAGTGTGACAACAGAAAAAACCTGAAAACACAAAAAAAGGACACAAATGTAATTATAATTTTCCCTAAAACACAGAGGAACGGCTGTGACATATTGAGTTACTGTAAATGTAGCATAGAAAAAGAACGCAGAGCAGGCACTGCCCAACAGTGCCTCCTGCTGAGGTGGGTAGGCTAATGAGTGCTGAGGAATGAGGGACGCACTATGATTTATATTAATGCCAGGCGTAGCTTGGAAGCCGAGCAGGCCAAGGGAAGTACCTTGTTACAATGAAAATACCAGGAGCAGCCTGGAAGCCGAGCAGGCCGCACTCAGAGGAAGCACATCTGACTTGGCAATCTCCCAAGAGAGAGAGTGGAGCTTCTCTGCACAAATGCTGTCAAGCTGGCACGCGTGCTTGCATCGGGGCCTTGAACAACTGTTCTGGAAGGCTGGGCCTCTGTGCAAGCGTGACCGCTTTAGGGGTGAATAAATTAACACAGCGGTCACCTGTGCATTGTGAAAGAAAACAGAAACAGTAACCTGAGAGAAAAATGAGGGCTAAAGCTGGTGCCTTGGTCGTGTAATACCGCACACTTTCCCCCCAGAGAATAACTGAGGGAGACTGTAAACAAAAAGCTACACTGTAATAGAATACAAAGATTGCTAGCTCTCAGACTGTTGAAGACACCAATTAGCAAAAAAAGTACACGACTGAAAAGAATGCACTTAGTTTTTGGTGCCAGCAGCAAAGAAAAAGGATATGATGTTCGAGAAAAGTACATATATGGGTGAGGGTATCTCCCTATTGGTTGCTAGCAGGACATGACCTGTCCTACATCTTGGTTTGGGATTCTTCCCTTCAGTATCATTGAGATACTGTTTTAAGTTTTAAGTTAAATAAACTTGTTTGTGTAAAAGTTTTACTTTGCTGCAGTGGTGTCAGTAAGTAAAGACTGTTATGTGTAATATGAAGCCTCCTGTCTTGACATATCATTTACAATGTTAATAAAATTACAATCTATCATCCTTGTAGGCGACAGGGCTAGAGCGCGTTTTGGGAGGGTGCAAGAGTTCTATCACATTACCACTTGATACCAAATGTATAATGCATGTCCAGTTGAACAGGGATGGGGGATATGGGGCACCATTTCAGAATGATGTTTGGGGGCCTTCTTGCCCACAGCTGGAAAAGCCCATCAGAGGCAGCTATGGGGTGTCTAGTTTATAATAGAGATATGGAAATACCATTAGCTAATAATGCAACAATAAAAAATATAATAAGAAAATACCACCAACCTCTCTGTGTTGCTGCATTTGTGCCAAAAATCTAGTTGGAAATAATTATGGGGTATGTTTATTGCCCGCTGTGCTGTCAAACAAAGAAAGGCAGCTAGTGGGATGTGACATACTAAATGTCCACTTATTAACAGCTCTCTTTGTCAGCAAAGTGCTAATGTAGACGAAACCTGAATAGAAAGGCAATGCCGCTGGATACGGTAAGGCCAGAGGGAGTGGATAGCATGAGGGCACCAGCAAAGACAGGCTGTAACGTGCATGCTGCAAAGCGCACATTTAATGCAGTGAATCAAAGAAGTATGTTGCGTTGTGATAAGATGCCAGCATGGGGGAAGCTGCTTGGGGCTGCCTGTTAGCTTGCGGCCCAGAAATATTTGGAAGGCCCTGGCACCGTCTCTTGTTTTACTTTACTGCCAGCTGCAGAATGACTAAAAAAGATTTTGCAAATCTTACTTGAACTGTTGATTTTTAGTTATTGGAATTTCTAAATGGCATTTAATGGGCTGAAGGGCACCAGGGTGAGGAGTGACTTCAGATACGATCGAAAAGGCTAGGTGTTTACAGGTAAAATATAGGTCTTCGAGGCTCGTAGATATTGTAAGGGCTTGCCCATATCATGTAAGCAGTCTTCCATAAACACAAAGCCTAATGGGAACATGGGGGCTGTCCCCACATGGATTACCTTGGGCTAAAAGCTTAACAGCAAGTCACAGGCTGCATAAAAGAGCACGTTTGTTCATTTTCTTTTGGAAAATTGTTGATTTTTATTCTGTAATTCTTTAGAGGTCGTACAAAGAGAGTAACACTATTTTTGTTCTGCCAGAGAAGCTAATCAACGCTGGTGTAATGTGTGACCTAAGTGAAAATCCCACAAGAATACTGCCCACTGCATTTTGAAAACGCTGAAGTTTCTGGTTGGACAATTTGACAAGAGCCAGATAGATGGAGTCACAGAAATCTAGTCAGGCCGAGGTATGGGCATTCATGAGTGCAACTAAAAGAGAGATGCTGGTTTAGGCTTTTGATAATGGGGCAACTAAATTGGCATATTTTCATTTTTTGAACTTGTAGGGAAAGATGCACATCTCTGGCACCTTAAGATGTATAGCTTCTTTACTGGGCTGGGCAGAGGACGTAATGGAAGGCAGGCAAGGATCTGAGTGTCCTAAATAGTCCTGTTGGCAAAAGCCCCTCCCTCTGACTGCTTTGGTTTGCCCACACACTGCGCCTAACCCCATCACTCACAACGTCTCATTGAAAGCCTTTCCCCCATGTGAAATGCAAAGAAACCTTCCTGGAACTCACCCCAGTTGTAACAGAATGCACGTGACCTCATGCGGGGAGGCTGATGGTATCTGCAAACATTGGTTGCTTCTACGGCGCTGGACAGTAGCATGCCCATTGGCTGCTCTTCTGCTCGTCCACAACAGCAACGGACCTACAATTAAAACACTCTTGAATTAAGAATGAATTAAAGCACTCAGGTCTAAGAGGGAGGCAAATCAAACGTGCTATTAATCAGTGCAGTGAGTATGACTTCTGTCAATGCCGCATGCTTCTCCTTGAAGGCATGGATCACACCTGCTAGGAAAGCCGGAAACTAAAGAGAAGGAGGTAGGTTTGAGGTAGAAAAGCAGATCTTCGGTGGAGTGGTGGGGTGTGGAGCAAGGGCCGGCAGCATAAACTCTTAGGTGGGGAAAGTCGATGCTCACCCCTCCTCGACCCGCTCCTTAAATGACAGTTTTCCCACAGCCAATTCTGCTCCATGCCCCCAACCAATCCCACAAAAAAGACCGCCGGCTCTGCCCCACCCCAACTACCCAGCACATCAGGCCGTTTCAGGTGCGACAACCGCATCACTCGGACTGCCCCAGAAGAAGCGGCTAAGTACACTGATGCCACCCCCCAGTCCAGGCGAGCCTCTCGAGATGCTGCCCGTCTGCCTCCTAATGGCTGTCACTACCGGCCCAAAATGGCAGCCCCTCCATTTTGGAGTGGGTTTGCCTCCAATAAAGCGATTTGAGGATTTACTGTACAGGATCCAGTAGAAAGGACATATATCTCCTTAAATGACTGACTATACTGGTACGGTTTCTAAAAGTACTTAGGGTTTGAAATTATAAAATGCAATAAATCCATAAAACAAAGCCCAACATTAGAGGATTCGCTAAACTTCACTTCATAACTTTACATAATTTGCTAGCACTTGCCCCCTCTTTCGAGGGACAATTTCTTTACTTTTACCTTCGTGAATGATGGCGAAATTCAGGCCCAGAAAGGAATTCCCAATCAAAGTGAGAGGGGAGGAAGGTCTGTGTTCCTCTCACCACTTTCAACTTAGTTAAATAAACCTTAGCTTGATTTTCAAACTGACTGGCTTCGAGTGGCCTGTGGCAGGATCAAGGCCAGGAAGTCTCTGACAAGAAGAATATGCCATGTGACTAGACGCATCACAAGTCTTCAGAATCATCATCCACAGTAGTGGCCCGCTTCTGTTTGCAGGCTGCTTGGAAAGAGGTAACCATTCTCATGAGATACGGATCACAGTGGCCAAGAAGATAAGATATGAACGGGCGTAGTAAGGTCTTCATTCCTCAGGCACTAAGCTAGGTCTGCTCCCTAGTAGTAGAAAGTGCTGCAGGCTTTCCACCTCACCAGGATAGCACTTACACCAGTTGTCCTCCCAAATGCTCCATCTTTCGTCTAGCTGGCCACTGACACATCTAGAGAATGTGTCTCCTGAGGCCTCAGCATAGTCCGAAGGTGAGCCTTTTGGCAGCAACCCGTTTTGTATATAAAACCCCCACAGTAGACAATTCAGTTTATCAAGAACATGCTTCATTTATCACTTATTCCTTTATTGTTATTATTATTATTATGGTATTTATTGAAAGCGGACCTAGCTTTGAGAAGCAACAGAGCACTTTACAGAGGTATACAGCCAATACAAATGCATAACAGAGCACTTTACAGAGGTAACAACAGAACAGATATACAGCGGGGGGTGGGACACAGAGTGACACAGAGGAGAGGTACAGATGTTCTGGTTGGCGGGGGTTGGGCGGCATTGAGCGAGTCAGGTGGCGCAAGGTGCAACGTGATACCCTAGGTGTTGAGGAGAGACTTCTTGAAGTGGTTGATCTCAAGTTCTTTTCTGAATTGTAGGAGCGTGGGGCGAGTCTGATGCAGATGGGGAGCAGGTGCCATAGTCTTGGGGCGTAGGCAGAGAAGGCTTGTTTTCTGGTCCTTTGCTTTTTGCATGGGCAAATTTCAAGTCTGTACGTCTCCTTGTTTCTGTTGGTGAGCAGTCTGCCGGAGATTCTGAGTTTCTCTGCATGGTAGCTGGGTGACTTGAGGGCTACTGCCTTATAGATGATGCAGCAAGGCTGTAAGGTGATTCCTGTGTAGCTGCGTAGAACCTTGAGGAGGTGTACAGCAGCGTGTAGGACACTTCTCAGGGGCACAAGGGAGGATGATAGGAGGCCTTCAAGGAGTGCATTGCACCAATCCAGGTGGAATCAGACCAGTGCTTGGATCTAAAGCCATCTGAAGGGAGGAGGGGCTTGACTTTTTGCAGGAGGGAGAGCTGATACCAAGCTGGCTGAGTTTTCTTAGCTATGTTTGTCTTGTAGGAGAGGTGTTTGTCGATGTGGAACCTGAGGTACTTGGCGCAGGAGGTGATCATGGGTGCTCAATGTAGGGTCTTTATAAGCACCTGGCGGTCTACTGTATCGAAAGCTACAGAGAGGTCAAGTAGAAACAGGCGGCAGGGATGGCCATTGTCAAGGATGTTGAGGACGTCGTCGACCGCCTGTATGGTTGCTATCTCCATTCTGCATCTGGGTCTGAATCGGATCAGTAGGTTTGGAGGAGAATGTTGATGTCGATGTGTTGCTGCAGTTGTGTGCCTACCGCTTTCTCAATGATCCTATCTAGGAAGGGAAGATTGGTGATGGGGCAATAGTTACCGCAGTTGTTGGGATCCAGAGTAGGTTTCTTTAGTCGAGGGAGTATTTGTCCTGTTTATAGGGTTGATGGGAAGGTGCTTTGAGTTGGGGAGCTGTTGATGATCTCAAGGTTGGGAAGGAAAGCTTCTGCAGGGAGGGTCTTCAGGATTGGATGCTGGGAGGATGTCATCTGTATAAGTTGTGGCTTTCAGGGCAGCCAGGGTTTCTACCAGATCGTTTATCGAGAGTGCCTTGAATGTTGTCCAGAGTGTGGCGTAGGAGGGTTGTGAGGTGGGTCTCTGGATGCAGAGCTGGCGTCTACATGCTGGCCAATCTTGCTGATTTTGTCGTGAAGGTGTTGATGACAGTGGATTTTTTTATGGATTGTGGTTTAGCAGGGTTGGGTAGCAGGTTGACGCACTGCTGACCACTTTGAAGAGGGCTCTGCTTTTGTTGTTGGCTTCTGCTATGGTATTGTGATAGTAGGAGGCCTTGGCTCTGTTGATTAATTGTCAGAGTTCCTTGAGGAGCACCCAGCCGGATGCAGCCTTGGAGCATTGCCAGGTTTTCTCTTGTTTCTCCGATGACTCTTTTCCTGAGGTTGAGTTCTTGCATTTACCAGAGTGCTGACAGTTTCAGTTTGCAGGTTTGTTGTTTCAGAGTTGTGTGCTGGTCAGTGGAGGCTGAGAGGGTGGCATTGAGTGCTTTCAGTAGAGTTGCAGTTTGGTTTGGGGTGTTCGGTCCATTTAAGGTGTAGGTTGGCAAGGACCTCTGTGAGAGCTTCCACTGGGAAGTTCTTGAAGGACCTGAAGGTTTGTCTGCTGGGTTTCCTCTGGGAGTGCTTGACTAGGGTGGAGTGCAGGATGTTGAAAGGCCTGGCGAGGTAGTCAGACCATTAAAGTAGGAGAGGGGAGCTGTAGTGGAGGGAAGACAGTGCAGTGATGATTAGGTCAAGGATGTTACCTTTCTTCTGTGTTGGGTCTTTCGTGTGCTATGAGAGGCTGAGGGTGTCGAGAGGTCTGAAGAGAGCTTCCTTCATCAATTTGGTGGCCTTGTTGCTGAGAGGTTGAAGTCACCAAGGAAGATGTTGTTGGTGTGCGTTAGTTACATGGTGGCGACCTGGTCGGTGAAGTCTATGATGAAGGCAGTGTTGGGTTTGGGTGGTCTGTAGATAAGATGGAAGGTGACTGTGTCCGTTGGGGAGAGCGGGAAGTGGCAGGAGAGGACTTGCAAGGAGCCAATGTTGTCAACGTCAAGTCTGGTGCAGGACCACCAGATCTTTTGTATGACGGCAAGGGCACTACCTGTCTTTTTAAGCCGTGCTCTGTGCTGGATGCTGTAGCCGTTGGGGACAAGGGTGTCTAGGATGTGGGTGTCAGCCAGGTCTCAGTGATGAAGATGGCATCAAGGTTGTGTGTAGTGAAGTTGTCGGCGATGTCTGCTGGATGGGTGATCGTTCAGCAGACATTGGCGAGCATCATCTCCCATGGTGTGGACGTTGAGGGGGTGTTGATGGGCTTGATGCTGATGTAGGTGAGGTTGCTGATTTGCGGAGTCCATGCCTTAGTGGACGGGTGATGTCATTGACGTTGGCATTGCCTGATGATGGTGGGGATGGCATGTGGGGATAAAGCGAGAAAACGCATGTTAGCTCGTGCTTACCTATTGTCTGAGCAGGTGTTCAGGCCCTGGGTCCTTTCCACCCGAACAGGTCCAAACAGGAATTGCCCTTTTTTTCGTTTGCCCTTCACTTCGGACCTCCCGGCGAGAGACCCCCTTGATCTAAGATTTAGGAGCAGAAATGAAGAGGCAGGGCTAAGAAGGTGGGTGGGGCTTACCTAGACCTAGATCCACTTGCACCTGATCACCAACTGCAACGGAAAGCGTCTGGATGGCTGCTTAAGTAGGGAAAAAGAGCAGGAAACCAGGAAGGTGCCAGCCGTTTAAGGTTATTGACTGGTGAGCGGGGCGTAGGCCAGGGGACCTAGATCCACTTGCACCTGTCTTCTCGACTTGTCTAGGCTTTAAAGATTTCAAAGAAGCTACACGTAAAAGCAATGAGGGATTTAGGAGATCAGGAATGTTCACTACATCCAGGGATTATAGTTTTCTCTTGAGCCCCTTCCGTGATGATTGAGCAGGTTAGGCGGCATTCCCTCTAAGCCTTGTAGTTGAGTGAACAATAAAATAAAGACACTATCTACTGGAAAGGTCCATGCGATAAAAAATAACTGAATGCGAGTCTCAGTGATGTAGAGTTTTATCTTCGGAGAAAACAATATGCCAAAAACATGTGCAAAGGAATAAGTAAAGCTATTATTTGGTCTCACTGACATTGTTTCATGGACCATACCTACATTTTAAAGCACTTGCTGTACAAACCATTTAGCAATTTAAATTTCATTCTGGACGTTTGAAAACACACATCCGTTTTTATAATCATGCATAAACAGATTACCACACGATCGTTAGCTATAATATACATTAAAAACTTTAATGATCAAAATGTAATCAAATATATTTAGGACGTCTATTTAACATAACACAAAAAACAGATTAGTTGGATTAGTAGGCATCAAACGAGCAAACACATTTAGATTTCTACAAAAATCAAACTATGGGTAGACCTGAAAACCTATTTCTAAAACCGAGGAGACTCTCACACTTATTATCCAATGTAGGTTCAGTTACTTTGGATCCCGGCTACTTGGTTGACTTGTAGGCCTTCTTACGGGAATGCAGGCGGTCGGAGAACAAATATGGGCGATCCTGTCCTGCAACTACCTTGTTAGTACGTTGTGTGACAATATGGGCAAAGCAAAGTGGATTCCCGAAGAAAACCCGCAATCAGGGGAAAAGCCAGCGACACAAAAACCCCACTTTGGTTAGTTGAATCAATCCGGTGGCGGGAAAAGAAGAAACTTTCGGAGTAACCCAGCGATTAGGACTATGGAGTATGAAGAGAGAGAGTTCAGCAGTCAAGGAGACACAGGCGGGAGCCAGGTTAGGAAGACCGGACAGCAACTGAGAGAACACAGGGAATGGAAGACAAAGAAAGCCAAACAAGAAAGGACAAGGCATAGGAAGGAAGAAAAGGAAAAAAAAAAACAGACAGCATCAGCTCAAGCAGGAGCTAGCACGAGGGTTGCAACGAGCCTGACCGGAATCATAGAGGAACTGAAGTAGAACACCAGGCACAGCCGGCGCCATGTTGGAAACGACTTGACCACTGCTGCCATTTCAGCAGATACATCGTGGCAATTGCTAATGGTCTCCTGCGTCTCCAGCGATGCCACAACGACCATCCGGTAGTTGTGACAGAGCCAAACCTATTTATTCAATCACTATTTGTGCCTCCTGTGATCTTATGTGCAAGCAATGTACACACCCAATCTGTTGGTACCTCAAATATGTGTAAACAATTTATTTCAGGATTTTTAAAATCATTAGCGTTCAAACTCTGTATTTCAGCCAGCAGATGGTGCTGGACAATATACTGCCCCTTTTTAATCGAAAACTGCCCACAGCTGGACATTGCAGTGCTGCCATTTTAGCACTTCGAGTTCTAGCACGGGGCTTTAGGTGCAGCTCCTATTCAGGAATGCCCTGTTGGCCGTGGCCAAAAGGGCACAGGCGGCCATTTGCACCGGGATAGCACTGCAAACAATAATATTCCGGCACAGAGACCTCTCTGGGCCGGGATGTTATTGTTTGCTTAAATATATTGTCATCTTAACTACTAATAAATGCAGTGCTGTGCATGACAGTATATTTAACCTCAACAGCACACGCTCAATACATTGAACCAGTCTAAATGGAAGCTGCGCCTAAGGCGATGTGGTGAGACGGCCGGAGCCTAAACGGATGTGCCGAAACAAGGTGTACCGAAAACAGCCTTCCTCAGGACATGTTAATCACATTGAATCGCTTCCCACGCTTGTTGTTGTTGATTTCACAATATGTCTCTAATATAAAAAAAATATTAAAATAAATGGGAACCAACTTTAGTCCATGTAATCTGCGCAGTTTTCAACCTTCCCGCATGTAATAACACAAGCACAGACTACTTCAAATTCATGTATGTATTAATCCATAGACTCGATGAGTTTGGCTTCCTCTTAATTAAAGAAACCGCATTCATGTTCTTTCAGAGTTTACTATGCACAATTGTAATACCAATGGGCTTTGCAGTAGTAAATGACTCACAACTTGTGCCAGAATGTTCATTCCCAACTGGTATGTCCACATAATAGGAGGTGCAGACAGAATTACTCTAAACTATGTCCTGCAATAAAAACAAAAACTTCTTAAGTTTAATATGCGCATTATAAGTGCAACTATCTACTAGTATTGCGTGAACCTTGCTAATGGCTCACACAGGCATTCACCTCATGGACCATTTATGAGTATGGGCACTCCACTAGAGAGGAACTATTCCTTACCACTGGAAAAAAAAAAGTATTCGTATTGTTTGTAAAGTGTCGAGTCTATTATCGCGAAAATGACAGCATCAATGCCGTGCCTCATCTTGTCTCCAATCAGCGATCCCAATGTACGATGTCGTGGGCAACATCGCCATGTCAAGTATTGTCGGTGATATTGGCTATAATTCAGGTTTATATCTCTGCATGGACTTGCACAGGTGACATAAGGGATGAAATAATGTCTACCTGACTAAGGGCCTCATTACACGGACGGCGGTAAGGGTTAACGGTCACCGTTAATGGCAACGGTGACCGTTAACCCTTACCGCCGTCCTACGAGGTCCCTTTGCGGGTTGGAGGATTTAACGCCTGCTTCTTGCAGGCGTTAAAATCCAACCCGCTAAGGGACCTCGGCGCTAATTACGGCACCGCAAAATTGCAGTGGCGTAATTAGCGCCTTCCCCATTTCCATAGAGCCCTATGGGGCAGAAATGGGAATGGGGAAGGGCAATGGCGGAAAGGGGATTTACCGCCCCTCCAACCTTGGAATGGGGGCGGTAAATCCCCTTTCCGCCAAGGCGGTGCCGGTATTTTACCGGCATGAGCCATGGCGCTAATAGCGCCATGGCTCACCGCCTACCGTGTAATAATCTGATATTTCTATACATCTAATTTAATTAATGACAGGTGTGGGACAAAAGAGCTCATGAGCTTTAACTTTGGAAATAACATTTTGCATACCTGCTTATTAAGATGTATTATTAATAATGAGTGGAGTAAAAATAATTATAATTTTAAGAGCATCATTAGGATAGATATTAGTTACTATAATCAATTCAAGTGACTCAAGTCCCACAATGCATTTGGTGGAGAAATGAAAGCTCAGATTGCTGGCGGGGATATTTTCAGAGGCCAACTACACTAAAGCCACCCTAAAGCCACCCTATGTTGTTACACTCATGTCAATTGCAGTAATTTTAGTGAGCCATAAAATAATGCCCTGGAGAACTCTGTGCAAAATAAAAGAATGTGAATTAAACTTGCCACTCTGAAATACAGAGGGCTGTACAATTCTCTAACAGTGTCTCTGCATTGGGAATGGGCATGAGCACAGTACTATCCCCACACACGTCCTTACCTTGAGACCCAGGCTTCCCTCTCAGCTCTTCCTCTTCTAAAAGGAAGGCGGCTTCCATTTTATGGGGGATGAAACATTGTCTCTGGAAACTAGAAGGTGGATGGCCTTTGGACCCCAATGTAGTGACAGATGTCATTAATCACGGGCATACTTTTCAAATACAAAGATCTGTGGTCATATGTATGCTTTAAGGCCCTCGTTCATAGAATTATTTGCGTGTAAAACAGGGATTTCCATGCCATTCTGCCCGCAAATCCCCATTCGTCAAACAGGGATTTGCAGGCAGAATGCCACGCAAACCTCGTTGTACACGCACATAATTCAATGAATCAGAGTCTAAATATGTTTTTTCTATTTATGTAAAGCAGTCAGGAGCTCTCATTAGTGCTGTTTGTCCTAGTCTGCTTTCTCAACTGAGTATTTCAAAAGAATGCAATGGGACATAATGTATATGGTTATTTTAGGCTTTGATATTGAAGACTATTTCAAATTCATGCATTTATTAATCCATAGACTCCATGAGTTTGGCTCCCTCTTAAATAAAGAAACCACATTCATGTTCTTTCAGAGCTTTCATGCATGTGTTTTGCTATGATTACAATATATAGTGATAATGATCATTAGAAAGGAATATTTTAAATTTGAAAAAAGTAGTTTACAATGTTTGTACAATTCAATCATTTCCTTGTTTATTAATAGCTTCTTCTGCCAAAAAAGAAAACGTTTTTGTCTCTGAAAAAATGTGTTTCCTTCTTGGAAATAGTCACACTCAGATTAAAACCAATTATTTGTTTCTCCTGTGAGTAACACAATAATGTTTAATTTGTCACTGTATGGATACCCACTGATAATTAACAAAAATAGAAGAAAAAAATGCAGCTGTAGAACTAGCAGCATGGACCCCTGGTCCCTTGCAAGGATTTAAAGAACACGAGTACCCCTTAAAATCTATTGATGTCTTCATCTCCATCAGCGTGAGCAATGTGCCCTCACTATGAAGGTGACATGTCTGTAGGGCACATTCGATGACAGTCTAAGGGCCTCATTACACGGACGGCGGTAAGGGTTTACCAGTACCGGTAAGGGTACCAGTGCCGGTAAACCCTTACCGCCTTACTACGAGGTCCCTTTGTGGGACCCTACCTTAACGGCTGGTTTTACCAGCCGTTAAGGATGGGATCCGCAAAGGGACCTTGGAGGTAATTACGGTACCGCAATTTGCGGTACCGTAATTACCGCCTTCCCCATTCCCATTGAGCCCTATGGGGGCAAAAATGGGAATGGGGAAGTGCCAAGGTGAATGGGGAATTACCGCCCCCACACACCTTGGAATAGGGCAGTAATTCCGCCATTCACCATGGTGGACTCGTTAAAATACAGGCGGCAACCATGGCGCAAATAGCGCTATGGTTACCGCCGTCCGTGTAATGAGGCCCTAAGTCTCTAAAACCAGGCTGTTCCCACCTAGGGGAATGCCTCTGGTAGTACTGCACTCGTTTTAATTTACCAGGAAAAAATGCAACACGCCCTCCCACTCACCTCCTTCAAGATAACTCTTTTTTTCAAGTCAACCTGCAGTCTTTAATGGTTTGGGTCTGGCTGTAGCAAATGAGAAGTGAGACATATGTTTGAGGAAGAAACGGTTGGAGAGGATGGCGCTCGTTGGGGCTGGAGCAATTACCTATCACACCCCCACAAGGAATCCTAATAAGATCTGCCGATTTGACTTAATGCTCTGAGTGGCGTTGTAACTGTACATCTCCTTAAATGAATGTGAAAGAATTGTGCATTCACACATTAAATTCAGTTCAATCCAATAACACTTTAATATAATTGTGACGTTTGCACCACTTGAGAACTCCCACATCACGTGGATGGGGACATGGAGTCACGGGAAGGGGAGGGGCAAGGGTTTGGGAGTAATAAAGACGTTGAGTTGCATCCTCCCGTGTCCGCCTCTTATTAGTGCTGGAGCATGTAAGAGGCTGTGTGGGTGGGCACATCATTAGAATCCAGGCTAGATTCTACACTGGCGACGAAGGCTGGCGATATCTCACGGTGCCGGTGCCTTCGTCCTCATGGCGGCGTGAGTGGTGAAGAAGGACAGCACGTGGAGTCGAAGGAGAAAGGGTGCAGTGGTCGTGCCCCTACACTACGGCGTGTGAAGAGCCCGGGGCAACGAAAGCCTGCGCGGAGCTACCTCCACCTAATGGAGGTGAGTGGAGTTAGTGCCCAGTCCTGCCCAACCTCCTTGTTTCAATGCACAGGCGTGTGATCTCAGTCTCTGCCTACGGAGGAACACTGAGGAAAGCGAGAGAAAAGTGAAACGGTTGCACACTGCGACACCTGATGATTGGAATCAGTCCGGTCCGGAAACATTCAACAAAACATTCAACAAAAATCATAAGTGCACGTTGGCGTGTACATCCCAGACCACGTGGCCCGCGCGGAGCAAAGAGGCAGGCTGGTCCGGAAACAATTTTGCACCGACATCAAGCACGTGTGGCACGAAACACACGACCACGTGGCCCATACAGAGACAACTGTGCAAGCTAAAGAGTGCACAGGAAGACATGCTCCACCATCCTCACCACGTGGCTGTGATCTTGCAAGTTGTCCACTACAACAATGTCACACAGCTTCAAACCAAGGCCAGTCAATACTGGGCACAAAAGGGACATAGCAAACACCATACTGAACTGTGTGCACCCATCTGGTCAAGGAAACGTAGAAAGAAGGGAGAGCGCTCACAAATCCAACCAGCAACATGTCAGGGTGTCAGGGGACGACACACGTCCCCCTCACACCAGCACCAGCTGTGCCTGCCAGAATGCATGACAGTCTTATCACCCAGCTACCTACACATTTCAATGTAACAGAATCCAGCAGCATAGGCCCTGCCTACAAGAGATGGATAAGGGACATTGAGATGTGCATCAAGGCCATCGGGCCTGCAGATGAAGAAAAGAAACACTGCCTCCTCACGCTGTCTATCGGCTCCAGCGTCAGAGACATCGTGGATGAGCTCCCCATGGACACAACAGAAACATATGCAACCATCAAATCGACCCTCACAGACTACTTCACCCCTCACACAAAAATGGAATACGAAAGTCTATGGACGCTTTTGTCATGCGGCTAAGTTTGAAGATGAAACACTGCAACTTCAACAACTACTCAAATGACGAGGTGTTGCAGTCACAAATCATAGTTGGCTGTGAATTTGCGGAATTCACAAAAAGACTATTACAGAAACCACACACATTAGAGGAAATCTTGCACCTCGCATGCTCAGACGCAGCCCTAGCATCCCAAGATGAAGGTCTGGGCGAATTCAAAATAACTCATGGTAAATGTGAGGGTATCAACAAGCTGGACATCGCAACCAAAGGTAACGGCAAGCCGTTCTGTTGCAGGTGCAGTTACAAATTTCTGCATGTGTGCCCAGCCTGTGGAGGAGACAATCATTTTGAAGCCGTATGCCGCATGTATCAGAGTCAAATGCGGGGTGAAGGGAGACCATCACAGGGCAAAGAAAGACTACTGCAAATTCCCCCCAGTGCACCCAGTCAAACATTCCAGCCTCCTCAGCGCAGACCCAGGGAAGAAAAGTTGCAGAGAAGACTGCATGATAGAACATCGAGTGACTGGCGTGACAACAAACCAACCCCATCAAGATCAAGGAGAAGACCCTGGAGATACATACGCTACTTGGTTAAACACTCACAATCAGACAGCAGGTTGAGCGCATCATCTGAAGATGACACAAGGAGGAGAGAGAAGCATTGAGAAGAACCAAGAAGGAAGGGATATCTATATGCCTTGGGCAACCCAACGGCAAAGGAACACAGCCCAACCCTCATCATTCAAGTAAACAAGATAGCTGCTGAGTTCCTAGTGGATACAGAAGCAACTGTCAATGTTATAAGTGAAGAGGTTTATGATAGCATACTGCAAGCTCCGCGCCTGCAACCAGCCAAAGTTCATATCTACCCACATGGATCAAAGACACCGTTACCATGCAAGGGGTACTTTATGGCATCATGCACGTAGAAAGGACAGACAAAGAGAGTCCCCAAGCACATACTTAAGGCCACCACAGAGAGCAGATGCATCCTAAGCTGCAAGGCAGCCATCGACATGGGCCTCATCCATGTATTGTACAGACAAATGGTTCACAAATACCTTGACCCAACAGCAAAAATTGAACAACAATTCTCAGCTCTGTTCAAGGGCCTTGGAAAACTAAAAGGACGACAGATCGAACTACACATTGACTGAGAGTTCCTCCTGTGGCTCAACACTATCGAGGAATCCCAATTAATATACAGAGACAAGTCAAAGAAGAACTCCTTAAACTCCTGGAGGCAAACATCTTTGAACCTGCAGAAGGGCCCACCCAATGGGTATCCTCTCTGTGCCAAAGAAAGACTCAACAAACATACACATATGTGTAGACATGCGTCGGCCGAATGAGGCCTTACTACGAGAACACCACCAAGCTCCCTGCATCACCGATATGGTACATCTGTTGAATGGCGCCACCATATTCTTCAAATTAGATCTCAACAAGGGATACCATCACTTAGAATTGAGCAAAAACTCCAGATACATCACCACGTTTGCCACCCATCTGGGGCTATACTGGTACAAGCGGCTCAGCTTCGGGGTCTCTTCATCTGCTGAAATGTTTCACTCCGAAATCCACAACGTCATAAAGCACATACCAAATTTCTTAAATTATAGCAATGACTTTTTAGTTTTCGGACAAGACCAGGAACAGCACAATAACACACTTACTTGAGTCTGCATGGCCTTAGAAGTGGCCCAACTCATGCTAAACAAAGACAAATCTGAATTCAGAAAGCAAATCCTTCAGTTCTTTGTGCAGATATTTTCATCAACTGGTATGACCCCAGATCCCGAAAAGGTACAGTGCTTACTGATGCAGAACCACCAAAAAACATATCAGACCTACGCTCATTCCTCGTGCTTGCTAGTTACTGCACCCGCTACATACAAGATTTTGCCTCCTTCAGCGAACCCCTCGGAGCACTAACAAAACAAAATGCCGAATTCACATGGACAAAGGAGTGTCAACAAGCATTCCAATCAATCAAATAACGCATATCAGATGTCAAGAATATGGCCTACTTCAACTCCCGGTGGGAAACATAGTTATTCATAGACGCCAGCCCGGTAGGCCTTGGCGCCATCCTGACGCAAATCGATGCAAAGGACAGCACCACAAGACACATTGTGTCATATACTAGCAGGAGCCTTTCTAAGACGGAACAGGCCTACTCACAGGCAGAAAAGGAGGGATTAGAAGTAGTGTGGGCCTTTGAACACTTCCACCTGTTTCTGTATGGTAAACCTTTAACAGTAGTCACCGACCATCAGGCACTGTTATTCATCTATTGCAATCCCTAGGCCAAGATGCCACAGAGAATTGCCAGGTGGGCATTAAGGTTACAGGACTACAGTTGCAACGTTGTGCACAGACCTGGTAAGGAGCACAACCCAGCAGACTTCCTGTTACATCATCCCTGCAAGGAGCCCCAGCCCACTCGCTCCATCGTGGATCAGTACATCCATTATATAGTACATGGTAACATACCCAAAGGTCTGGATCTGCATCAAATAGCACAAGAAACAAAAAACGACCAGGGACTACAAGTTATCCTCCGATACGTGGAAACAGTACACTGGAAACAGGCAAAACAGGCGGCGGAAAGCAAGGAAACGAAACAAGACATCAACTGCTTAATGGCCATCAATGACGAATTAACCAAGACAGATGAAGGACTACTGCTCAAAGGAACGAAACTAGTGATTCCCCGAATACTGCACTGCAAAGTGTTAGATCTAGCTCATGAAGGCCCAGAGGCATAGTATGCACAAAAAGGATGCTCATACTAAAGGTATTATTTCCCCACTTAGATTCCCAAGTGGAAGACCTCCTCAAGCACTGCCCCACATGTACGGTCATCAACCCACACACGCAGCTAGAACCCCTGTGCATAACAGAGCTTCTAGAAAAGGCTTGGGGCGAAATTGCAGTAGACGTTTCTGGACCCCAGGAAGGGGGTGAAAACTTCTTCATAGCCATAGACAAATGTTCCTGCTTCCCAGATTTACAACTTGTACCATCCATATCTGCGTACCACACCATCCGCGCACTTGACAGGATGTTCACCACGTACGGCATTCCAAACATCCTGAAGTCAGACAATGGACCTCCTTTCACAGGAGAAGACTTCAAAGTATTCTCAGAATACAATGGGTTTTACTCATCGTCAAATCACGCCATTGTGGGCGCAAGCAAATAGCACAGTAGAACGCTTTATGAGTAACATAAAGAGGAATGTGCAAATCGCTTGACTAACCAGGGAACCAGTAGAGAAGATACTAAACCAACTGCTGCAAGTCTATCGAAATACCCTGCACAGCACCACGCAGAAGACACCATCCGAGGTCATGTTCGGCAGAAATATATCAACAAGGTTACTTCATTCAACCAGCCCAGAAGAAAGATACAGGAGAGACAGTGAAATGTGAGAACAAGACTCCAGAAGGAAGGAGAACATGAAGAAGCGGGCTGATGAAGACAGAAGAGCAAGAGCCAATGACATGGAACTCGGAGATGTTGTCATAGCGCGACAACCACAAAGCAGAAAGATTATGGCTGCATTTGATAAGGAGCCCTTAACAGTAACCCATGTATCGGGGTCTCTCATCACAGCAGAAGGTGAGACGAAAAGCATCACCCGAAACTCCTCACACTTCAGACGAATGCTGGGCATCATCCCAGCTAACACTCACGCTTCAGAGACTACAATCACAGGGTGGGATCCAGCCTATGAAAGTGATGGAGAGGACTCATGTGATAAAGGAGCCCTGCCGCGTCAGGAAGACACTGAGGGCCACAGGCCCCTGAGCCCCCTGAAGCAGATCCCAGAGAGCTCTAAACCAACCTCAGAGATTGATTGAGGAAATTAACTAGAGACATTGTTGTGTTTAGTACTGGGTTGGGGGTGTGACGTTGTCACCTCTTGAGAACTCCCACATCACGTGGAAGGGGACATGGAGTCACAGGAACAGGAGGGGTGAGGGGCGGGAAGGGCAGTTACAGTTTGACAGTTGAGTAATAAAGACGTTGAGTTAAATCCTCCATGTCCACCTCTTATTACTGCTGGAGAATGCAAGAGGCCATGTGGGTGCGCACATCATTAGAATCCAGGCTAGATTCTACAATAAACAATTGGGGAAATCATATTCAAAATCAGTGTATCTTGATTTGCATTCTGTAAGAGGATTCAATTCAGCACTACAGCCAAGTCAACGCCTAGTCTAGAATACTGAATGAAAACCCTTATTGATATATCTTTATGTCCAGTTCATGCGTTCTGGATAACTACCCCTATATAACACCCCTCTCTTGGAATCCTCCTGACCCCACTGAGCCAAGAAGTAGTTCTGTTTTGCAAGTTAAAAGGTTTATTTGATAATTTAAACAATATATATATATCACACTTTAGAATAAATTAATAATTGAATATCACACTTAATCTGATATGATAAAGATTAGCAACGGAGAATCTGGCACTAGCACACTTCTTTATAATCACTAAGGAGTTGACATGAAATGGATAAGGTAGCACACTGGTAAATAGGGACAGAAGAATAATGTGGTAGAGAATGCTTTATAGATTTCAAATGGATGCAATGTTGAATGAAATGCAGTACAGAAAATACTCAATATGATTTCAACAAAACAATGTAATCACTTTTCTCTGGCAATTCACCCCCCCTTTTATGCAATGCAAGGAAATGGAAGGAAGGCACACAGTTCTCAGAAATGCAATCAAATGTGATTCAGTTCACCCCAGCAACTTAGACTACAGAAGTTTACAACACAGGCAAAATGCTTTGATATGTGCTGGCAATGGAGTGAAAATATGTTAAAATGCTTTTAATTCCCTCTAGCGGTTCAGGGTGAGTGGTATCTAGTTAATATTAGTCCAGGCTCACTCTAGCAATGATTCAGGGATAGTTTTTATGAGGCAAACGATTTTTCTTTAACGGAAGGCAAGCAGCAGCAGATTTTTACACGTGAAGAAATTTGCAAATCGCGGCAAAATTCACGAATGCGCCAGACGCGGTTACAAAGGAACTACAAGGACTATCACTATCGTTTTGGGGTCCTAAGACAGCTTAGGATCTCAGCTTCAGATGAAAGTTACTGCAAGTCTCTAAGACAAACGGTCGCAGAGATATGAGCGATTTTGTGAAGGTCGTTTTTCAGATTTGAAATTTTAAAGTTTCAAAAAGACAAGTGACAGCTAGCAACTAGAAAATGACAGGTGACAGCTTTGCAAATGACAGGTGACAGTTAGGAGGCAGTTCTACTTAGATTAAAATAGCTTGGATTATATTATTTTAACTAAGAGATTGGTTCTGCACAGTTTTCTAGGTACTCACACTATATTTAGAAATATGCCTCGCCACGGATCTGGTCAGGTTTTGGACTGGACTCCGGTTCAGCTCTTTGGTTCTGCTAACATTGGCCTGGGTCAGCTCTGCTCTCTCTCTCTGGGTACAGCACTGCTTCTGGATTCTGGAGATTGAGGGATTTGAAGTCTGGATCTCTGGATGTTGATGGAGGTAAAGTATGGAATTTTGGCAGAGCTTCCAGCTGCAAGTGGAAAATGAATCTCTATTTGGCTTGCACTATCTGCTTTTATGTGTTTTGCAAGTGGGTGTGTGTGCAGCATCACTAGACCCTACCCCTCTCCACTTGCCATTGGTCAAATTTCCATTTCTCACTTGATTGGGGAAGGAACTGTGAGTCAGAGCGATGTCATTTTATGGCTTGCAGAGAGGACACTCCCCTGTCAAATTGCACACAATCTATATTTGATAAAAAAAGACATATTTGCACAGGTACACATTTGTTTAAAATTACATGCACCCCTCACATATCACAGGAGGTATCCCCTGTTCAAACTTTGCTCTTCCTGGGGGCTTGCATTCAGAAATGGCAATATTTGCACCTTTTTAGTGGTTTTGCAACATCAGATTTTTCTCCATATTTGTACACATGTACACGGCCTATCCATACATACTCCAGTAAATTTTCATTTGTCTAACTTAAACACAGTGTCTGTAATATTAACAATTAGCGGGGTTTTGCCCCAGAACGTCACACAAATTGGAGTTTGGGCTTGAATTGAAGGTACATTTTTTAAATTAAGGCTCTCAAAGTTATACATTTCTGTCATTTGATTACAAAGAGTTATCAGTGTTTTTGTAAAATATATATTTTGCTTTCAAGTCAGTTCTCAGAGTGTTGGAGTCCGCCTCCAAGACTTGGGTGGGTCAGTCACATGTATCCTCTGGGCAGGCAGGCCTTTGTTGACAGGAAACAGTAAAAATCAACATATTCCTTTCAGAGGAGAGGGGCCATTGTGTGGTCTCTGGGAAGCTGAGATCAGGAGGCCAGGGAGCCACTTTGCATTTAATTAACAGAACCCTGTGATTTCCTGGCTTCTTGTGTTGAGTTCTGAAGTGTCAAGAGTTCTCAGGACAGGCAACCCCTTTGAACTTTTAATGGAATAAGACCCCTTTCTTTGCACTAGACAGTTTTGCAAGACAGCTCTCCTGTCAGAGTTTAGACCGCTAGCGCCACCCTCAGGATTTTGTGGTTACTGCATCCATCCTTGGGATTTTTTTAGATTGATTCATTTCAGCAAGTGATATTGCATGGAGTATATTGTCCATGTTCAGGACATGGCATTGGTGTGTTTCTGCAGTAAAGTAATTCTGTGCCCATGATTTTGCCATATTTGACATTCAAGAAAAATGAATTCCCAACAGTTATGGGTTTGCTTTTGGCAACCAGCATTGCCCCTCTGAACAATATAGGCAAAATGGGATTTTCCTGTGCATTTTCTGGGGAGCTCTGGCCATTATGATGTTTTCAATGCCAGTACTGCACAGTTTTGAGGTAGGGCTCGGATGCATGGGTAAATACATCCCACAAGCCCCCCTTCTTGCCGTGGCCATCTGATCCTTCACTGGTGGGACCCGCAAGATCTGGGATGTAGTTCTCATCTTCTTCCGGTAGATGGCACAGTTCAGCATCTTTTCCTCCATCCGGTACTGATCGATCGGTTCCCCTCGCCGGTCCTGATGGGAATATTGGGCGGTACCCCGGGCCCATTTTGTCTCTGCTCCCGGTCTCCGGATCGTCCTCCTTGGCCCGTCTCCAGGTTTTCTTTCTCCTAGGACGACAAAGGAAGAGCGGCAATACCTACTCATAGACGTGTTTCCACCACTGTTGAGATAGTGGGGCAGCATGTGCATTTCATCATAACGAAACATTACATTCTTATTTTGAAAAAAAAACAGTATAACTACGAGACAGTTTCATGCAAATCACAATATTTTAGAGACTAGATGGGGTATGTTTTATGATTGGAACTGAATTAGTCTGAGACAGTACCCGCTAGGATTCCAGAGGATTCCTCCAGTTGTTGCAGAGTGTGCCTGGGATGGCAACACTTCAACTGGTTTATGTGGACCCACTTGTCTTCCCCCGCTGCCAAAGGACCTTTGGGGATGTGGATTTTGTAGGCCACAGGGGAGATCTTGTCGATGATCTCAAAGGGTCCCTTCCATGTAGGCAAGAATTTCCGCTGTTTTGCCTGGTTTCTTTGGAAGTTGTATAGATAGCCCCGGTCCCCCACCTGATATTCCTTCCTGGAAGTCTTCAGGTCATAGTGGGTCTTCATGCTATCAGCCGATCTTTCTAGATTCCGCTGAGCGTAAGCAAAAGCATGTTGGAGGTGTTTCCTTAAATTCTCCACATACTCATGAGTTGTGGAGGCATTTACCAGTGTCTGCTCTTGGGTCCTGTAGAGCAAATGCTGAGGCAGCACCATCTTGCGCCCAGTCATCAACTCAAATGGTGACATTTTGGTTGCAGATGAAGGGGTAGATCTGATGGCCATTAGGACCAGAGGTAATCGGATATCCCAACTTGGCCCAGAATCTGCCACAAACTTCTTTAATATTCTCACAATGGTTCGGTTATATCTCTCTACCGCCCCAGAAGAAGCTGGCCTGTAAGCAATTTGCAACTTCCTTTTGACCCCCAGTATCTCCCACATCTTTGTCATTACTTCACTGGTGAAGTGGCTACCCCTGCCTGACTCAATCCTTTGAGGTAGACCAAAACGGGAAAAGATGTAGTTAATCATCAGGGCAGCTGCGGTTTCTGCCTTGCAATTTGGGGCTGGGAGACATTCCACCCACTTGGTAAACAAGCATGTGACAGTCAACATGTACTTATTCCCCCTAGCAGAGCGAATCACGGGGCCTACAAAGTCGATTTGTAAATCTGACCATGGCAGTGTCATCCCCCGCTTTTGGAGAGGCGCACGGTGTGTGAGGGATGATGGCTGAAATTGTGCGCACACAAGACACCCCTTCAAGTATTGGTCGAGGTCCTGCCCCATGTGTGGCCAGTATGAAACCTCTCTTAAGATTTCCAATGTTTTGTGAAACCCCCTATGACCGGCGGTGGCCGCATCATGGGCGTGACTTAACATCAGGCTTCGGAATGAGGTAGGAACCACCCACTGATCGTGGCCAGCTTTGGATTTCCTTACCAGCAAACCGTCTTGGATTCGGAACATTTTTGGACATTTCATCAACACTCTTAGGTCCTCTTTCCCAATGTAATCGGTATCCGTCAGGGGAAAGTTCTCAGGGTCCTCAAGGTGTTGGTAAAATTTACCAATTATTGGATCCCCCTTCTGAGCGGTAATCAAATCAGCATCAGGGGTCTCCTTACTCCATTGTGCAATTGAAAGGTCGTTGTGAGCATTTGTCTGGGACCTAGTGATAGCAGTGACCTGGATTTCCCCCAACAGGGACTCAATCTCAATTAGATCCCCTTGGATGGCTCCGGTTTTGGCAAGCTGATCAGCTAAGTCATTTCCTGTTTTATCTGGTCCCTCGACTTTGGAATGACCCTTGATCTTTTTCCAGTAGATGGTCATCCCATTCGAGGTGACCAGATCATCAATGTTTTGGATCAACTTCCCATGTTTCAAGGGTTTGTTATTAGCACATAACATGCCTCTGGTTTTCCAGTTAACCAGGTGCTCCACGAACCCGTTCCGTACATAATCCGAATCTGTGATTATGACCAGTTCGCGGAGTTGATGCTGGACAGCAGTGAGGATGGCCTGATGCACAGCCATCAATTCTGCCACCTGACTACTTTGGGGCCCAATTTTGTATCCGGCGGAGGGTTCTGGGGACTCATTCACCCATGCATTCCCTACGCCAGCCACCAGTTCTTTCTCCCCGTCGTTGTCAACATGGTAAGAGCATCCATCCACATAGACAGTGGGCATTCCCTCACACTTGTCCTCTTCAAAGACTTTGTGTGGGGAATTAAGGTATGCCTCCGTGTTGTCCTTTATTTTTAGACTTTCGTCCTCAAGACCGTTTTCTCTGGCACAATCATGCAAGTCAGCCAGACCTTGCGCGAGGGGACTCTTCTTGTTTTGGCCATATCTGACCTCCACAGGAAAGCCTTGCATTGACAGAATCCAGGAAGTAATTCGGGAATTACTCACATTTCCGGCCCGGATTCTGTCACTTTGGAGATATTGCAGAGGCTGGTGTGGAGTCTCCACTATGATGTGTTCCCCCTGGATAAACGGGCGGTAATTCTTCAATGACCACACCGTTGCCAGGAGTTCCTTCTCACAATCGTTGAATTTTTCCTCCACAGAGGATAAAGTTTTGCTCGCATAGGAGATTACTTTATTGACCTTGTCATGCTTTTGGTATAATACTGCTGTCAAGCACGTATTAGAGAACCCCGTCTCCAGGAAGAACTCCTTGTTTCTGACAGGGTAAGCTATGCAAGGTGCTTGTGAGAGGCTTCTCTTGAGTTGTCTTACTGCCTCGGCTTGTTCTGGACCCCATTCCCACTTGACCCCCCCCCCTCAGGAGATGAATCAGGGGTCTGGTGATCTCTGCGTAGCCCTCAATGAACTTTCTGCTGTAATTAGTCAGTCCAAGGAGGCTCCTTAGTTCCCGCAGAGTTGTGGGGTCTTTCAATTTTTGAAGTGCTTCCACTTTCTTTTCCTGGGGACAGAGACCCTGAGGAGTAATCTCATGCCCCAAGAAATTAACACGGGTTCTGCACCACTGTGCTTTTTGAAAGGAAAGTTTTGCTCCGGCGGCCCTCAACTGTGTCAGAACATAATGGATCTCCGCTATGTGTTCCTCCACAGATGAACTTTTGATGAGGACATCATCTACATAAGCCAGGTTACCCCTCGCACCCAGGTCGGGCATGGCCTTATGTAGGAAAATGTTGAACTCATTACCGGAGTTAAGGTATCCGAAGGGAGTCCGGGTCCATGTATACTGCTGGCCCCCAAAGGTAAAAGCCAGCTTGTATTGGTCCTCCCTACTGACCGGCACGGTCCAGTATCCATTGGTCAGGTCTATTGCATTGAATACCTGTGACCCCTGGATCTGGGCCAGCCCTTGGTCAATGTAGGGCAGAGGCCATTGGGAAGTGTGGACCCGTTTGTTGAGCTCCCTAAGGTCAGCACAGAGTCTCCACTGGCCGTTTGGCTTCAATATTCCCAGCACCGGATTATTGAAGGTGCTGTGGACTGGACGGATTATTCCCCTGGACTCAAGGTTCTTAATTATTTCAGTAAGGGACTCCATTGATGCAAGAGGCAAGCGATATTGCTTCACAAACACAGGAGTCATGCCAGGGTCCATGGGGATTGTTGTTGTGTGGATGTCGGTGCGACCACAGTCATATGAGTCTACCGCAAAGAGATCTTGGAAATCCAAGAAAACTTGTTTCAACTTTTGCTTTTGTTCCAGAGTCACACAGGCATCAGCTAGGTTGACTCTCTCTTCCACCATCTGCCTGAAGCCTGGAAAGACCTCTGGTTTGGCTATTTCAGCGGCCTCCTCCAGCTGGGTGGAGAAGTCCCTGGTCAGAGTGCTGATTTGGACTGGAGGCTTCAGGTGGGACAGGCAGCCCTCATGGACCTGGAAAATCACCTCATCCCTCCTGAAGTCACAAGTCACATCTTCCTTACCATAAGGGCAGGAAGTGTACACCAGGAAGTTCCCCCCATGCCGGGTAAAAATCCTGTCTGGTGTTGCGTTGTCATCACTGTCACTGTCAAAACAGTCCTTGGGGATTGGTCCTAACAGTTCATTTCCAAGGTCAATGGAGAAATGTCGGTCATCAACCGCCATTCCAATAATGGTGCCTGCGGCTAGAGTAATACTCTTTAAGTCGCTGTTATCCACCTCTATTAGAATGGTGTCATGTTCTATGTTGACTAATGGAGTTGGATTTACCCCCAACCCTTGCTGTTGGAGAGAAGCATTTAGATGTATGTAAGCATCAGGGTTTTTCAAATGTTGTCCTCTTTTAACTCTCACTTCCAGGGAGAATTGTCGGGTCCTTTCTGGGATGGTGACTTCCTCTTTAACCTGAATTTCAACTGCATAAGGTAGCAATTGAGCTGACCTAAATGCTTTTTCTGGATCATCAAAGCCCATGGGATTATCCGCTAATCGGGACCAAGCTTTGAAGTTTATTAGGTCCAAACTAATGGCAAAGCGATTGAGAATGTCACTGCCTAAGTAAAAGGCGGCAGGGACGTCTCGCACGACCCAACAATTGTGGACTATGCTCTTGTTGCCAATGGAGATTTTGAGCATACACCTGCTTGGCAGGAGATGTTTGGAATTAGGTACTTCCAGGTCCATTTCCCATTTGTCTATCAGTTTGAATGTGGGAATGGCTGGATCTTTTGGGAGTTGGCGAAACATGGCTTCGCTGATGAAGCTCTTACCATTGTTCACGCACACTCGAGCGAGAACAGAGTCCTTCCCATCATTTAACTGAACAGGGATGAACAACTGCTCTCCAATTTGCTGAATATCAGCCAAGCTCTGAGCTGATTTCACATCTTTCTGGACTATAGGAGTGGGAGTTTCAGATTGTGGATTAGTATAGAATTTCAGGGTGTTTCCTTCCAGCGTGGAGTACCACTTTAGACTGGAAGGAAGGTTGATTTTCAGAAATAGAGAGGACCCCCCATCACCAGTCTGTTGTCCTACTGCTATTACTGTCACGTCTGGAATTTGGCTATTCTGGAAGTGAAATTCTACTTGGTCAGATTTTTGTTCAACCATGTGGCAGGTGCCGTTTAAACTAACATGGTTGACACTCTGTTTTAATTTTATTGGTCGGCTAGTCTGGGTCCAGAGGACCTTGTTTACACAATCTATTAGGGGTGACAACCTTCTCAGGAGGTCATTCCACAGTAAACAAGGGGTGCCCTCTGGAGTCACAACTATGACTGGATGTTTCAACTTGTGTCACCCAATTTTAATGTCCAAGTCTGCCGTCCCCTCGACGGGAATTTCCTTCCCGTCAAAGTTCTGGAGTTGTCCAGGAAGTGAGGTGAGAGGAATTTGGTAATTCTCTCCCCTTCCTGCATTCAGTTCATCAAAGGCCCTTCTGGACAGAAGGGTAGCTTGAGATCCCATGTCCACCAGTGCCAAAATTGTCCCCTGCCCCTGTACTTGTACCGGGGTATAGTATCTTCCCTCCTTCTCCTCAAGGGGGCACAGATAATGCACATTTTTGGACAACTGGTGGGCTAACTTTCTGGTTTTGGACATCGCTAGCGAAGAGATTTGGGCAGAATTCTGTGGAGAGCCTTGGGAATCTGAAAGAAAAAGTTGGCAACTGGAGATCAGAGCCATTGTGGGTTCCCCTGGCTCCGGTTCCGGGCCGCCCCCCCCTTTTTGGAGGCAGTCACCAGGATGGGTTTGAACCAGGGGATTTTCTTGCTGTTGGTTCTGGGATGAGATGGTGGGCGGCGGTAGCTCAGTCTCCACATCTCCCCAGTCTGGATTTGCATCCCTAGGGACCCATTTTTCTTTGGGAGGAGCTCCCCCCTCTCTGTAGGAAAAGATCCTTTTCCCAGGATGCTCTGAGGATCCCTCTCCCTCAAATTGGAAGATCTGTACCTCCTCCTCAAACTGGGTCTGTTTGGGTCTTTTGTTTCTCTTACACCCCCTCTGCTCCTTAGGAGGCAGACTTTCAGGGGCAAGAGATTTTGTTTCCGGTTCCTGGGTTTCCAGGGGCTGTTTACAAGTGAGGAAGGAAGCTTCCTCCAAGGCTTTACACCCCCCTTCCCTTTGTGCCTCCTCCCTGGGAACCGGTGAGTTATCGGGGTGCTGCCCCCGTCATTGCTCTGGAGTACCAGGTCCAGAGTTTGGGGCATTCTGTGCCGGCATGCCCATCTGAGGGTTCTGCTGTGCCCTCAGTATTTGACCCAGATCCCGTGCCATATTTTGGACCTGGCGCTCTAACTGGGAAACCCGCTCAGGCTGATACGGGGCCCTGTTTTCTCCCCTGGGCTGATCCCGGGAAGGGTAGCTGTCCCTCCTCTGGTAATACCCCGGGTTGGGAAGATTTGGGTACCCCTCCACCCTTGGCCTCCCCTCTCCCGGATTCAGTGGTCTGGGCTCAGGGAATTGGGGAAAGAAGGGTGGATGATTTTGGGGCTGGAAATTGGGTGGATACCTGGGGAAAAAGTTCTGCCCAGGATTTGGAGAATTTCTGCCCTCCTGTGGGAAGTTGGGAGGGAAGTTCCCTGGGTTAGGTGCTTGGCTGGATCCCCCCCTTGGGCTGGAGGAGTCCACACATAACCCAGGATGGGTCTGTTTCCCTTGTAACGGGGGCTTACATAATCAGGAGAGCGAGGGACCCCATTTGTGGGGCTGCCTCCCTGGCTCCCTGTCTGTGACTGGCCCGAGGACATTCTGGGCCTAGCATTATTAGGTGCAGGTAGGTTTTTAGGCCCCCCATCTCCAAATCCAAAACGGGGGTGACCTTTACCTCTGCCACCTTGGCAGCAGCAGGGGTGTTGTTGACTTTGGGGTTTTTGGGCGCATTACTTTTGCTATCTACCGGTTTCTGCACCTCATAGATCCGGGTAGCCTGTTCAATGACCCAGTCTAAAGATCTTTTCTCGTGAAAATCCCTCACGAGCTGGGTCATTATGTATTTGGGCAAGGCATGAAAAAATGTATTAATGAATTCTCTACTGTCTGTGCGCACCCTTCTGGTGGTCTGCGCAAAAGCACGTTTCATTTCTTGCACAAATTCTTGTGGGGCCTGATCCTCCCCACATTGCAAATTGTAGGCTGCCTTGCGAGCCTCTTGAGGATTTCTGTGAACAGAAAAATGTTTTAAGATGGCCGCCCTATAGGTGGACCACCTGGAATGATTTTGGTCCTCCAGCCCTGCAAAGAAACTGGAGTACTCTGGGGAGAATGTCCACTTTACATATTGGATACAGCTTTGGCTGTCCTTCAAATGAAAAGTCTCCATCATTTGCTCATAGAGCTCCAAGTGTTCCCAAACAGAGTACTTGGCGTTCTTATGATAAGGCGTGATGACACTCCTGATTGCCTTAATCTGTTTCAATGGGTCCTTAATCAAGGCCCTTTTTGCCTTATTGGCCTTTTTGGTTCGGGTAACCCTTGTCCATTCATCTTCTGACTCAGAGGCACTGCTCCCAGAGGTTCCCGTCTATTCTGCCAGGTTTTCCCAGATTCTGCGAGCCTGGGAATGGCTGGCAGAATGTGGGGACCTGGTCTCCTGCGTCCTGTACCGCTCAGAGGAGTCTTCAGATCCCTCCTTGCTGCCAGGATTTGATGGGTACCCCCCCACTGACCTAACTGGGCAGAGGTTTTCAGGATGCCCTTAATGGGCCTACTCACCTGGGGTTCCCCATCAAATTGCACTGTGCTTGGGTGCCCATACCCGGATGCCCGCCCCTCCATTCCTGGGTGGTACTGGCCTATGAGCCCCATGCTTCTGGCTGGATAGTAATCTGCCATCCCTGTGGCCCTGTGCTCACGTGCGCCAGGGGACATGGGGGTGGCAGAGTCCAGGGACTGAGAGGTATGAGGGCCTCTGGTACTAGGGCTCCCTAGGTTATGCTCCGGAGTTTCCATTTCCCAGCAAACCTCATTTCTATCCGCCCCTGCTCCCTGTTGCAATGCAAGAGCCTGCATTTGTGCCTTCAGTTCCTCAGTTAAGGCCTTACTAGACTCTATCAGTCTCTCCTGCATCACTACCTGTTGTTGGAGCCGATCATTGTGTTGACAGAGGGCCTCATTTTCCCTCTGTGCTTCCTGGTTGGTCCTGGAGAACTGGGCCAGTCTTTGCTGCAGGAGGTTTCCCTCCTGAGTCCCATCCCTACTGGCCTGCTCCTTTCTTGCCAGAGCCTCTTCCACCCTTCTGGTGTGCTCTACCAAGTTCTGGTTTTCTTTTTGGAGGTCACCCAGCCCCTGGAGGGCCAGGTGATTTTCTTCAATTTCCTTTTTTAAGTGGCAGACTTCCTGGCCTAAAGTGTCTCTTTCCTGACTGAGAGCCTGCATCTGTGCTGCCAGGTCGTCCCTCTGCCGTTGAAAGGCACCAGCTTTTTGGCGCTCCTGATCAAACTCTGCCTGGGTATCCAGGTCTTTCAGAATTAGTTTGTTGTTCTCTGCCTTCACTCTATCTAGGTGGCCTTGCAGGGTGACTACCTGCTCAGCACATGCCCTATTGAAGTCTAGCTGTTGCTCCAGCTTTTTCTGGCTCTGCAGTAGGGAGTCCAAACCTTCTTGGTACTCCTTCTGCAAGGCCAGAAATCTGGTATCCTGTTCTGCCTTTTCCTGTTGCAGGATGTCCATATCCTCTTTTATTTTAATGATATACTGCCTACTATCATTTTCTGACTCCTGGCTCCCCTGCAGCCTCTGCTCAGAAGAGACCAGGTCAGATTGGACCTTCTCTAACGCCATCTGTTGCCTATTTGCCAGATTTTGGCTTTCAGCACATCTATCCTGCATGTCTCCCACATATAGGTACAGGTATGCCGCTATCCTAACAATCTTGTCGTGTTCATCTTTGGCCTTAGAGGCCATATATAGTTCACTCAGGGCCACATGTAATGGACCCTGATCTCTCCATGAGACTGACCCTGTTTCAGTGACCTGTCGCGTGATGGCCTGCAACCAGGCATCCTGGCCCTGCTCAGCCCATTCACCTCTCACAAATAGTTTAGTAAGAAGTGCTCTCTGGCTATTTTAATATCTACCAAGGTCGTCATTCTAGAGATTGGTCTCTGTCCTGACTTACAGAAGTTAGTATTTTATTTTTGCAGAACAGAACTTTTCTTGGAGTGTCCCTTTTGAGGAATGCTTCACAGCGTGATGCAGCGTGGTGATCCGACTGGATGTATGTATCCCGTCAGTTAGCACACTGTATTAAGCTGCACAAGTGGTATTCTAACCCAGAATCCCGGCTACGAGCCCCCAATTTGTTTAGAGGATTCAATTCAGCACTACAGCCAAGTCAACGCCTAGTCTAGAATACTGAATGAAAACCCTTATTGATATATCTTTATGTCCAGTTCATGCGTTCTGGATGACTACCCCTATATAACACCCCTCTCTTGGAATCCTCCTGACCCCACTGAGCCAAGAAGTAGTTCTGTTTTGCAAGTTAAAAGGTTTATTTGATAATTTAAACAATATATATATATATCACACTTTAGAATAAATTAATAATTGAATATCACACTTAATCTGATATGATAAAGATTAACAACGGAGAATCTGGCACTAGCACACTTCTTTATAATCACTAAGGAGTTGACATGAAATGGATAAGGTAGCACACTGGTAAATAGCGACAGAAGAATAATGTGGTAGAGAATGCTTTATAGATTTCAAATGGATGCAATGTTGAATGAAATGCAGTACAGAAAATACTCAATATGATTTCAACAAAACAATGTAATCACTTTTCTCTGGCAATTCACCCCCCCTTTTATGCAATGCAAGGAAATGGAAGGAAGGCACACAGTTCTCAGAAATGCAATCAAATGCGATTCAGTTCACCCCAGCAACTTAGACTACAGAAGTTTACAACACAGGCAAAATGCTTTGATATGTGCTGGCAATGGAGTGAAAATATGTTAAAATGCTTTTAATTCCCTCTAGCGGTTCAGGGTGAGTGGTATCTAGTTAATATTAGTCCAGGCTCACTCTAGCAATGATTCAGGGATAGTTTTTATGAGGCAAACGATTTTTCTTTAACGGAAGGCAAGCAGCAGCAGATTTTTACACGTGAAGAAATTTGCAAATCGCGGCAAAATTCGCGAATGCGCCAGACGCGATTACAGAGGAAGTACAAGGACTATCACTATCGTTTTGGGGTCCTAAGACAGCCTAGGACCTCAGCTTCCAGATGAAAGTTACTGCAAGTCTCTAAGACAAACGGTTGCGGAGATATGAGCGATTTTGTGAAGGTCGTTTTTCAGATTTGAAATTTTAAAGTTTCAAAAAGACAAGTGACAGCTAGCAACTAGAAAATGACAGGTGACAGCTTTGCAAATGACAGGTGACAGTTAGGAGGCAGTTCTACTTAGATTAAAATAGCTTGGATTATATTATTTTAACTAAGAGATTGGTTCTGCACAGTTTTCTAGGTACTCACACTATATTTAGAAATATGCCTCGCCACGGATCTGGTCAGGTTTTGGACTGGACTCCGGTTCAGCTCTTTGGTTCTGCTAACATTGGCCTGGGTCAGCTCTGCTCTCTCTCTCTGGGTACAGCACTGCTTCTGGATTCTGGAGATTGAGGGATTTGAAGTCTGGATCTCTGGATGTTGATGGAGGTAAAGTATGGAATTTTGGCAGAGCTTCCAGCTGTAAGTGGAAAATGAATCTCTATTTGGCTTGCACTATCTGCTTTTATGTGTTTTGCAAGTGGGTGTGTGTGCAGCATCACAAGACCCTACCCCTCTCCACTTGCCATTGGTCAAATTTCCATTTCTCACTTGATTGGGGAAGGAACTGTGAGTCAGAGTGATGCCATTTTATGGCTTGCAGAGAGGACACTCCCCTGTCAAATTGCACACAATCTATATTTGATAAAAAAGACATATTTGCACAGGTACACATTTGTTTAAAATTACATGCACCCCTCACATATCACAGGAGGTATCCCCTGTTCAAACTTTGCTCTTCCTGGGGGCTTGCATTCAGAAATGGCAATATTTGCACCTTTTTAGTGGTTTTGCAACATCAGATTTTTCTCCAGATTTGTACACATGTACACGGCCTGTCCATACATACTCCAGTAAATTTTCATTTGTCTAACTTAAACACAGTGTCTGTAATATTAACAATTAGCGGGGTTTTGCCCCAGAACGTCACACAAATTGGAGTTTGGGCTTGAATTGAAGGTACATTTTTTAAATTAAGGCTCTCAAAGTTATACATTTCTGTCATTTGATTACAAAGAGTTATCAGTGTTTTTGTAAAATATATATTTTGCTTTCAAGTCAGTTCTCAGAGTGTTGGAGTCCGCCTCCAAGACTTGGGTGGGTCAGTCACATGTATCCTCTGGGCAGGCAGGCCTTTGTTGACAGGAAACAGTAAAAATCAACATATTCCTTTCAGAGGAGAGGGGACATTGTGTGGTCTCTGGGAAGCTGAGATCAGGAGGCCAGGGAGCCACTTTGCATTTAATTAACAGAACCCTGTGATTTCCTGGCTTCTTGTGTTGAGTTCTGAAGTGTCAAGAGTTCTCAGGACAGGCAACCCCTTTGAACTTTTAATGGAATAAGACCTCTTTCTTTGCACTAGACAGTTTTGCAAGACAGCTCTCCTGTCAGAGTTTAGACCGCTAGCGCCACCCTCAGGATTTTGTGGTTACTGCATCCATCCTTGGGATTTTTTTAGATTGATTCATTTCAGCAAGTGATATTGCATGGAGTATATTGTCCATGTTCAGGACATGGCATTGGTGTGTTTCTGCAGTAAAGTAATTCTGTGCCCATGCTTTTGCCATATTTGACATTCAAGAAAAATGAATTCCCAACAGTTATGGGTTTGCTTTTGGCAACCAGCATTGCCCCTCTGAACAATATAGGCAAAATGGGATTTTCCTGTGCATTTTCTGGGGAGCTCTGGCCATTATGATGTTTTCAATGCCAGTACTGCACAGTTTTGAGGTAGGGCTCGGATGCATGGGTAAATACATCCCACAATTCTAAGTTATTCGATTGCTGCCCAAGTAATGATGTTTCAAATTAGAGAACTTCCCATGTCTGCCATGCCCCGGGACTGCTTAAATGTACTCCTACTCTTGTGTTGGCAGCCACTGTTAAATTGTATTCCTATGTTTATGTTGGTACCTTGTATTGGGTTTTGATTTTGGAAATCTGGTAACCGTACATATATATCCCCAGGCTCCCTGTCTCAGCCCCTCTTCTCATTTCCCACCACAAACAATTTCTAAAGCTCAGCATGCCTTTCCTGACCGCTACATCGCCGATCCTCAGCTCGTCCCGTTCTTCCCCCTCATTCCAGGATGTGTACCGGGAGAGGGGGATTTTAGCACAGATCTTGTACGAAAGCACATCTAGCTGGAGAGGAAGAGATAAGGAGAGGGAGTAAGTGAAGAGATGGAGAGAGAGAGATAGAGAGAGAGAGAGAGAGAGAGAGAGAGACAGGGGTGGACTGGGAACCAAAAGAGGCCATGGAAATCATTTTCAAAGTGGCCCCACCCAACACATTTTCAGCAAGCCCAATGCTTTTCCAATGAGAACATTTGGAAATACCTACCCAAAAGAGGCCAAGGGTGCAGAGGCCCATTGGGAAATCTCCAGAGTTCCCTATGGCCCAGTCCACCCCTGGGGAGAGAGAGAGAGAAAGAGAGAGAGAGAGAGAGAGAGCGAGAGAGGGTGTTAGAGGGGAGAGAGAGAGAAATGGAAATTGAGTGGGAGATAGAGGGAGCTGAGAGAGAGGTGGGGGGAGAGAGAGAGTCCTAGATGGGAAATGATGGGCCAAGAACAACCAGTTCATCATTAAATTTGCCAGAGAAAGAAATAACCCTATCACCATTAATAATACATGTTAACATGGGGTATGGTAAATGTTGTTCCCATGAGCAAATGTTACATCACTGATCCTCTCTTTTCATTATTCTTGTTATTCTGGTCAGTTATATGGTCCTTATTAAATTGCTGAAATACAAAAAATAAAAAGTATCAGTGATTGACCCAGTGTTTGTGGGTGCTCACCTCTCCCCAAGGTGGTGTGTTCCAACATTTAGTCAACAGGCACGCTGGCTTTGGTATGTGCCAGAACCCTTATGCCCCCGGCAGCTTTGTGTTTATGTGTGTTGTGGATAGGGCATGCACCTGTAGTCGTTTCGAGCCCTGTTTCGAGCCCTGTTGGATGACAAGTAGAAAACAAGTGGCGAAACGACAGAGAGCATCTCACACAAACCTTATCAGACCTGTATGGGGGATATTTTGGGGTCAAATTAGTGGTGATATGGTTCGATAAAAGTGCCATTTTGGAAAATAAAAAGAGTGACACATCCAAATGTCGCTCTCAATTGACATGACACACTAGGGCCATCAATACAAATGTAACCATCAGCCAATAAAGATGCAACATACACCACCCATTTAACTTACACCACCCATTTAAGGAACACCGTCAAACTTTCCTCAACGGGCATAGCATCCCTCAGCAAAGTCCCACAGATCAGGTGATGAGACAACACTCTGTGAATTTGTGCTGGCCACTAGTGTTTCAGGTAAACACACAAGAGTGTCTGCATGCACACCTGATAGGCGCAGAACCTATATGAACTGAATGGCAGTATTGTCAATCCGGATCCTGCTGCAAGACTTTTAAGTATGCATACTGTGAGATCAAAGCACTCTTGGATTGCCAAGCTTTGTCAGCACCCTTCTCTAAGCACACGTTTGATAAGCAGAAATCTGCATCCAGGGGTATGGACTAGCGCCGTGGAAGATGGCCGCATAGAACCATCGCTCTGGCTCACCTCATCACATTAATGGCATTTCTTAATCTTTCCAGTTTGGTCTCCTGTCTCGTTCCTGCTCCGGAGGTGTTGCTTTACTAGGATTTATCTTTTTTGCAGCCGCGACTTCATTTTGTCCACATGTGGGCTGGTGCGCAGTTCCACAACACCGGGACGCCTGCTCCCCTCGGCTGTGGCCGCCCTGCACGAGGAAACTCCTGGCGTCCTACTTAACGCAGTGCGCCGGGGCAGGCCTTGGTGGCTCCTCCTCCACAACAGCACAACCACTTGCGAACTTCGGGCTGCCTTTCACATGCGCCCCCGAGTTAAGTGTTCCTTACGTTGTCCAGAGGTCTAAAATGTTGGCAACCTTCACCTCCGCCACCTTAGCAGCAGTGGGGGTGTTGGTTGTTTTTTTTTTCTTTTTTACCTGGCTTTTATTTTCAGCAGGTTTTTGGACCTCATAGATGCGGGTAGCCTGCTCTATTACCCAGTCCAGGGTCCTTTTATCATGAAAATCCCTCACCAGCTGGGTCATGATATGTTTTGGAAGTGCATGAAAGTAGGTAGTTATAAACTCTCTGCTATCTGTGCACACCCTCCTGGTGGTGTGTGCAAAGGAGCGTTTTAGCTCCTGCATAAATTCTCGTGGAGCCTGGTCTTCTCCGCATTGCAAATTGTAGGCCGCTCTGCGAGCCTCTTGGGGGTTTCTGTGGGCGGAAAAGTGTTTCAAGATGGCTACCCCATAGGTGGACCATCTTGAATGGTTTTGGTCTTCCAGTCCAGCAAAGAAGCTGAAGTACTCTGGAGAGAACGTCCATTTGGCAAAATCTATGCAATTCCGCCAATCTTTAAGGTGAAAAGTGTCCATCATTTGTTCATAGAGTTCCAAATGCTCCCAAACAGAATATTTTGTGTTTTTTGTGGTACAGTGTTATGAACCTCCTAATGGCCTTGATCTGTCTAATGGGGTCTTTCACCAGAACTCTTTTAAATTTATTTGCCTTCTTTTGCCGCTTCACCTGAGTCCACTCGTCCTCAGACTCAGAGGCGCTACTGTTTGAGGTCCCCTCATGATCTTCTAGGCGCTCCCTGATTCTGTGAGCTTGAGAGGGGCTCGCAGAATGGTGGGGCCCAGTTTCTTCTCCCCTGGTGGGGCCCAGTAGTCTTCTGACTACTTCCTGCTTCCAGGGTTAAAATAGAGTGCACTGAATGTGATATCATCCACGTGAAACTGACCTCAAACCCTAACTATAGTTTTAATTTGGTTTTACTTTACCGCCCGGCAGGAGAAGTATGTGATTTCAATGATGACTTAGTCAAGCTGATTGCACCGATGTTGACTACGAATTCAGGGCTGGTAATACTGGGTGACTTCAACTTTGGCAGACAAAAAAGCACTGCTTTTGGAAAAAATGATGAGTACTCATCATATTACCTATCATAATACTGAACCAACGCATAATAAAGGACACATTCTTGATTGGGTCGGAGGGGGAAATGTCTAGTTTGGGCCTATCTTTACTTCTCCATGTATCTGGTCATATCATTGTTTCCTGACATGTAGCCTTGGATTACCAGTTAAATCCGTAAGAGTGCACGCCAAAGCACACACGGTTAAATCACAGAATTTTAAGAATATCACGTCTGATATCTTAACAACTAGCATGGAATTACTCTTAAGTACAACGGACGATTTAGACGATCCTGAGAGACTCATAAAAGTTTTAAATGATGTCATGTTAGAAATGCTAGATAAACATGCACCCATGAAGGATAAAAGTGTTAAAGATCTGCCCAATCGTCATAAGTGGTTTTCGCCCGCACTAGCTGAACTTAAAATCGCTAAAAGGCAAGCTGAACACTCTTGGCATAAAAAAAATGAATGATAATTGGCTGGCTTGGAAACACATTGAAAAACGTTATAGAGTGATGACTACAGAAGCCAAGAAATCCTTCTATGACGCTCAAATAAACCAAGCTGGAGATAAAACAAAAGAACTCTTCCGCCTTTCAGGTTATGGGAAAAACCCACTGTTTGTAATCCCTCGATTAAACCCACTATAGATGACTGTAGCAGAGTACAGAGGGCTTTTGCAAACAAACTGCTGAAGGCACAAAAGAAAATTGAGCAGGAAATACTAATTTCCCCTCTGTCAAATCCCCCGTTTACACTTAAAATGCCTAAAACAGGTAAATTTTTTAGTACCCCAGGTAATATTTATTTAGCAGAACCAAACTTAGCTGAAACATTGTTGCTATTGAAAGATATGCATCCCACAAATTGTCCTGGGGAAATTTTCCCCTCAAAATATATACTGGAGCATCAAGAACTGTTTGCCCCATCTCTATGCCGGTTCATAAAGACCTCTTTTCTTACAGGTTCTATTCCTCATTCTATTAAAAATGTGGCTGTTACCCCCTGATAAAAAAACAGGTCTGGATCCATCAGATGCAACTAATTTAAGACCTATCACAAATACGTTATATTTCCTTAAACTTATAGATAAGGCAGAGACCACACAGTTACAAGCCTACGTATTAAACTCCGGCATATTACATGTGAAGCAATCGGGTTTTTGAAGTTTCCATGGAGCGGAGACAGCTTTATTGGATCTTCAGACATACATGTTGGGTTAACTGGAACATAGCAAGTCGGGGTTGCTGATGTTATTAGATCTATCGGCAGCCTTCGACTTGTTAGACCACAAGATGTTGCTCAACAGAATGGCGTCGGTAGGTGGACTTTCCAAAAAGTCAATTTCTTGGCTCAGATCTTTTCTGGAGGGTTGCCAGTCTCTTGTCCACTGGGGTGACTGTGCTTCTGAGCCACAGACTATCACATGTGGAGTCCCCCAGGGAGCATGTCTCTCTCCTCTTCTGTTCAATATTTACATTCTTCCCTTATGTATCAAGTTAGAATCGTTGGGGATCTTTTTCTGTAAATATGCAGATGATTTCCGACTAGTCTTGAACATAACTGGGAACTATGAGGTTGACCAACAAACATTAGCCGAAGCATATGAAGTCATAAAACAATGGATGTCAACTAATTGGCTCTGTTTGAATGTTGCGAAAACGGAGCTGATGCTCTTCGGCTCCCAGCATGCCCAACTCAAACTAATCCCAGATTATAATTGTTTTATGATAGAAGGTGCTAAAATCAAAACCGTAAAGAAAGTTAAGACTTTGGGTACCTATATGGAGGAAAGTCTGGATAGTGAGGCACATGTTACTGCCATCACTACAAATACGAATTACCACCTAAAGGTTTTGAGACAAGTAGCCCCGTTGATTTCGGTAGAAAATTGAATAAAACTTGTGAGAGCAGTAATACTACCTCGCATAGACTATTGCAATCCACTGTTGGGTGGAGCTAATAAAGCTGACATCCAACAGTTGCAGAAGATACAAAATGCAGCTGTTAGAATCGTTTTCCAGATGAAAAGCTCGGAACCCACCAGTGCGGCCAGAAGAAAACTTCACTGGCTTCCAGTGGCAGCTTGTATCCAATTTAAAATACTTACCACATGTCATAAGTGTATTTTTGGAAACGCTCCGGCTTATTTGAAGGAAAAGATAAATGTCTATCAACCAACAAGAAGCTTACGTTCCTCGGTTGGGTCTCTGTTAGCTTTGCCCCGGATGAAAAGGTCTTGTGGTTTAGGTAGGGCCTTTTGTGTCCGAGGCGCGCAAGCCTGGAACTCTCTTCCAACACAGATGCGCCTGACAGAAAACCACCTTGTTTTTCGTAAACAGTTGAATACTAGATTGTTTGAATAGAATAACTCCAGCTCTGTCTGCAACTACTTCTGTCTTTCGGTGCCTGGATGCCTGCCGGCTTTGGCGCCTTATAAGTGTAATTAATATAACATAACATAACAGGGTTGGCGGAGCAACCCCCCACTGCCCTGATTGGGTGGAGGTCTTTAGGGCCTCATTTCATGCTGTTTTCTGCAAATCGGACCAACTGGTCCCTTTGGTGGTAGTACTTTTGCAGATCTAATTCCCTGACTTTCTCCTCATAGGAGGCTTCCTTGCAGAGACATCAGCCCTTTTATTTTGGTACCTATACAGGGATGCCCGTCCATCAATTTCTGGGGGCGCTGACCTGTCAGCTCCATATTGCTAGGCCTATTGAATTCTGACGGCCTCATGGTTTCTGGCTCATGTGAACCAGTAGACATGAAGTCAGCAGTGTACAAAGTATTAAATGGGTTTGAGTCCCTTAGTATCGAGGTCATCATACTATGATCAACGGTTGCCCTGTCCCTCTCTACTTGTTCAGGGTCCCTCCAGTTTGGATTAAGTCTAGCATACTCTTTCTCCAAACTTGCTAGTTTCTTCTTCTCAGCCCCAACCTCTTGATAATAGGGAAGGGTCTGAGCCTTTTGCTTAGCTATCAGGGCTTTACTGGCCTCTATGACCCACTCTTGTGCTGCCACCTGCTGGTGGAGCCCATCTTTTTCCTCACAGAGGGCCTTGTTATCTTTTTGTGCTGCCTGTATAGTTTGGGGACACTGAGACAATTTCTGTTGCAGGAGGTGAACCTCCATTTTCTGCATATTTAGAGTCTCTATGGTTTGCTCTAACTCGAGTTCCATTTGTCTCCTGTGTCCCATTAATTTTTCACATTCTTCTTTTATGCCAGTCAGTCCCTGGGAGTCTGAATCCCTTCTCTCCAGATTGATTTTTAAATTACACATTTCCTGGTATAGGACCTCTTTCTCCTGATACAGAGCTCCCCTTTATTCAACCAGGCCATACCCTTGTTGTGTTATGGCGCCTATTTTTGGGCCTTCTTCATCAAATTCTGATTGAGAGTGGAGGTCTCTCATAATTAATTTATTATTTTCTTCTGTAAAGTGACAATTTGCTCTGCGCTGGCGTTATTGTATCTCACTTGTTGTTTTAATTTCTGTTGTATCTCTTCCAAAGAGTCAACCCTTTCTTGACACGCCACTCTTAAGGTATTTAATTGGGCCTCTTGGTCTACATTATTTTGGTGTTGTATAGCCAAGTCCTCTTTTAACTGTTTGATATAGTTCTCAACTTGGTCCTCAGAATCATGGCTCTTTTTCAATTTTTCTTCCACTAGTTTTAGCTCAGTCTGAATTTGAGTTAAGAGATCAGATTGGTTTTGCGCCAGAGTTCTATTTTCCCCACTTTTGCCTGCATCACCCCCATGTGGAGATACACTTAAACTGTGATTCAGACCATTTTAATCTGCTCTTCTTTTAGATTTGGAGTCATGTAGAACTCACTTAATGCTTGATGTAACAGGCTACCATCTTGCCACACATCCGTGTCCATGGCGGTGACCTGTTGCATCATCTCTCCTAGCCAGACTTCCTCATCTTGTTGCTGCCATTCTCCTCTGACAAATACCTTGTGCAGAAAGTGCTCCCTGGCCATATTTATCTCTACTGTGGTCAATTTGGAAAGTGTTCTTTCTTTATTAATTTATTTATGTAAGAGTAATCTGTATTCTATTGCTTTTTTGTCTATTTTGGGGTTGATTTAGCTTTAATTTTATACACAGGCCTGGTTCTTAGGATCTTGGTTTTGAGGAGGTGCTTCTACAACGTAACCCAGTGTTCCAACCACACAAAGTATCACTACCTTGAAGGTTAGCCTGCTGTGTTAAGCTGTCACGGGTGAATACACAAGCCCAATTCCCGGCACAAGCCCCCAAGATGTAAAGGATTCCAATCGGTCGTCACACCGGACCAGGACTCTTGCCCTTAGCCTAAGATGTAGTGCTCAATTAGAATACTTTTTCTTTATTTTCAATGAATTCGAATTGAGCTGGCACCCAACCCATCTCACACCCCTTTTTACAAATACCCCGAGTCATAATGGACCATGAACCAGGCCGGTTGGTGGTAATACAATATTTATTTATTTTAATTTCAAAGAAAATCACACAGCTTGACTATTGGGCAGCAATCACCAATGGGATGATAATTACAATGTAAACTAATGAAATACACTTGGTTGACCTCATACAAGAACATATCCAACGCACAAATGAATAGGAGAACTTTTCTTATTCAGGTAGATAGCACCCGAGTTAAGATTTCCCCATGCAATGTACCCTCAAACCCAACTCAATCGAATTTTGAGTGGATAGGAAAGAGCAACAAGGAGTCAGGAATACTAGGCAGCAAACAGAATTAAAATGCGTCCTACCCCCACAAAATAAGAGGCTAAAACCCTTTGCAATTGCATAATATGAAACTCGGAATTGACAAATAATTAAATTAATATGCAGTGGAATCAAGGAGGTAAATATAATTTATCACAGTAACAGGGATGAATATCACTAGCAACAACAAGGCAAGGAATCAACAAAGGGCACACAGTTCAGAAAGCAACTTGAAAGCAAAACCACAGTGCTGCCAAATCACACGTCGAAAAGTAGCATTTTACACTTTTTTCCGTTTTAAATGTCAAATAGTTTTTTAAAAAAAATGAGTGAAATAGACAGAATCGGAATGCAGTTTTTAGGCTGGGTGATAGGTGCACATTACAAGGACACCTGGATGAGATTCTTAATGTGGAAAGAGATTCAATTTTGGTAAAATAAAGCAGTTAGGAAAGAAAATTGGTTTGGAAAGAAAAAGACAAATTTCACTTAGACTAGATTTAATGGCTAGAAAAGAGGAACGCCACCCGTGAATAGAAAAGTTACTCTGCAGTTGTAACCCTTCACGCAGTGTGACGCTTTTCTTTAGGGAGAATTAATTTATTTAATCAAAATATTGCTAAGGACCTACAAGACAGGAGTGAATGGAAGAATGGCGCTAATGCTTAGAAATCAAGGACAGGATGCACAGAGAATTGGAACAGTTTTAAATAAGTTATCAGGGTATGGATAAGATTACTTAGAGAGTGGAAAAAAGACAAAGTATCTAGATGGGATAGGCTATGTGGTGTTATGGGATGGGCAAATACTCACAATCCGCACTTGAATTTGGTATTTGGGACAGTCAACCGGGTTCTGGACTCAAGGACTCTGGTCACAGCACGGCAGAAGACTCTCCTAACAGCAAACCGGTGGGCAAATCTGGTCACTGGATGGCAAGGGTACAGCTGGCATGCAGGTAGTGGCAAAAAGCTGGTCTGGTCACAGGATACTCCCAAAAGGGCACCACAGCTTTTCCCCTTTCTCCCTGAGTTAGTGGGAATTTGTTATGGGGTTTAGTTATGAATGGTGGTTCTGTCTGGATAGGAGGGCCTGAACCAACTATCCCTTTTCTGGCAGTGAAGTCTGGAATCTGCAGGGTGGATCTGGAATGTCTGGATACGGAGTCGCTGGAAAATTCGGAAGAGAGCATCCCTGTCTCTGTCAGCTTCCCCTTTTTATAAGGCGGGTGACTCACAGGATGTATTGTTGGGCAGAACTAAGCTAGACCTACCCAAAAGAACTGGATAGGTCAGCCTATGCTGGTCACCTCCTCTAGGAGGGGACTCCGTTTATGGGGTTGTGTTTTATGAGGTGCAAAGCCATCCCACAGTCATTTTTGCCTAAAATCAATCTTAACATAAATCACACATTTATACAGTTGTGGCACTTTTGCAAAATACATAGGCAAATTGAATATTTCATACAGAGCATGGTGTTCCCGCTCCCAGGTCTGTATGACATTATTTCACCTTTCTAATAGTTTTTTGCGGTTTTTATTTGGAACCTCTTCACCCAACATCCCACAATTTGAAGCATATATACATATTATCATAGGGCACACTTCCATTCATTTTTAACGTTCCATATATGTACTTTTCCCATGATTCACATTCTCCTGTCGTTTATGTCCCATGCATGCAATGGACAGCCAAAATGTCTTGTTTGAAAGCCACAAAATGTACCTTTAAACTGTAAAACATTTACATTACTGCATTGTCTGGTTATAGAATTAACAGTCTTTAAAGTTTATTCATTAAATAGTCTTTTGAGCAAAATGGGTTGGACTTTGTCCTTCAACTGGGACCATTTTTTTCCAGGCTACCACCAAATGTCAGTTTAGCCCAGGGCTGCCCATGAGTTTCCCCCGTTTGAGTGACTGGTAGGTGTCACTTCCAAAAGTAACACGTAGGTGTCCCAGAATCTGTTGTCTCAAGCTGAAGCCCAGACAGAAGACTGATGGGGTTCTGATATTCTTCCTCTTGCCCATTCAAAGCTTTCAAGGGCAGAAATGAATGCTGTTGTCAGCACACAAATGTCCATGTAAACTGAGCAGGAAACCTGTTTGAGGTTCCCTAGTACAGACAATGCATTTAATTATTTATTTTATTTTGTTCTGAATCAGAAGCAAGTCTGTTAAAATAAAACATGATCTAGATTTTACCCAAACCCCCCCTTACTTTTCTAGGAAGGACAGGGCCTTAATCACATTGTACTTTTGAAACAGATATTTTTCTCTTTTGCAAAAGAATATTTTGACACGTGGTGAATTCTGCTGGGATGTCCCCTTCAAATTTGGTTTTCTCTCCCCTCTGGATTCCAAACATTGTTGGCAGCCCTAGTCAGTTTCTCCTACACAGCAGTATGTTCAAGTCAAATGTCCACTCAAATTGACATGTGCACATAGAGCTAGGGTTTCTTTCGAATGGTTTATTTTTGACACTTTATAGCAAAAAGTCAAGCGTTTTTCCGTACGGCTGAGAATAAAGTTTCTGGTGATTCCCCAGATCTTGCCTGACACAGCCTGTCCTTCAGTGATAATGCTCTCTTCTGCTGAAGCACAATCTGAATATGGATGGGCATAGCATGGTCTCACTGATGAAAGCAGTGTAAGGTTGAACAGTTGAAAATAACATCAGAACAGCATCATTTTAAATGTGGAGTATTTCCTTTTCCAATGGGAAATTTTGAGCAAGCAGCAAAGTAGCGCTGCTTTTCAATTCTCTTCCTTGGTGCATGTAAGGCAACTGACTGGCAGCCTTTTTCAGTGTGTTACCTGTTCCATCTTACCCCATAGGTGTTTGGCAAGACAGTGCAGCCATCATTTTGTTGGCAACTGCGGAAATACAGCTTGGAGATAGAGGGGAATTCTGCTGATTGGGTAAATGTATCCCACAAGACCGGCCTAGTTGACTTATTGATGCTCTCCCATCCTACACAGTTAGTCTATTCCTTTTATTCACTTCCACACAACATACACTCCCACTTGGATTACATTTTTTCCTCCAAATCTCTCACGTGCACTATTATAAATTCTTCAATCTCTAATATTGTTATTTCTGACCATGCCCCTGTGTGCACTATCTTCAACTTTAAGGATATCAAAAAGCCATTGCCCAGATAAAGATTCATTAATTACTTGTTATAAGAACTGCAGTTTATTGGATCTATTCAGTTGTTCCTACAACAATTCTTTGCCGAAAACCACGATAATGACACTTCAATAGTGAACAATTTGGACACGTTCAAGCTGAGTTTAGGGGCCATATTATGGCTTATTCAGGTAAAAAAAAGAGGTTGCGTAAAAAGTATCTTGATGATCTTTATACCCAGTTGACTAATACTGAAAAAAACTTATCATCAGGATTCCAACACAACAAACCTTCTTCTAGTCATGCTTTACGGTTCGAGATTAACAATTTCCTTGCTGAATTATCTGCTGGGACTATTTTAAAATACAGGACCATGATTTACCAAACTTCCAACAAAGCTGGTAAGTCACTTGCTTCTTATCTTAAAACCAGGAAAGAAAGAATTTATATATCCCACATTAAAGATACATCTGGCACCTCCCTTAATCATCCTGATGATATTCTCAACTGTTTTAAACAATTTTACTTAGATTTATACACTCCCGATACCAATGTCCCCTCTGACAATATTGACACTTTTCTTAGCAATGTAAATAAACATTTGTATCCTCAAACTGGCTTATCTCATTTAGAAGGTGATATTTTACTTCCAGAAAATCACTTTCGCCATTAAGGGCCTGGGTAAGGGTAAAGCTCTGGCCGGATGGTCTTTCTACTAAATTTGATGATAGTCTGGCACATTCCCTTACCCCTAAACTCAAATCATTATTCTCCTACTTTATCTCCCAGAAATCCTCCTCAGGCTCCTTCTCTGAGGCTCTTCTCACCTTATTCCCGAAAGCAGATAAAGACACCACTCTTCCCAGCATTTTCCGACCAATCTCTCTCATCAATGTTGAAAGCAAAATCTTTGCTAAAATCCTTGCCAACAGAATTGAATCATCTCTTCCTAATTTGATTAAATCTGATCAAGAGGGATATGTGAAGGGGAGAAACATTTCTGCTAATGCTAGATTATTATTTGATACCCTTCACCTTGTCTCCAAGGACAAATAAGATAAGCAAGGATATGCAGCTATCACACTTGATGCGGAAAAAGCTTTCGACTGGGTCAATTGGGACTTTATGTTTCAATCCCTTCAATGGCATGGTTGTTGTGAAGGGTTAATTTCCCTTATTAAACTTCTCTACTCCTGCCCCAAGTCATCGATTAGTATTAATGGTCAATCTTCATACTTCTTTCTTTTCAAGGAGGCACTCGACAAGGCTGTCTTCTCTCCCCCATTCTGTATATTCTCTCTCTTGAACCCCTATTGGAGTTTATCAGATTAGACAAAAACATCCCAGGAATGTCCTGTGGAAAATCAACTATCAAACTTGCAGCGTATGCTGATGATATTCTCATCCTCATTAAAAATCCCAAACTTCACCTTCCTCATCTACTTAATAGAATCCATGAATTTGCCCTAGTGCCTAGATATAAACTTAACAAGGATAAATCTGAGATCTTATCCCTCAACCCTTTTTGTCTCAAAAACGATTTGGATGTTTTTGATTTGAAATAGTGCCAGAACTCAATTAAAGATCTTGGTATTCATCATCATATTAGCTTTATTTCGGTAAAAAATACCATAAAAGCACATACAAACAATGCATACAATGAAGACTTAAAATGTTACAGTTCATATACTATACATCACTTTACCAAAACATTTACAAAGTTAATGCAATGTACAGTAATGATTATAATATCATTGTATTGTATTGTGTTGTTATATTGTGAAGTGCTTTGAATTAAAGTGCTATATAAACTTAATAAATATAAACATAAAAACAATACATACCAAAATTAGTGTTGCACCAATCTTGGTATTCGATTTGCCCCCTCAATTGGTAACACTAACAAATTTAACATGCAAATGTTATTAGATAGACTTAGAGAATTAACATCAAGATGGCCTCCCCTTTATCTCTCCTGGCAGGGTCGGCTTGACACCATTAAAATGATGTGATCTCCCATTGTTTTACACTATTTACAACTCCTCCCGATCCCATTATCTCTGTCATTTTTCAAGTCCATTTTTCAAGTCCATTTGTTCCATTCTTCTCAACTTCTTATGGGGTCCCGGTAAGTGCAAGAGAATTGCGGTTGCAAAGTTAAAAGCCACGTATGACATGGGAGTGGTTAGGTTTCCGCACTGCAAATCTTATCACTCAGTATTTCTCCTCAAACAATCCCGCTATTGGTTTGCTCCCCCTGAATCTTCAGATATTCCCTCTTGGTGCTTGTTAGAAAAACATCTGGTAAGTCCCTATGATATAGCTGACCTCACATATGTTTTCAACTGCTCTTCTAAGGCTCTTGCTGAACACATTAAGGCCTCTATCTCTGCCTTAAGATTGTTTCTTTTCCCTCATATTAAAACCCCTTCCAAGAACCTCTCCCTGTTACTTAGGCATAATAAAATATTACTATTAACAACAGAGTTCTACAGCATAAATCCTGGGATGGGTAAACCCAGAGGTGGGTCCCAAGCCTGCTGGGCCTAGATACCAAAGCTACTCCTCACTGATGACACCCAATAAGGTTGAACCATGTCAGGAGATGCTTGTGGTCTCGTCCAGAATGGATGTGACCTAGCATTGCATGCTGGACTGCCCCTTTTTGGGTGGGACCAATTCTGATTTACATATGGTATTTCCCTCTGTAATGGCTTGGCAGGCTGAAAAACGAAGGACTGGAGGGTGGCTCAGAGCAATTCCAGAGGTTAGGATTAATTCCAAACCTTCCAGCCATCAACTCTTTTGTGTTTCATAAGTCACACTGAGTGCGACTGGTATGTGGGTCCTGAGTCTGCTGGGCCTAAAGACCCAAGCTACTCCTCACTTATGACACCCAATGAGGCCGAAACATGTCTGGTGATGCTTGTGGTCTCGTGCAGAAGGGATGTGACCTAGCAGTTTGGGCTGCACTGCCCCTTTTGGGGTGGAACCAAGTCTGATTTGCATATGCTCTTTCCTCTTCTTTAATGGCTGGCAGGCTGAAGAGCGATGGTCTGGAGGGTTACCCAAAGCAATGCCAGAGGTTAGGATTAATTCCAAATCATCCAGCCATCACCTCTCTTGTGTTGCAATGTTCAGTAACCACAGACAGGTCACTGTCTCCTTCAGCTGTTTGGTGTGGGGCCATGAAAAGGCTTGAGGATTAATGAATTTCAAGGTGTGGCTCATGATATTCAACCTCAATGTATTTATATTAATTTTATTAAGACTATCCTTAAATAGCTTCAATTCGACATCAAGTCTTACAAAGTATTACACCAACCAATCAAATAAAGAATCAAAAATTGCAATAACGGTAAAATGATTTAATGGCGTAGCTTTAGTCCATTGCCAATTGCTAAAACAAGAAAAAAGAACAAAATAAATAAAATGTTCAGCGTAACTAAAATAGACGACGTGTCACGTCACTTGTTAAAAAGACTGAATTAAACTTGATCATAGTTTCAAAGCTATTTTTACATAAGATAAAGTGTGTGTAATGCCACTGTTGGTGACAGGCAAAGCAGTTTTCTTTCAGCAACCTTGCAGCCTAGCGGGCTGATAGAGCTCAGGAGTGGAATAAGCCACTTTCTTCTCGCGGTATTGTATCATGGGCAAAAGAAAAAGTCTCTGGGCAGCCCTTGCCACAGAGGCAGATCCGCTTTTATTCAAAGCGCTTAACACAATCAAATGCCAGAACAATTGTTGAGAAAAAAAGCAAATGATACCAGTCACACAACATATGATAGAACACAATAAAGATTATCCCTGCGTACGGAGTCTTGATTCTATTAAAGACAAGGAGGTGAGCATTATGCTTCAACTTCTATCTATTCCTGTCTCCAGAGGTTTCAAAAAATGAAGCATTTCCATTTTGGAAAAAATAAATATATATATTTTTTTAACAAACTACATTTCCCTTCAAATCAAGTCCTTTCTGTAGTCCATGTTGTGCTCTGTCACGTGGCTATAGCCCTTCCTGTTCCTTCCTTCCTCCTCTTTTTTGTATGCTCTGTACTGCACTACCACCTTCAAAAACTCTGTAACTGAACTCTCAACTTGTAGAACTGTAGAGGCTCGTCCCTTCCACTAGGCTGCTCTGTACTCTCTCTGCTTGAGATTGAGCGACCTTGCTGATCTCCTTAGCCTGTGTTTGCACTAGCTTGGCTCAATTGCTCTTCTGGTCATCTCCTATCAAGATACAAAGAATGCATTAGGGAGGCGGATACACTATCCTATTTCACATTGTGATCAAATAGTTAGCACACATTATACATTTCATCTCTCCTGTGTTTCGCAGGCGGGAAAGTAATGCTCACCTCCTTGTCTGTAATAGAATCAAGACTCCCTGCGCTATTGGCAGGCGTAATCTTCATTCAATGTCAAGACCAGAGGTGAGCATTATGCTTGTTCAAAGCTACTCATCACTGTCGCTGCTAATGATTGCACAGGCTTAAAGTAAAACATTCTAAATGTATTGTCGCAGGCCCAATCGCCTGCTTGCACAATCTCTTGTAAACTCCCTCCTTGCGTCAGTGCTTTCTATTTCATAGCTCCCCTCACGGAATGTGCTCCATATCTGGACATATCTAGCCCTGCTAGCTGCATCACTTTGTGCACCCATCTGGCTATGGTAGCCATTGCTATTGCTTTATGTGTTTTCCTACACACTATTAGCTATTGCCTCGTTCCTAATGCTCACATCTCTGCAGTCCTACTTTTGTACTCTCTTATGCATGCTGCTACACACCACTTGGGGTGGTCGTGCAGGTAGGGGTAGGATATCGATGAGGAGCAACTCTTTGTCATCCTGACCAGAGTGAATGTGACCTCTTCAGGCCTGTACGCTTTTCTGTTAACGTCTAGAGCTTTAACGTCTGCTACTCTTCTACGTGAAACCAGACATAGTAGCACAGCTAGCTTCCCTGACAACTGGTTCAGGGACAGGTACTTTTTTGCCGGCCAGCTGGCGAGGAGTCTCAATACTACTGTCACGTCCCAAAGGTGTACGTATTTTGGTACAGAAGGTTTCCTAAACCAAACTCCCTTAATGAGTCTTATCATTGCCCCGTTCTCTCCTACAGGCATACTATCAATGGACAAGTGTCCTGCAGAGATGGCGGATCTTGCACCCCTATAGTGCCTATAACCCACAGCCCCTCTGTACCACTCTGAAAAAGTATTCTGAGCCACTTCCTCCAGGCCTAAGCAGAGGCATAGCCAGGATGCTCAAACAAGTGGGGTCTGAAGCTAATGTAGTTGGGCCCACCGCAGTGACATTAACATCTGTAAATGCCCACACAGAGCTGCTAAGTGGGCATTTACAGATTTTAGGTGGGCCTTGCCCGCTCAGGCCCTACCCTGTCTACGCCTCTGGACCCAAGCAATCACACCACTCCAATCAGCTCAATGTCCCTACCTTCAAAAGTGCCGAACCAGGAGTGTCTAGCTTCCTGTATCTAGCACCTAAACATTGGAATGCCCTGCCTACAACCCTCAGGAACAAGGCCTCTCATGCATCTTTCTACAAAACACTCAAAACAAAGCTCTTCAACTAGTGCACTCCACCTCACCAAGCCGACACCTTTATTGATCCTAGAAAAGTGCAAGATATCTCTGGTTCCTCTAGAACCACGGACTTGTGAGACATTAAAGCTGTACACCATGTAAATGTCAATGCAACCATATACCTTGCTTTATCATGTACTTTTCTGTATCATGTCCACTGTCCCCAAGAACACATACAGCCCTGCCTGTGTTTTTCATCTAAGTAAGCCTTACTGTAACAGTGCATGATGCCTGAGGGCTGCCTTGTGTGCTTTATAAATGTAAATAAATAAATAGTCCTAAACGCTTTCCCGTCTTGCAGCAGTTCCACTAGGAAGATCAGGATCGCCACTATAGGAGCAGAAATGGGATGAAAACTTCTCCCCTTGCACCATCATGACCACTTATTCCAAGCTGCGTCGTAGCTCCGTCGGGTGGACAGAGCTCACGATTCCATAATGAGTTGAGCAGCTTGTGCCGAAATGCCTGGGAGCATCCAGCGTCTCCTGCTATCATGCACACCATTAGTGGGAGAGTCCCTTTCACTCTCAAAGGATGAAATGATCCAACTGGGTCCGTGAGCAGGTGTTCTCCTGCTGGTAGAATTCTCGGGAGGTCCGTCCATAGTTCCATCAAAATCGGGAACCATATTTGCGATTTCCATATCAGTGCCACTATGACCAGACTTGATCCCTCCCTCCGAGCTTTCGCTAGCACTCTGCTCATCATTATGAATGGGGGAAAAGCGTAATGCAGGTTCCCCCTACAATCTTGAAGGAAAGCGTCCGATCCCATTGCTGTCTGGTCTATCCACCAGCTGAAATATTTGCTCTTCTGTGTGTTCAACCTGGACGCAAATAGGTCTGTGTGGAATAGTCCCCACAACTGGTCTAATCGCCGGAATACTTGTACATTTAGTTTCCAGTCGCTGGAATCCGACAAATGTCTGGAGTTCCATTTGGCTACTACCTTCAGTGTTCCCGGAAGATATTCTGCCATGATCGAGGTCCTTGATTGGAGACAATAGTGCCAGAAGTCCTTGGATAGCTCCGCTTGGAGTCTCAACTTAGTTCATTCTGGGTGGTTGGTATACCTGACCGCTGAGATGTTGTCCATCTGCATGAGGATGCATGAGTTCACCTTGTCTTTCATGAAGGCTTGATCGCGAAGGATCCTGCCAACAGCACTAGACAGTTTATGTGCAGCAGGCACTCCTCAGCGCTCCATCTTCCTCCTGTTTGCAGTTGCGCGCTGCAGGTTCCCCAGCCCTCACTGCTGGCATCTGACTCTATTATCAGGTCGGGTCTGTCCCCGAATATGTCTTTCCCATTCCAGGCGTCCATATTCTGCAGCCACCATCTCAGCTCTGTTCGGGATCTAGTGGAATTGTCTAGTGATATTTTAGCCCTTGTTGCAGGTGTTTTATCTTTAGCCTTTGCAGGGTTTGGTAATGTAAGGGGCCTGGGAATATCACCTGGATTGATACTGCTAAACGCCCTACTACTCTCGCTAGTGTCCTTAGCGATGTTATGCTCTTGTCTAGGCAGCTCCTGATCTCTCTCTTGATGTCCCTCACTTTCCTGGCTGGTAGCTCTAGTGTGGCTGCCTTGGTATCTATGATGAACCAGAGGAAGTATATTCTCTTTGTCAGGGTCCTATCTGATTTCTCCAGATTCACTAGAAATCCCAGCAAAGTAAGCGCTTCTTTACCCATTCTGTCTGATAACGAAGTGTCTCTCTGTTACTCGCTAGTAGCAGAATATCGTCCAGGTGATAACCATGCAGATCCCTTTCTCTCTGATCGCTGCTGCTATTGACTTCATGACATTCTTAGCGACCGGGTGCTCGACCTCGCTAGCACCCTTGCCCCGGTAAAAACTCTGCTTGGGAATATATTCTTATTGGAAGATATATACCTTCTCCAGTCAGTTATATGCCCCCACAAATCTCTCAATTTCTTTTCCGAAAGTTTCTCCGAATAGGAGACCTGGGCTGCTTCACCTGTCTAGATCCCCTAACTTGGAATCAATTTTCAATAGGAGCCCTCTTGTCTGCTCTGAGGAGATAGTGCAGTTTGCATTGCCCAGCAGGCATACTGTTCTCTGTGCCCAGTTCGGCCAATACATCTGGATCTACTTCTTCTCCTGTGTCTCGGGACCTCTCTGCTAGATACATGATGCTAGGCCGAGGACCGTCTCCTGGCAGCTCTTCCAGGACCTGTCTATTCTCTTCTGGGGGCCCATGGATGTCTTAGGTACAAAGGCTATCATTTTGGGATCCAGTTATGGCACTTCTGCTACTTTTCCAGACAACTCTGGTCTCGGGCACTCCACTCTCATGCGTTGCCTCGGTTCTTTTTCTAGCACCTTGCGCAGCCTCTGGGTCATATATTTGGCTACCCGCACCAATGCTTGCAAGTCTGAGACCTGGTGTTTCTTATGTTATCTGGTTCGAACTTATCTGACATTTCTTCGCTCTCTTCTATGTTGTTTTCTTTTCTCAGCTTCTTCTTTACAGGGGGCGGTTGTTCACCCACTTCGGTTCTGTCCTCTTCTCCTTGCGAAAAGTGAGGCATTTCTGGTGACTCTTCTTCTGAGTCTAGCCTTTTGTTTCCCATATTGCATTCCCCTGGGTCGGGGGTTGTGAGGCTTGGCACTGCCGACTTGTGCATAAATGCTTCTTTAAGCTTCTTGAAGGCATTGGTTGCCTCTGGGGCCTCTTTACCTGCCCCGTAAGGTTGACCCGGGGGGTCAGAAGACGTCTTACTCTTCCGGGTCTCAGTACACCCCTGATGGCCTCCTAAGGAACCCTTCATGGATGTGCTTTCTTTTTCGTCAGTGCTCTCATGTTTCTGGCTTAGGAAAGTCTCTATTGTCACCAGTCTTTCCTGTAGGGGCCTCACCCCTTGGGCCACTGCCTCCACTAGTGACTTCCCTAGCATCTCTCTGAAGCTGAGGGCCAGGTCCTCTGCCTGCTCCTCCTACTCCACTCAAATTCAGATATTTCCTTCCCTGTGGGTGCTTGTGCCTTTTTTACCTGGACCCAGGTTTCGTGGCTCATCCACTGCTGCACTGTGGGGTCTTGTCTTGTGGCCTGCACTGTCTGGCTTCGCTTCCAGGAGTTCTTTGTACTCTTGAGTGTGTCTAACATGCAGCCTCTGCTGCTGGTCAGTGCTTGATCTGGTGGTTGTGTGCTGTTGTTACTCTGCCTCGTTAATATTATATACATGTTATGCAACCTCTCCCCTGCTGAGGGTGTTCGATTGCGTGATCCGCCGTGCTCGGTTTCTTTCTTTTCTATTTATGGAAAAACGCTGTCCCCCTGAGCGGCTCTGTCTTTGAAATGTGCTTGGTGCCGAGTGTTACATGTATATGGCCCCACACCCTAAGGATGGGGGCCTCTGCTCTTTGGCTCTCGCCAATCAGCTCACGCTGCTGCTCCATGCAGCGTCATCTCTCTGGTGACGCTCAGACCTATGCATTGTGACGGTTGCTCTGCCCCCTGATGGTGGGTGTTGCTGTACTCTTCTGGCTCCGCCTCCCTGGAGGATGGGGCCTTTGCTCTATTGTTGGAGTGCCACGGGTCCCTGGGCATGCCGATAGTATGGCACAGGACGGCGTTGCCTCCGATCCTCTTTTATATGTTTCTATCTCATTAGATATTGGTTGCGCTTCATCTAATTCCGCTGCTATGCTCTAGCGTTAAGCCATTCTTGATGTACATGCTCAATGCACAATCTCAGACATCTTAATACGGTGTTAAATTACGTGCTTACTACTGTGAGATAAAAGGATAGTTATCTGCTTGAAGAGCAGGAAAAGAAGAGGAGGAAGGAAGTTACAGGAAGGCCCATAGCCATGTGACAGTGCACGAAATGGACCACAGAAAGGACTTGATTTGAAGTGAAATGTAGTTTGTTAAAAAAAAAAAATGCAAAGTGTAACTGTTTAATCTGTTGAAACTGCTGGAGACAGGAATAAATAGAAGTTGAGGCATAATGCTCGCCTCCGGTCTTGACATGGAATTAGTCAACTATGGTTACCAGATATTAAAGGCAAGCATTCCAGAGACAGGGAGCTACCGCACAGTGATACATCCAGGGACATCACCCACTGTAACTGCCCTTAACTGGCACCGTCTCTGTTATAGTCTGTGCCTCGCCCCTGCCTCCCCTAAACAAAGTCCTTCAGCAATGCTGACCTCCTCCTAATCGATTGCGTGATCTGATAGGTGCTCTGGGATATGAAAGGGCATCAGCTGGCGCTGCCTGCTTACACCTCACCAGATCAATGCATTTTTGTTGCTGACACATGGAGGCAGGGTTTCGCAGCCGTAGGCAAAGGAGGCCCCAAGCATCAATCTGAAATGGGCTCCCGCCCAAATATCTTCACTGCACAATGCATCTTCCATATTTTAAACTGGTCCCCTAGTGGTGGCGTGGTATACATGCGTTGCAGACACTCTTTGGAGTCCAGAACCCCCCCCAATCTTTACCTGAACAGCTACATTATTGTTTATCGGACGATGTCCGCACCCGCTGCCCCCACTCGCATAATATTTTCTTACCATTCTTGGCCAATCAGGGCGAGGAAGAACAAATGCACGAATGATGTAAAGGGGTGATAGCCCAGACAGACGCGCACAAAGTAGGGCATATTTCATGGCTTCCATACATGCCACGTGACAACATTGTGCTTCAAATGTGTGTGCAGACTTCCTCCAGCGCAGATTGCAGAAATGCACATACCCTCATTCTCATCATCAAACGGTCACTGTGTTTGCTTGCACGTCATTCGTCCCCCTTCCACCCCTCCCTCTTTCCATTCGTTCATCCTAGCATTGAAGGGCTGTTTCACGAGTTTGCATATCCTTCCGCCCTTTCCTCTGTCCATTAGTTTATCCGGCATAGCATGCAAGGGCTCTTGCACAAGCTTATATGACCTTCTGCTCCTCCCTTTGTCCATTTGTTCTTCCGGCATAGCATGCAAGGGCTGTTCCACATATTTGCATGACCTTTCGCCTCTGCCTTCGTTCCATCGTTCATCCGCACAGCATGCAAGGGCTGTCACACACGTATCCATGACATTGCGTCCCTCCCTTGGTCCCTTCCATCATCCAGCTCAGCATGCAATGGCCGTTGTACATGTTTCCATGAACTTTTGCCCCTCACTCTGCCCAGTCGCGCATGCAAGGGCTTTTGCACATGTTTCCATGACCTTCCCGCCCCCACCCAGGGGTAGACTGCCTACATGGAACTCTGGAGATTTCCCAGTAGGCCTCTGCACCCTGGGACTCTTGGTGTAGGTATTTACAAATGATTTCATGGGAAAAGGGTTGGGCTTGCTCAAAATGAGTGATATGGGGCCACTTTGAAAATTATCTCCATGGCCTATTTTAGTTCCCAGTCCCCTCCTGCCCCCAACCCCTGTCCATTTGTTCATCCAGCCCGGAATACAAGGGCTGTTGCACTTTTCCATGACCTTTCACCTCTGCCTTCGTTCATTTGTTCATCCAAGCTAGCATTCAAGGGCTGTTTGACACATTTCCATGACTTCCCCCCTCCCTTGGTGTATTCGTTTATCTGATCCAGCATGCATGAGCTGTTATACACGTCTATTCGTTCAAACGGCCCATCGTACATGGCCTGTTGCACACGTTAACATGACCTTCCACCCCTCCCTCTGTTCATTCGTTCATCCGGCCCAGCATGCTAGGGCTGTTGCACATGATTCCATGATTGTCCGCTCCTCTCTTTATTAATTCGTTCATCCAGACAAGCATGCGATGGCTGTTGCACACATTTCCATAACCTTCCAACCTTTCCTCTGTCGATTCCTTCTGTCGATTCCTTTTCCAGCATACCATTTAAGGGCTGTTTCACATGTTTTCATGACCTACTGACTCACCCTCTGTCCAGTCGTTTAATCTGGCCCAGCATGCAATGGCTGTTGCACACATTTTCATGACCTTTTAGCCCTCCCTCTGTCCAATGACTTATCCTGCACAAGATGCAAGGGCCGTTTCACATGTTTCTGTGCTCTAGTACCTTCAAGCGTCTCTTGTGCTGGATGGAATTACCAATAAAGAACTTAAACCAAATTTACTGGACGGACTCAAGCAATATGGCAAAGTACTACTTTGTTCTCAATTTTATAAAGTAGAGTCACCTGGCAGACATAAGATTGATGCTTGAACACTCACACAGAATCTTGATTGTACAGGGATCTTAAACCTCAATATGCGTCATCAATGATGTCATCCTATGTGGCAAACCATAAAACCTACTAGCAGGAGGGATTGGATTAAGGAGACATATCTACTTATAGAAGGTATACAGGTTATTACTTCATTGGCTGTCTCTTATCTGTAAGACAACCCTCAAACTACCTCTACATACGTATAATACTGATCATAGAAAACAAAAGGGCAGCTGATTGGTTTGTGCAACATTGTATAGCAGGCTTCCCCATAGACACACTGATTGGTTGGCATTATCACACAACCTTGGACTTTCAGCTCGATAGCAGCAAGTAAGCAAAACGAAACCCAGGTGCTTGGATCACGTCAGGTTACTCCCCATTTTCCTAATTAGTTCATCATCTCTCATCAGTTTGTTAATGAGCCAAAGTTACCCATCTGTAGTTGACCTTGCAGCCTGTTTTGTGTACTACAACATTTAAAGGAGTGAAAGCGCATCACTATCTTCATTTGAGGGTTAATAAATAGCCCTGTTTTCCACTTCTAGGTCACATGTGAAGAGAACACGAATTTGCTAATTTCAGCCTTTTAATCACTGCTGTTTGATTTAGTTATGCTGGGCTGAGTGTCGCTGCTCCTCTTAACCTTTAGAGACTTGCTCACTCTACCTTGCATAGACTTTATACACTTTTAATTGCCCAATACTTAGCACTTGGCTCTTACAGATGTTTTATTATTCCTTAATCTTAGAGAAAATGTCACATGCCCATGACTCATCCGTCTGCCTCACTTTGTGCTTTGCAGCTATTCCTTAAAAATAGCCTCATTGATCCTAAGCCAACATTGACTCCTCTTTGTTTTGCACACAAAGTTGTTCTTCCAGCGTCTTCTGACTCTCAACCTGAGTAGTTGAATTGAATATTTACACGAGCCGGCGTCCATTTTCCAATAATGGCCGTCCTTACCACGTTATATATTCCAATATAGCAAGCTTCTATGTATCTTTTCTACTTGTGTTTCTGTGTATTTACACGTATTGGTCGGTAAATTACTTTATCTTCGTTTGTATTTATGATTACTTTATTGTTATGTACATGTTTCTCTTACTACTTCATTCACATCTTGACTCTTCAGTATTTTCAGATCGTTTCACATTGGCTCCATATATCCTCTTTAGGATGTCACTTTGCCCATGTCAGATTTCACTCAGCGGTCCATGATGTCCAATGGTGCACGCTGACATACTTTCATATGGCATCCTTCCACATTTTCAGTGTGAGCGTACATTCTATACGGTTATCTGAGTGCATATCATTTCTCATATACCCAATGAGGTATGAGCATAATACATGGAGTCCCACATATAGCCCTGCTCCTGCTGTTCCAGTATGATGGCGGAGAGGGGGTGGGAGTCAGGTAAAATGCGTCCATCTGTTCCTCTACATTCCCCTTCTGGTTAAGCTCTTGACCACATTACTTTCTTCATTCTATTGTTCATTCTCCTTTATCATTTCTTCATATGATTGTTTCTTTGGATGTCTTTGCCACCCCCCTCAGGTGACCTGCATTCTTTATATGTTCATCCACACTCTAGGCCATGTGGCAGCACTCTCCTGATTGTGGACAGAATATCCACTGACCCACATAGTTTTTATGCTATTTGGGGTAGTAGAACTTCATTCCTGGAGGTGCAAGAGTACTTTTGTCTATATTCTCGCAGGTACTTTCTTCATTTTGCATCTGCTCACCAGTTCCAGCATCCACATCATGATCTTCATTCCAATAGCTTTCTTGGCTCTCTTCTGGCATTGTCCCAAGATGATCCTTATGAGAAAAAAAACCCTAGCAATACCAACAGTAGTACTGTTCCAAGTAATTTGAAGGTGTTTGACAACCAAATTGGAATCCCTGAAAACAGAGGCAACACATAGCTGTCATCTTCAATCTTGTCTACCTCATCCTCCATTTTTGTATGAAGGGGTGACAACATTGTTATTGCTTCCTTCAGAGTCCCATTGTCTTCATCATGAGCAGGTTTAATGTACAGCAAAAAGGCCCAATCTTGGTGCACACACCTCCTTCCATTGCTGTAATTAAGTCCAGGACATACCTGTTCTGGAGGGTCATAAGCCTGATTGCCCTCAAATCTTCTTTGATCGCATTGAATCCTTTTACTGACATGTTGATAGTTTGCAGAAGCTCCCATCTGGTGATTTGTAGCCACTTGGCGTTCGCTACAGTCTGTATTTCTGGCAGGAATATAGCCATGATTATAACTGCTGTTGTGCTGAGCAATTTATGCTAATCTGGAATGTTATAACAGGCATCAATTGATTTTGCTGAGAAGTAATTGCTTCTCCTCTGTCTGCTTCGGTAAAATCAATCTTTTCTTCCTTAGGTGCGTGTCCATATTTGGAAAGTCTGTAATTTGCAGGTCACTTTGTGGTACCCCTAAGGCTGGAATGCTTATCAGCACCAATGAACCAACTCCTCCCCATTTTGGTGGCACATTTATATATGCTCTTGATCCACAGGCTCAATAATGGTCCATCACGACTGATATTCCTTCCTTCATGCATGGTACATCAAAAAATGCAGCCACACTGGTGGTTTTCTCCAACTGTCATTGTACCATTATTTCTGAAGCATAAAGACACATTCTTAAGGGGTAGTATCTACAATGGTCCTCTCTCATGGCCGACCCATGTCAACAATCTCGCAATCTTAGGCCCTTGGGCTTTGCATTCCATTTCTGTGTTTGGCACAACTACTTGGCATTATCCGGTTAATGCTGTTGCTCTGCACACAACCAATCTGTCAGCCCATCTTTCCGGAGTAAGCATTGTTCCTTTAATTTGCAATTGACCACTTTCCCAGCATTCTTGTATCTCCTTCCCTTTCCTATTCTTGCATTGTAGCATCTTGTTTTCTTCAATCTTGATTTCTGCTCCATTTATTCCAGGCTGTTCAGATGTTATTATTTGATGCATTGTTTCTGGCTTCTCTCTTGACTATATGTCTTCTTCATAGTTACCTTCGCTCGGAGATGCTGCTTTATTCACCAACACTATGAATGCTGCTCTGCCTTGGAACTGTCCTCTGGTCATGGAAAGTGCAAGATGTGTCAGGCAATGTGCCTTTCTTACTGATAATTCTGTTGCTGTAAATATTTTAGAGGTTCCCAAAGCATAAGGTAAGAGGGAGCACACGTAGCAGCTTTTATCTGATGCACTCCTTCCCACTTTTTCATGTGCTGATACCAGAGGTTATTCTTTTAATGAGCCAAATCGTTAAGATACATACCTATACCTTCATGATTTTCCACAACATCCCTTTTAAATTGAAATACATGCCTAATAGGATTATAAAAAATGCTATGCCTAATTTCATCAGGGGCAACAGTAAATGTTTCATTTTCATCCACCATTTCTGTATTCTTTCTTATAACTTGTCTACGTGTCATGATAATCAGGAGGAAAACACAAATTATAATGCAGAATGACACAGAAATTATTATTCCATGGAAACAAATCAGTTTTCTTGATGGCAATGAGCCTCTTATATCCTGAAACCTCCTGATTTTTGCTCACGCTCTAAATATATAACTCTGTAAGTCTCTATGAATCACACCTTTATATAATAAAAATGCAAGATGATTGCAACTATTATCCTAAACATGATATAGTTATTCTTAGAATTTCCAAAATACGCTATGACATTAATGTATCTTCTTATTAAAGCTGGATAAGACTGTAATGTGTAGGAAAAAACAGCATACATAAATGTGTGTGTAATATTGTTGCAAAAGGTAGCATAAAGATGAAGTGTGCTTTTCTTCTTTCAGCTCTGGTACTTTAATGCAGAGTTCCTTCAGCTTGTCTTAACAAAGTTAGTTCAAAGATAATTGCAGGTCTGTTTACTCTTTGTCAAATGTTAAACATATCTGCTTTTAGTCCACAGGGCTGCTTTATTCTTCACTTCCCTCGTCTTTACTCTTGGCCATAGAAGGAGTCTGCATATGCAGAACATCTTATCTTGCTTCACTGTGGGTGGTTGCAGGAGGGGTTGAGATTTCTCCTTTATATGGCTTGATGTCATGCAAATGAAGCCAGGCTCTTCATCCTTTTAACTTGGAATCTGTGGGTGCAACTTCTCTATCTCGTAAAGACCTTCAAAACGAGGAGTACTCCAAGTACGGACACATTTTCGCACCAGCACCTGCTCACCTGGGTACACACTTGGTTGTTTTAACAAATCCTCTACTTCAATGGGTTGATCATCTTTATCACTTCTCTTTGACTCCTCCCTTCAATTCTGGACCTGTTGAAACATGAAAGAAACACTTGCAGTCATTGTTAGGTAATCATGCATTTCATCACCTAATGTCTTCGCTACACTCTGGCCATCAGTGTTTAGCCTAGTTGGAGGAACAAGGGGCATTCTAATTTGGCATGCAGTTACCAACTCATGTAGAGGTAGATGGTGATCTGAGCCAGGCTAATTCTTTAGAGTGCATATGGCTAGAGGTGGGCATGTTAGCCATCCCTTCTTCAAAGTTATTTTTATTTTTGCTATTCTTTCCTTCAATAAGCCATTTAATCGCTCACAGATGCCATTCGCCTGCCGGTGATAAGTGGAAGAAAACGTATGCTTAATTGCCTAATAGAAGAACTATTTATCGAAACAGCTCATTCACAAAATGTGGTCCATTGTCAGACCACAAAATCTCACACACACCCCATCTTGGGAAAACTTCACACAGAAGGAACTTGTCAGTGCACATGGCATCAGGATGTGTGCATGAACGTGCCTCAATCCATCTAGAAAAAGGACATATCACGACCAGCATATATCTGTAACCGTTGCATGTCTGCAGCATGTCTACATAATCTCTACATAGGTGTTGAAATGGGCCATTAGGTCTAAGAATTGCTCCTCTCACTGTTCATAAAGTGTGCCCTGCAGTGAAGTTAAGGCACACAATGCAATTTACAATAAACTGTGCAACATGTTCTAACAAATTTGTCTTCTTCAGCAATTGTTGCAGCTAGACTCTCTTCAGCAACATGTGTGGGGTAGTGGAGTTGCTCCAATACTACAGTACAATACTACAGTAATGCGAGACACATAGCTTGCTTTCCAGTGCTATCCTGTCTCCAAATTGCCTCAATGGGGGATAAAGAACACCCCTGTTTTTTCCATAGATCCTTCTCTTCTTGTGATACTCACCCTTGTATCACAACTGGACAATACATAGCATGTTAAAGCCCTCTTTTATGAACATGCATCGTCCTGTCATTTGTTCAACACTTTCAGCTTCAAAATTAGAAATGGTCGGAAAATAGGCTGCCTTTTTGGCTTCTAATTCTGCAACTTCATTTCTGCGACAAATGAAATCTGTCCTTTTAGAATGTGCTGTACATTTTACAACTACAGGCATCATTGGGAGTGCTAGCACTAAAATACATTTATCCAATAGGGCAGCATGATGCACTGGAGTGCTGGCTGCAGAGGTGTCATGGCCACAGGCCCCATAACACAAAAACCACACCATCTAGTGATGGAGGCAATGGGTCACTTTACTCACTTATGTCCCTTTGGGACCTATAAATACAGGAGCCCTGGCTGGACTCAGTCCTGGTGCCTTTGGTGCCAGGCTCATATAGATAGAGATGTAAAGGAACACTTTATTTCAGTGCAGGAGTGCTTTTACTTTATTTCAGTGCAGGAGTGCTTTTATTTTGAAAGAACTTTCCAGGAGCTGAAAGCCTTTATTCCAGAGAAAATCCTCATGTGCTGACTCATCAAGTGTGGCTCCCTAGGCCGGGTCTTCATGTGCTGACTCATATGGTGTGGCAGGGTGTGGCAGGCAGGCTGAACCTGGTGGGCATGGCTTTGGAAGCTTAGCTATATAAGCTGCTCCATCCTTAAGGCCGGTGCTTAGCGTTACTGTGCAGTCGCGTGCAATGTTATGCTCACCGCCGCTTGGACTAGTTTACTTACTTTTCAAACCAGGTATTCTCCTGCATACTCACCTCCAGGAAACCGGTGCTACATCGCTTCATCTGCAGACTCATCTCCTGACATACAGTTATCTTGATCCTGACGCCGCACCACCGCACTACGCATCCACGAGCTCGGACCCTGTGAAGCAGAAGAAAGACAAGGTTAGAACATATGTCCTAGGGCCGCACCACATTTGAACGCTGCGTGTCCCCTAGTTAACAACTTACCAGCTTCTGTACCGCAGCAGCTTCGTTCCTCATTCCCTCCAGCTGTCGTCTCAAGCTCTGCAGCATCTGCCGGGCTGGCAACATCACCTGCAAGGAAAGAAAGCAAAAGAGCAAACATCAAAGGTAGAACGGACAGCAATACAAGACAACAAACTTTACAATACAACAAAAACAGAAGAGGAAAGACAAAGGCAAACAGGAACACTTAGCAGAATTATAGTGGCTTAGTTGGAGCAGGACTGGACTATCACATGCAAGGGGCCAGTGAAAGAACTCAGTCCAGATCATTCAAGCGCCCATGCCAGAAGCAGCAGGACGGAGTGCTCGCCAAAACTAATAAACAGGTGAGCTTTCTAGGGACAGCGCATCCCATGGGTACCACAGTTTGGGAGAAGGGCTCTGGAAGGGGATCAGGCGCACAAGCTGGCATACTCATGCCCCCTTTTCTCCACGCAGGAGCAGTCCCGAGCAGCATCACCTATTACCACCAGTCGCCACATAAGCACAGAGGGCGAAGTTGGACCCGAGCGACATCAACCCCAGGAGGGCTGCAACCGTGTCCCAACACCTCCACAGAGACCAGGTGAGCCTAACAGCAGGGTAAGCCCCTCCTTTTCCAGTGTGACAGACTTGCGTGTACAGTTGATGTCACATAGGTAGAGTCAGAATACACTGTCACTTCCTCATCTTGAAATTTCTGAAGCGAGTCGATAAGCACCACTAATTCTGCAGCCTGTGCTGTGAATGCGAAGGCAATCTAACACTTGTCACTACCTAAAATTCATCTTCTCGGTTCAGCTCTACTAATGCTGATCGAATATGCCTTTCACCGGTCGTTTGATCAATTTTTGAAGAACCATCAATAAAAATAACTACCCCCCTCCTTAGGGCATTTTCTCTAGCATCGGGAATTTCACTATAATTCTCATATACGTTGTGCAATCATGTACATAATCATCCTCTCCTACTGGTTCAGCTATGAACGTTGCTAGGTTCAATGTCTTACATCTACCAAGTTTAATCACAGGATTCAATATTATTAACTCATTTCCTGATGCTCACTGTGTGGTCAATGTACTCGTAGGTTTCTCTAAAATCACAAATAATGCATGCTCAACAAATAATGTCATTGAACACCATATTGTTATCCTTGAAGCATTTTCAATTGCGAATAAAGCAGCAGCTAACGACTGCTCACAAGGATAATGCCCTTTCATAACTGGATCTAAAATCCCACTTTCATAGGCTTATGGATTGTTTCCATGTCCTAATGTCATTTTTTGTGTGAGGACTGCTGTCATGACTTCTCTATTTGAATGCGAAAATAAATAAAATTATTCATGATAATCTGGAATGCCCAATACAGGGGCTGCTCTGATTGCCTTTTTTACATTTTCAAATCCTTCAGTCATTTCATTGGTTAATATTATTTTGCTCCTGCCCACTTGTTCTTCTTTAAGCTCTTTTAAAAGTGGTTGAGTATAAGTACTGTAATTGAAAACCCATGCCTTGCAATAGTTGCTTAGGTCTAAGAATTGTTGCATTTTCCTCACTGTTTTAGGTTCTGAGGTCTTTATGATTGCATCTGCTCTCTCAGATGTCACTTTCCCCCCTTCATGAGCAATCAACTGTCCTATATACAATACCTCTTCCTGACAGTATTGTAACTTCTATTTGTCCTCTTAATATCCTTTCACTGAAAGAATAGTCATGAGTTTAATTGAATCTTCTCTATCTAGATCTTTCTTCTGTCTCACTGCACACCAAAATGTCATTCACATATTGGGTGATTGCACTCTCGAGCTGAACATTGCCTAAGTCCATCTGTACGACTGTATTAAAGACTGTATTAAAGATTGAATGGGACTCACAGTATACCTGGGGTAATCGAGTATGATTCAGGTGGATCATTCCATATGAAAAGGAAGTCAAATCCTGTGAATCTTCGTGAAGGTGAATTGAAAAGAATGCATTATTTAAATCTATGACTGTAAAATATTTGTCCTTAGATAGGATGTTGCACAATATTGTCGAGGGATGTGGAACTAAAGGAAACTCAGCTTTGACTATATTTTTTAGAGGGCAATGGTCCTGAATAAATCTCAACAGCCCCCCCACCCCCTCATCAATTTTCTCACTGGGTATACAGCTCTGTTACATGGGGAATCAGATAGTACCAATATACCTTGCTTCATTAAAGTGGTATTGGTCTCAAATATACCTTAATCTGCCTCACTGCACATAGGGTATTGCTTTGAAAGTGTAAAAGGTGTTCCTAGTTTAAACTTGAGTATAACTGCTCTTACTCCCTTTAATAAACCCACATCACACAGACTTGTGGTCCATAAAACTTTGGCACTTTTTCTAAATCTTCCTGGAAAAATGAAGGCGTCTTTTTTACTAATTCCATTCTCTGGTATTTCTCTATCCTCTACTGTTATCCAATAAGCGAGACTTATGAAAAATACAAATTCATCACCTGAATACTCATCCTTAAACAACCTCTTGTCTCTCAAATCTGTAGCCTGTATCCTTCACTGAGGGCTATCACTGTTCTTCATCCTATTCCCTCATAATCTGTCCCATGAAGAACCACCCTTTCCTCTCTGACCACTGCTGCTTTTAACTCCAAGGTGATAATCTGCCCTTCTTCATCATCCATAGAGATTTCTGGTCTGAACAACAACTCATCAGGTATTCTTAAATGTACCTTTCAATCTGGGAAACCACTATAATAAACAGTCACTCCATACAGAAATTAATAATTCTGGGTCTAAAGGGACCCCTCGTAATTATTTCTGACCTGTAAAGTCTAATATAAACTCTCTCACATTCATTTAATGTATCGCTGGAGTGGACACATTATTCCTTCATCAGTAAAAGATATTGGAGGTCATTACAAGTCAGGCAGTAAGGGATACGGGGCACCGGTAAAGAGACCGGTGCCGGTAATCACTTACTGCCTGATTCGAGGTCCCTTGGAGGGAACCGTAAGGAATGTGTGGTCTGACCAAATGGCCCTTACGGGTCCTGCTAAGGGACCAGGGCGCTAATAATGGGCTTGCTAGTCGTGAGCCCATTATTAGCGCCCTTCCCATTCCCATTGAGCCCTCTGGGTGCTCAAATGGGAATGGGGAATGGTTGTTCAATGGGGACTTACCAGTCCCGCCAGGGTCGGACTGCACCGGTAAGTCCCCATTGAACAAGACCAGTGCCGGACCCGATATTGGAGGCAGCCATGGCGCAAATAGCGCCATGGCTACCTCCAATCTCGGAATGAGGCCCATTGTCATGTTAGGTTTTGTCATGAAGTCACGCCTTCATATGTTTACTGACATGTGCCTAGAATATAATAATGTCATAGACATTTCATGTTCTCCTATAGAGATTGGTAATTTGTCTATAAAAGAAACTAAATTCATCGCCCCAGAGAATCCCTGTGCATTCATTGCAATACCTGACATTGGGTATTTTCTCTGATGGACACAGGAACACGTTGATCCAGTGTCCACAAGAAATGAAAATGTATTGCCTCTTATTGTCACCTTGAGTCTTGGTTCCTCTTGGGGGTCCGGTGTCATTGATAGAACTGAACACATCAGGTAGCTCTGTGGGCTATCCTATTGTGGATATAAATTCACCCCTGTACCTGTGAAAGGATTTCCTCCCACAAAAGTTACACTCCCTGATTTGGGTGCAGGTGCTTGCTTGGCTCCTGTAGTCATATTCCATTGTGACATCATGGCCTGTTGTGTCGGTGCTTGTATGGGTACTTGCTGTGATTGCCCTTGTGGCAATTACATTTATAATGGGTCTTGCTTCATTTGTTGTGGTTGCAAAACATATGCCTGAACCTGCTTGTGATCTTGGGCATACTATTCCTGTCGTTCTGTATTATATTGTGAAGCATAGCCCATCCCCCCTTGGAGCTTGCCAATTTTGCTGCATACCTCCTCTGCTTCTATATGTTCAAGCTATGTGTCCTATTCTTCCGCAATTCCATTGTTGTGGCAGTCCACCATTAAACCCTCCTATTCCCTGAGGGTTTTGAAATATACCTCATCCAACTACGTTAGGCCCATTTCCTCTTCCCCTTGGCCAAAGGTCATAACCACTCTGATCTTTGGGATACCCTACCTTGTTTTGCTGCCCTGATTGAATCTCCTCAGTCACCCATCCTTCATTACTCGTCAATACCGCTCCCTCTATGGCTATTTTTGACAACTTCTTCTGGACTAACTCCACTTCCTCCTGCTTTCCATTCTCAGCTTTCTTCTTATTCTCCTCCTGCATTAATTGGCACTGATTCACAATTGTCAACTGCATTACTAGTCATGGCTTCGCTTCCATTGCCACCTGTTTCTTCATTGCTGTTGCACTGGCTGAGGCAGTCCCTGATACAAAATGTGGTTAAATAATGCTAACATTTTGCCCCATGGTTCACGCGTCTCCTGGTGACACCTGTCTTGAATATCTTGAAATTAAGCAACAGGGTCTTCATCATCTCCCATTTTCCTAGTTAGTCAGAATCGCACCCAAGCCTGGTGCATCAGGGTATTGTATTCTAAGCTCCTGCCATATGTCTGCTCTACAATCATTAAATGGCGCTCCTTAATGTGTCGTGTTTTGTTCAGCCACACCTGCATATTCTGTTCATTTCCAAATGTCATCAGCTCTCTCTCCCATAATCGCTTCTAACAAGCCTTTTATGTCACCTATGGCCAACGTCATTGCTGATGCCATCCTCTCTATTCTTTTTTTTTATTTACTTGAATTTAATCAACAGAAAACATGCTTTTTTCAAGAGTCTGCTCATACATTTCGACTTCTAGGTTTCAAGTTTCAATTTTCTTTCCGTTCTTCGGGCGGTCCCTCACCCAGATCCAATCTGTACCCTTTCCTTTGTGCCAACTTCACTCAACCGATCAGAGCGTCAACTAGGTGGATCCTCACTCGAGCTCTGTCTGATTTGCTGAAATGCTAGTTCTATTAGCTTAAACATTGCCACGGTCCATCTAGTGGCCTCTACTGAGATTAATATGTTCCAGAGTTGTTCTCCCTCAGCCATCCAAGGATTTGCTATACGTGGGTGGAGATATACACATCTGTTTTGTTTAGTATTTGGGCAGAACGTCACCAGATGTTTCAATGTTTCTACCTGCTCTTGATTATTACAGAGGCGGCAGCCATGTGCAATTCCCGGTGCCCGGATAGACATAATTTCATGCGCTAGCAGCAGATTTAGGGCCTCATCACGACTTGGGCGGTAACAGGAACACTATTAGCGCGGGCGGTATTAGCGCTACCGCCGAACTCCTCAGCGCTAATAGCGCCGGATCAAGAGTTCAGCGGTAATGTAAGTCCCCATTCCCCACTGAGTCCATTCGGCAATGCCCCATTCCCCATTGGGCTCAATGGGGAATCTTCGCACTAATACCGGTGGCGGATTTCCCGCCGGCGGTAATAGCGCAAATTTTCGGCGGATTTCCCCCCAGCTCAGAGCTGGGGAGAAATCCGCCAAAGCCCTGATTCTGCGGACCCTTAAATCCAGCAGTAATAGCGCTACCGCCGGATTTAAGGGTTACCGCCGAAGTCATGATGAGGCCCTTAGTCTTGCTTTCAGGAACAGACTTCTCTTCGCTTTATGTGGAAATTTTGCACAATAGCTTTGCGGACTTTTGAGCTTGTTAAACGTCAGAGGAAGATGTGCTAATAGTTTGTTCGCTGTCGCTTTCTCCAGGGTAGCAATCCAGTCCATCTCCTCCATTTTCCGTTTCACTCTGTCTGGATTTTCTTTCAGATCATTTTCTGTAGAGGCTATCAGACTCAGCATCTGTTTTTGTCTTCCTGCCCATTTTATTAGAGCAACACATGATCATGTTTCAATTTCTTCTAAAATTATTTTATATATGGGTAGCGTATCTGCCATTATGATTTTTCTGTACAGTCTCATGGTGCTTTGATCCACCGAGGATGCTAAAGATACCAGACCCAATTCACGTCTGATGGCCGGCGTCGATATTGACTTGGGTAGACCCAACACTGTCTTCCATATATGGCCCTCCAGTTTATTCCAGAGTGACCAAGGTATGTTCAACGATGCTTCCATTCCATGGATGAATGAAGGTACAACCTTTGTCTTGTAGAAGGTTATAGATGGGATTAGCGAAAATGTTCCAAATTTGTTATAAACTCGTCTTGTTTGAGATGTGAACCGTTTCGCTTTCTCCCACGACAAATCTTGCGATGTCGTGTCAATCACTGAGCTGTCAATGTTAACTCCTAGGTATTTGAAGTGCTTTACAATTTCGATGTTTGTTTTTTCTAGAAACCACTTCTGCTGTTTTGTAATTTTTCTGGTTGCTTTCTCTACAATCAAAATTTTTGTTTTCATTTTATTTATTTCACGATTGTTATCGTTGATGTATCTCGCTAGATTAGCTAATTTACGTTGAAGGCCAATATGGGTTTGATCTACAATGATAATATCGTCTGCGTACAGAAGTCTGGAAATAGCAGTTTTCCCTATTTTTGAAGGGAACACCCTGATTTTTGATTCCTCAAGCTGATAGTCTCCTAAAAAGGATATAAAGAGTGCATGGGCTAATGGGCAGCCCTGTTTCACACCTCTGTTTACTTGAATCTCCTCCGATAGAATCCCTTGGTTGTTCAATTTGACTCTGATCTTGGTTTCAGAGTGAAGTGCTTTTATTGGTTCGAGGATCGATATTGGACATTTCCAGTCTATTAGTTTTGACCAAAGCTTTTCTCGATCGATCTTATTAAATGCTTTGGAGAGATCCACAAATGCAAGGTACACCTTCGGTGCTCCTTCCTTTACTTTGGCTTTCAGTATGTTTATCATCATGATGTTAACTGCGGTACTGCTGTTTTTCTGAAATCCTGTTTGGAAAATTTCTCTCTATGGCGCATTTTTGGTCCAAATCCTGAAGTGATCCAGCAGGCGAGTCACATAGATTTTGCCTATAATATCAAGAAGAGCAATTGGCCTATAACTCTCCAGGTCTTCTCTGCTCCCTTTTCTGTAAACTGGAACGATTGTAGCATTCAACCATGTTTCTGGGATCAGTTTTCTTTTGCCACATTCTGCAAAGATCTTACTAATTACTTCTGACCACACTTTAGGGGACTGTTTCAGCCCCAGGTTTGTCAGTCCATCTGGACCTGGTGCTCTTGATGTTTTAAGTTTCCTGATTGCTATTTCTATATCCTCTGGATTTGATACATCGACCCAAGTTGTCATGGTAGCCCGCTCCGTGATGGGTGCAAATGACTTGGGACCATCAAATTGTTTCCCTAAGTATGTTCTCCATTTTTGTTTTGACACAACATTCAACAGTTCCATGGCACGAGGCCTGTTCATGGTTTCTATAAGTGCCCAAAAATCTCCCGATATTTTGGTGCCCAGTTTTCTCATCATTAATTCCGCATCGTTTTGGTAAAGTGCTGCTCTGTGGTGCTTCAGCCAGTTTTTGTATGCTTTTACTTCCAGTTGCCATTTTTCCCAATCTTCCTTGGTGTTAGTTTTTCCAGCGGTTCTCCCCAGTCTCCGCACCGCTTTCCTTTTTTCTACCACTAATTCATCATAAGCGTGTTCATGTTGCACCAACTTAGTCTTCTGGCCTGTCACTGGAACGCGATATGCCATTAATAATGTAAGATAATTAGGTCTTTCATCACCATTCCTGTGTCCATTTAATCCTCCACTCTGTTCATAAGTGGCTTTAATTTTGATACATCTGCTTCCGACAGGAGGAGCCATGATTGTTGATTGTTTACTTCAATATTGGCTTTATAGACCTGTTTTTCGGGTCCCTTTCCTCGCCAAGCACAGTATGGTAGATTGTGATCACTATATGTCGTTCTTTGGACCTTGAAACTCTGGATAACAGGTATGAGGCCTTCACTGACAAAGATGTAATCTAACGTAGCTTGTGAGTTCAGGCTTTCCCATGTAGGGATACAGTTTTGTTCCGGGAACAGGGTGGCAATGTTTTGAATGTTTCTCGATTTGATCACCTTATTCCATGCCTTTCGTCGCTCCACTGTCGCTTCTCTCATTCTGTTTTCTGGGACGTCACCAGGATTTACGTTACAGTTTGCGTTGAAATCGCCGCAAACGATAATTTCCATCTTGTCAAATTCTGCGTATATCTGGTCAATTGTTTCTGCTATTTTTGAGCAAAAGGCTTTTATTGTCATGCGTTGCGGATTCCAATAAGTGTTTATTATTGCTAAGTGGTTCACCTGTTTACGCGCTGCTGCTGGCGTTTGGTGAGTCCATGTTGTCACGGTGACTAACATTTCATAAGTTTCTTTCAGTTTTCTTGGTGCCGTTAATCCAGTGCCTGTTCTAATGGCCATTAACAGTCCCGACAACGGTCAGCCTAGTAGTCCTTTAATCGCTGGCGATATTTCGACCACAAAACCATCCAACGTGGGTTTCTCCGCCAGCCATGTCTCTTGGAGACATAGTATATTATGAAGGCCCAGGCCCACGTCTCCTAGTGTTGTTAAATGCAAGTGACCTCTCGTATTCCAGGATCCCAAGGTGTGCTTTTCTTTTGTAGTCTGATCCGCCACTTTTGTTATATCGTTGCTAATTTTCACTTTTCATGTTCAGTGCTGTTTTTAACCATGCCCAAGGGCCCTTTGCTGATGTCCCCTCTGTTGGTCCCGATAAATTTCTCTCGTTGGATTTGTTCTTTGTGTCTTTTACCTCTAAATGTACATTTCTCGATGGTGTCGACCTTTTTTGTTCCTCTGTTCTCATCCTCGGCGTCTCAGGGTATTGTCTGCTATTTGGGCTTTTCATATACTTCTGTGGCCTTATTTTTACATTTTCATCAATAAACGTTCTGTTACTTTTGTTTTTTTTCTTTTTCGAACGTATAGTGATTTGCCAAGTGGGTTTCTTATTCTACCCGAGGTTTCCCAACCTATGCGCTCGGTATAGTTCCTCCGTTTTCGATGGGTATCGTTGCGTGTATTGTTTTGCTGCTTTATTTCCTCTTTCATGTTCTTCACTTCCCCTCTGGCTTTTTATTTCCATTAAATCAAAGCCCATGAGTTTCATTTCCTTGAAGGCCATTGGACCTATTTGTCTAATGCCTGCCAAACTAACATGGAGGTATGCTTTAGCTATCTGCCCTCTATGATAGGGTTCCACGAGTTTGATATCTTCTGTTCTAATTTTTCTTAAGTTTTTGTTTTCCTTGTTATCTTAAGCACCGTTTAAGATCAGATGTCCTTCCGTTGTTTCCGCCTGTTCTAGTTTAAATACACATGTCTCTTTCTCCCATGCGATCTTTGGCTTTTGTAGTTCCTCCTTTTCTTGGTGTCCTGTGATTATGTGGGGTCGACCCAGTTCTATTTCTTTTCATTTTCTCTTCGCCCCTCTCCTCACTTGGGAGCCGTTTACTTTTGAGTTGATGATCGAGGTTGTCTCGTTTGGGGTCCTGGAACGGTTTCTTTGCTTCTGAATGGTTTGTTTTTTCAAGTTTCTTTTGGGGGAGGTGCCTTCTTCTTTGGTTACTTCCACCTGTCGTATCGGCCCCTTCTCCTTCATGCAATTTTCCCCCTGTGTCTCCTCTATCAAGTTATTTTTCAAATGTACCGAAAGGTTCATCAGATCTGAATTTGTCATAAATTCCTTGGCTGATCTCGGCGATGTAGGTGATTCTCTTGCCTTCTGCTGTTGTCTGTTGCTTTCCAATTGTTATTTTTCTTGTTGTGGCATGGTATGTCTAGCAAGCTTTGATTTTGATGTGGGGCTATTGGGGTTTTGGATCTCTAACACTTCCACTTCAGGAGGTGCTAACTTTAGCACCACCTGTTTTTTTGTTTTATTTCTTTTTTCATTTGTTTGTCGCTCTCTTTTTTCGGATCTGAAGACATCAAAGTTATTGGTTCATTCTCTCTTGCCCTTCTTTGAAGAGATGAAGATTCGACCGTGGTAAGCCCCCCTTCTCGGGCTCGGTCTTGACTTTTCGTGTTATCCAATATTTCAGTTAATTTTTTGTTCGCCGCTTGCATGGTTTCAATATTTCTTTGCAGGGATTCTATTTTTCTGTCCCAATTTTTTTGCTGATTGCTATTTCGTTCTTCTACTGCCGTTATGAATCCTTCCACATGGGTCATTTTCAACAGCAAGGTGTTATCTTGCACCTCCTCTTTGATTGCCTCATAAAGTTTACAAAATGGGGCAAGTGCAATTGTCATTTCGGACATGATCGTCAGCATGTCCGGTTTTTTATTTGGCAAATCTTTTAGGGTTGTTGAAGTGATGTCACTTAGACATCTATTCTTCGGTGAAAGTTGAGTTCTTTCCAGTCTCCTTGACAACCGTGGTGATTCTAATGTCGAGATTTCCACTGGCATACTTTGCTCTTTTTCTAGTTCTAAATAGGAGCTTGTTGACCTTCTCTTATTTCCTTGATGATCATGGTTTTCTCTTAACCCTCCTGTCCTTTTTGCCAATGTTTCTGGTTTCTGCCCCATGTTCAAATGGGGTCTCGTCCAGGCAAGGCGATGTTCTATCTCCGTTTGACTCTTCGACTGCTCCCCTGGAGTTTCTGGCGGACCGCGATCTCCTGGTATTTGATCCCTCTGTTTTTGTTCCGGGATCAAACTAACCACAGGGCACTCTCTTCTGCCTTTGTTTTGCTCCGCCCTTTCCCGTTGCCGGATTACATTTTTAAGAGATTCCATCGCAGAAAGCTTGCTAGTCTCGTCCATTTGTTTTTTGGTCAACTCCACTAGCAAATTATTTCCATCTTTACCTTTTTTAGATTTACTATACTAGTGGTCTGTGTGAGTCGTGGGCACACCTCTTCTTCAGTCCTTTTTGATTCTTGTCTCAACACAACCTCCGTTTTCCTCTGTTTTGTTGCTGGAAGGGGGTCTTGCACCGCTTCTAGCATCTCTGCATCCAACAGTTCTGTGTCCATATCTAGTTTTCTCTTTTGTTGTTGGGTGAAGAAAGCCTTTGAGGGGCATGACAACAGCGGATTGGGTAACACTTTTACAGTAACGCCACTTCTTTTATTCACCTTTCACCCTTTACTCATTATTACTTTTCCCTTAATTTGTTTCTGATCGCTCGTAACTTGTTTATTAGCTGATCTCACTTTCATGTAGTTTTTTGTCCCTTGCTTACTTAATGTATTCACTTTTTTCATTTTTCCTTTTTTTTCCCTTTGAGTAATGTCTGGGTTACCTCAGAATCTACTTCTGGGTTTGCATCATCTGTGCCCTCTTCCTCTTCACTTTCTGTGTCCACGTCGCTGTCTTGAATAACAATACTGTGTTCTACCTCTTTGTCTGTATTTACCAACCTTAGGGTCCCTGTGTCTCGACTTGTTGGGTTGTGTTGTGGCACTTTAATATTTCTAATATCTCTAATATCTCGATGCACCATTGCTTTTACATTTATTTTATTCTGTGGGTACTCCGCTTGTACTAGTGATTTGTCCATATTTTCTGATTGTGCCTCCGCATCTCGGTTTTTCCTTCTTTCCTGGTTCCAATGATCTTCGTGATCATAATTGCATCCACGCTCCCCTTCTCGAGTGGGCTTTTTTTTGGATGCTCTATCTGCTGTTTCTTTCGTGACGGCGCTCACCAAGCTTATGCCCGACTGTGCCGCTCCCCGCTGTTCTGGCATTGCATTCTCCTCGAGATTAATGTTAGTTCCGTGTAACCCAGGTGGGGGAACTCCATCTCCGTCCCCGCCCCTGCACTCCTCCTCGCAGCCTGACACCCGCATGGAATCCCGCGGAGGCCGCCCTCCGACCGCCTGGATCTCCCTCGCCTCAAGGGCGGAAGGCGGGTCTCCGCTTGCATCAAGGAACGCTCGTTGTTTTCCTTCATGGGTACCTTCGCGGTCTTCCTGAATGGCTCGCATGTTATCGGCCGCTTTTGCTGGCAGCTGGTCCTCCGCCGCAGGTAAGTGGGGTGATACAATTTCTTTACCTAGCCAGTTTTCTTGTTCCCGGTCTAGGACTCGGTCTAGGACTTGGACTGCATCCGGATCTTGATCTTGGGGATTTTTACTACTTCTTAAGCTACGCCGGCCCCAATCCACCTCTGCTTCTGTTACTTTCGCTGCTGCATCATCATTCACCTCCTTTCGATCTAACTTTCGCAGAGCTTGCGACAACAGCCGAGGAGGTCTTACATGGGATTCAATTATTCTCCGACTCTGCGTCTGCAGCGGACTGCTGCAGCTGCCTCACAACTCGGCTCCCAACTACGCTCACCGCTCCGCTCACCGCTCTGTGGTGTGGAGGCTTTTTGTAGGCAGCACCCACAACTGGCACTGTAGAAAGACTGGGTGACTGCTGCAGACTGCCTCACAACTCGGCTCCCAACTATGCTCACCGCTCCGCTCACCGCTCCGCTGTGTGGAGGCTTTTTGTAGGCAACACCCACAACTGGCACTGTAGAAAGACTGGGTGGCTGCTGCAGACTGCCTCACAACTCGGCTCCCAACTCCGCTCCCCGCTCCGCGGTGTGGAGGCTTTTTGTAGGCAACACCCACAACTGGCACTGTAGAAAGACTGGGTGACTGCTGCAGACTGCCTCACAACTCCGCTCCCAACTCCACTCACCGCTCCTCTCACCGCTCCGCGGTGTGGAGGCTTTTTGTAGGCAACACCCACATCTGGCACTGTAGAAAGACTGGGTGACTGCTGCAGACTGCCTCAAAACTCGGCTCCCAACTCCGCTCACCGCTCCGTCATCCTCTCTAATTCATACATACGTTTTCCTGCACTGGAAGTTAAACTCAGTAATATACATCTTAAATTATCTTTATCCATTTGTGGCCATGGTATGTATTATAGTCATCCTCCCCCTTTCTCTAATTAAGGGAATTGTGAAAACCCTGGTCCATAATCATACCTCCTACACTTCTCGTCTTGCAGGCAGGGCTAGTCTCTCCCATTTGTCTCTGTCCTGGTAGTGCCCTTAAACTGCCTACAAAAGGCGGAGATACATCCCCTGAAATGCGTGATTGTGATTGTGGTCGCTCAGTATATGGTGTTGACTCTGGTGTCCTGTCTTTGGGGTTCTCTAAATCTGACCATTTTACCACTTCTATCTACAGCCGATTATTTTGAAAATCTGCATGCGTCCTCCCCTCGCGCTCTCTCGTTTTATTCCCTTTCTTCATCTGACACTATTTTGCTCCAGCTTGCATTACTATTATCTTTATCTATATCATCAAGATCAAGTCTACTTAAAGGGTTCCATGTGTTAAAATCGTGGCATAATGGCCGTTTACACAAACAATCACAGCAAAATGGCTGTGGTTTTGCTGCTGCAATCCATTTAAAGGATGCAGGGGACACCCCAGCAACCCGAGACCTATTATACCATTTAAGGGGACCGGGGGACATCCCCACAACCCCTGATCCGCTTAATTGGTATAATGGGGTACCCCTTTACCGGGTCAAACCACAACATTTTTGCCGCATTTTTTGTAAAGGCGACATTTTTGCTGCGATTTTATTACTGCATACCACTTAAAGACAGCATTCTATGCTCTTCTGCTATGATGTCATCTGACCTACCTCCAATTTCCTTTGAAAGAGATCCTTATACACTCTCTTGTGTTTTGTAGCCTTCTTTATCTCCCATTTGCCTATATAAATACCCATGTTGTTTCTCTATGTCTTCTGTATCTCGCACAGCAGCCCATGAAGGTATTCTTGGTACTCTTTGCAGCTCCCTAAAGGGCTGTTGTGACCCTCTCTCTTCCTCAAGTTGTTCTTTTACTTTAATCGGCACTATACTTCTATGACATAGATAATCTATTTTGTAATCTTTTAGTCCCCTATTTCTATTAATTTCTTCTTCTCTTCTCCTCATCTTCCTTTGTTAATCTTCCTCTCTGCTTCTTTGCAACCTATGTTCTAGCATTCTTTGCACTTCTACCGCTTCTCATCTATTCTCTTCTAATCACTCATTTTCTTTCCTTGCCTCCTGTCTTCTTCGTTCTTCCCTTCCCTTCCCTTACATTCTCTTTCTTTATCATCTTTATATTCTCTCTCTTCTTCCTTTTCGTTCGTTTCCTACTTTTCTCTTTCTCAAACGCAATCAATGCTCGTATCATCCAACTTGAGTAATATCTGTCCTCCCATCCATTAATTCTGTACTAATTGTATTCCCTTAGCTTTGTCTTTTATTTATTTCTGCTTCTTTGCTTTCTCCTCTATCTCATCTGTATATCTTGTCTACCCTTTCTCTCATCACACTGTTTACTTTCATCTCGTGTCGAGATATATTAGCGTTCTCTAATTCTACTCTCTTCCACATTGTCCTCACTGTTATAAGCCTGGGGTTCATTTGTCAGATTAACGTACCCTGCCACTGCTTTCAATTCCTTTAAGGAGAAAAGCCCCTCTGTGTCTATGCGCCTGTTTTCAGGAGAGGAAAGGGGAGCAGAAGGCATTTTATCCCCCCCCCCCTTTATGCTGATTAAGCATCCACTCCTTCTCCCCTGGATCTTCTTTCTCACTCTGGTACATCTTCCCTAGCTCTAAAACAGCCAACCTTTTCTGTAACTTCTTTCCCTGATATATAGCATGCAAGTAAATTGTCATGTGTTGCACTACTGTTTTTGACAACAAACCTTCCTGAGGCCATGGCATAAGTCTCTTATTAGTTGTGCCTGAAACCCACTCCAAATGATATTTCCTTATCTTCACAGTGTACCTTGGCAATGTCATGCATAAGTCTAGAAGAGGAGTGTCTCCCATGGTGACATTTTGATATCGACTGTTTCTATTTAGCAGTTTTTTTATTCTTCTCCTTATATTATCAAATATACCACACTGATCAATTTGAGCAGGCACCATCAATTGTCGTTTGATTTATCCAAAAATCTCAATATTTTATCTGCTTTAAACAAAAATCTACACAACAATATTCTTATTGTTCCTTTGTTTACACTTTCTATCAATTTTAATATCTCGTTGTTTTATCATTGACATTTTAAGAATCTCTTCTTTATTTATGTATTAATTACTTTTGATTTCTATCCTTCTGATTGACGTCAATCTTTTGATCAAAAATCTAAAAAATCACTTTACTTTTCTTACTATCATTTTATATCTACTAGTTTAAACACACCAAAAGCTTTACACTGACATATTTATAACCCCACACATATGCACTTCAATACATTTTCCCCTCTGTATGCCTTCCGTTACTATCTTTAGTAAATGTATCTTCCAACACAGTACCTTCTCCTATTTTTGCCATTTTCAATGTTCTACTTACGTACGTGGCTCAGCTTGAGTTCCTCGGCATCGACTCTCCCTCAACTGACCAGTTTGCCTTCTGCCCACGGGGGACTGCGGGGAACAGACAGGAATTTCATCAAGGGGGAACCTGCCAGCCGTATCTTTATTCACGTGATTTATTATACCCCAACACACGTCATCTTTGACCTCAACCTATTTGGCAAACCATAAAATCTACTAACAGAAGGGATTGGATTAAGGGAACATGTCTGCTTATGGAAGGTATACGGATTAGTACTTCATTGGCTTTCTCTTATCTGTAAGACAACCCTAGAACTACCGCTACATATGCATAATACCAATCATAGCAATCAAAATGGAAGTTGATTAGTCTATGCAGCATTGTATGGAAGGTTGCCCCAAAGACCCACTGATTGGTTGCCATTCTCACACAACCTTGGACTTTCGACTCATTAGTAGCACGTAAGCAAAACGAAACCTAGGTGCTTGGATCACGTTAGCTTACTCCCCACTTTCCCAATTAGTTCATCATCTCTCGTTAGTTTGTCCATGAGCCAAAGTTTCCCATCTGTAGTTGTCCTTTCAACCTGTTCTGTGTTCTACGACATTTAAAGGAGTGAAATCACATCACAGTCTTCATTTGAGGCTTAATGAATAGCCCCTGTTTTCAACTTCTAGGTCACATGTGAAGAGACCAGCGTTTTATTCACTGCTATTTGATTAAATTATACTGGGTGTTGTTGCTCCTCTTAACCTCTAGAGACTTGCTCACTCTACCTTGCATAGACTTTATACACTTTTAATTGCCAGATATGTGGCTCTTACACATGTTTTCGGTTTCCTTAATCTTAGAGAAATATGTCTCATGTCCATGACTCATCCATCTGCCTCCTTTTGTGCCAATATCGACTCCTCTTTGTTTTGCACACACAGCTGTTCTTCCAGCGTCTCCTGACTCTCCAATCTTTCTGAGGTAGTTGAATTGAACATTTACATGAGCCAGCGTCAATTTTCCAATAATGGCTGTCCTTGCCACGTTATATATTCCACTATAGTAAGCTTCTATGCATCTTTTCTACCTTGCATTACAGCGTATTTGCACTTATTGGTCAGTAAGAAACTTTATCATCTTTATTATTCATGATTCCTTTATAGTTACGTACATGTTTCTCTTATTACTTCAGTTACATTGTCAGTCTTCAGTATTTTCAAATTGTTTCAGTATGGCTTCATATATCCTTTTTCTGACATCACTTTGCCCACGTCAGATTTCATTCAGTGCTCCATGATGTCCAATGGTGCATGTTGATATCCTTCAATACGGCATCCTTACACACTTTCAGTGCAACTGTACATACAATAAGGTTGTCTGAGTGCATATTGTCTCTCATACACTCAATGAGCTATGGACACAAAACATGGAGTCCCACATATAGCCCAGCAGTGAAGGGGCAGGAGCCAAGGAAAATCTGTGCACCTTCTCCTCTACATTCCCATGAACTTCCCCCATCTCACTGTCAATTCTTTCATCCGGAAGAGCATGCAAGGGCTTTTGCACATGTTTCCATGATCTTTCGCCTCTCCCTATGTCTAATTGTTCATACAGCCCAGCATTCAAGGGCTTGTAGTTCACATTTCTGTGATCTTTCACCCCTCCCCTTGTCCGTTCATTCATCTGGCCCAGCATGCGAGGCCCATTGTACATGTTTCCAAGACCTTCTGTCCTTCCAGCTGTCCATTTGTTTACACAGCCTAGCATGCATGGGCTGTTGCACACATTTCCATGACCTTCCCCCCCATCCCGCCTGTCCATTTGCTCATCCAGCGCAGCATGCAAGGGCTGTTGCATATATTTTCCATAACCTTCTGTCCCGTCCTATGTCCATTTGCTCATCCGGCTCAGCCCCCATGGGCTGTGGCACATGTGTCCATGACCTTCCTCATCTCTCTCTGTCCATTTGTTCATCCAGCCCAGCATGCAAGGGCTGTTGCATGCGTATTCATGATCTTCTGTCCTTCCCTCTGTCCATTCATTCATCCGGCCCAGCATGCAAAGGCTGTTGCATATGCTTCCATGACCTTCTGCCTGGTCCTTTGTCCAGTTGTTCAACCGGCCCTACATGCGAGGGCTGTTGCATGCAGTTTCATGGCCTTCCTCTGTCCACTTGTACATGCGGTCCAGCATGTAAAGGCTGTTGCACATGTTTCCATGACCTTCTGACCCTCCCTCTGTCCATTTGTTCATTCTTCCCAGCATGCAAGGGCAGTTGCACATGTTTCCATAACGTTCTGCTCCTCCGTCTGACCATTCGAACATCTGGCACAGAATGTAAGGGCTGTTGAACATGTTTCTATGACCTTTATGCCCCTCCCTCTGTCAATTTGTGCATCAAAACCACCATGTGAGGGCTGTTGCACACTTTTCCATGTCCTTCCGCCTCTCCCTCTGCCCATTCATTCATCTAGCACAGCATGCAAGAGCTGTTGCACACATTTCCATGACCTTACACCCCTCCTTCTGACAATTCCATCATTGGGTCCAGCATGCGAGGGATGTTGCACACGTTTATATGACCATTCATCCCTCTGTCTGTCCATTCATCCGTCAGGCCCAGCACGAAAGTGATGTTGCAGATGTTTCTATGACCTTTAACCTCCCCATACCTTCATTCATCCAGCCCAGTATGCATGGGCTGTTGCGCATATTTCCATAATCCTCTGCACCTCCCTGTGTCCAGTTGTTCATGTGTCCCAGCATGCAAAAACTGTTGCACACGTTTCCATGACATTATGCCCCTCCCTCTGTCAATTCATTCATCCAGCCCAGCATGTGAGGACTGTTCCACACTTTTCCATGACCTTTAGCCCGTCCCTCTGCCCATTCAGTCCTCTGGCACAGCATGCAAGGGCATTTCCATGACTTTCTGCCCCTCCATTCATTCATTGGGCCCAGAAGGCGAGAGCTGTTGCACACTTTTGATGACCTCCTGCCCCTCCCTTTTCCCATGCGTTCATCTGGCCCAGCATTCCAGGACTGCTAGACAAGTTTCCTTTACCTTTCCACCTCCTGCTGTCCATTTGCTTTACCCGGCCCAGCATACATGAGCTGTTGCACATGGTTCCATGACCTTCCCCCCCCTCCCTGTCCATTCGTTCATCCAGCCCAGCATGCAAGGGTTGTTACACATGCTTCCATGACCTTCCGCCTGCCCTCTGTCCAGTTGTTCAACCGGCTCAGCATGCAAGGGTTGTGTGCACAGTTTCATTACCTTCCTCTGTATCAGTTGTTTCTCCGGCCCAGCATGGAAGGGCTCTTGTACTTGTTTCCATGACCTTCTGACCATCCCTCTGTCCATTTGTTCAATCTTCACAGCATGCAAGGGCTTTTGCACATGTTTCCATAACCTTCTGCTCCTCTGTCTGTCCATTTGTTCATCTGGTCCAGCTTATAATGGCTGTTGCACACATTGTCATGTCCTTCCACCTCTCCCTCTGCCTATTCATTCATCTGACAGAGCATGCAAGAGCTGTTGCACACATTTCCATGACCTTCTGCCCCTCCCTGTGTTCAGTTGTTCATGTGGCCCAGCATGCAAGGACTGTTACACACTTTTCAATGACCTTCAGCCCCTCCCTCTGCCCATTTGTTCATCTGCCACATCATGCAAGGGCTTCTGCACATGTTTCCTTGACCTTTCCCCCCTCCATATGTCCATTGTTATTTCTGACACAGCATGCAAGGGCTGTTGCACATGTTTTTATGACCTTCCGTAAAAACTCAATGCATTTTTTATTCTTCTTGTTGATTGGCTCTCGTCATTGATCTTGTTTGTACTTGTATTTTGTATTTAGTTTATTTGTATTGCACGCCTGACCCTGTGGCATCTAAGCGCATTTCTTAAAGAGTTACAGATAATTAACCATTTCATGATACAATAAGCATAATAAAATCAGAGTACAATAATGCACAAATGCATCTCAATACAATTACAGAGGTGATATATGAAAAAATGGGAGGAAGATTTCAAGAAAATATACAGTGTGCTCACAGGATTAGGTAGGATTATGAAAGGTAATGCAGTACATTTACAAAATAAAACAAGTTACCGGTTAGGGTCAAATTCTGAGTGACCAGATTTGGGCCCAATGCCAGCTTAGCATTGTTTATAATGGGCATGTGGCAGCTTGATCCTGCTCAGAGAGCCAGATTTTGGCTTTGCTCTTGAATGAGTGATACGATGTTTCAGCGCTGAGTGAGCTGGGGAGTGTGTTTCCATAGTTTAGCTACAAGGACTGAGAAGCTAGACCCACATGCTTGTGGTCGCCAAACCTCTCCTTCAACTTCAGGCTCAGTATCGGGGTGTCTCTCTGAGACACAGCTTGAAATCACTGAGGTGGATCCACATGCACCATCCCTCAACCTTGATTGCCAATGGAGTAACAGCTTCCACAACATAAAGTCCTTGGAATCATGGCTCATCTGTACCTGTCGAGACATATATTTAAGATGTTCAATCATAGCTGTCAAATAATCATGCATTTCCTTCCATAACACAATAACAGCACTTTCAGTGTCAGTGTGAGACTGTGTGGGTATGCATTCTGTGTCCCATCACACATTTGTGTGGAGTCAGGTGATGGTCAGAGCGTGGTTGATTATGTGAGGCATATAGGGCTAGACAAAGGCAATGTAACCAATTATTTTTCAAAGTTTCTTTTAGTTTGCCAATTCATTCTTTTAAGTGGATGTTGATGCACTCACAAATTCTGTTTGCTTGTGGGTGATAGGCGGATTTGAATGTGTGCCTTATCCCCAATAGGATAGTGATGTGCTCAAATTATTAATATCCAAAATGTAGTCTGGTTTCAGAACGCAACATATCAGTGACTCCCCACCTTGAAAATACCTCATGTATGAGGAACTTCACTGCCCATGTACCATCTAGATGCGTGCATGTGCCAGCTTTGACCCATCGGGAAAAGGGACATGGGACTACTAGCATATACTTTACAAACTTGGAGCATATCCACAAAGTGGATGTGCAAATGCTGAAATGGCCCCATGGGGTGGGGCATTGCTCCTGTCACCTTTCTCAGGATGTGGCCAGCAGTGAATTTCTGACAGACCTAACAATCAATAACAGCATGTGCAACATGCTCACTCAATAAGGACAAACCATTCCTCCAAAATCAGTCCTGAAAGACATTCCCTTATTATGTGTGCTGGGTAGTGCAACTGCTCTAGTGCTACTGTAAGCAGCCCAAGGGGCATAACTGGTTTCCTGCTGCTGTCCTGCCATCAAATTGCATCTGTGGGAGACAATGACACCCCCTTCTTTTCCACAACTCCTGTTCTTCTAGTGGTGCCCTTCCCTAAAACACAATAATTTGTTTTATTCGTAGAGTAATAAAGCCCTCCTACATCACCATGGTATACGTTTGTTTGGTGCAGTCCCAATGTCAGATGCGTCTTGGAAAATATGGTGCTCTTTTTGCTTCTGGGTCAGCAGCGTTGTTGCTGTGAAAAATCAAGTCCATACCTCTGATGTGCTCTACACACTTCACCATGGCAAAGATGATGTCATTTTAAGTGCATCGATGAACCTGTACTGGTGTGCCGTCTGCATGCAGAAAGTCCCTCCTTTTCCAATGTGACAATCTGGCATATACCTTTGACATCACGTAGGCGGAGTCGGAATACACTGTTACCGCCTCAGCTCCATGCGCTTCAAGTGCTAAAATGAACGCTACCAACTCTGCCAATTGTACTGAAAAATGTGCTGGCAATCTCATGCTCATCAGTATTTGAAAGCTGTTATTCTCTCTTGCCTTCACCACTGTTGTTCCACTATGCCTCTCACTTGTGCTCTAATCTATTGATGATGACCTGTCAATCAAGAGAATTACCCCCCCGTGTGCTTTCCTTTCACATGGGGTTCCCCACCATAATACTCAGTGTAGTTGGTGCAATCATGTGCATAATCTCCCTCTTTCAATGGTTCTGCTATGAATCTGGCTGACTCTACCACTCGGTTTACCACTCAGCACCTGACAATTTTGGCAGATGGATTTGATATGATTACTTTGTAACCTGATGCACTCTGTGTAGTCAATGTACTTTGGGAATTTTCTGGTATGGCGAATAGAGCATGCTCAACATATAATCTAACTACACAACCCATAGTTATGTTGGCAGACTTCTCAATTGCAAAAGCTGCTGCAGCCAATGTTTGCTCACACAGGTATCGCATTAGTGGATCTAAGATTCCACTGAAAAATTATAATGGTTTGTGTCCCATCATAGTAGCAGCTGTCATCACTTCTTCATTTAACTGGGAGAAAAAAAAGAAGTCTTTATTGTAATCAGGGATTCCTAATACCGGAGCCGTGCTTATTGTAAGCTTCCATTTGTCAAAGGCGTTTATCATTTCACCTGTCCAGGTTATGTCACTTTTGTCTTTCAGGGCTTGTATTAGTCCTTTTAATAGTGGCCTGCATGTTTTCATGATTGCTTCTGCTCTTTCAGGTGTCACTTTTCTCCATTTTTTTATATAACTTACCTATGTATAGGACCTCTTCCTGGCAACATTGTAGTTTTTCTTTGTCCACTTCATACCCTTTTTCTGCCAGGACTGTCATCAGTTCCACTGACTCTCTCATGCACTCTTCCTCTGTGTTACACCAATATGCTATCCACATATTGGATGGCCCCACTGTCAAATCCATGTCAAGCACCCTGTTGTAGACCAAGTGTGATTCACAGTACCCTTGGGTAAACGGTAATGTTGCAATTGAATTCGGCGAAAAGTGAACACAGTCAAGTACTTAGAATCTGAATGTAAGGGAATATAAAAGGAGGCATTGTTTAAATCAATCACTGTAAAATATTTCGCTGTACACATGATTTTACATAATATTGTGGCTGGATTTGGCACTAATGAAAATGTTGCCTCAGCAATATTATTCAAGGCGGATACATCCTGTATAAATCTCCATGACCCCCCTGTCACCTTTTCAATCAAGCACACAACCATGTTGCAAGTTGATTCTGAAGGCACTAATATCTCCTGTCACACTGAGGCAGCAATGGTTTCATAGCTACACTCATGAGCTTCATTTGACATGGGATAGATACTGTTTTACTTGTAAAATGCCTTCTTTCTTTAATTACAGTCTTTTGACTGTCCCTACTCATTTTATTAAATCAACATCATATGGATTGCTGGTCCACAGTGTACCAAATCTTCTTGGAGAAAGGATGGTACTTTCCTCACTAATGACATTCTCTGAGGGGTTTCCCTGTTCTTAAGTTTTAACTGATAAATGAGACTAATTCTAAACATTACTTCGTCATTTCAGTCTTCACCTGTAAACAGATTTTCATCTGTCAAGTCAGTCAGTCAGTCTCATCAAGCACTATTACAGTGTACCGATTTACCCCTTAATCGTCTATTCCATGCATAAGTACTCTGTCTTCCTTTACTATTGCTGCTTATTGCTCAATTGTGATTATCTGCCCTTCTTCCACATCTGTGGGTACATCTGGTTAAAACAGAAATTCTGTGGGTAACCTCAGTGATTTATCCTGTACTCTTGGGAGCCATGCAAACAATATGTGTACCCCATAAAGGAATACTTCCTTGGTTAATGTCACTCCTCTTGGTGCCTTCTGCCCATAAAATGCTGTTATGAAGTGTTGTACATTCACATAGTGGATCCCTGGCATGGAACATATTATCCCCTTGTCAGTAAATAATATTGTCATGTTTAGTTTACTCATCAAATCTCTCACAAATATGTTGACTGGAGTCTTATGGAAATATAACAACTTCATAGCCATGTTGTGCTTTCCTATGGTTATGGGTAAGTTGTCTGTAAAAAGAACATTTGTCATTGCCCCAGAAAACCCTTGTGTGTCCATGGAAATACCAGACATCGACAAGTTTTCTCTCTAGCACAGGATCAGGTAGCTCCCAGAACCACTAAATAGGAAAATGTTTTCTCACCTACAGTCACTCGGACCCTTGGTTTTTCTTGTGGATTTGGGGTAATCAATAGGATGGGACACATCAAGTCTTTCTGTGGCCTGTCCTATTGTGGGTACATATTCAGTCTTGTTCCAGTAAAAGGATTCCCTCCCACTACTGTCACCCCTCATATGCCAGGTGTAGGTGCCTGCAGAAATATGTTCGTGTTCCATGGTGTCACTCCATTCTGTTGTGCTGGTGCCTCCATTGATGCTTGCTGTGTTTGCATTGGTGCTGGCTGTGTTTGTGGTGGCATCCCTTGTTGGGTCTGCTGTATTTGTGACACTTGTGCCTGATGCCACATTTGATCCTGGGCATAATATGTTGGCAGTTCTGTAATATGGAAGAGTGTATGCTAGCCCCATTGTGTGCCTACTGGTTGCCAATCCTGTTGTATTCCTCCCTATCTTCTGTACACACATGACATATGTCCCCTTTTCCCACTTGTCCAACACTGTTGTGGTGGCCCTCAAATCCTGGTGGCCCTCCTTTGAACCCTCCTCTTTGCTGACCTTGGTAATCCAAACCCTTTGCCTCTGGATGGAAACCCTCATTCCCATTGGCAATATGTATAGTTCCCTCTTTCTGCAAAGTTTCCGTTTGGCCCAGGTTGCATGTGCTGTGACTCCTGCACAGAACTGTTTTCTCCCGTGTTTGTTAACATAGCCCGTACGATTGTCAGTGTTGATCATTTCTTTTGCACCAACTTTGCTTCCTTTATCTTTCTTTGCTCAACTTCTTTCTGTCCCTCTCTTATTTTAGTTGACAATGGTGAATAATAGTCAATTGTATTTTGGGCCAGGGTTTGGCCTCTATTCCTACAATCTTTTTTAATTGCCTGTGCACCTCTTCAGGGAGTACCTGACTTAAAATGTGATAAAATATTGTTAGATGTTTGTCCCATGCTTACCTAGTCTCCAGTCTCCATTGTTCTTGAATGTCCTGTATATAAGCAGCAGGGTCTTCATCCAGCCCCATTTTCTATGTCATGATTCCACCCATATCTGATGTGACAAGGTATTGTATTCTGAGTGCCCTCCAAAACTCTGCTCTGAAATTATTAAAAGGTGCTCCGTCATGTCTTGTGTCACTCCGAGATACCCTGCCCACTTCCAAAGGCCTTCTGATTGTTCAGCCAATATGTCAGCAAACAGAATTGTGTATGTTGCCCACTGCTAACGTCTTGCCAGTGGTCATTTTTTCCAACTCATAGATCCACTTCCCCACCCCTGCTGTGAAAGATGGTAATTTATAAATCAAGTTATTTTTATCTGTCTGTGGCCATGGTATATACTGTGCTAGTCCTCCCCCTTTGCCTAACAAGGGGAATTGTTTTATCCCTGTGCCCCATCCAACCACAGCAGTACCCTTTGTCACTGCGTCTATCATGCTATCTCACTTCTGTCCTTGTAGATTTCTCAGTTTATTCACATATGGTGTATTCTCTTCTAAACTGAGCGCACCTTTGGTGTCTCAGATTTTGAACAGATTCTGGCCTTATCACTGGTTCCTCTGTCTTTTTCCACGCTACCTCTCTCCCTATCTGGGTACACGTGAATGGGGCTTGTGCTGCCTCCTACTCACTCACCCTTTCTTCTTTGTCTTCAAACATTGTATCTTCATTGTCTTTGTCGTCTTAATCCTCTCTATCCTCAAAATATAGGCATCCCAGGGGATGTCTCTTAAATGTCCCTGCCATCAACCACCTCTTCCATGATGTCCTTGTCATCCTCTTGCTTGTCTGTTCTCCAACTTCCTATTGCACCAACGTCTGCCTTTCTGCTCCTGTCTAGACTTCAACTTCTCCTTCTAATAACACCTTCTTCCTCTTAAATTGGATACTGCATGACTGTTCATAATGTTATCAAATTCTGTGTAGCATCTTCTAATTTCCTCTCCTTTCTCGTTCTTCTCCTCACTGATTCTCCCTTTCTTTCTCTTCCTGTTTCCTTTCTTTTTCTCTTTCTGGGAGTGTATGCCCATTAATAATTTCTTTTTGTTGTCTCTCCATAAGTCTTTTTGCTTCTTGCTGTCTCTTCCACTCTTCCTCCTTTTTCTAGTCTCCTCTCTCTCTCGCTCTTCTAGCTTCTCATTTCTTTTCTCTCTCCCTTTCTTCTTCATTCCTTTTTTCATTCTCTCTCTCTTTCCTTCTTTGATCTCTTTCTCTCGCCCCTCCATTCTTTTCTCTTCTTCTTCTTTCTCCTGTCTTTCTCTAATTTCCTTTGCCTTCTCTTTAGAATCAGTGATGCTCTTTCCATCCAATTTAAGCATGAATTGCCCTCCCACCCACTCATTGTGTATGATTGTGGTGTCACTCCTGTTGTCTTGCCTGCCCCTCCTTCTCTGAATCTCTACCTCCATTTCCATTAACCCCGCTTGCAAATTGCAATGCTCATCATATTGTTCATGTGTGGACACTGATCTTTGTCTATTTGTTTTCTCTCCACTTATAATGTTTTCTCTACTATATGCGGGAAGTGAATATGTGGGGTTAGTATATCCTGCCAGTGCTTTTAATATGTGTAATGGGTATAATCCCTGTTGCGGTTGAGGACTTCTCTTCGGTCCAGAAAAGAGGAGGAGGATTCGTGGGTGTCATGCTCCTCTTGTCATGCTGATTAAGCATCCATTCTTTCGTATTTGCCTCTATTCTGTCTTCTTAAAACATTTTCCATAGTTCCAGTGTACCTAATCTGTTCAGTATCTGTTTTCCCCTGTATGTGGCATGTAAATAGGTGCACATATATGGCAGTACTATCTTCGAATGAGTGACTTCTTGTGGCGAGTGCATAAACATTTTTCCTGCTGTGTCTCTAACCCATTGTGTGTGTACTTAATAATATTGTCCTTATATCGGGGCAATGACTTATATAAGTCTATGATGGGGGTGTCACCAATTGTAATAGTTTAAGAACTCAAATTACCAATTATCAGAGACTGTTTTTCAATTTTGCTCAACTTTCTATCTCCTTTACACACCCTTCCCCAACAGTGTTTCCCCTCTAATTGACTTCTCTGCATCTCTCTCTCTCTCTGAGACCATACCTCCTCGTCACTGAACCCTTCTGAGTGGCACTATGAATGCCACTCATGCTCTGAGCAGTCCCACTTCGCTGCTCCCACACCGGACCATACCTCTCAGTCAACACCACCATTTTACGCCTGCAACAAACACACAACTTTCCACTTTAACAAGACCTAAACTATTTTACAACATAAGGCTGGAGCCAATGATGATAACACCAATAAAATACAGCTGTCTTCTCACTCTCTTTGACTGATCTGACTCTTTTTATTACTGCCCCTCCAATGGGGCTTACCACGTGACCTTCCCAACCCTTGTCAAAAGATATCTCTTTCTTTCTTTAATCTCTTTTTTCTTCACAATCCCACAATATACAAAAATCCCCTCCCCCCATTTTGCCATGCCTATGTCAGACTTACATCCACGGATCTGCTGAAAGTCTTCGGCGGTGATTCTCCCTTATCAGCCTATGACCCTCAATGTCCTACGGGGGCAGTCTGCGGTGACAGGACAGGACTTTTCTTCAAAAGGGGGCTCCCATCAACCCTTTTTGTTACGCCTGGTCCTGCTCTCCGAAGCTTACCTCCACAGTCCTCTGGTCCATGGCGAGGATGCCTTGACAATCCAACTACACTTAGTCCACCATATTCTGCTACCGTCTGTTAAGACGACCCCAAAAAGTCCCAAACAGACCAACAGGAATTGGAGTCAATCCAAAACAGACTCAAATGAAGAAGTAAGCAAAGTGCATGGAAAAACTTAGCTTTATCATCCAAATAAAGCAGGGACAGCATACAAGCATTACGATCTTGTGCCTCTCAAAATACCAATTAAAAACAATAGCCTAAATACTACATGTGTATCATCAGTGAAATCATGACATAATCTCAGTTTACTGAAAGCTACGGGGACTGGGGATAGGTTAGTGAGCTTGGCTACATACGGCTTCTATAGGAATTACAGCAAACAAAAGAGATGATGGCTGGAAGGTTTAGAATTAATCTTAACCTCTGGCGTTGCCCTGGGCAACCCCCAGACCATCATTCTTTGCCTACCTGGCTATTAGAAAAGGAGAACGACCATATGCAAATCAGGCTGAGTCACACCCTTAAAAGAGGCAGTCCAGCCCGAGCTGCTTGGTCAGATCCCTTCTGCATGACACCACAAGCACCCTCAAACACGGTTTAGCCTTGTTGGGCCTCATCAGTGAGCAGTAAGGGTTAAACATTTTCATTCAGTTACTCAGGCACATATCTGAGGGCTCCACCTGGAAACACAGCTATATTGGTAAAAGTAAAATAATATCAGCTCAATGACAAAGGATTGATTGGCATACTTCTTGTTGGGCGGCATGTCTCTAGGGATTTTGATAGGTTGGCACATTGCTCACCATCCTTGGATGTTGAGCCAGACAAATAGCAGGGGGAGAGAGGCCCATGGACTGTCCTTTGTTCATTTAAAAAAGTTACCATCCCTCATTCTCAGGGCATGAGTACGGGAAATCTCTTTGTAGTTTACTTTGTGTGGCACTTCATCTCATGTGTGTGTGTAGGGAGTAATGCAGGTATATTATCTGTTTTGGCTTCTAGTGAATAGTCAGTGTTCTCCAATTATGGGTCACGTGCAACAAGACTGTGTATGAAACAGAATATCCTCCTATTTATTGAGATTTGAGCTCTTGTTAATGTGTGTGCTTTGTGTTCCATTTCCTCCAGGGACACTCTTGCTCTTTCCTTCTTGAAGTCTTTGGCTTACTGTGTTCGTGCACCTGGCTAACAAAGACTGGTTGTATTCTAATAAAACTTTATTTAATATGGCAGTATCCTGCTTGCCTCTTGGGAACATGCCTTTGTCCTGATTTGCCTATCCTCCTCATCACTGGCGTAACAGGGGCCCCTGCGGTGCGGGGGGTGCCACCAGCATATGTCATGGGAGGGGGCCCCACTTAAAAAAACAGAAATCATTTCTTTATGAAGGCAGAGCGACTACAAAAAGAAACTTTCTTTTTGAAGACTGAGGGCTCCCCCAACCCATGACATGGAAGACCCTAGGCTGGAGGGCTCCATGCCATGGGGCGGTGGGGAGCCCTATGACTTTAAAAATAAATAGTTAATTTTTAAAGTCACTCTGCCTTAATAAAGAAATTATTTCCGTTGTGGTTCGGTCCTTAACTGAATCATTTCTTAATGAAGTGAGAGTAACTTCAAGAAGAAATGATGTGGCTCATTCTGACCATGCCGGCCCGGAAACAACGGTTCTGGTAATTTTACCAGCACCGTTGTTCCCGGACCGGCATATTACAGGTTTACTGCGGCAGCTGTGTCTGACAGGACTGACCCTGCCGATCACAGCGACCACGGTAGGGAGACCCGTCACGGAAGCACCAGCACCATTAAGAACGGTGCCAGTGCTTTAGTGTCTCCAAACCCATGGAGTCCTATGGGAATCCACGGGAATGGGGATTACCGAAATTACTGGCACCTGACTTTCCAGCCGCTGGAATTGGAAGAGCACAGTGGCACCGGGAAGTCAGGCGCCGGTAATTTTTTATGGGTCTGGCGGCAACCCGCCGGTAGCACCGGCATGGTTACCGCCGGACCTATAATGAGCCCCATTTTCTTTTTGAAGTAATAGGGCTCCCCTCAACCCCATGAAGTGTTCGTGTGTGAGTGTATGGTGAAAGGGTGCACACTTAAATGTACGGGTGGCTGCCTGGGTGTGCCTGTATGGCTCGGTGTATATATGGTGAATGGTGCGTGTGCTTGTGTACAGGGGCACAACAAAACCTAAATTACTGAGGGCTAACCCTTCAAATGTTGGGAGAGGCTCTAACTTCACGAGTGGTGGGGAGGGGCAAACTTATTTGTGTCAGGGCATCCAACTTCTTTATGCATTTTAATGAGACTATTCTATTGCAGCTTCAATGCTACAAGCAGTTAACTCTCTCCTTTAAGTCTTGAATTCCCTCTCTACCCTTCCAATCACTCCCCTGGCATGCAAGTACTAGACCGACATCACGATTTCCATTGTCTAAAAAATGTGGCATTTGAATGCAGGTACTAGCAGTGAAATGCTTTACCTTGGTAATTGCTGGGCCCTTATTAACAGCAAAACCCTGGTGCCGTTTAACATCTGTGTCCTGTTCTGTCCGGCAACTGCTCTAAAGATCAGCCAGGTCCAGTCAATATAGCCCAAAATGTCAGCGTGGGGTGTGCTGAAGATCAGTCAACTCAATGGTGTTGTGCCACTACTTGTGCTTAATGCCTTGATTACTCCTAGCCCTATTCTTCCTTGTCCCAGCACTTATGTATGAGGCAGTACTTGTGTACTCTGCCTCATACACAAGTACTGGGATGATGTAGATTTACATGGAGGTAATGCCTGTCTTAGCTACCTGTAATTGTCACTACTCCTAGTCCCTCTCTTCCTCATCCCAGTACTCACCTATGAGGCAAGGAGCCTCATACATAAGCTCTGGGACAAGGAAGAGGGACATGGAGGTAATTTTTGCCAAGGAGCTGATTTTGGAGGTTGGGGTAAGGGGTGGGAGGGAGAGGGGATGTGTGGGGAGGCGGGATTGTGCGATAAATCATAATGGTTTTCCATGTCCAGACTAAGTAGGCATGATATGTGGTATTAGTGGCTAGAGAGGCATTTTGGTGCAGCCAGTCTAGTCATTCCTCAGTTTGGTATGACTTTCTTTTAACTGGGGATTTCTAATAAAGCATTCCTGCTAAGTGTAATTACCTGGCTAGATTGGAGTTAAGATGCTGCCAGTCTAGCCCTTTCTTACTGCGGCATTGTATATTTTTCTGGGCATCTGTGATAAAATGATATGATAAAAGTAATTTATAATGTGCCTGTACACAAGCGTTTCTATGCTCGACAAGACAAGGGAAGCAAGAAAGAGGGAGGACAAGACAAACAATCGCACTAGGCCTTGTGTCATTGTGAGAACTAGAGGTGCAAGAGGAAAGGTAGGGGGAAGTGCAAGGGAGAGTGGAGAGGAAAACAGGGCTGCAAAACTCTGAGTAAGTGCATCCAGGGCAGCACAGCTATGGGTAGTGCAAGGCAAACAAGTGGCTGCAGAGTTACAGTTACAGCCCCTAAGTGCATGGTAGGCACAGAGACAGTGCAAGGGTTACCGATCAAGAAAGAGCCTGGACTCAGAGAGACTCTGAGGGTATCCAAGCAACCAGTCGGAACAGCAGGCAGGTAGGTCAGAAGGGTAGGGAGGGAAAGAAAGCAGAGGAGAGAAGAAAAGTTTTGAGTTGCTTCCGAAACTTCAGATGGTCTGGCTCAAGTTTGAAGGGGCAGGGAGGCCATTCCAGAGGGAGGAACAAGCAGAGGAGAGAGATCTACCCCCCACTCTCTGCCTGGAGAAGCGTCTAACCCTGAGAGAGTTGGAGGTAGCTGAGCGAAGGGCTCGAGAAGAAGGTTTTTTGGAAGAGAGCATTGAATGTAGTGTGGGCCCCGGCTCCAGAAAACCTTGTGGACAATGCAAAGGGTCTTAAACTTGATCCTTGCAGCCACCGGGAGCCAGTGGAGAGATTTCAGGGCTGGAGAGATATGATCCCTGGGCTTGAGGGCAGGGATAACTCGTGTAGTCCTGTTCTGGATTAGTTGCAAATGACAGAGAGTAGAGGAAGGCAGAATGAGAAATAGACTGTTGCAGTGGTCCAGCCTAGAGAGAACCAGGTCTCTGGAGACAGTGAGCTTCTGGTGGAAAGTGAGAAAGGGAAGAGTACCTTTGAGGAGGAGCAGCTGGTAGTGGAACTTCTTGGTGACATCCAAGATGTGAGGAGAGAAAGAGTGGCATAGAAGATGACAGCAAGGTTTTTTGCCTCGCAGCAAGGTGAAGGAAGAGGTCCCAAGGCGGGATGCCAGAGTGACACAGGGAAAGCTGGTGCCAGGGTCCCAATGAGAAGGATCTCTGTCTTACTGGCATTAAGGCAGAAATCGTTGAAGGCGCACCAATCCTGCATCGCGGATAGACAGTCAGGAATGAGCGAGAGAGGAGAGGAGGCTGAGGAGAGCCTGAAAGAAAGCTGAGTCATCTGGTGTTCAGGAGAGCAGTCTCCATGCCTCTGGCAGCTCTGAAGCTAGACGGATGGTCATGGAGACAACCAACAGATTCAGTGTGGAGAGTAAGCTGGGAGATGGCAAGCTTTTCCAAGAGTTTGCCCAAGAAAGGGGTGACGGAGTTTGGGCAATAGTTTGCCGGGCAGGTAGGATTAGCAGATGGCTTCTTGAGCAGTGGGTGCACAAGGGAGTGCTTAAGGGGAGAGGGGAACGTTCCAGTGGCTAAAGAGTGATTACAAAAATCGTCAAAGGCTGGAGCGAGGGTGTCAATATGGTCCTTGATGGTTCTGGAGGAGCAGTGGAGCAATCTCGGGATCCGGCCAGAGTCAGCGGCCCAAACACCAAACCCATGCTCTCCAGCTGGGTTTCGAGGGGTAAAAAAAATAAAATATATATATATATCCTGCAATGGCATGGTGTAGGGGGGAGGAGCAGCTCATTGCCGCCATGAGCGCTGTTCTGGTTCCGCCCCTCTACGTGTGCACAACATAAGGATACCGGAACAGGCTTTCTTAAGGAAGGCTGTCCTGCACTGTCACTACGAGTTCTTTGTGCAGACACCGCAGCCACACAGACTACACAGCCAGGCCCGCGAAGGTGGGGGCTGGGCTGCTCGGAGCATTACAGCCCCCACCCTCGTGGGCCGGGCAGATCTAATCTGCCATGTGCGTTCCCGCGTATTGCCCTTTTGCCACATCAAGCCTCCACACACTGCTGGTTAATGAGGTGCATTAGGGTAACCTGCATCCTGTGGCACATTACTACGAGTATACAAAGGACAAGAAAGCAGCAATTGGTACTTAACCAATGCTCTTTGAAAACATGCTAAATAGAAATCAGAAATTTTTGTGCAGTGTCTGTGTCCTTTGCCCTTTGCCCCTCTTTAATGGCATCAGAAGAAAAAGAAAATGAGCCCACCGAATCCCTACCATAAACAAAACAGCTGCCCAGCAATGCCAGCAACACACAGCTCCCTAGGCTATGAACTTTCCCTCCAAGACTTTCAGGAACTCCATGCTCTGCACTGTTCAAAGTAGGGATTGGGGGTACATTCAAAGTCTGGGATATGGGGGCAAGTTACTATCCAGACTGCGCCGTAGTGATTGGCTTAACACAATGTCAATCACAATGAAGTATGGATGGAGTCTGCCAATGTTGTGAGCTCAGGACTAGGCAACTTATTGATCTCATTAACATTTAATATCCCAATCAATCTGTTTATCCCCCATGCCATTCAGTAAGCCTACCTCACATTAATGAAAGGCAGAACCTGCATCCTTCTCTCAGCCCCTTAGAATGGTCCAGGGGCATGGCAGACTTTCCCCATGCAACGGTGTCTGTCTGTGGTTGTCAACTCCCTAACCGTGGCCACAACTTTTTTTCCTGGCACCAATTTTTCCAATAGCCTGGGACATGGCATTAGTGGGTGAAGGTAAGGGGTGTCCATGGCTAGCCTTCACACAGGTATAGTGGCAGGGCCTTTGAATTCATTTAGTTGAAAGGGTTTGTGAGGTTCAGTGTGGCTCTGTCCTTAATCCTGACTGCAAGCCCTACCCTAGTGCTTGCTGCTTGCCTTCACATCTCATCAGATAATGGGACTCCAAGAGGTTTTCAAGTGGTAATGATATCATATGTTGGGTGCACCAGCGCCATGGAAGTGGTTTAAAGTGGAATTGATATATAGCTTAAAAAAGAAGCAGCATGAAAGAAATTGCGCTATTTTAAACTATTATTTTGGACATTTCCTTTGATCGAGGTCACCTGCCATCTCCGCCTCCTCTAAACCACACATCCTCAGACACCGCCCACCCCCAAAACTCTGCCCCCATCCCGGGCCTTGTGGGATCCCTCACCAGAATTTTTCCATTTCCACCACTGATTATAACCCCAGAGATCAAGCAGCTCACATCGCATAACTGGAAGGTGCACAGGTAAGACACATACTGGGGTTCATTCGGAATCCACAGCTGAGAGAACTCTGCAGGCCTTCAAGGGAGCACTGGAGAATATACCCATCCAAGGGAGCTTTCGTAGACCCCTTAAGCAACAGCATGGTCACCTCCACCTTCTTTATAAAAGCGCCTGGCATGGGCCATCTTCCGTGCAAGTAGGAAAACAGTAACACGCATCAGCCATGCCTAGTCAACATCAACACACATAGGAGTTGACTTAACCAGCTTCAGGCTCAGAAGAAACCTTCAACCGGCTGCATCATGTACTCACACAGCTACCTAGTGGCCGCTCGCCGACAAGCCCCTGTAATCAAAAAAAATCCTATAGGCCTGATTCATTGACATTTTTGCACGGTGCAAAGTGACTTTTCACTGGTGCAAAGTGACTTTGCACTGCCAACAAACACCCGGATTCATGTAACAGTGCAAAGTGTCGTTTTGCCATGCTGGCAGTGCAAAAATACACTCTGCAATGCTCCATGAATCAGGGTAGAGTAGTGCAAAGTGTATTTTTGCATTGCAAAGTGACTTTGCACGGCAAAAAGACACTTTGCACAGTCTGATGAATCAGTGTTTGTGTCGGCAGTGGAAAGTCACTTTTCAGCAGTGCAAAGTCAGTTTGCACCGTGCATAAAATGGCATTAGTCGGGCCCTACATACACTAATACAAATTATTCCTATGTGGAATGCGCGTTTTAAAATGGATGACCAAAAAAGTCCTTGCAATGTGTCGCTTCACCACTTGATGGCACTGTTGCTTTGTCGCTTGCAAGGTAGAGAGCGCTTGTGTACGTGATGCCAGTTCAGGGGCCACTGGTTCCCAGGAATTGAGTTTGAATATATATTTATTTAATTATGTTTCTCGCTGAATTTCGTCAGTTGCCCCTCCCGATCTATCTCGCATTCTATTAGCGTGGTTGTTTAAAGACAACTTGCAGCAATAAGGCCCACAGGCAGTTTAATCTCCTAATGGGGGCCCATGCGCGCATGTCTTTGCTCTTTAATTATCCCGAATGTCTATTCTTTCCCACTTTAATATAATCAGCGACCCCCTAGGGCACATGCTGCACCATTAATCAATTCCGCATTCCACAGGATCATCTCGGCGAAAATAGACCACAAGAACCAATTATGAAAGTTTAAGTGATGGCTTTATAAATGGTGACCTGTCATTTCCCAACACATGATTTTTTAGCATTTTAAAGGGCTCTCTGAAAACCGGATCTGCTGTGTATGCAAGTGGTCATCACTGTGTGCACTGCACTCGACAGAGGAGGACTGGCCTATTGCCAACTCTGGAGATTCCCTGGTAGGCCTCCATAACCAGGGGCTGTTGTTATGTGTGCTAACCTATTTTCTTTCCAGATTTTCCCATAGAGAAAATGTACGATTTGGAGCCACTTTGAACATTATTTCCATGGCCTCTTGGTTCCCAGTCCACCCCTATCTGGAAACAAAGAAGAAAGCAGTAGCAGGTGTAGTTTCTCCCAAATATATTAGCGGTGCATACTTTGTGATTAGATATTTTATTGCATATTAGTACCCGGCGGACATGCATCCACGGGACACACTTAAGATGATTGGCTCGTTTCCGAGCCAAACCACAGTGTAATCCCGTTGACGCACGTACGTGCCTGTATTGTTCCCGACGGGGGGCATGGCAGCCCCTTAGCCAATGAGGAGGCTCGAAACAGGGCAATCCGCGCTCCGAGCCTCACGATGGCTGGAGGCTGCCTTCGACCCGTGCCAGGGACTCAGGTAGGTTTTTTTTTCCTCCACCCCCATCCCCTGCAAACTATCGCCTCCTGCCCTCCCAACCCCACCTATCTTCTTTTTTCTTCTTTTTTTGGGAGCAAACACGCCGGGAACACTTCTGTTCCCAGTGCGTCTGCTCCCGATGGCCACCAGGGAAAGGGAAAATGAACTACATTTTCCCTTTCCTGCCGGCAATTGTATTTGACTTTTTTACTTTTTTTTCTGTTACAAAACCCCATTTCGGAACAGAAAAAGTGCAATTAGTACCCCGGTCTAACGGGCCGGGGTACTAATGGCTATAAGCCCCTCGACAGCGGGCCAATACCGCCCGTGGCATTGGCCCACGGTCTCGTGGCTTATTGCCACATTGGTAAGATAGCTGTTTGACTTAAGCACTCTGAAATATGTGGAGATCTGCAGTCACAGGTATGAATGCCAGCAGGTCCAAGCCCTTCATCATTCATAGGGAGGTTGATACGTTGTGCAATAATACTTGTCCTTAGAGTGCTTAGAATGGGGGAATCCATCATGGAGAGTTATATACAAACATGACATTGTGATTATTTGGGTTCTTCATTGATCATTTATTGTGACCGTGTGACCATTCTGAATGCTTGCACAACAGGAGAACTCTGCAAAAGCAAATGTTTGGACAGCGCGTTCATTTTGTTATTAAGGGTCATGTTATCTAAAGGTTTCCCCATTGCTAAAAACGAATCAAATGTCCAAAACATTGTCTTTGTTGCTTTTGTAACAGAGAGGAGCAAGCAGCATTTGCAGCATGAACATTATATATGAAGGAGAGCCTTTTAGTACAGGTGCACTTGTTTCAATGTAGTGATAAACAATGTATTTATCAAAGACAGTTTCATTAACCCGTTGTTAGGAATTTTCGATCAGTTTTATTATTCATTTTACATTTTTCTCAAATCCTTTCGAATTATCAATATAATGAAACAACTCTGCGTTAACAGCCAGCCTTCAGTGCTACATGTTTCGGTACTCGGATCTTCATCAGGCGCTTATTCATAAAAACAATAGAATCAACATGTATTAACATTGAACGACTACTCCTATCCGATTAACAACAATTGGATCAAAGCATAATACTGAAGCAGCACAATGTAGTTAATTAAATTACTTCAGGATACCTCTCTATTGCTGCCGGGAGCTTGGGAACCTCCACTGCATCTCAACATCAAGTAATATTCCTGTCCTTGAAGCTATTTGTTTGCAGCATGAGACCTTCTATTAGATATTGTGTCCAAGCGTGAAAGGAAATTGGGCAAATAAGGCTTGCTCTAAATTTAGCGGGGACCCTATTGCATAACGTTTTGAACTAATGCAAGAAAACCGAGCCCACAAACCAATTTTATAACATTTCCTTTTTCAATTAGGAAAAACAGGAAAATGTTGCTTCACAATTTCAGTATGAAAGATACGATTTTGTGCGAAGTAAATTCACTTTATTTTATTGTCAGCAGCAACATACACGAACCAGAGTGATTCATTTTTTTTCCACATTGCAAACCTCTTTATGCGGTATAGGTTGGGGCTAAACCTGGTTGCTTGTTTTTATGATACAAGCACCACAACTTGGGCTAAGCTGCATTGACTCAATTTTTGGCACAGATGCAAACATTCAATAATCTGGCCCCTGATTGGCTGCAGGCTTATTTTCTCTGGCGAGTGGCAGGTGATGAGTATTCTGGTTGGTAGGGCCTAGTACTTCAGCAAAAGATGGTAGCAGGGGTAGTTGAAGCGAGTCCGGTCAGGTGTAGGCGGAGGTAACATATAACACATTGACACACTTAGATACAAACTAGCTGCCAGTATCCAGTGCTACCCAGAGCCTGTACTCCTGTGAGAAACGAAGGGCAGCAGTGTAGAGTTCTTAGTCCTTCTACAGGCCTTCCCCCTGATAATCTGGCTGCCCTTAGTCCAGGACACAACATAAGGTCACCATGCCCTCCCATAATCCACACACCACTCCTGGAGGGTGAAAAGTGGTCGTGCTGGGCTGAGGCAATTCAGAAAGGGTAGTGCAGACACCTCCCATTTCCTTCCCAAATGGCCTTCATCTGCAGCCAGGTAAAATTAAAGGAACTGAGGACACACTCAGATGAGTATGGGCCGTCGCCAGCAACGCCCCCCAGAACAATTCCCTTATCCAGTCTGTCTGGAAGCTCTTGGGTCCTGCTTGAAGTCTCCTAGGGCTGACCTTAGCGCTGTGGGGGACTGGTCTCCTCCTGGAGGTATATAAGTGCTTTCTGTAGAGTTCAACCTCTGCACCCTTTATCTTTTTGTGCTGCGTTTCTCCTATTCTGCTAAATGGGAGCAAAAGTGGAAGTTAGGGTGCATGGATGCATCCACAAATGTTTCAGAAAGATCTGCTTTTGTGGGGTGGGAGAGTTGGGGTTAAGAGCAGGCTATTTTGTTGGGAAGATATGTAATTGCAACTGTGCAGTGTCGAATGCAAGCAATAAGGTATCGGAGAAGGGTGACTTTGTAGAAAACTAGTGGACAGCCTTGCGGAAATGGAGGTGGCGAAGAGGAGAAAAACAATCTGCCTTCCATCCACGTGCCCCATTCCACAAAGATACACATTTCAGGTGGGGAATGCATGCCTGCTGGTTAAACTGTGGGGTGTGCAGGAGGTTCAGAAAAGGGGCACGTGAGTAGAGATAATAAGGTCGCCCCCAATCATCAACTGGTGTGTGTTGACCAGGGACAGGTATTTCTGCAGGCCTTGTGTCCTGTGATGATGGATGCTCGCGCTTCACATCTACCATAATGGCAAGGTGAAAAAATTATACACCAGCATATTTTATAGTCAGCTGAAATCCAAATAGTTTTTCAAATTCAGACTAGTCGGATTAGCATTCTGATTTATGCAATCGCTGCTAAAGTTATAACATTACTAACTAGAGAATGCTCTATGTCCAATCCTGCCCCCTACACTACTAAAGAGTACACTTACTGGTGTGTTCCCAGCCACTGTCAAATTATAGTCCAATGTGTATGTTTCTGGCCAGTCCATGTGATTGATTCTGAAAATGTGTTAAAAATATTTTATCGGGCGGTAGTCGCGGCCCTATATTTAAGGTAAGTCGGAGAAACATAGGAACCCCTCGAAATTCTATTTACTAATAAAACTTGATTCAAGTAATGGATTTGGCTGAAAATACGAAAGTGATTAAATGTCTGTGGGCCCCTACAGACTGCAAAGTTTCGTAAAGATTTGTTAAAAAATAAAAAAAGTAATTACGCATTAAAAAGATTTTTTTTCCAAAAGTGCGGCCTACTTGCCATTCATTTTCCCATAGACAAAAAAGGTCGATTTTTGTCAAAGCACAGAGCCTAAACTGCTGGATGGATTTGGACCAGGTCCGAAACAATTTAGGCATGAATCGTTAACTGGCAATCCATGCATGGTTTGGGGTTATTCTGTGCCATAGTTATTTAAAAATTTGATGGAGAAGGGTGTGCCCCTTTACCCAATTATTATAGTTATATCTTCTATGGTGCATTTCAGGATCATGGTTTTCAGAAATGAAACAACCACATCTTTTTTTTCTCTCGATGCAAGAGCTATAGCCAAGGTTTTGGGAAAATGAAACGCAGTAAAAAGCTTTGCAAGTCAAAAAACATACAAATGCCAGAACGGATGCTCAGTTAGATGGAAGCTGGTGAATTCAACAACCAACAAGATTCAACACACAAAACGGCAATTGTCCGGTGACATTATCTCAAACTATCCATGATACGGCAATTTAGCATGATACATATCGCAGGCTGTGAGGAATCTATTTGACAATTCTTGTCCTGATGAAGGCCGTTACACTTGAAGCTATCCAAATGCAAAAGGCCGAAACACTTTTGTGTCAACTTTTTCTTTGTTTCAGTATGCCAATTAGGCAGAAAACACTTAATGTTTAATTCTATATTGTTCTACTGTAACTCCCTGGTCCATTTAAATTCAGCAACACAATTGGGGTAATTTGCTATGGAAATATAGCAATCAATCTTCTCTTCCAATTACCACTAATTGTTCACATTTTCTTCAACGGTCGGACCAGTTATGTTTGCAAATGCTCGTCCTTCATAGAAATACCACAAATAATCCCAACAGCACCTACTGTGTCTCATGTATAAGGCAAGAATTGGACTGCTGTAGAGGAATGGTAAAATTCACCATAAACACACAGACAGATCCAGAAGAATTCCTAATATACTTACTACAAGTACTGGAAACCAAAAACATCCCTATAAATGGAATTTACAGATTTCATACAAGTGGAAACATTCATATACTCTCTGCAACCATGTTTCACAAGAGCACATCCCTAATGAACAATTTGTGTATGTATCCATACCACATTCTGAATCCATTCCATTTCACTAGCTTCTGCAGAATGCAAACATAGCATATTACGCCTTTTTTGTAATTCAGACAATCGATCCAATATACAAATAAACTCACATAACCAATATGTGATACTAATACTTCTAATGTACAATGCAAATGGTACCAAAACAACTGGAAGCTTACTAGCTTCACACACGGCCAAGTATCTCTTGGCAAGAAAACCTTCATAACAGTGAGCATAATCTACCACACTGGTGCTACAAACACTTTTTGTACTTTTTAACTGGTTTTGCAATATCGGACATTTACCCAAATTTACACATATGTGCGCAAGTGCGCAAGGAGTATGGACATTAATTGATGAAGTGTCAGATTTTTAACATGCATACATTTAGAGTAACAACCTCTTTTCCGCTCGTAAACCCCCAGATCATACCACCGGGTCCTAAAACCTCTTAAAATGTGGGCAGAAAAATCACAAGAATTATGGTATCATTTAGATAATTTTGACAAGTCCGCACCACGAGTTATACATCTTTCTTAAAATCATATTGTGGCCAACAGGGGTGTGTCTTCCCAGGTCACATGGTGGAGAAACCAGTTTATCCACTTTCTTTAAGCTCAGCCTGTCCTCAGAGGGGGCTGCCCCTCCCCGTTTCTGCCAAGAGGAAGCCACTTTTACGACGCCACCTATATAACATCTGCCTGAGTCAAGGAAGGGCTTTGTTCATCTCCTTGTAGTCCCCAGCTGCTTCACCCCTAATCTAATCAGAGAGGTGACAACTCCTTTTGGCAAGGGGAAGAGTGGCTGAGCAGGTTTTAACTCCTGTGGGGGTAGATGTCAGGCAGAATTGGAATCTCTTTAAGCCAGTTTTTAGCTACATGTCATTTTTTTGTTCCCCCGTTTTCTACATTCAAATCAAACTGACCATTTTTTTACATATACATTAAATAATTACTTCCTTCAAGTCATTTCAGAATATAGTTTTACATTGTATCCACCTCTTAGCAAGTCTTTCCTTGGTCTGGTTTTGTTTCATTTGTTCAGTTTTACACAACAGTCTGGTGGTTTTAAAACGCCGGATTTCTGATAGTGGTGAGTACTGGTAATGCAACCATTTTTGGGATTTAAGAAAATGAATTCCCCACAGTTCTGGGTTGCTTTTGGCAATCAGCATTGCCATTCCCAATGGTTTCAGGCTACTGTGTGGGTAGCCCAATGGTGGTTTTAGGCAGTGCCCTCCTGTGCTCACAACATAGGCAAAATGGGTGGCAGCCTATTCTTCATGCATTTCCCTGTGCATTTTCTGGGAAGTTCTGGCCATCATGATGTTTTCCATGCCAGTACTGCACAGTTTTCCTATTCTGGCGTACATGTGGGCTTTTTCGCCATCTTGGATTTTCTAAGCCCACAGCACCAAATGTTGCAGCATGATAGCTCAAACGTGGGTCAGGACACCCAACAAGGCCCCCCCACGCGACTGGACTTTGAATTTGAGTCGATGGGGAGTCGGGTGCACAGAAGGTTTTGACCCACGCACTGGTATGTCCGCATAATCTTCTTCCAATTCTGCAAATGGCACAGTTCAGTATCTTTTCCTCCATCCGGTACTGATCGATCGGTTCTCCTCACCGGTCCTGATGGGAATATTGGGCGGTACCCCGGGCCCCTTGGGTCTCTGCTCCCGTTCTCCAGATCGTCCTCCTTGGCCAGTCTCCAGGTTTTCTTTCTTCTAGGATGACAAAGGAAAAGCGACAATACCTATTCATGGACATTTCTCCCCCACCATTGATATAGTGGGGTGGCATATATATTTTAGAACTCAACAGATATGAACATGCACATTTTTTTAAATTAAGCGACAGGAACACATAAACTTGAGAAACACAGAATTTGATAGGCTATATGTAGGATATTTTAGGGTTGGAATTGAATTACTCTGGAGCGGTACCCTCTGGGATTACAGAGGACTCCTCCAGTTGCTGCAAAGTGTGCCTGGGATGGCAACACTTCAACTGGTTTATGTGGACCCACTTGTCTTCCCCCTCTGCCAAACCACCTTTGGGAATGCAGATCTTGTAGGCCACAGGGGAGATCTTGTCTATAATCTCAAAGGGTCCCTTCCATGTAGGCAAAAATGTGCGCTGTCTTGCCTGGTTTCTTTGGAAGTTGTATAAATAGACCCGGTCCCCCACCTGATATTCCTTCCTGGAAGTTTTCAGGTCATAGTGGGTCTTTATACTCTCGGCTGATCTTTCTAGATTCCGCTGAGCATAGGCAAAAGCATGTTGAAGGTGTTTCCTTAAATTCTCCACATACTCATGAGTTGTGGAGGCATTTATCAACGTTTGCTCTTGGGTTCTGTAGAGCAAATGCTGGGGAAGCACCATCTTGCGTCCAGTCATCAACTCAAATGGTGACATTTTGGTTGCAGGTGAATGGGTAGATCTGATGGCCATTAGGACCAGAGGTAATCGGATATCCCAACTTGGCCCAGAATCTGCCACAAACTTTTTTAATATGCTCACAATGGTTCGGTTGTATCTCTCCACTGCTCCAGAAGAAGCTGGCCTGTAAGCAATGTGTAGCTTCCTTTTAACCCCCAATATCTCCCACATCTTTGTCATTACTTCACTGGTGAAGTGGCTACCCCTGTCTGACTCAATCCTTTGAGGTAGACCAAAACGAGAAAAGATGTGGTTAATCATCAAGGCAGCTGCCGTTTCTGCCTTGCAGTTTGGGGCTGGGAGACATTCCACCCACTTGGTAAACAAGCATGTCACAGTCAACATGTACTTATTCCCCCTAGCAGAGCGAATCACGGGGCCTACAAAGTCGATTTGTAAATCTGACCATGGCAGTGTCATCCCCCGCTTTTGGAGAGGCGCTCGGTGCGTGAGGGATGATGGCTGAAATTGTGCACACACAAGACACCCCTTCAAGTATTGGTCGAGGTCCTGCCCCATGTGTGGCCAGTATGCAACCTCTCTTAAGATTTCCAGTGTTGTGTGAAACCCCCTATGACCGGCGGTGGCCGCATCATGGGTGTGACTTAACATCAGGCTTCGGAATGAGGTAGAAACCACCCACTGATCATGGCCAGTTTGGGATTTCCTTACCAACAAACCGTCTTGGATTCGGAACATTTTTGGACATTTCATCAACACTCTTAGGTCCTCTTTCCCAATGTAATCGGTATCCATCAGGGGAAAGTTCTCAGGGTCCTCAACGTGTTGGTAAAACTTACCAATAATTGGATCCACCTTCTGAGCTGTAATCAAATCAGCATCAGGGGTCTCCTTGCTCCATTGGGCAGTTGAAGGATCATTGTGAGCATTTGTCTGGGACCTAGTGATAGCAGTGACCTGGATTTCCCCCAACAGGGACTCTGTTTCGATTAGATTCCCTTGGATGGCCCCGGTTTTGGCCAGCTGATCAGCTAAGTCATTTCCAGTTTTGTGTGGTCCCTCTACTTTGGAATGACCCTTGATCTTTTTCCAGTAGATGGTCATCCCATTCGATGTGACCAGATTATCAATGTTTTGGATTAACTTCCCATGTTTCAAGGGTTTGTTATTAGCACATAACATGCCTCTGGTTTTCCAATTAACCAGGTGCTCCACGAACCCGTTCCGTACATAATCTGAATCTGTGATTATTACCAGTTCGTGGAGTTGATGTTGGACAGCTGTGAGGATGGCCTGATGCACAGCCATCAATTCTGCCACCTGACTACGTCGGGGACCAATTTTGTATCCAGCGGAGGGTTCTGGGAACTCCTTCACACATGCATTCCCTACGCCAGCCACCAGTTCTTTCTCCCCATCGTTGTCAACATGGTAAGAGCATCCATCCACATAGACAGTGGGCATTCCCTCACACTTGTCTTCTTCAAAGACTTTGTGTGGGGAATTAAGGTATTCCTCCATGTTGTTGTTGATTTTTAGACTTTCGTCCTCGAGACAGTTTTCTCTGGCACAATCATGCAAGTCGGCCAGACCTTGCGCGAGGGGACTCTTCTTGTTTTGGCCATATCTGACCTCCACAGGAAAGCCTTGCATTGACAGAATCCAGGAAGTAATTCGGGAATTACTCACATTTCCGGCCCGGATTCTGTCACTTTGGAGATATTGCAGAGGCTGGTGTGGAGTCTCCACTATGATGTGTTCCCCTGGATAAACGGGCGGAAATTCTTCAATGCCCACACCGTTGCTAGGAGTGCCTTCTCACAATCGTTGAATTTTTCCTCCACAGAGGATAAAGTTTTGCTTGCATAGGAGAGTACTTTATTGACCTTGTCATAATTTTGGTATAATACTGCCATCAAGCACGTATTAGAGAACCCTGTCTCCAGGAAGAACTCCTTGTTTCTGACAGGGTAAGCTAGGCAGGGCGCTTGTGAGAGGCTTCTTTTGAGTTGTCTTACTGCCTCGGCTTGTTCTGGACCCCATTCCCACTTGACCCCCCCCCTTCAGGAGATGAATCAGGGGTCTGGTGATCTCTGCGTAGCCCTCAATGAACTTTCTGCTGTAATTAGTCAGTCCAAGGAGGCTCCTTAGTTCCTGCAGAGTTGTGGGGTCTTCCAGTTTCTGGAGTGCTTCAACTTTCTTTTCTTGGGGACAGAGACCCTGAGGAGTAATCTCATGCCCCAAGAAATTAACACAGGTTCTACACCACTGTGCTTTCTGAAAGGAAAGTTTTGCTCCGGCGGCCCTCAACTGTGTCAGAACATAACGGATCTCCGCTATGTGTTCCTCCACAGATGAACTTTTGATGGGGACATCATCTACATAAGCCAGGTGACCCCTCGCACCCAGGTCGGGCATGGCCTTATGTAGGAAAATGTTGAATTCATTGCCGGAGTTGAGGTATCCGAAGGGAGTCCGGGTCCTTGTGTACTGCTGGCCCCCAAAGGTAAAAGCCAGTTTGTATTGGTCCTCCCTACTGACAGGCACGGTCCAGTATCCATTGGTCAGGTCTATTGCTGTGAATACTTGTGACCCCTGAATCTGGGCCCGTCCTTGGTCAATGTAGGGCAGAGGCCATCGGGAAGTATGGACCCATTTGTTGAGCTCCCTAAGGTCGGCGCAGAGTCTCCACTGGCCGTTTGGTTTCAATATTCCCAGCACCGGGTTATTGAAGGTGCTGTGAACTGGACAGATTATTTCCCGTGACTCAAGGTTCTTAATCATTTCAGTAAGGGACTCCATGGATGCAAGAGGCAAGCGATATTGCTTCACAAACACTGGAGTCATTCCAGGGTCCGTGGGGATTGTTGTTGTGTGGATGTCGGTGCGGCCACAGTCATATGAGTCTAACGCAAAGAGATCTTGGAAATCCAAGAAAACTTGTTTCAACTTTTGCTTTTGTTCCAGAGTCACACAGGCATCAGCTAGGTTGACTCTCTCTTCCACCATCTGCCTGAAGCCTGGAAAGACTTCTGGTTTGGCTATCTCAGCGGCCTCCTCCAGCTGGATGGAGAAGTCCCTGGTCAGAGTGCTGATTTGGACTGGAGGCCTCAGGTGGGAAAGGCAACCCTCATGGACCTGGAAAATCACCTCATCCCTCCTGAAGTCACAAGTCACATCTTCCTTACCATAGGGGCAGGAAGTGTACACCAGGATGTTCCCCCCATGCCGGGTAAAAATCCTGTCTGGTGTTGTATTGTCATCACTGTCACTGTCAAAGCAGTCCTTGGGGATTGGTCCTAACAGTTCATTTCCTAAATCGATGGAAAAATGTCGTCATCAACCGCCATTCCAATAATGGTGCCTGCGGCTAGAGTAATACTGTTTAAGTCGCTGTTATCCACCTCTGTTAGAATGGTGGCATGTTCTGTGTTGACTAATGGAGTTGGGTTTACCCCCAACCCTTGCTGTTGGAGAGAAGCGTTTAGATGTATTTTAGCATCAGGGTTTTTCAAATGTTGTCCTCTTTTAACTTTCACTTCCAGGGAGAATTGTCGGGTCCTTTCTGGGATGGTGACTTCCTCTTTGATCCGAATTTCAACTGCATAAGGTAGCAATTGAGCTGACCTAAATGCTTTTTCTGGATCATCAAAGCCCATGGGATTATCCGCTAATCGGGACCAAGCTTTGAAGTTTATTAGGTCCAAACTAATGGCAAAGCGATTGAGAATGTCACTGCCTAAGTAAAAGGCGGCAGTGACGTCTCGCACGACCCAGCAATTATGGACTATGCTCTTGTTGCCAATGAAGATTTTGAGCATACACCTGCTTGGAAAGAGATGTTTGGAATTAGGTGCTTCCAGGTCCATTTCCCATTTGTCTATCAGTTTGAATGTGGGAATGGCTGGATCTTTTGGGAGTTGGCGGAACATGGCTTCGCTGATGAAGCTCTTACCGTTGTTCACACACACTCGAGCGAGAACAGAGTCCTTCCCATCATTTAACTGAACAGGGATGAACAACTGCTCTCTAATTTGCTGAATATCAGCCAGGCTCTGAGCTGATTTCACATCTTTCTGGACTATAGGAGTGGGAGTTTCTGATTGTGGATTAGTAAAGAATTGCAGGGTGTTTCCTTCCAGTGTGGAATACCACCTTAAACTGGAAGGAAGGTTGATTTTCAGAAATAGAGAGGACCCCCCATCACCAGTCTGTTGTCCTACTGCTATTACTGTCACATCTGGAATTTGGTTGTTCTGGAAGTGAAATTCTACTTGGTCAGATTTTTGTTCAACCATGTGGCAGCTGCCGTTTAAACTAACATGGTTGACACTCTGTTTTAATTTTATTGGTCGGCTAGTCTGGGTCCAGAGGACCTTGTTTACGCAATCTATTAGGGGTGACAACCTTCTCAGGAGGTCATTCCCTAGTAAACAAGGGGTGCCCTCTGGAGTCACTACTATGACCGGGTGTTTCACCTTGTGTCGCCCAATTTTGATGTCCAAATCTACAGTCCCCTCGACAGGAATCTCCTTCCCGTCAAAGTTCTGCAGTTGTCCAGGAAGAGAGGTGAGAGGAATTCGGTAATTCTCCCCCCTTCCTGCATTTAGTTCCTCAAAGGCCCTTTTGGACAGAAGGGTAGCTTGGGATCCAGTGTCCACCAGTGCCAAAATTGTACCCTGCCCCTGTACTTGTACCGGGGCATAGTATCTTCCCTCCTTCTCCATAAGGGGGCACAGATAATGCGCATTTTTGGACAACTGGTGGGCTAATTTTCTGGTTTTGGACATTGCTAGTGAAGAGATTTGGGCAGAATTCTGTAGAGAGCCTTGGGAATCTGAAAGAAAAAGTTGGCAACTGGAGATCAGAGCCATTGTGGGTTCCCCTGGTTCCAGTTCTGGGCCGCCCCACCCTTTTTGGAGGCAGTCATCAGGATGGGTTTGAACCAGGGGATTTCGGTATTGTGGGTTCTGGGATGAGATGATGAGTGGCGGTAGCTCAGTCTCCATATCTCCCCAGTCTGAATTGGCATCCCTTGGGACCCATTTTTCCTTGGGAGGAGTTCCACACATCTCTAAAGGAGAAGATCATTTCCCCAGGATCCTCTGAGGATCCCTCTCCCTCAAATTGGAAGACCTGTACCTCCTCCACAAAGTGGGTCTGTTTGGGTCCTTTGTTTCTCCTACCCCCCCTCTGAACCTTGGGAGGCAGGCTTTCAGGGGCAGGAGATTTTGTTTCCGGTTCCTGGTTTTCCAGGGGCTGTTTACAAGTTGGGAAGGAAGCTTCCTCCAAGGCTTTACACCCCCCTTCCCCTTGTGCCTCCTCCCTGGGAACCGGTGTGTTATCGGGGTGCTGCCCCTGTCATTGTTCTGGAGCACCAGGTCCAGAATTTGGGGCATTCTGCGGTGGCATGCTCATCTGAGGGTTCTGTTGAGCCCTCAGTATGTGACCCAGATCTCGTGCCATATTTTGGACCTGGCGCTCAAGTTGTGAAACCCGCTCAGGCTGATACGGGGCTCTATTTTCTCCCCTGGGCTGATCCCGGGAAGGGTAGCTATCCCTTCTCTGGTAGTACCCCTGGTTGGGAAGATTTTGGTACACCTCCACCCTTGGCCTCCCCTCTCCCGGATTAGGTTGTCTGGGCTCAGGGAATTGGGGAAAGAAGGATGGATGATTTTGGGGCTGGAAATTGGGTGGATACCTGGGGAAAAAGTTCTGCCCAGGATTTGGAGAATTTATGCCCTCCTGTGGGAAGTTGGGGGGGAAGTTGCCTGGGTTAGGTGCTTGGCTGGATCCCCCCCTTGGGCTGGAGGAGTCCACACATAACCCAGGATTGGTCGGTTTCCCTTGTAGCGGGGACTTGCATAGTCAGGGGAGCAGGGGACCCCATTTGTGGGACTACCTCCTCGACTCCCTGTCTGTGACTGGCCCGAGGGCCTTCTGGGCTGTGAATTATTTGGTGCAGGCAGGTTTTTAGACCCCCCCATCTCCAAATCTAAAACGGGGGCAACCTTTACCTCTGCCACCTTGGCAGCAGCCGGGGTGCTGTTGGTTTTGGGGGTTTTCAGCACGTTATTTTTATTTTCGATAGGCTTCTGCACCTCATAGATCCGGGTAGCCTGTTCAATGACCCAGTCTAAAGATCTTTTCTCATGAAAATCTCTCACGAGCTAGGTCATTATGTATTTGGGTAAGGCATGGAAAAACGTATTGATAAATTCTCTGCTATCCGTGCGCACCCTTCTGGTGGTCTGCGCAAAAGCACGTTTTAATTCTTGCACAAACTCTTGTGGGGCTTGATCCTCCCCACATTGCAAATTGTAGGCTGCCTTGCGAGCCTCTTGAGGATTTCTGTGAACAGAAAAATGTTTCAAGATGGCCGCCTTATAGGTGGACCATCTTCAATGATTTTGGTCCTCCAGCCCCGCAAAGAAACTGGAGTATTCTGGGGAGAATGTCCATTTGACGTACTGGGTGCAGCTACTGCTGTCCTTCAAATGGAAAGTCTCCATCATTTGCTCATAGAGCTCCAAGTGTTCCTAAACGGAATACTTGGCGTTCTTATGATAAGGCGTGGTCCTTAAGCAAGGCCCTTTTTGCCTTATTGGCCTTTTTGGTTCGGGTAACCCTGGTCCATTCATCCTCTGACTCAGAGGCACTGCTCCCAGAGGTTCCTGTCTGATCTTCCAGGTTTTCCCGGATTCTGCGAGCCTGGGAATGGCTGGCAGAATGTGGGGACCTGGTCTCCTGTGTCCTGCGCCGTTCATAGGAGTCTTCAGATTCCTCCTTGCTGCCAGGATTTGATGGGTACCCCCCCACTGACCTAACTGGGCAGAAGTTTTCAGGATGCCCTTAATGGGCCTACTCTCCTGGGGTTCCCCACTAAATTGCACTGTGCTTGGGTGCCCATACCCGGATGCCCACCCATCCATTCCTGGGAGGTACTGGCCTATGAGCCCCATGCTTCTAGCTGGATAGTAATCTGCCATCCCCGTGGCCCTGGGCTCATGTGCGCGAGGGGACATGGGGGTGGCAGAGTCCAGGGACTGGGAGAGATGCAGGCCTCTGGTACTAGGGCTCCTGAGGTTATGCTCAGGAGTTTCGCTTTCCCAGCGAACCTCATCTCTATCCGCCCCTGCTTCCTGTTGCAATGCAAGAGCCTGCGCTTTCAGTTCCTCAGTAAATGCCTTACTCGACTCTATTAGTCTCTCCTGCATCGCTATCTGTTGCTGGAGCCTATCATTGTGCTAAAAGAGAGCGCATTTTCTCTCTGTGCCTCCTGATTGGTCCTGGAGTACTGGGCCAGTCTCTGCTGCAGGAGGGTTACCTCCTGAGCTGTGTCCCTATTTGCCTGCTCCTTTCTTGCCAGAGCATCCTCCACCCTCCTGGTGTGCTCTAACAAGTTCTGGTGTTCTTTTTGGAGGTCACCGAGTCCCTGGAGGGCCAGGTGATTTTCTTCCATTTTCCTTTTTAAGTGGCAGACTTCCTGGCCTAAGGTGTCCCTTTCCTGACTAAGAGCCTGCATCTGTGCCGCCAGGTCATCCCTTTGCCTTTGGAAGGCACCATCTTTCTGGTGCTCCTGATCAAGCTCTGCCTGGGTATCCAGGTCTTTCAGAATCAATTTATTGCTTTCCTCTTTCTCTCTGTCTAATCGAATTTGCAGGGTGGCTACCTGTTCTGTGCATGCCCTGTTGAAGTCCAGTTGTTGCTCCAGCTTTTTCTGGCTCTGCAGAAGGGAGTCCAAACCTTCTTGGTACTCCTTCTGCAAGGCCAGAAATCTGCTATCCTGGTCAGCCTTCTCCTGTTGCAGTCTATCCATGTCCTCTTTTATTTTAATGATATACTGCCTACTATCATTTTCTGACTCCTGGCTCCTCTGCAGCCTCTGCTCAGAAGAGACCAGATCAGATTGGGCCTTTTCTAACGCCAGCTGTTGCCTATTTGCCAGATCTTGGCCTTCAGCACATTTGTCCTGCATGGCTCCCATATATAGATACAATTATGCTGCTATCCTGGCAATCATATTATGTTCATCTTTGGCTTTAGGGGCCATATATAGTTCACTCAGGGCCACATGTAGGGGACCCTGATCTCCCCATATATCTGACCCTGTTTCAGTGACCTGTTGCGCGATTGCCTGCAACCAGACCGTTTGGTCCTGATGAGTCCACTCACCTCTCACAAATAGCTTATGTAAGAAGTGCTCTCTGGCTATTTTGATGTCTACCAGTGTCGTCATTCTGGAATTTGAGTTCCTTCCTGACTTACAGAAGTTTGTATTTTATTTTTGCAAAACAGACCGTTTCCTTAGAGCGTTCCTTTGAGGAGTGCTTTACAGCGTGGTGATCCGACCGGATATGTGTATCGGGTCAGCTGGCACACTGTATTAATCTGCACAAATGGTAAATCTAACCCAGAATATCCCGGACGAGCCCCCACTTTGTAAGAAGATTCAATTCAACACTACAGCTAAATCAATGCCTAGTCTGGGATACTGAATGGAAACTCTTATTGATATATCTTTATGTCCAGTTCATGAGTTCTGGATGACTACCCCTATATAACACCCCTCTCTTAGAATCCCCCTGACTCCACTGAGCCAAGAAGTAGTTCTGTTTTGCAAGTTTAAAAGGTTTATTTGAGAAATAAAACAAAATATAGATACCGCGCTTTTATAATAAATTAATAATCAATATCGCCCTTATAAATATAATGTTAATCAACATTGGGTAATCTGACACTAGCACACTTCTTTATAATCAATGAGGAGTTAGTATAGGATGGATCAAGTAGCAAAAATACTTTTATGATTTCAAGGGAAAAGCAATGAGGAATAAAAGGCAGTACAGAAATACTTGAGATGATTTTAGCAAAAGATAATATAATCACTTTTTCTCTGGCAATTCACCCCCCTCCTCTATGCAAGGTAAGACATGGAGGTAGATGGAAAGAGGAGCACACAGTTCTCAGGAATGCAATCAAATACAATACGAAATTCAGTTCCCCCCAGCAAGCTTAGAGAAAACCGGTATGAGTTTTAAAACACAGGCCCAAGTGCTTTGAATGTGGTGGCAATGAAGTGAGAAATATGCTGAAAATGCTTTTAATTCCATTTAGGAGGTTCAGGGTGAGTGAGAGATACTTGGGGTGAGTTCAGGCTCACTTTAGCAATGATTCAGAGATGGTGATTAAGAGGCAAACAAATTTTTAGCAAGGAAAGAAATGACTGCTGATGGTTACACGTGGCTGGATTTTTAACCAAATCGCAAAACTCGGTAAAATTTGCGAGTGCGTGAATCGTGATTTTGGAAAAAGTATAAGGAGTTGTTGGAAAGCTTAGATCCTAAGCTTTCAGTGGAAAGTTAAACCAAGTTCGTAGCCCAAACGGTTCCAGAGATATGAACGATTTTGTAAAGGTTGTTTTTCGGATTTAAAGTAAAATCAAAATGACAGGTGACAGCTTGCAGCTTCAGAATTGACAAGTGACAGTGGTGCAGCTTTACAAAATGACAAGTGACAACTTCAAGGAGGCAGTTCTGGTTAGATTAAAATAGTTTGGACTAGATTATTTTAAACTAAGAGCTTATTTCTGTCACAATCTGACCTAAGTACTCACAATATATTTTGGAAGGACTGGACCTCGTCACGGATCTGATCGATCAGGCTAGCAGAACTTCACAGCGATCTGGTCTCTGGGTCTGCGGTTCTGCACGGTCCAGTCTGGTCTGGCCCTGGTCTGGTCTGTCCGGATACAGCGGTCTCTGCACGGCTCCTGGATCTCTGCACTGGTCCTGGAAAAAGTTCTTGGCAAGGGATTCAAGCAGCTCACCCGGCTGTGAGTAGCTTGCAATGATTTGAGGCCTGCTGCAGAGAACTCAGCTTGTGGTTTTAGGTCTCTGATTTAGGTTCTAAAGTATAAGTTCCAGGTTCTGGAGTATGTAGCTGGAGTCAGTCTGGAACTGGTATCTTCTGGATGTTGTGTGGTCCGGCAAAACGCTCCGCAGCAACTGGATTTGAATGTCTCTACCTGTCCCAGCAGTCTCTTTTTATGTGTTTTGAAAATGGGTGTGTGCCTGGGCCTAGCTAAACCTGCACCTCTATACTTGTCATTGGCCCAATTCTCTCCTCTCCCATGATTGGGGAAGGAAATGTGAGTCAGAGTGATGCTGTAGGTTTTATGGGTCAGAGGATCCTCCCCTGGTCAGTTTACCAACAAATCTATATTTGATTCAAATACATCCTTCCCAGATATACAATTTGTTGAAATTACATGTGCACATTATATATTCCTTATGGTCCATGCTTGTCCACCTCTGATCTTCCTGGGGGCTTGCATTCAAAAATGACAACATTTTGCACTTTTTAACTGGTTTTGCAATATCGGACATTTACCCAAATTTACACACATGTGCACAAGGAGTATGGACATTAATTGATGAAGTGTCAGATTTTTAACATGCATACATTTAGAGTAACAACCTCTTTTCTGCTCACAAACCCTTAGATCATACCACCGGGTCCTAAAACCTATTAAAATGTGGGCAAAAAAATCACAATAATTATGGTATCATTTAGATAATTTTGACAAGTCCGCACCACGAGTTATACATCTTTCTTAAAATCATATTCTGGCCAACAGGGGTGTGTCTTCCCAGGTCACATGGTGGAGAAACCAGTTTATCCACTTTCTTTAAGCTCAGCCTGTCCTCAGAGGGGGCTGCCCCTCCCCGTTTCTGCCAAGAGGAAGCCACTTTTACGACGCCCCCAATATAACATCTGCCTGAGTCAAGGAAGGGCATTGTTCATCTCCCTGTAGTCCCCAGCTGCTCTACCCCTAATCTAATCAGAGAGGTGACAACTCCTTTTGGCAAGGGGAAGAGTGGCTGAGCAGGTTTTAACTCCTGTGGGGGTAGATGTCAAGCAATTGGAATCTCTTTAAGCCAGTTTTTAGCTACATGTCATTTTTTTGTTCCCCCGTTTTCTACATTCAAATCAAACTGACAATTTTTTTACATATACATTAAATAATTACTTCCTTCAAGTCATTTCAGAATATAGTTTTACATTGTATCCACCTCTTAGCAAGTCTTTCCTTGGTCTGGTTTTGTTTCATTTGTTCAGTTTTACACAACAGTCTGTTGGTTTTAAAACGCCGGATTTCTGATAGTGGTGAGTACTGGTAATGCAACCATTTTTGGGATTTAAGAAAATGAATTCCCCACAGTTCTGGGTTGCTTTTGGCAATCAGCATTGCCATTCCCAATGGTTTCAGGCTACTGTGCGGGTAGCCCAATGGTGGTTTTAGGCAGTGCCCTCCTGTGCTCACAACATAGGCAAAATGGGTGGCAGCCTATTCTTCATGCGTTTCCCTGTGCATTTTCTGGGAAGTTCTGGCCATCATGATGTTTTCCATGCCAGTACTGCACAGATTTCCTATTCTGGGGTACATGTGGGCTTTTTGGCCTTCTTGGATTTTCTAAGCCCACAGCACCAAATGTTGCAGCATGATAGCTCAAACGTGGGTCAGGACACCCAACAGAGCACAACTAATAATACACTGTGAATATGAAGATGCAATATAATTTGGACTATGGACATACACAATATGTTCTGAATATGAGTGAGCACAATAGGAGCACAGCATACACACAGAATATAAGTGAGCCCCCTCTCCACCACACACACACCAAAACCTATACATATATGCATTGGAAATCCTGTGTACACACAAAGGTCAATATACACACTTTGGTGTGCATTTAAAGGCCCCAACCAGACAGAAGTCTGTTGTACATGAATGGCAGGATTTTAAACACTGAAACAAAAACGGCCTGGCCTTTGTTTTGTTTTTCAAGTACAATTAAAGAGATGTGTGGGAAGGGGTCTACCTGTCATTACCAATGGATAAGCAGCATTTAAATGTACCAAAGAAGGGGGAATGGAAATCCCTGTCACCTGGAAAACAGGATTTTTAAACATTGAAAATAAAAATGGCCTGTGTGTGCAAATAAAAACAGTTTTAAAAGTAAAAGTGAAAAAGAAATATCACTGCTCACAGAAAAGTGTCAGGAAAACAAATCATGATGTTCGGGTTGACCAAAAGCAATGTATATTATGGTTTACCTACAAACCTCCCGTGACATTTGAAGAGCCACTTTGTCTTCAGGGAAAATGCCAGCCCAAGGCATACCCTTTTGCTGGCTAAGGGCAAAACTTCATAAGGAAAACTCCAACTCCCAGTCTGGATGTCACATCTCCCATCTAATGACCAACCGCAATAAAAATGTCCTTCTAAAGGCGTCGACATTCAGTGTTTTCCAGACCTGCTGGCTCTGAAAGCAAAAGTTACCCTTGGCTGGCGCATGACTAATATGTGTGAAAAAGGGGGCACTCACTTCAAAGAGCAAGCTTCCAGCACAAAGGAGATTGGAGAAAAGAAACGGTGGTCACAGGCTGCCCCAATGAATATAATTGGCTGGAAGCAAGAGCAGGGCCATTTGTCACACATGACAATTCATAATTAATTTAAAAGGACTATTATCATTTAGGCCTTTTTTACAGCCATCATAAGGCGGATGGATTTCATCTATGTACCATTTTTTATGTACTTGCAGGCGATTGTGGGTATATATAATGTATCTACCTGTGACTCCGGGAACTGTAACAGCCAGTTAAACTAGGTTTCTAGCTGATCTGAACAGGTTCCAAATGTGACAGTTGGTGAGAGTGTGGAAAATTAAATTAGGGATATGCTTAATAATTTACATATTCATAACAGTTGTGCTTTTTGTGGAAACAAGAGAAAGGTGTCACTTGGCCGTGCGTGCTACATGATATGGATTTGGTGGTGGGCATATCTAATTCCTCATGATTAGCTGAAACAGAAAATAGGTTTTGTATGGCAGTTGCTAGTAGAATTATGAAGTTGTGATACATAAATAGTTTTTGCCAAAATATTGAGAGGAGAACAAATAGCATTTACAAGTGGGAATTGCCATACATTGCTCGAGACCCTTAACCCAATCCTGACTTGTAGGCTGGGTTTGGGAGGAGAGAGAAGGGTAACCGTCCAATCCTAGAGACAGGGATTATTGCAGGGTACTTCCCCAAGATTTTTAAATTTGTGGTGTAATCACTGATATATAAGGGCGACTGCACTAACACACAGGGAGGAAAAAGGAGAAGGAGAGGAACAGACAGACAAGAGGCAGACCATCAGGAAGGCTGCCAAAACTTACCATCTGACAGTTGTAAGGAGACACCAGAGGAGATTGCTGAGAGTGCATGTGGGTTGAGCTGTCTAGTTCTAGGAAGGCCTCAAAGCTGACTGATTCTTTGAGTATGGAGTGGCCAGAACCCGGCCCTATCCTTCCAGAGTTTCCTGAGATGCAGCTGGCTTTCCTGAACGTTAAACAGTGCCTTTCTATGTAAGTAGAACTGAGTCCTGAGAAACCAAAGGGTAGGGGAGTCTTCTTGCCTTGAATGCCTTCACTTTATAGTGGGCAGGGGATCAGAAATGTGCAGATCCCTAGCCTAGTTAATCAAAACATGAATTTAATTAATTTCCCATTTGACAGAACACTACTGGGTGAATTTTGTTAAAATTTGAAATGAACAAAGCTCACTTCGCAGTGTGTGCTGAAAACTATAGCCTATAAATTAATTGGGTAATCCTTGTTGTCCACCTGACCCCGACTTCATTATGGAAGAGGGGTGTCTTTGTTCATAAATCAGTGCAATGTTTTTATCCAGCATCCCCAACATAGAGTTTCACTAAGGGGGGGTCTGAAATCCATAATTCCCCAAAGCATTCCAATTTTTCTGCCTGACTTCCCAGCATAGACCAAAGCAAGGGGGGGGGATCTGAAAAACAAAAGAATAAATCACCCTGTGTTTATTTTAAACCAAAAGTGTGGGCAAAATTATAATTGCCATATGTATTTTTAACAATCTTGAAATTCTACTGCTAACCTTTTAAACCTGCAGGAAAATCAAAATCACACAACATTACATAAGAGCCTTTGTTATTGATCAGTGTCATTATTTTGTGAAGTGAAATTTGCAGAAAGTTAAGAATTGTTATTTTGTTATTTTTAAACTCACGTTTGTAATTTATTTATGCTGAGAGAAGTTGATTGTGTTATACCACAGATAAAGTGGTTTTTGATATTTTCGTGCTAGTTTCTATTACTTTTCATTTAAATAAATACCAATGTATTTGCCGTACAACGGCCTGGTTCTTGGCTCATTGTTAGCTCAGGGGAGAGGGATCCCAGGTGCATGACATGCCTCTGAGATAAGGCTAAAAAAAAGAATCTGTTAAACAGTTTGTTGCATAACAACTTATGTGGGGAGGGAAGGAACTCCCCATGTTGAGGATGGCTTCTCAATAAATGTTACAAATTAGGGGCTCAGGCGGGGATTTTTCTTCCTATGCCTGATCCATGACAAGTACATTGTCACAGTCTATTCATTTTCAAGCAATTGCATTAAGGTGGAGGGAAAGTCATCTTTGTTTTGTTAAAGTGCCATTAGGACTTGACTCCTGAGTTCCAGGGAGGTGTATAGGTAGAGAAATTAAGAGTGTGTGTAAGAATGTATATGAGTGAGGATATCAAGCTGGAACAGGGTGATTTTGGCCCATAATAAAGAACGTGTTATTAAAGTGCAAAAAGCCAATTGTGAAAATGACTACTGTACAAAATGGGGGTGCCAGGGAGCATCTCCTAACTAAATTATTTCACAAAGGAGGATGGGTTGAGGACAATGCAGGAAACTGGCAAACCAGAATTTTGCAGGAGGTTACCTCAGTAAGCAATGATAGTTGGCTTGAAGCTGGAATATTGCAAAAAGCATTTTATATGACCACAGCTTCTTGTGATGTACAGACACAAATGGCCCAGCAAACTGCTCAGTTATATTTTAATTTGCTGTTAGTAGAAGAGTGTTGGCAAAATAGTGAGGCTAGTAGTGTGAATCAGGCTGGAGACCTGTCACCGCTCATGATCTTGTTCAACAACTCAAAGCTAAGTTAAAAACACTGCAGCAAGAGAGTGCAGAGCATGAAACCCAGTTGTTTGCACTGACAAATTCACAAAAAAAGTGTGTAGAAAATGTGAGTGCACTGCACCACAAGCTAAATGACCAGTCTGCTCTTAACAGAGTCTTTTTGGAGGATATTATTGCATTCCAATCAGAAATAAAACAACTGAAAACTGAAAATAGTCTATTAATTATCAAAGGGGTTGATTCCCAAAATTACTTTGATCAGATACATCAGCAGGTAAGTACTCTAAAACAACAGAGGACGCAGCTGGCTTGGGAAAAATACCTCTTGAATCAGCATAATAGCATCCTATTACAGTGGATAAATCTGTTGGAAATGGAGGTAGAAAAGGGACAGTCAAGTTCTCCGGAACTGCCCAGAATTAGAGCAGAAAGAAATTAGCTTGTAGAGCAAGTGAGGCAAATAGAAGCTGAACTATTAGAGGCAGCAAAATGTAGGGATGAATAATAGAAAGAGATTAGTCACTTGAAGGAAAAGCGCTTTGAATATGCACACAGCATACATGGCTCACAAAGAGAAAATGAATCACTTCAGCAGGAGGTGCATCAAACATAGGATTGGTTGGTAGTTCAGAGCAGTGTGCATGAGATTAATCAGGCCTTAGTGTCAGAATTAAAAAGCCAGATCTCTGAGTACCAACAGCAAATAAATAAAGGTGTGAGAGCCTCACCAAGGAAATCGAAAATTAGAAACAGCACCTGAGGCACCCTGACCAATCTGGATAAGGGACAAGGCCCACTGACTAAGGTGAGGCACCCTTCTAACAGGATCGTCGTGACAGTCATTCACAACCTCTCGTGCACAAATATGGACCAACTGCATGCATGCCACCTATCAAGACCAGGGTGACATGAGGCAGTGAGACTTACCCAGGCCTAATTCAGCTGATCAAGAAGGCAGGTCCCTGTCTGATGCTGGTGAGTATTCATCTTTCCCACACAGAAGACTGTGTGGACAGACTGGACTCCTTAAGGAGGTTGAAATTGCTCACTGTTGTTTTCTTCGAGTGGCCTATAATATTGCTTTAAGTCGTCTCTAATTTCTTGCCATCATTTGTAAAATAAGCTTTTTTTTTACTTTGTGATTTGTCTACCCATGTTCTGCGAAGATGGATTCGACAAGTCCATCTTCTCTGAATGGGTGTGGAACCATTTACCTCACGTTCTATAAAGCCAGCTAAAGGCCCCTGGTGCTGTGGCCTTAGATAGCGGCCCAAAAGTAATGTAGTATAGGATGAGGAGCAATACAGAATGCTCTCTGTGCGAGATCTGCTAGTAGGAGAAGGCGGGCCTTATGCCCAGTGCTGGTCATTGGGCCGGCTCTCGGCGGATCCGAGATCCGGCACCAGATGTGTAGCCAGATCTCGGGATCCGGCCAGAGTCAGCTGCCAAAGCCCATGAACCGCGCAGGAAAAAAGAAAGAAAAAAAAAAGCGTCCGTGACGGCAGCATTGCCGTTTACCGCGGCTTTGGCACTGATGTGTATTGCACAATGCTCACTACATGTACAACTGAAAGGAATCAGTTGTACATGTAGCGAGCATTGTGCTTTACACACCAGTGCCAGAGCCGCATAAAAGGCAATGCTGCCCTCGCGGGCGTTTTTTTTTCTTCTTTTTTTGGCAAACAAAATGAGCCAGGGCTCATCAAGGGGGTCTGGCCTAACTGCAGGCGTCCTGCTGGCCCGTTAGGCCACGCCCCCCTGGAGAGCCCAGGCTCAATGGGCAACTGGCACCCCTGCCAGGCATCCTTTTGTATTGATCAACACCCTCTCCCATGGGGGAGAGGGTGCGGATCTCTGCATTTACTTTCTATAGGCTTGCCTGGCAAGGGACAACGCCTCGCCTATTCAGCCTTAATGGTGACGCTTACCCTTGGCAGCTGGGGAGGGGCAGCGTCACCATTAAGCCTGAAAGGGTGAGGCCGCTGGAAGCTGAGGCTGTTTTCCCGAAGACTGAAACTCACAGAGTTTCAGTCTTCGGGAAAACAGCCTCAGCTTCCAGCGGCCTCACGTTTCTCTCCAAAATGGTGGCACCGGCCCACGGGCATCTCCTGCTTAAAGGGATGCCTCGCAGGTGCGGCGCCACCATTATGGCTGAAAGGCATTTTTTTCTGGACCCTGAAGCTTTCGCACACGAGCGAGAGCTTGAGGCTTCAGAAAAAAATCCTTTTCGTATAGTGGCCGGGGCTGGCAGGGGAGATCAGTGGGCTCGGCCCCAGCAGGGCCCCATCCCACTTAAAGCCCTGTGGTAAAAGGCAATGTTGCCTTTGTGGGTGTTTTCTTTTCTTTTTTTAAAAAAGTATTTATCTGATCGGCTGGCCACTACCAACCCCGCCCCCTCTAGACCACGCCCCCTCTTCCCCAACTCCTCCCCCACCCGGGTCTTGTGGGATCCCCCACCACATTTTTTCCATTTCCACCACTGCTTATGCCCATCATCTGAACTTTCTTATTGGCTGAGTGGATCTCAGCGTTCCAAACTGGGTATAAACCGCGGGGAATGATGTATTCATTTTTTAGGTAATTTCCCTTCGTCTGCTCTTTAGTCTGTCTTAATGTTCTGCTCCATTTGCAGTCGTGTCCTGATGCTGCTGAGTTGCGGTTTTTCCTCCGGGCCTGCCACTCCAGCTTAAGTGGCTCTGCACACCGCCTGACAAAGACTCGCCTTGGGAGCTTTTGTGAGGTTTCAGTGTTTGTTTTGTTTAAGTCTTTGTGGTTTACTCTGAAATGAGGGAGGATTCAGAATTAAAGGCAAAGCTTTAAAGAAAGCCTTGACTGGGGTTTAGACACAGCGTTTGCGGTTTCCCGCGTCAGTGAAACATGCGAACGGTTCACTTAACTGCTACTCGCACACAGAGGCCCCGGGATATATAAGGCAAGTCTTGCGAGATTACTGGATCAGAGAACCTTAATGGCCTGCATCTTCAAAAACATTAAAGTAAAAAAATACAATATTCTAAATCTTGAATGAAACAGCTTGTATCTACTCGCCAATGTTAGAATTCATATAACAAGTACAATAAAGTCGGAAATGTATAATGTAATGGTTTTTGAAATAAATATAAAAATACTGTCAAATGCCACCATACATTTTTTTTTTTACGCACCATGGGCCGGCCCGATTCATGGAATATTTGCCCGGTATAAAGAGAATTTGCACTGCTGAAAAGTGACTTTGCACTGCCGACACAAACGCGGATTCATGGAAGAGTGCAAAGTGTATTTTTGCCGTGCAAAGTCACTTTTCAGCAGTGCACTTTGACCCGGCACATATTCCATGAATCGGGCACATAATGTTCTCCTTGTTCCTGCCCAGCCAACCTCTGCCGTTAGTGTTCTTTTTTAGAATGAAACTTCTTGGACTGAGGTTAGGTTTATACCAGGGTTCCCTACCTCCCCTGCCTTCCATCACCTAACCCCGGTGCAGCAATGCAGGCTCCGGCTGCCTCCCCGCTCGTCTCCCTTCACCCATCCACTTGATGTTCATTTTAACATTTCAACTTTTTGTGTGTATTTTGTACTTTGAAACAGAGCATTGTTTTCATTGTTTTTCGTTTGACCTTTTTCAGGATATATCTTTTCACTCTATATTGTTGAGCAGCAAATTGAGAACAAACCCTGGGTGGATGCTGACGTGTTGTTAAAGTATAGAAATGAATAATGAATAACAAAATATGTGACATTTACAGCTACTCTTGTCAAAGAAGATCCTCGGTCTCCGACTTTAACTTTTGCATATACTGTGTTTGCCCCATCCCCTTAGCCCCCTACATCTACCCCCTTTCTCCTCCCCAATCCCCTCGCTCCTGCCACAGGACTTAAGAATCATTTTCAGTCGCCATGTTGACTAGGGTTGCTTTATGAATACGCTGTGCGCGCCATGAATACTTCTTTTGAATGTTGCTTCTCAGACTCCTCCTTGTAACCATCCTGTACCCACACCCCTTATTTCATGTTCAGTAGAGCACTGCAGCCTCTTGTACTGGGTTAACCTTGGTGGGGTTGGGGAGGTGTTAAAGTCACTGCTGTCCTCCTAGGTTTGAAACAATGCAATATTGTGGTCAGACTGCTCTGGGGTGTGGACGACCTGATTTACTCCTTCAGAGATGTAGCCTCCAGAATGGTACAAGTACTCAGATGAACTTGAAATAGACAGAAAGCAACATAACACACCAGATGGGCTCCTTAGAACTGGATGCAGTACTCTATATCTGTTCCTATCACTCCCCCCAAAAACAATCACAGTGCTCTTGATGAGAGGAGGTCTCCACACTAGGACACATTACTCCACAAGTAGCTTTCAGAACCAGAAACAATACTCAAGATGGGTAGCCCACTAAATCCGAATACACTACTCCAGATGTTGCCACTGGAACTGAAGACACTACTCCAGATGTGTCCTCCAGGACATGACACAATACCTTTGATGTAGCTTCCAGAACCAGGCACAAAAGCCCTCGCCGGCCTGCCTTAGTACTCCTGATATAGCTTTTAGAACCACACATTACTCAAAATGTGGGCTCCAGAAATGGACAAAGTAAAACAGATGTGCCATCCACCATCCCGATATGACAGCAGCAGATGTCATCTCCAGAATTAGACACATTACCCCTGGTGTGGCCTCTAGCATTGGGCAGAGTTCTCCAGATGAGTCCTTACTGTGCGATCTACAGTGGTACACCAGTCTGTGTTTACTCTTCATTGGTTAATCCTCTCCCTGTTCCCCCTCTTGCTCTGCCCACAACCCCATGACGCTCTGAATGTTAATGTTAATGTTAAAGGACATTTGTAGTGCGCACTATCACCACCGAAGTGGTCCCCTGGCGGCTCTGAAAAAGGGGGGGGGAGAGGGTTTGGGTTAGTGGGAATAAGCTGGAAAAGTGCAAGAGAGCAGTGATGTGCTGTTGGCAGCCTCAGCCCGGTGGGTCCGTCGGCTGGGCTTGGGGTGTTTTATGGTCCGTAGTCATCGTGTGCTGTTGTGCAAGACTATGTGTGGTTTGTTTTGTTGTTGCATTGTTGTGAAGTTTGTGCGGATTGCTGCGTTTAAGGCTTGTGGTTGTGTTTGGTTATAGTTTGAGAGGTGTATGCAGAGGGATGGAATTGTTAGTTGGTTGGTTAGTTGGCATTGGTGTCCTTGCAATTGTGGGATTCCATCTAGGTCCGGTACATGCTAACAGTCACATTTCTATCTAGATGCCGCGCAAGCTAGGTTCATAATTCTAAGTGTGGTGCATGCTAAGAATCACATATGCTAACAATCACATTTCTGAGATTCCATCTAGGTGTGGTATTTGCTAACAATCACATTTCTATCAAGATGCAACGCGGGCTAAGCTTGAGAATTCCGTCTAAGTGTGGCATATGATAGCAATCACATTTCTGTCTAGATTTGGCGCAGACTAAACTTGAGAAATTCCATCTAAGTGTGGTATATGCTAACAATCACATTTCTGAAATTCCGTAAAAGTGTGGCATATGCTAACAATCATATTTCTATCTAGATGCGATGCAGGCTAAGCTTGAGAATTCCATCTAAGTGTGGTATATGCTAACAATCACATTTCTGTCTAGATTTGGCGCAGACTGAACTTGAGAAATTTCATCTAAGTGTGGCTTATGCTAACCATCATATTTCTATCTAGACGCGACACGGGCTAGGCTTGAGAATTCCATGTAAGTGTGGCATATGCTAAGAATCACATTTCTGAAATTCCATCTGAGTGTGGTATATGCTAACAATCACATTTCTGAGATTCCATCTAGGTGTGGTATTTGCTAACAATCACATTTCTATCAAGATGCAACGCGGGCTAAGCTTGAGAATTCCGTCTAGGTGTGGTATATGCTAACAATCACATTTCTGTCTAGATTTGGCGCTTCTATCTAAGAGTGAACATGCTAACATTCACAATTCTATCTAAGGGTGGACATGCTAACATTCACAATTCTATCTAAGAGTGGACATGCTAACATTCACAATTCTATCTAAGAGTGGACATGCTAACATTCACAATTCCGTCTAAGTGTGGACATGCTAGTATTATGGCACACTATGTTATTGGTAGGTAAGATAGAGTGGCGGGGTTTTCTGGAGTAGAGTGATTGCTCTACTCCCTACCCATGCCACACTCACGGTTTTTTGTTGGTGTCTGTTGGCTGCTGGCTTCCTTGGCGTCCCCTGCGGACACCTGCAGACACATCTTGGAGCCGCCACTGTAGGAGCCGCCCTTTGCCTTCGGGTCCTTCCCCGCAGGGGCTGCCGGGCAGAGGGCTGCCCTGGGGAGATGGCTTTAATAGTGTAGAATGAGCCAATCAGGGTGAGGGGGTGGTCTGGGAGGCGGGAGGAGGGAGAGGAGGGATAGGGGAAGCCGATGGGGGAACGGGGAGCCTGGACCACGTGGGCGCCGGTACCAGGAGGCACACCGGGCCTCTGATGTTTCAATGAGCGAGCCCTGGAGGGTCTCGTGCGGGGCCTAATTTACCTGTGCAGCGCCTGGGACAATGGAGTCTGCACGGCTCCTGCGGCCTCTAAGGTCGTGGTAAACACGGCCTTTGGGCCAATCACGGAACAGGGCGGTCTGGGAGGTGGGAGGAGGGGGGGGAGGGATAGGGGAAGCCGATGGGGGAACAGGGAGCCTGGACCACGTGGGCACCGGTACCAGGAGGCACACCGGGCCTCTGATGTTTCAATGAACAAGCCCTGGAGGGTCTCGTGCGGGGCCTAATTTACCTGTGCAGCGCCTGGGACAATGGCGTCTGCACGGCTCCTGCGGCCTCTAAGGTCGTGGTAAACACGGCCTTTGGGCCAATCACGGAATGGGGGCGGTCTGGGAGGCGGGAGGAGGGAGGGGAGGGATAGGGGAAGCCGATGGGGGAACAGGGAGCCTGGACCACGTGGGCGCCGGTACCAGGAGGCACAGCGGGCCTCTGATGTTTCAATGAGCGAGCCCTGGAGGGTCTCGTGCGGGGCCTAACTTACCTGTGCAGCGCCTGGGACAATGGCGTCTGCACGGCTCATGCCGCCTCTAAGGTCGTGGTAAACACGGCCTTTGGGCCAATCACGGAACGGGGGCGGTCTGGGAGGCGGGAGGAGGGAGGGGAGGGATATGGGAAGCCGATGGGGGAACAGGGAGCCTGGACCACGTGGGCGCCGGTACCAGGAGGCACACCGGGCCTCTGATGTTTCAATGAGCGAGCCCTGGAGGGTCTCGTGCGGGGCCTAACTTACCTGTGCAGCACCTGGGACAATGGCGTCTGCACGGCTCCTGCGGCCTCTAAGGTCGTGGTAAACACGGCCTTTGGGCCAATCACGGAACGGGGGCAGTCTGGGAGGCGGGAGGAGGGAGGGGAGGGATAGGGGAAGCCGATGGGGCAACAGGGAGCCTGGACCACGTGGGCGCCAGTACCAGGAGGCACACCGGGCCTCTGATGTTTCAATGAGCGAGCCCTGGAGGGTCTCGTGCGGGGCCTAACTTACCTGTGCAGCGCCTGGGACAATGGCGTCTGCACGGCTCCTGCGGCCTCTAAGGTCGTGGTAAACACAGTCTTTGGGCCAATCACGGAACGGGGGCGGTCTGGGAGGCGGGAGGAGGGAGGGGAGGGATAGGGGAAGCCGATGGGGGAACAGGGAGCCTGGACCACGTGGGCGCCGGTACCAGGAGGCACACTGGGCCTCTGATGTTTCAATGAGCGAGCCCTGGAGGGTCTCGTGCGGGGCCTAACTTACCTGTGCAGCGCCTGGGACAATGGCGTCTGCACGGCTCCTGCGGCCTCTAAGTTCGTGGTAAACTGAAGGCAATTTGAAGTAATTTAGGATGATAAACTCAAAACCCTTTTGCTGTTTTGTGTTTTTCCCTTCCACCTTGCCTATGCTACAGTTGCAAATTGTATATTTAGTTATGAGTGCACATATCTGAGATCACTGTCCTGGCATCATATCAATATTCCAGGAAGGGGAGAATGAACCCTGACATATTCTCAAATAATATCGTGGGACCATATTTAAGCTATAATTCTATCAGCCTTCATAGGACCAAGTTGTCTCAGTTACAATAATTCCCAGAATGACCCTCAGCAACTCCCATTGGTGCTCCCTCGTGCCAAGCCCAAAGCCTTTCTCTAAAACGAGTGAGCTGTGAAAGGAAGCAGTAGTCAATGTAAGCCATTAATAAAGCAATAGAACCCGAGAAGGGGGGCATTGCCAGCAGGGTAATGCCCCCATGGAGATATTTAGAAGCCAGAGTGAAGCGAGGCTTTAATGTAGCCTGGGCGTATTACACAACCATTAATGCCCCACCCTCTGTGGGTTCTATTGCTATTAATACCCAGGCACGTTGAACCAGGGTACTAATAGCAGTTATTCTCCAGTTGAAACACAATGTTACGACTGTTTCACAACTCTAGATAAGAAAAGAAAAGAAAATGGCCACGAGGGACCGTGGAGAAGGGAATACATGTAGTCCCATTCCATTCTCTCTTTCCATGGCACCGATTAAAAAGATAGGGGAAAAAAGTAAACAAACAAAATGGCCACCATAGAAAGGGAGAATGGGCTACATAAAGTCCCTTCTCCCTTCTCCCTTTCCATGGCAGCCTAACGAGGAAAGAGATGGAACTCTTAGGGACACGGAGTGGCAAACTTTGACAGGTGAGTCTTTGTGGGCGTGGTAACGACCTGGCTAGGGCCAATACGATTGATTGTTACAATCTGATTGTCCCTCGCTGGGTACTAATCAAACATAAAATACAAATCATACAGTTAATGTACTAGTTGTTTTTTCTTTTTTTTTAGTATGTGCTAAATATGCTGCCTTTCTGCTCTCCCAAAGTAGATTTATTAGGTGGGTTGTGTGGATCAAGTTTGAGCCAAGTAGCCCAAACTGGCAACTGTTCTTGGGTCTTCTTTTTAGGCTGCAGACTTGGTGATATAATACTCAGGCGAGGCAGCTGTGTTTGGTGCATTAGAGATCTTAATAGCTAACAGCACTTGGGACGTCCTCAGCCTGGGTGGATGGGTTCCATTGACTGCTTGTTTACAGAGCATGAATGTCTGCTCTGAGTCATTGGAAGCTTGTTAATGAGTGGGAGGTCCTGGCAGCTCCATTGTTGCATGCCTTACAATTTCAGTGGGTTCCATGTGTTAAAATCGCGGCAAAAATGGCTGTCGTTACAAAATATTGCGGAAAAAAGGCTGTGGTTTTGTTGCCGCAATCCATGTAAAGGATGCAGGGGACACCCCCGCATTCCCCAGACCCATTATACCATTTAAAGGGAGCGGGGGACACCCCCAGCGGGGGACACCCCCGCAACCCCTGCTCCCCTTAAATGGTATAATGGGGTATACCTTTAGCGGGTCAAACCACAGCATTTTTGCCACAATTTTATTTACAGGCAACATTTTTGCCGTGATTTTATCACTGTATACCATTCGGTGTCCATCTGCCTAACTAGCTGTTGGAAGATCAGATTGGTGTAGTTAGGTCTCAGGTCCCGGTGGATTTCATGAGTTTAGGTGAATCTTAATTATGATGCTATGAAACAAGTATCAGCAAAGCCAATAGTTATGTCTGGTATGAAGGCATTGGTATCTTGTCTTCAGTCACTCACACCATTTGTCAGGTGTTGACGTAATTTGCCCACAAAGTACCATCATTTGCCAGGTAGTGACATAATATGCGTTCTTACTCATATGGCAGGAATTGCTTTGCTATTGCAGGTAATGCTATCAAAGGCTTGGTATTCGCACTTTTTCATGGATATGGTATGAAAATGTCAAAGCCTCATATGATGGCCATCCAATTTCCAGGTACTGAAAGCATTGATATGTGCAGTAACCATAGCAGCGTTCTTTCTTTTATGTCCGGTTAGCTGAAGAGAAGTGCCATAATCAAGAATGACTAGTTTGCATAGCACAGATTCCATTATGCCCCATGTTTGTCCACATAGCTCAGTAAGGTCAGTAGCTATTGCCCTCAGTTACAGCAGAAATGCCAGATTCCATTATGCCCAGTTAGCACAGTAAGACAACATTCCCCTACTCATAGTTATCAAAGCAAAGGCATTGATTCGTTAGCCCAGAAACCATAGTCACTCAGATTCTAGCCTGACCAGTTAGCACTTGAAGGATAGATTACATTGTGGATCCATGTGTGTGTGTAGCTCAAGCGGTGTGTGTGCAGGGCTATGGGTGTTATGTTCAGTACTTGGGATGGTGTGTGTATGTGCAGTGCTGTGTTTTTGTTTTGTGTGTGTGTGGGTGGTGTTGCTGGCAGTGTGTGTGTGTTTGTGTGCAAGTGTGTGTGTGTGTATGTGCTTAGAATCCAAAGACAGGTGACTACCAGTTAAGTCAAAAGCACACTTTGTGTTAGGTGCCAGGTTAAGGGCAGTAGGACTATTGAGGCTATGCATGGCACTGACTGGGCATGCTCAGGGTATTGCATTACCAACATGCAAACACAATCTGAGATATTGGCAAGATGTTTGACCAGTTAAGTTGTCTCGTTGGTGATTGGGTGACATAATAACTCTCACGCACCACCCTGATTAGTACTAGGACGGCAGAAAGGGATTAACTTATATTGCTGGGAACATTAACTGTTATTGCTATGCACGTACCCCCTTCCCCGACTGCATCATTATTCATGGAGCGGAGGGCTTCTTAAGCTTTTCTATGACCATTGGCTGTCTTTGCACGGTGCGTGCACCCTATTAATGCAGAAGCACCCCGATTCCTGCATGAAGAAAACAGCCTCCATCCAGCACCCATCATCTCTATTATTAATTCAATGGCAATGCACTTCTGCCCAGATTGAAGCCACTGCCAAACAAATGCAACTCTCTGATCGTCAGCAAGGTCACTTGTTCTTTGTTATACGTCCAGGCCACATTTACAGTCGCAATGAAACCCGCAAACCCCCATTATCAGTATGAATGCAAAGCCCTCTACTTTGTGCACTAAGTGCACATTTGCAACCCGAGCCAAAGAGAATGCCCCTCCTCCCCCCCAGAGCCCCCACCCCATCCTCATTATTAACGCACAGCCATCATCTGCAGGCCTCCATGGAACATTTCCAGTGACTGAGAAACCAGAAAGTGTCCCCGGCGATGCTTAATATTGCAGAGGGACGGGAACTATAGACTAAGCACCTCTTTGCCTCGAGTTACTCCCAGACACACACGTGCATCAGTGTCAGATAACAGAAGGGCTCTTTGCTGAGGCTGAAAGAAGGTGAGACCCCTCTATTGCCTGCAGAGCGCCGGGCTTGATTTATTATATTACATAGATTTGATATATACGCCAACCAGACCCCAGCCTCCAAGGGCAGCTGCACAATAAAGTTCAAAAGGTCCGACAAAACGAAAACACAATCTTTACAACGAATGCCTTTAAAATTACAGTGAACAAAGATTTGACTATTGAAATGAAAAGATCCAGAAAAGGGGTTCAGTGTATGTGGGAGGAGAACGGAGCATTTTTAGATTTTTACGAAAAAGCATTAGATGGGAAGACAGGCATAGGTAAGTTACAAACCTGGAATAGGGGTAGCAGCTTAGGTTTTTAGGATCAGACACATATGATCACACGTTGTCGCTCCAACTAGGAGATTGTAATGGTAGTTTAGGGGATGCCTAGAAATGACGCATTACCTCCATCCATGAGTGCCATAGTGCACGCTTTTCTCACATTGCACAAAACGATGTGACGGAAAGGGCGGCTTAATGCTTCGAAGATAGTGAGCAGTCTGGATTTTATTTTGGGAATCGTGGGCTGTCACAGAAAATGTTGTTGTCAAGCCACATGCCCAGAGAAAGAGAAGATGGGACCAGCGAATGAAAAATAACATCACACAGAGTGCAAAGAATGAGAGGAACCAATACTTCAAAATAGAAATGCGCTCGAGCTGAGCAGGGTTTCATCTCAACAGTAAACAGCCAAGATTCAATTACAGAAAGACGTTTCCTTAAACACAATATATCACCGGTAGAGGACATTGTGAGATAAAACTGAGCAGCAACAGCATATTGATGGATGCCCAGGCTAAGCTCAGCGGCAAGGCCCACGCAGTGGATGACATAGAGACTGAATACCATTGGTGCTAGGATGGACCCCTGTGGCACGCCGTAGCTCATTGGCAATGGATAAAAGATAAGAGCCAATCTGAACCACCTGGAATTGTTCGTTAAAATGATTAAAAGAAACTGCAGGTTTGTCTCAAACAGCTTTATCAAGGCCATTTGACGCTCCCCGACAGCCAGAAAAAAAGGCTTGCATAGTAGAAGACGCCATGTCTATCTCCCCTCCCATCTTATGCAGTAAATCATTTGGAATTCAAACAGTGGTGCACTTAACAGGCAGCGAAGGAGCAAATGCTGACGGGTGTCACTTTCTCTGCCACTCTCACCTCATAGGCAAACATTGAGTGCTGCACTGATACCTCACAGCAGACCAATCACAATAAAAAGAAATTAGCGGTGAGAGCAGGTAGCTGCCTGGGACTATTCTCTCTAGCACTTAATGTATAAGGACTTTAAAAGCTATTTAACATGTGATTGGGGGTTGATTAGAGCAAACTTAGCTACAGAACAATTTATAAGGTGTGTGAAACAATGACCTTGTCATGCATTTCATTTTACTTTGGGTCTGTAGGAGAATTGTTGAATTATCTCAATACTTTGCATGCTTAAACATGGACGGAGAAACTTAGAGGCCGATTCATGGAATAATTAGCGCGGCGCAAGTGGGCAAAAATGTGCGAATCGCAGTGGAATAGCGAAAATCACAGTGCAATTGCGAAAATCGCACGAAAAGCAGCGCACGTCGATTCATGGAAGGCCGTGCGCGAGAAAACCAGCGGATGTGCGATAAAAAGTGCGCGGCGCACGTTGGCGCACAGGCCATCTAACAGCGTGCGCCAGGTCACTGCGAAAATCGCACAGGCCACAGCGAAAATCGCACATAGCGCGGCACACGCAACAAAAGTAGGCGGAACACGGGCGTAACACTCGGAATGGGGAACAACTTGCCAAAACGTGGGCGTCACGGGGGAAGTACAGGGCACAAGTGCGCGGAACGCCCACACGCTCGCCTACAACACGTATTCATGGAATAGAATAGGGGAAAAAAGCGCACGCTCAAACCAGCGCACAGGCACAAACACGACCGCCACAAGAAAGCAGGCGGTAGCGTCTCTGCGGCTGTAAGAAATGTGCGCCAAAAGGTGCGCCAACAAATCGCACCTATATACTGCCATGATGAATGTCCCATACTGTGGCCCTCCAGGAAAAATGACGTGCAAAGGGGTACCCACAAACACGGACACCCGCTGACAAAAAATACGTGTGCGTGTATACCGGGGTGCGCGGGAAGTCTAACACGCGATTTCAGCAGGGTACGTGCATCACAGGGGTTCGCGTGAAGTTTCACACGCGATCGGGTCTGGGGGAGCGGGCTACGTGTATATCAGGGGTTCGCGTGAAGTTCCACACGCGAACAGCCTGGGCGCGTGTATTTCAGGGGTGCGCGGGAAGTTCCACACGCGAACAGCCTGGGCGCGTGTATTTCAGGGGTGCGCGGGAAGTTCCACACGCGAACAGCCTGGGCGCGTGTATTTCAGGGGTGCGGGGGAAGTTCCACACGCGAACAGCCTGGGCGCGTGTATTTCAGGGGTGCGGGGGAAGTTCCACACGCGAACAGCCTGGGCGCGTGTATTTCAGGGGTGCGCGGGAAGTTCCACACGCGAACAGCCTGGGCGCGTGTATTTCAGGGGTGCGCGTGAAGTTCCACACGCGAACAGCCTGGGCGCGTGTATTTCAGGGGTGCGCGGGAAGTTCCACACGCGAACAGCCTAGGCGCGTGTATTTCAGGGGTGCGGGGGAAGTTCCACACGCGAATAGCCTGGGGGCGCGTGTTTTTCAGGGGTGCGGGGGAAGTTCCACATGCGAATAGACTGGGCGCGTGTATTTCAGGAGTGCGCGGGAAGTTCCACACGCGAATAGCCTGGGCGCGTGTATTTCAGGGGTGCGCGGGAAGTTCCACACGCGAATAGCCTGGGCGCGTGTATTTCAGGGGTGCGCGGGAAGTTCCACACGCGAATAGCCTGGGCGCGTGTATTTCAGGGGTGCGGGGGAAGTTCCACACGCGAACAGCCTGGGCGCGTGTATTTCAGGGGTGCGCGGGAAGTTCCACACGCGAACAGCCTGGGCGCGTGTATTCCAGGGGTGCGCGGGAAGTTCCACACGCGAACAGCCTGGGCGCGTGTATATCAGGGGTGCGCGTGAAGTTCCACATGTGATTTGACAGTGTGGGTCCTCCCAGGTGTACCCTGTACACCCTCCACGGCCCCTGCAGGCAGCCCACACCACAGGGGACTACCCTGCATCCCTGGTCATGTCCCGCAGGCAGCCCACCCACCATGGGCATGCCCCCCAGCAAAGGCACATGTCTCCTTGAACTAATGAAAACCAACTCATGTCCCCTTGCACCCCCACCCCCCAGCACTGTGGGGCACCTGCCAGCAGGCCCCCACCCATGTCCAACTCATGTCCCCCACCACCCCCACCCCCCAGCACTGTGGGGCACCTGCCAGCAGGCCCCCACCCATGTCCAACTCATGTCCCCCACCCCCCCCACCCCCCAGCACTGTGGGGCACCTGCCAGCAGGCCCCCACCCATGTCCAACTCATGTCTCCCACCACCCCCACCCCCCAGCCACCAGGGTCAGCCTCCACCAGGCCCCCACTCATGTCTCCCACCACCCCCACCCCCCAGCCACCAGGGGCACCCTCCACCAGGCCCCCACTCATGTCTACCACCACCCCCACCCCCCAGCCACCAGGGTCAGCCTCCACCAGGCCCCCACTCATGTCTCCCACCACCCCCACCCCCCAGCCACCAGGGGCACCCTCCACCAGGCCCCCACTCATGTCTACCACCACCCCCACCCCCCAGCCACCAGGGTCAGCCTCCACCAGGCCCCCACTCATGTCTCCCACCACCCCCACACCCCAGCAGTGCAGGGTCACCCTCCACCAGGCCCCCACTCATGTCTCCCACCACCCCCAAACCCCAGCCACCAGGGGCACCCTCCACCAGGCCCCCACTCATGTCACCCACCACCCCCACACCCCAGCAGTGCAGGGTCACCCTCCACCAGGCCCCCACTCATGTCACCCACCACCCCCACACCCCAGCAGTGCAGGGTCACCCTCCACCAGGCCCCCACTCATGTCTACCACCACCCCCACCCCCCAGCCACCAGGGGCACCCTCCACCAGGCCCCCACTCATGTCACCCACCACCCCCACACCCCAGCAGTGCAGGGTCACCCTCCACCAGGCCCCCACTCATGTCACCCACCACCCCCACACCCCAGCAGTGCAGGGTCACCCTCCACCAGGCCCCCACTCATGTCTCCCACCACCCCCACCCCCAGCACTGTGGGGCACCTGCCAGCAGGCCCCCACCCATGTCCAACTCATGTCCCCCACCCCCCCCACCCCCCAGCACTGTGGGGCACCTGCCAGCAGGCCCCCACCCATGTCCAACTCATGTCTCCCACCACCCCCACCCCCCAGCCACCAGGGTCAGCCTCCACCAGGCCCCCACTCATGTCTCCCACCACCCCCACCCCCCAGCCACCAGGGGCACCCTCCACCAGGCCCCCACTCATGTCTACCACCACCCCCACCCCCCAGCCACCAGGGTCAGCCTCCACCAGGCCCCCACTCATGTCTCCCACCACCCCCACCCCCCAGCCACCAGGGGCACCCTCCACCAGGCCCCCACTCATGTCTACCACCACCCCCACCCCCCAGCCACCAGGGTCAGCCTCCACCAGGCCCCCACTCATGTCTCCCACCACCCCCACACCCCAGCAGTGCAGGGTCACCCTCCACCAGGCCCCCACTCATGTCTCCCACCACCCCCAAACCCCAGCCACCAGGGGCACCCTCCACCAGGCCCCCACTCATGTCACCCACCACCCCCACACCCCAGCAGTGCAGGGTCACCGTCCACCAGGCCCCCACTCATGTCACCCACCACCCCCACACCCCAGCAGTGCAGGGTCATCCTCCACCAGGCCCCCACTCATGTCTACCACCACCCCCACCCCCCCAGCACTGTGGGGCACCTGCCAGCAGGCCCCCACCCATGTCCAATCCATGCCCCCCTGCACCTGGGTCCCAACATTCCCCAATCATGTCCGTAATGCCCATCCTCCCCTGCCAAAAGGCCCAACCAACTATCACACCCACCCACATATCAAAGGCAATTACATGTTACACCCCCAATTTAAATAATGCAATTTAACACATGTCTGTCACACACAATGGCTGCAAGTGAATGACAAAACACCCAACATGACATGCCTGAAAGCAATGAGATGATACGACACATTGAAGATTAAAAAAATAATATGTATTTAACAGCAAGTAGAATGGAAATGAAATAAGAAAAAACACAAAGCAAATCAAACAAAACAAGATGAATGTCCAAGAAAATAATCTGAAAAATTAAAATAAGCCAATGAAGAAGATCATCCTGGGTCCATGAGCCCTACCAAATTAAACCTAACTGACTACTAACTAAAAAGTTAACTATATACAAAAAAGTGGTGCATTGTCCAATCGCAACCAAAAAAAAATAAAAAAAACAAAGGAAACCTAACCCTAACTATACAACTATATACAAAGGCAGTGGGCTATTCGGACGGCTCACTGGTTGTTGTCATGGGCCAGGGCATCATCGAACTCCTGGTCAATGGCTTGGAGGCGGGCATGTTCCCTGGCCCCGAGGTCCCGCAGGGATAACGCAGTGTCAAGCTCAAACTCCCTGCGAAGACCCTCGAGGCACTCAGCCCGCCTCAGCGCCCTCCGCATGGAGTCCTCCGCCCTGACCATCGTGAGCCGTTCCTCCTCTGCCCGCTGCCGCTCCGCACCTATCCGCTGGCACAACCTCTCCCACACGGAAGCCACTCCCATTCCAGGGTTCTCCTGCCCTCCGGCCGATGCCTGCACCCCTGATGTTGATGGCCCCGAGCCATGATGCCTCCCACGTTGAGCCTGCTGCTGCCTCCGACGCAACTGCCTGTGCCAGCACGACGGCATCCAGGCTGATGGAAACCACCGACGCCGTCGTGCACGTGCCCTGCCCGATGATGCCGTCACATCCTCCATCTGCTGGGGTCCAGTTGCTCTGGTGTCCACCCCTGCTGGATCTCTGACTCCCGACTGTGGCAGGGATGGGATCCCCACCGAGCTGGCTGCATTGGTCGGGGCAGGTCCACAGGGGGCCCTGGTGGCATCTGGGCTGGAAGACGGCAAGGAGAACGACTGGTGGATAGCCTGCACAGAGGAGGAGAGGGCCGCCACATTGGCCAACACATGCAGGAAACCCCCGAACATGGCCGATCCCAATTGGGCCACGTCGGCACGGTGCACTTCGTGATGACGTGCGTGCTCCTCCCGGGAAGCACGCACGGCATCACGAATCACAGCCGTGCGCATCGCGACCCCAATCAGGACCTTCTCCGCACGGCCAGGGGTTCCCACGTCCGCAGGTGGAGGGGAGTCAGGTGACATGGACATCCCCTCTACCTGCGGACAGGCCTGGGACGGGGCATCCTTGCTGGTGCATGGTGGTGCACTCACAGGGTCAGGGACAGCGACATGCACAGGCCCCTCCACGGTGACCTGTGCTGCCTCCTGCCCCTGGCCCTGGACTGCACCACTTGCACCAGCAGGGATGCCCCCACCAGGCCCCATGTGTGCCCCAGTGGCGGCCTCCTCCTCCTCTGTGCAAACCACCAACCTGGATGGCTCCTCACCGTCTCCCACCGTAGCAGGCCCCTGTGGGGGCTCACCCACCCCTTCCGCTGCAGCCGTGGGGGCATCCCCGCCGCCTTGCTCCACAGCGCCGTCTCCGCCCTCTTCTTCACTAGCCGCTGCGTAGAGGGAGACAAAGAACACAAGCATCAGGGCACTGTACAATGGTCCCCTAGACAGGAAGCAATAGCAGATGAGCACCACTGTCAAAGTACACTTCCATCATGTCCCTCCACAACACATGGGTCAGTTCAGGCAAAACACACACAGTAACAGGCATGGTGCATGCCATGGACATTTCCATGCATGTCCAATGGACTCTTGAAACATTCAATGATATGTAACTCACATGCATCATGGCTCATGCCCATCACATGCACACACTTCACCTCAGTCACATCCATCTGGCCCCAAACACACCAAACACAGCGGATACAAGGGTAATTTGGCTGCTTTACTGAATCTCTGCATTGTCACACACATGTGTCATGCATCCATGGCATGCACAAGTCACAGACACGCAGGTCAGGCACACAGACATGGCTACCATATATGTACCTGGCATCAGCACCCATCCCTCACCCCCACCCATGTCCAGGTACAGAGACTGGCATGCTCTCATGTTCAAAATCTGAATAGGGCTCCCCATGCGGCATTTCAACACATGCAACAACCATGTGCATCACACATCACTGGTCGCACATGCATTACCATGATGTCCCTGCACACATACATGCATACATGGCCTATGGCACACATACAGGCAAGTATCATAGAACCAGCACACCGCAACATGCCCTGTCTCACACAGTAATGCATGGACACTTACCGCTCAACTCCAGACGGGCCTCCCTCTCAAGGATCTGGGCGTGGAGCGCTGGGCGTACGCGTTCCAGGACCCTCATCTGGATGGAACTCATGCGGCCCCGGCCCCCCTCCACGAGGCGCCGGGCCTTCACAAGGGTCCTGGACCTCAAGTCTTCCCAGCGCTTCTTGATCTACAGGACGTCGCGGGTTGCCACCCCCTCCGCGTTGATGGCAACCACACAGTCGGCCCAGATCCTCTGCCGTCCTTCCTTGCTGGCGCGGGACGATCCAAAGAGGGCATCATACTGCCCCAGGACATGCTCCACCAGGACACCAACTTCGGTGACAGTGAAGCTGGTGCCCCTCTGCCCCTCTAGCCTGGGGTTGCCACTGGTGCCAGATGTGGAAGTGCCCGACATGGCAACCCCAGAGGCAGGTGTGGGTGGGCAACTGGGTCCTGGGGCTGGGCTGTGGAGCGATGTAATCCCAGTCGGGAGTCTTCAGTTCCAGCAGGGGTGGACACAGCAACTGGACCCCTGCAGATGGCTGATGTGCAGGCACCAAATGGCAGGGCACGGTGGCAGCAGGCAGGCAGGCAGGCAGGCAGCAGCAGATGGCACGTGGGAGGCTGCTCGGGGCACTGGGGGGCAGTAACTCGGCCTTCTGGGCAGGAGCGTGGGCTTCCGTGTGTTTTCGCGTGGCCAGCTTGATACGGAGTGATTTGGCACGTGAATATCCTGCACGTCAGCGTGAAATCCGAGGAAAGGCCCTTAGCGCGTAAGCGCGTCAGCACGCATACGCGATTCTATTGGACCAGAGTCCCTCAGCGCGTAAGCGCGTCTGTGACGTGACCCGCACGGGTGTTCCCCACTCAGCACGTGATGACGGGGCACACGTGGAGATACTGCACGTCAGAGTGTCATCGCGTGTAATTGGACAAAAGTGCGCGTACACGCGATTGGCCTATGTACGTGTATTTAATGGGTGCGTGGCCACTTACACACGCAAGTACGTCAGCGAACCTGTATCCCGTGGTGCGTGTGAATTTCCGCACGCTATTGGACTGGGAACTGGATTCCAGGGGTGCGCGGGTCACACGCTGTATCCCGTGGTGCGTGTGAATTTCCGCACGCTATTGGACTGGGAACTGGATTCCAGGGGTGCGCGGGTCACACGCTGTATCCCGTGGTGCGTGTGAATTTCCACACGCTATTGGACTGGGAACTGGATTCCAGGGGTGCGCGGGTCACACGCTGTATCCCGTGGTGCGTGTGAATTTCCACACGCTATTGGACTGGGAACTGGATTCCAGGGGTGCGCGGGTCACACGCTCGCCTAGAACACGCGCAAAGCATAAATTGCGGACTTTAACAATAACAAGCTCAGACGCCAGGATGAACATACCGTTCCTAGCAGCAGTGGCAGTGGGCTACCAAAGGAGGAGGAGGAGGATAGTCAGGGCCAGAATATTCACACCCAGAACCAGCCTTTTCGGGATGCCTGATGACCAGGTGTATGGGAGGTACAGGTTTCCACCACACATCATACTGGACCTGGTGAGTGAGTGGGAGGATGACCTCACATCACCCACCCTGTGCTCCCAAGCACTCAGCCCCCTGGAGAAGGTACTCAATGTACTGCACTTCTTAGCCACTGGATCATTTCAGCGGACAAGTGCCATAGTGGGTGGGGTGTCACAGGCCACCCAGTCACGCTGCCTACACCAGGTCTTGAACATCATGACTGCACGCCCATCAGTCCGCAGGCACATATACCTGCCCAGAACACCTGCAGAAAGGCATGCTGCCGCCCTGGATTTTTACGCAGTGGCACGATTCCCCAAAGTGCTAGGTGCCATCGACTGCACCCATGTGGCTCTATGTCCCCCCAGGGCATCTGAGCACATCTATAGGAACCGCAAGCACTGGCATTCCATCAACGTGCAGGTAGCATGTAATGCCAAGAGAATCATCACCTCAGTATATGCCAACTATCCCGGCTCCACCCACGACAGCTTCATTTACCGAATGTCCACCCTAAGCCGGGACCTAGAAGCTGGGCGGCATGGCGATACATGGCTGCTTGGTGAGTATGTATGCCACTGCACATGCATGCATGTTGGATACTGAGCAAGGTCACAACCTCACCAATGATACCAATCCCCACCTCCACAGGGGACAGTGCCTACCCTCTCAGCCCCCACATGATGACGCCAATTCGGAACCCCACCACGCCACCCCAGGTAAGATTTAACACAGCCCACATTACAACCAGGGGCATAGTGGAGCGCACATTCGGAGTGCTAAAGTCACGCTTTCGCTCCCTTGACCGTTCTGGCGGGCAGCTGTTATACGCTCCCCCAGTAGTGTGCAGGATCATAGTGGCAGCATGTGTCCTGCACAACGTTGCAACACGCCGGGGCCTGGCCGTGGACATGGTGGTGGCCCCACATCCCCAACCACATGCACAGCCGCTGCGCATGGGAGGGGAAAGGGCACGGGGGGAGGCAGCCCGTACACAGCTAGTGGCTAATTACTTCACATAGAAATCACACCCCTGTGGAGTGCACACTGCCCTGGCACATTCCATCTGACAATCAATGATGACTCAACCTGACACTGATCCTGAATGTCTGGAGAATGAACCGGGAATTCCATGTCAGCCTGAGATTGTTCACCTGGAAGTGTCACAATGTGTGCATCCCTACCCACACAGACACCAACAATGCAGTTTTGTGAAGTTACACATTGAAGCAGCTAAAATGAATACCCACTTGCAAAATGCAAAAAGAGGACAGTGCCATGTCAGCCAACCCAACCCCAGCACTGCCACACGACACACCGTGCCATGTCATGCTAATTGCAGGTAAACAAAGTAATCCCCACAACATGACATCACTCTCACCATGTACAGTGGCACTATTAGAAACCTGCAACACCTGAAATGCTCACAGCAATGCCGGACCAACAACATACTTGAGCACGTAGTACCATTAACATGACATCACAAATGTTACATATTAGTAGTCTCACCACCTAGAAATGCCTGCACTCCCACCACTACCAACTGTGCAGTGTTGGCGCCATGTAGAGTTGTAGGTGCACTGCTGCCAACATGGTCCCCATCTCCAGACTAGAGGTCCTTGTGTGGACTTGAGGAAGGGACCTGCAAATTGGGAGGTAGACACAGAAGAAGAGTTACACATCAATGCAACATGCAGTGTACAACACAACAGCAATATGCACTATGAATGTATACACAGTATTGACTACAGACTGGCCACACAGCTCATGGGAGTCCAACGTCACTGTGTAATTCACTGTCACTTGGGCACACCCTTTGCAAGCCCATGGAAACGGGAAGCAGGAGGGGTGTGTGTGACTCAAACCCAAGCATCTGAACCAAATACATTACAAGCCTGCATGTGCCCAGCCACAATGCAGCGTATGCCCACAGGAACCACGGAAGCCAACAGATCGAAGCCAACAGATCGAAGCCAACACATCGAAGCCAACAGATCGAAGCCAACACATCGAAGCCAACACATCGAAGCCAACAGATCGAAGCCAACAGATCGAAGCCAACAGATCGTCCCAAAAAAATTGGGAATAAAAGAAATCAAAATAAAAATAAAAATAAGAAACAATCAAAAATGGCCATTGATGGGCCCGGGGGGGTTGGGGAGGCCACCCAGGAGGTCCGAGGACAGGATGCACACCAGAACCCACCTGCGTGGATCCTGGGAAGATAAAACACCTCCATGGGCTCATGGCCCACACGGCTACCCTATTGTGGGAGTATCACTGCTGTCGCTATTATCACCCTGTGCAGCTGCATCCGGAGGTGGTTGCACTATGGGAGGCAGCCCACGCAAGGCCCTAGTCTGCTCCTCCATGGCTGCAAGCATGCGGGTGTGGTAGGTCTGGTTCTGGAGGATGAGTGTGCGGAGGTCCCCATGCAACAACTCACGGGATGCCCGGACCTCCGCCCTCGTTGCCTGCATCTCAGCTGAGAGCGTACGGGTGAGACGCTCCAGCTGCTGTTCTGTCCTTTGGTGTGTTGAAGCCTCAAGCTCAACAAGAGTCGTCCTGAGGTGTAGGAGCTCCTGCCTCAGGGCTTCCCTGTGGCCCTGGGACTCAATGGAGATGGCCTCCTGCAGAGTCGCCAGTGCCGCCCGCCTGTCCCTGTTGGACCCCAACATGTCCTCCCTGTGTGACTGGCAGATGGAGTCGGTTGCCTGCTCTAGTCGCTCCATCAGCCTTTCTGGGGGGACAATGGAAGTGGCCACCCTATCCATGGCCTGAGCCATCATCTCGGATGATGCAGCCTGTTGGGTAGCCATACCGTAAATGGATTGCTCCCATGCGGTATTGCCGGGTGGCGTACGGCCACCACGTCGGCGGGCACCACACCTGTCTGGGGCAAGGCGAACTGCGCCTTGCTGTGCCGGCACTGCCTGAGGCTGCAGGACTGCATTCCCCCTCTGATCTGCTGGCCCAGGAACAGGATCAGATGTCGCGGAGTGTGACCCTGCATCCGTAACCACCGAAGGCGTAGCTGCCAACACTGACATCCCCATGGAGGGTCCTGACCCTGGTGCAGGTGGGTGAGACAGAACAGAATCCCTCCCTGGAACACTCACCTGCGACGGCACGTAGGTCTCATCTGAATCAACACCTGAGTACAGCTCGGGGGAGGTGCAGCCAGAGACACCCCTTGAGAGCACGACCTGCAGCACTTGTGGGTTCTCCCCCACCACCACACCACGTCCCTCACTGGTGGTTGGTCGGCCCTGGGACACCTCCTGGGTCTGCACCATCTCCACAACCCCAGCAGTATCAGGTGCGTCTTCCCCTGCAAAGACATGAAAACAAAGAAATGGAAACAGGCATTAGCACCATGGCACACATTGAGGGCTGAGAAGCAAGAGAACCAGTACTTGATTGACACATGTCCCACATGACTAAAACCCTCCCATGCATGCACCCTCACTGCGTATGAAGTGCAGGCAAATGGCACACACTGATGACACCAAGATGGAAGATGAACAAATTTTCTGCATGCTGCCTGGCAGTGGCATCACACATTGGCCTGTGATTGGCAGGTGAAACACACATGCCATCACACAGATGGCATGTACCATTGCTATTGAGTGAAGATGGAGAGGAGGGCAGCACCTATTCATTCAGTCCAGTTCCCGCATGTAATAGCTTTTCTAATTCTAACAGGTCAGATTTTTCACCTGTGTGTACAAATGATATCCAGGTAACAAAGTCACTCCACTTTACCATACCCATGTCAGACATGTGACTAGTGGACAGCGACATGCCTAGTGAAAGTGGTGGAATGCAAACAAACTGACTGAATGAACAGTGAAAAATAAGCAAATATGTTGTGTCAAGGTGACACTTCAAGGGCAACTGGCGTGCAGTTGTGCTAGATGTCTACTGTTGGCAGAAGGGATACTGCTATGGCCAAATGCAGCTGCGCAGGAAGGATTGCATGAAGCACATGGCTGACCCATACGACTCAGGCGCACACACTCTCACCTGGCACCCAAACAGAAGCCCTCACACACACACCATGCACATGGATGACACACACATGCATGTGCACTCACCGGACAATGCCTCGTAATCAGCCAGATCTCCCACGCCTTGGATCTGTTCCTCCGTGACGTAGGTCCCAGCGACTGACTCATGTGGAGTGAGTTCCATGTCTACTACTGGAGACCCACCTCCAGTCACTAGAGTTGCGGCATGACTTGAGGCCAGCTTACTCTTTGCCCTGCGCTTTAGGTCATTCCAGCGCTTATAGCAATCATTGGCTGTGCGCCTCACGATTCCAAGGGCACTTACGATGTCCGCAACGGTCTGCCAGTGTGCCTGGCGTTGTGCAGGTGTGGTCTTGGATCCTGCAACAATGACCATCTCGTTGTCATGTCCGGACACATACTCGACAAGTGCATTCAGTTCGTCATCCGTGAAGCTGGGCTTCCTGGACGGGCCGGACTGTGTAGCCGTGTCTGGGGCATCAGCCTGTGCCGGACGAGCACTCTTCCTCTTCCGCTTGGAAGGTGGTGGTGATCCTGAGTGTCCTGCGCCGCTCTGGACACTAGGGGCAGGAGCCCTGGTGGACTCTGTATCAGGAGTGTGGGATTGCACACTCAGCATGGGAGTTGGTGCAGGCATTGGCTCTAGTGTGATGGTGTCAGGGGGAATGTCAGCAGCATGGACTAGGACCGACACTGTCCTGGCTGGGTGTGTGAGGGCTGGGGTGGATGGAGCCGCAGCTGCCCCTGCAGCCTCTCCGCCCTGCCTCCTTGGTGCAGCAGATGACCTTGCTGCCCCAGATCCACGTGGCATGATGGCATCAACGTGCACCAGCGCACGTGTCGTAGCCCTGCTGACCTGGAAGTCAGCCATGGAGTCAGCCAGGTCTGGTGCCACAATGGGCTGGTCCAACAAGGGCTGAGCATGGATGGTGTCAGCCACTTCAGCCTCAACGGGAGGGGGGGGAAAGGGGGGGATGATGGGTGCCCTTGACTGGTCCTCCACACATGGGGGGACAGGCTCACCCTGCAAGTTACGACCACGTCCCCTACCGGATCCACCACGGCCACCACTTGTGGCTCTTCCACCTTTGCCACCCTTACGGAATCCTCGCCTCCCAGCCATGGCACTGATATTAATGTGCGTATGGGAGTGGCTGTAGACAATTGTCCTGGGCAATTGGGGGTCAAAGGGGTTGGGTACCAGATGGTAATTGTACCCTAGTGCTCTAGCACGGCTGATTGTAACCCCTGGGGAAAGATGACGGGTCACGCAACGCACAGGAGGCCCAAAAAAGGGAGATGACGTGCACGCAACCCCTCCTAGACCACGTGTGCAGAAAGAAAAACCTGCACTACGCTGTGGCACCCAGTAACACAAGAATGAACGTATGCGTGTCACACGCAGCCTAGAATGACCTCTGAAGGGGTAGGCTACACACGGGGCAAGCACAGAAGTTGGATACGTGCGTGACTCACCGTCTGCCAGGTAAAAGAGCGTGAAAAATGAGCGCGTTTGGCTGGCTAAACCCCCGCCAAAAGAAGATGTGTACGCTGTCTGAGAAGACAGGACAACAGTAGAAGGGGACACTGTTTGAGGGAACAGGCCCAGGTAAACCAGTAAAAGAGAAAAAAGAGAAAAAGCTGTCAGAGGTAACAGGGAATACGAACTGGAAACGCCGTGAAGTAAATTGCGTGTGAAACGACAAGAAGTACAGAATTCACCCACTCGCTCTCCACGAAAAGCACGTACAAGGAAATGGTGTTCTACATGATCCTTATATACAGGCCCACACGTACAGCGTCACTTACGCGGCGTGTACGTTCACCAATCACACGCTTTGTCACTCCTGCGTGTAGATCCATTTTCACCAATCACACGCTTTGTCACTTCTGCGTGTAGATCCATTTTCACCAATCACACGCTTTGTCACTTCTGCGTGTAGATCCATTTTCACCAATCACACGCTTTGTCACTTCTGCGTGTAGATCCATTTTCACCAATCACACGCTTTGACACTGGGACGTGTCACGCAACAATTTCCTGCACGTGCAGGTGACTATAGGCGCGCATATGCTGTTGACGGGTTTACGCGCTAAGGGCCTTTGCTGACGTGTGGGATTTCACTCCCTATCAGGCTGTCCACGCGTTCACACACAAGAGACCACGCTCCTGGCCAGGAGGCCAAATTACTGCCCCCCAGAGCCCTGAGCACGCTCCCACCTGCCATCTGCTGCTGCCTGACTGCCTGCTGGCCACGTGCCCCACAGTGCTGGTGGGTGGGGGTGTTGGGAGACATGGGTGGGGGCCTGGTGGAGGGTGCCCCTGCACTGGTGGGGGTGGTGGGAGACATGGGTGGGGGCTTGGTGGAGAGTGCCCCTGGTGGCGGGGGGGTGGGGGTGGTGGGAGACATGGGTGGGGGCCTGGTGGAGGGTGCCCATGCACTGCTGGGGGGTGGGGGTGCAGGGGGACATGAGTGGGGGCCTGGTGGAGGCTGCCCCTGGTGGCGGGAGGGTGGGGGTGGTGGGAGACATGAGTGGGGGCCTGGTGGAGGCTGCCCCTGCACTGCTGGGGGGTGGGGGTGCAGGGGGACATGAGCAGGTGTGCAGGGTAGTCCCCTGTTTTGTAGGCTGCCTGCAGGGGCCGTGGAGGGTGTACAGGGAACACCTGTGAGGACCCACCCAGCCTAATCGCGTGTGACTTCCCACGCACCCCTGTAATACACGTACCCAGCCAAATCGCTTGTGATGATTCCCACGCACCCCTGTAATACACGTACCCAGCCAAATCGCGTGTGATAATTCCTGCGCACCCCTGTAATACACGTACCTGGCCAAATCGCATCCCTGTAATACACGTACCCAGCCGAATCGCGTGTTAAACTTCCCGCATACCCCTGTAATACACGTACCCTGGCCAATCGCGTGTTAAACTTCCCGCGTACCCCTGTAATACACGTACCCTGGCTAATCGTGTTTTAAACTTCCCGCGTACCCCTGTAATACACGTACCCTGGCTAATCGCGTGTTAAACTTCCCGCGTACCCCTGTAATACACGTACCCTGGCCAATCGCGTGTTAAACTTCCCGCATACCCCTGTAATACACGTACCCTGGCCAATCGCGTGTTAAACTTCCCGCGTACCCCTGTAATACATGTACCCTGGCTAATCGCGTGTTAAACTTCCTGCATACCCCTGTAATACACGTACCCTGGCCAATCGCGTGTTAAACTTCCCGCGTACCCCTGTAATACACGTACCCTGGCTAATCGCGTGTTAAACTTCCCGCGTACCCCTGTAATACACGTACCCTGGCCAATCGCGTGTTCAACTTCCCGCGTACCCCTGTAATACAGGTACCCTGGCTAATCGCGTGTATAACTTCACGCGTACCCCTGATATGCACGTTACCCGCTTTGCGTTCCTTGTTTGGCAGCCCTGTAAACTGGTCCAGGGTTAGCGCAGCCCTTTGCGATGATTTAGCAATTTTGATGGCTTTTCCTTGCGCGAGGGCGTTCTTGGGGGCGTTACTGGCGCTGCTGCAGGGTCGCTGCGATACTCTGCGCCACGGCTGGTTTGGGAGCCTAAATTCCATGAATACGCTGTGCACGGAAATCGGTTTTAGCGCACGTGCCTGGCGCAGTCAATCGCACGCGGACACTCTGCGCCAGCCGCTTGCGACACTTTTCTGCGAAATTCTATGAATTACCCTGTTAAGCTACAAACATACCGTTTCTGATTAGATTAGAATGTTTCTTTCTTCACCAGCACTGGTATGTCGAGGATGGGGACCCCCTGCCTTCCAATCCACTTTGCATACCCTGAAGCTGCATTATTTTTTTGCAACACTTGAAATCTTTGCAGCTTTGCTGAAAAGAACACGTGTGGTAGGATTTCAATTTTTTGACCACACACAGCGTTATTATAGAAAAGCGCTTTGAATTCTTAAATGTTCTTTTAAACTTGCCATCAACCATGTGGCATTGTGCTGCGCATTATTCTACCTACCATCATTCTGAGGCAGACTGCATTATGGCTGTGTTGTGCAATTTTCAGGTGTGTGCCCTTGTTTGACTGGCACCACGTGGTATTATGAAGATGGCTGCCGCCTACTTCGCATCCTGAGAAGGCCCCCGGACTCCCTCCTTACTCGGCTCCCTCCTCATGATTGGCTCATTCTTACTTCATTTGGCCAATCGGAGAACGGCAGGCTTTAGCCGGCCCCCTCCTCAAAGGCCAACATATAAGACCCTGTCTGCTCCTCTTAATGCTTGGCCGTGCTCTGGGCCACACTTCGTTCTTCTTCAATGGAAATGCCCCTCATTGTAAACAAGAAAAAAGACTTTGGTCGCGAAGCCAGCGGTGTGGGCTGCACTACCTAATACCACTGGGATATGGTGTTGATTCACTTAGTAGTTACTCAAAAAGTGTTTCAAACAAGAGCTGTTGATTTTTTAAGTGATGCTTTTTTCTTTCCAAGCAGTATCCTATTACTTGAATGCACTGTTATGCAGATGTGTCAGACATCTACAGGTAATGGCCAATGCATTTTGGATCATTAATTCTTCTTCAGGGCCACCTTAATGAGGCCTACACCTCTAATTTGGTCTCTGATAACCAGAAATTCCATTGTGTTTAGACATTCCACCACCACAAGTTCATACCGTTCAACACAGAGGGCCTCATTACGACCCTGGCGTTGGACCATGGTGCTGTTAGCACCATGGTCAATGCCGGATTCCGCCATGGTGGATGGCGGAATTACCGGCCCATTACAAGGTTGGTGTGGCGGTAATTCCCCATTCACCATGGCCCCTTCCCCATTCCCATTTTTGGCCCATAGGGCACAATGGGAATGGGGAAGGCGCTAATTACGGCACCGTAAATTACGGTGCCGTAATTAGCACCAAGGTCCCTTAGCGGGTTGGACTTTAACGCATGCAAAAAGCAGGCGTTAAAGTGTGAATCGGGTGTTAAGGGTTTAACGGCGCCGCAGCCTTTTACGGCGCCGTTAACCCCTTAACTCCAGGGTTGTAATGAGGCCCAGAGTATTCAATGATTGAATAAGAAAAACAAGCAAAAAGAAAAAAGGAGCATGATGGTCAACAGAAATACCACAATTGGTAGTAATTCCCAATATTCATAATTGCATTGCACACATGGTTAATCAAGCAATTCTAATTTTCACAATGTTGATCGTCCCATAATAACCATTGAGTGACCCATAATGTATGGTCAAGAACATGCCAACCAAGGAAGTAGACAATGTTCAGAAAACACAGATATCACATTGCATTGTATAATAATCCACATTTGCATTAAAGACATACATGCGTCAATATATGTTGTTGGATGGTTATAGCAGAAAAAAAGAAAAAAGAAGAGAAGAAAACATAAAAAACATATAATCAGGGTCAATGTAAACACTGTCCAAAAGTTACTAATTAGTGTTCTAAATGTGGTAAAACTGACCTATGGGTACTTTGAGCAGCGTGAACTCTGCGGAATAGTAACAGTTATGCTGTAAATTCCGTGTCTGATTGCTTGTGAGATAAAGCGCAACATGGATAGCGCGGCCGTATAAAGCTGTTAGAATCTTACCTCCAATACCACAACCGGGTTAGAGATTCAAAACGTGATAATGATCGCGTAGAAAACTGCGTGTGTAGCGTCCTGAAATCATATAAACCCACATCAGTAATATGTTCTCGAGCGTATAGCTAAAAATGCTTAGACCTGGTGGAGCTGCTTACCACAACAGTAAGTGTCACTGGTTGTCTGAGGACGCCGCAGATGCGCGCGCCCCCCAGGAACTCTACTTGTTGTATTTAAGGTTGCCATGGTGACCACCCATAACAAATATTTGCGGGGGCCATCTTAGGTGAGTAAATACTGTACTACTCTCTCATAGAAATGCCTCCTGCGTGTCAGATTGCTGTATAAACTTATCAGGCTTGCGATCCGAGGTAATGACACTCAAGATGATAATATATTGAAAAATGCTTAATAATGTATATTACATGATGCACATTAGACCTAAACAATGCTCTCCAAAAATACAGAGTCTTACTCCAAGAGGCTATCTCTTGTGTCTGCTAATGGTTGCTATGCCTTAACGCTTGTAAACGTGAAACACTAAAACTGTTACTTATTGTTCTGTAATACCAAAAAAGTCAAATCAACAGTAAATACCTTTGGCTGGGCCAAAAGAAATATAAATATAAAATATAAAAAAATGTAATAAAATAAAATAATAAAAACAACATCTGAAAGAAATTTACCCAAAAACTCAATAGTGGTAATAAGGACTGAAAGTACAACCAAGAAAATACGTATGGAATAAAGTCAAAATTGTCCGGCTGTTCAAATATATCCATAATTCCGTATATGTTAACCTGTGTATGGTTATAAATATTCTGAGGTCAAAAGGAATTGTAAGGACAAATGGGTGTATGGTATTGATGAATCACCGAAAACAACTCAAATCAAGCTCCTCGTTCATTCCACTGTGAGCTAGAGCGTCTAGTCTTTCAATCCAAAATACTTCATGTTGTGCTCGCATCTTCTTCATGTCCTTGTTCTGTCCTTTGGTTGATATCACCTCTAGAACCTGGAAACGTACTTGAGGGATAGAATGTCCGTTTGCTTTAAAATGTCTTGCCACTGCCGATGCTTGGTTATCTTTCCTGATGCACGACTTGTGTTCATTGATGCAAACTCGTATTTTCTTTGATGTTTCACCCACATAGAGTTTCCCACAGGGACACTTAATTGCGTAGATCACATTCTGCGATAGACAAATGGCATGGTGTTTAAGTTTGATTTTTTTCTCCTGTTCTTGGATGCAGGACAATGCTGCCTTTTATAACATTATTGCAATTTTCACAACTAATGCAAGGGAATGTTCGTGGATGTTTATCCGGGGTTCTGCTTGTGGATCTTCCTTGCGTGCTCACTAATAAATTGCGAAGGCTGTTACTCTTTTGGTATGCGAACACCGGTGGGCGTGGAAATAAATCCTTATTCGATCATCGCTGGTCAAAATGTTCCATCTATTCTTTATTATTTCTTTAATTTGCTTACTTGGGTTGGAGTATTTTGTAACAAACACCAGTTCTGGACTCTTTCGATCTGTGCAGTAGATCTGATTGTGGATAGCCTCTCAACTGAAGTTTGTCCTGCAATATGTCTAATTGTCTCTCACAGTCTTCTGGGTCACTGATGATCCGTTTAATCCTTAACCTCTGTCCGTACGGAGGGTTGCGTAAAATGTTGGGTGGGTGGAAACTCAGGCGGTGCCCCTCATTGTAACATTCACATTCAACGGGACACCAGTCTGTGTCTTTGCTACTCGTGTCTTCATGTTACTACTGTCACCTGGTGGCTGTCTCAGCTTCACTGAACTCATTTCATCTGCCTCCCAAGTCACCAACCTTTTCAGATGCCCCATGCTCTTCGGTGACTCTGCATTCTGCCTTCACTCACTGTGACTCATTCTCTCTGACACCAACCACTGTATTGCTGTGCTGAACTTCCTGTTCCACTCCTCCAAGCCTGTTCCTGTTTGTTAGAAAAATCGTTCTTAGCTGCGCTTCCTTCCTGCATTCAACGGTTTCTTAGAAAATCGTTCTTAGCTGTGCCTCCGTCCTGCATTGAAACTGCTTGTTTGTTAAAAAATCCTTTTTAGCTGTGTCTCCTTCCTGCATTGAAACTGCTTGTTTGTTAGAAAATCGTTTTAGCTGTGCCTCGTTCCCGCATTGAAACTGCCTGTTTGTTGTAAAATCGTTTTTAGCTGTGTCCTTCCTGCATTGAAACTGCTTGTTTGTTCGAAAATCGTTTTTAGCTGTGTCTCCTTCCTGCATTGAAACTGCTTGTGGGTTAGAAAATCGTTTTAGCTGTGCCTCGTTCCCGCATTGAAACTGGCTGTTTGTTGTAAAATCGTTTTTAGCTGTGTCCTTCCTGCATTGAAACTGCTTGTTTGTTCGAAAATCGTTTTTAGCTGTGTCTCCTTCCTGCGTTGAAACTGCTTGTGTTAGAAAAATCGTTTGTAGCCAGGGATGACATTTCACCAAAATGCTTGGGTAGCAGAAGTGACTTCACACGACCCTTGACCTCTGATGATATCACAGGAAGTGATTTCATTGACCCCACCCCAAAGTGATATCACGGGAAGCAATGAAACACGACCTTTCAACCCTTGACAAAACAGCAAGTGGCATCACATAGCATTGTTCCTAGGCACACTAAGAAAAATATGGTTACGATATCACTATAATGTGATATACATTTCATATAAGAATGGATCGCTATATGTATCGTTAAGATCATTGTGTATAGGCCCATATTACCAAATTACTGTGAATGCAAGCAGACGTCCATGGCCAAATGATAATGATGTGCTATTATATAGCACTTATGCTTAAGCGCGTTATATAGAACAAATATACATACAATATCACCCAAACTGTGTTGGTACTTATTTATCGACATCAGAAGGATGAAAGGTTGGGTTGAGGTGTTTAAGAACAGACTAAATCAGTGACTTGCCCCCTGAAGTGTGCCTGAAATAAATCTTTAATGAGTCTAGCAATTATTGTACACAATTCAAGAATGACAAATTATTATGTATTCCCATTGTTTCTTATTTAGTGTCACTGCTGAAAGTGTTAGACTTGTGGAACCCACTCCAGAAGCCAAGAGCCACATGGCGCTGGCCACAGCCCAGGACCTTGCATTAAAAAAAAGATATCCATATCTTTTTTTTAGCGGCAGCGAGGGAGACCACAAGGGTAGCAAGGGAGATCTCAGGGGGTCACAATTGTGACCCCTGGTGACCCCTAAATGACGTCCCTGTTTTTAGATGTGCCTCCTTCCTGCATGAAACTGCCTGTTTGTAAGAAAATAGTTTTTAGCTGTGCCTCCATCCCGCTTGTTTGATCTTACACCTAATACCCTTTTGGCCTACTGTGCCAAGTGGTTCAGGTTCAGAACTGTGCTTGGCAGCATACTCATCTCCAACTCACCTCTCACTTTCTCTCTGCCTCCCTCTTCCTCCCTCATTCCGAGATGGTGCTCTCCACCTCCCCTATCTTCTCCAACTGCTACACCATTACCTAACCTCCCTCTCTCACTGAATCTGAACAGAAAAAAAACATAAAAAAGATATCCTTGCCACTAACCTAGCCCTCCCAATTGCAGACACATATGTCAGTGCATCCTCAAAAGAAATCTTCACTGACATCATCTTTTCCATCCCATCTCCCGACCTATGGACCTCTCAACTCATTGCCACTCACCCACCTTATTTTTCAACTTCCATTAATGGCGGCACCAAGTGGGAAGACCTCCTTGCTGGTTTCTTATCTTCTTGCTGCTGTTTCAATGTATACATTACAAGCACAGTCCTGGTTCAAGGCCCCCAGGCCAACCTCCTCCTATTTGACCGGCTCCCACCATCTCTCATCAACTGCCTTCTTTCTCCTGCCCCTCCTCCTTCTACCTCCTCTACTCCACCTCTCCAGCCAGATGCCCCACATCCGACACCCCGCCTCTAAAAACCTTCAGAGGCAGAGCCTGTTTCCATCTGGAAACCCTAAACTCTTGCTCAGCCATCAAACATTCTGCTGACATCTGCCTTCTCCTTGAAGACACTGACCTGGACATACTTACACTCACGGAAACATGGTTCAACGCCAGCTCAGTTACTTCCTTTGACTCACTCCTCCCTGATGGCTATAAGATCACCTCTAAACCTCAACCCTCAGCAGTATTCGTCCTTTTAGAGCCTAGTGTGCAAACTTGTCATCTCTCCTTCCTCCACCTTGGCCATTGCTACCATCTATTGGCCCCCTGGCACTGCTTCTCTTTTCCTATCAGAGTGGGCAGACTTATGTTCCTCCCTACTCTCTTCAACCTCCTACCTGCTACTACTAGGGGATTTCAACATCCGCCTAGACTCCCCCTGCACAGCAACCACCCTCTTCAGGGACCTCTGCTCCTCCCTATCCCTCTCCATTCTCCCCTCTGGCCCTACCCAGACACACACTAGATGCCATCAGCCACTCCAACCTCACTCTCTCTTCTCCCCTGGTCACCCCTCTCTCCTGGCCTGACCACTCTCTCCTCACCTACCACTTGGGTCCCTATCGCCCTGCGACAACTCCTCATAAAGCTCTGCCAACCTCGTTCACGAACATCTGTCCGATGAAACGAGTGTCAGCTGCCACCTTCTCCTCCACCTTAATTCCCCCTTGCCCACCCAACACAGACATTTCCGCCGATTCTGTCCTCAGCAAACTCTATCTGTCCATCAGCAACCTTGACATCCTTGCCCAAGTCATGAGGATCCGCCTGAAACCTGCTTCCAAGTGTAACACCTGATATGACTCTGATCTTGCAGACCAGAAAAGGAATTGTAGATCTGCCAAATGGAAGTGGCAGGCACACTTCAGGCTAACCCTCTGACAAACTGAGACACTATAGACTCACCACCTGTGCCAAAAAAAGAGCCCACATTCATGCACGAGTGTCCGATGCATCCAACAACACGGCTGAACTTTTGAAAATCTGCAAGGAACTTGCCAACCCATCTGTAGCATCTTCTGCCCCTACTCCTTCCCAGGCCCTCTGCGATGCACTTGCCTCTCACTTCTCTTCCAAAACCGATGAAATGATGAACAGCCTTGTAACACACTCTCCTAACCCATCCATCCACCCTCTGCTCCCGCCATCTATTCACCCTTCTCCTTCCTCCTCCCCTCCTTCACTCCTGTCACCCCTGAAGAAGTCACCAGAGTTGTCAACTCCATGAAGGTCTCGTCCAAACAGGTTGCTCCTTGCTCCTCCAGAACCATCAAGGAAAATATCGCCTCTCTCGCCCCTGTTCTGGCTGATCTCTGCAACCACTCCTTTGCTAGTGGTTCTTTTCATCTTCCCTCAAGCATTCCCTTGTGTGCCCCCTCCTTAAAAAACCCATCAGCAGACCCTTCCTGCCCAGCCAACCACCACCCCATATCCATCACCCTCTTCCCGGGAAAACTGCTTGAGAACCTGGCGCTCTGCAACTCAAATTTCATACCAAACTTGTTGGCAGCCTACATGACCACCAGTCTGGATTCTGAGCATCCAGAGGCATGGAAACTGCTCTTCTGAACACCCGTGAAGAACTGCTTGCCTCTCTTGACTCCAACTCCTCTGCTGTCCTCATCCTTCTTGATCTCTCTTCTGCATTTGACACAGTGAATCACTCCATCCTCATAAAAAGGCTCCATGACATTCTTGGCATCTCGGAGTGGGCATTGGACTGGCTTACCTCCTTCCTAACTGACCGATCCTCCAAAACCATTCTAGGCCCTTTCTCCTCCCCTTCTTCCTCTGCTACCTGTGGCATCCACCAGGGCTCCATTCTTGCGCCTTGGTTCTTTAACATATACCTTTCCATGCTGGCATGACTCATTTCCCCCTTCTCCCCCAACATTCAGTCCTATGCGGATGATACACAACTTTTCTTCAAACTTCCCACTGATGCCCTCACACCCTCCTTCATCCGTGACTGCCTCTCTGCCATACGGGCCTGGTGCACTCACAAAGACCTCTGCCTCAATGCCAGCAAAACAGAGATTCTTCCTATTGGGTCCCCTGCACCATACATCTTCCCTGCACTCTGGCCTTCCTCCTTGGGCCCCTCCTTCCACCTCCACTGCAGCTAGGAATCTTGGAGTCATATCTGACCCCTCCCATTGCTTCATCCCTCATGTTCAGGACATTGTGAAGAAGTCCCACTTTCAGGTCTTCCTTCACAAAGGGACTCTACACTTCCTCACCTTCCCCCAGAGACTCAATGCTATCCGTGCTCTGGTTCTCTCCAGGCTAAACTACTGCAATAGCCTCCTCCTTAATCTTCCTTCCTCCACCCTGCAACCCCTCCAGCTAACCCAGAATAGGCAGCAAGACTTATCCTTGGCCTCAAGCCCAGGAACCGCAACTCTCCTCCCCTAAAAGCCTTCACTGGCTCCCAGTCTCAGCACAGAAAAAATGTCAAATCCCTCGGTATTATACACAAGGCTATCTGGGGCCGGGGACCACTCTATCTTCAATGCTTCCTATCCAAATACTCTCCTTCTGGACTCCTCCGTTCCTTTGGCATGTTAAGCGCTTTGCTAAACAGAGAGCTGATGGGTGAATACTCTCCTCGGCTGGCTCCCTCTTATGCAACAACCTCCATCTCCTTCTGCATCTTGAGCAAGACCTCCTTAAGTTACGAAAAAGCCTCAAGATTGTTCTCTTTAACTCTTCCGCCTCCTCCTCTCTCCCCTGCTAATCTTACAGCAGTGTGACTGATGTGCAGAGCCCTTACGTGTCATCAGGGCCCTGACCCCCCACATCCCTCATCCTAGGCACTGTTTTTCTCTACTGCACTTAGTTGGGATCTCCCTACCAATGGGTTGTTGCACTTACATTCTTCTCCTCTTAGCACTTACCCTGAGCAAAGCACCTTATCCCTCTTCCCTCCCTTCTGCATTTTCAAGTTTTTACCACACACACAAGGCATAGTAGGTTTGTCTCCCCTTCCCTTTATTCTCATTACTTGTTGTACTATTAATGCAATTATTTATCCTTGCTGTCATTAAGTGACTAATCCCCCTTTTTCCACCCTATTTGCCCTGTGGGCACTTTGAAACAGTTTTGCTAATTGTATGAGCGCCTAATAAATGACCAGTAAATGATTAAATAAATAAATACATGTTTTTTAAATTGTGAGGTTGGTTTCTCATGTGACTTGTATATTTTTAAAGTCACCCTTATGAAACGGAGCATTATTTTAAGTCTTACAAGTCAAACATTGACAAATATTCATATCAACTTGAACTGGGAATACATGTGGTGAAGCGCTTAGATTTCAGACTAAGCTCAAATCCCAGCTTCAGTACTTAACCAAAGTGCATGAATCTGAGCAAATAATACATACTCACTGTGCCTAATCTGCCACAATTTGGGGCTCCTAGAAGTGATTCTGTTCTCAGTGTACATGTTTCCAAAGAGGCCTCACTCATAGTTTACTAGATTATTAAAACATTTTATTTTTAATTTTTTAGCATACAAGATACCTTATAAAACAATATCAATACATCTATACAAAATTATATTAAACAGACATTCAATTTATTCAGCATGGTTAGCAACTTAAAATATATCAATACGCTAAAAATGTCTTTCCTGAATATACAATCGCATAAAATTACCAGAACAGACATTCAATCTATGTCAAGCGGGGCTGGATGGCCACATTACTGCACAAGCAACTTTATCATTTGTCTTTTCCCTGTAAGGCCCCTTCTATAGAAGGGACACCTGTCATCGCGAAATTGCTTTACAAAGAAAAATGTATTGTCCTAAAAGCACTACTTCCAAGACATGTACTGTGCATTTAAAAAAGGTAATATTGAGTACAAGCTAAACTGTGATTTAGATGCATGACTCTAGAAGGAGGTTTTCTTCTGTAATTACTCGTCAAGATGTTCAAATATTAATATTTAGAACTTGACCGGTGGCAACAAAAGTGAGACCTGTCCTCCAGTCATCAGCCTAATCCAAAGCAATTCCGTTATCACTGTTGTCGTCGAGTGACCGTAGGGTTCAAACACTGCTATCCTATCCTTCATAAGGTTTGTACATTCCATGCCAGATGGTTTACTAGATTAGTATTTCTCCACATATATTAAATGTATTACATATATACATATATTACATTTCAGACTAGGATCAAATCCTGGCTTCACCATTTAATCAAAGTGTGTGATCCTGAGCAAATAATCTAATCTCACTGTGCCTTATCTGCCACATTTGGGAGCCTGTAGAAGTGTTTCAATTCTCAGTGCACATTTTTCCAAAGAAACCTCACTCATAGTTTACTTGATAGGTGTTGCTCCACATATATTAAACATAGTGACGACATATTGTCACCCTACAAAGAAGCAGTGATTGTTTTCAAATGTGTATGTCACCCAGAGGATCTTGGTTACAATTGCATTTGTTGATGCTGTTACATCATGGTACTCCCCTGCATTCTTACATTCCCGCGAACCCCCAACACATGCAAAAATAGATCATAAAAAAAGATTATGCTGCAAAATGTCCTTTTTTAAGCAACGTTACATTACATTACATGCTGCAAGATTCTGGGAGTGGGTGTGGGGTGGTCTGTTTTTCACAATAAGCTGCCGGGCTCACAAGAACCTCCTGTGACCTACTAGGAGTGGCCACATTGTCCAGGGAGGCTTTATTGAAGCTCTCTCAAGTTGAGATTGAGGAGAGGCTGATGGCCTCCTTTCTCAGCCCTCGCAATGGAGAGGAGTTGTCATCCATGTTTCTCTCCAGCCTGGCCAAGTAGATAAGGTGGGGGTGCATTTACTGAATGGGAGCGGTGGTCCACAGGAATGTTTGTGAAAGAGAGTGGATTGATGGTGGCTGGGCTGGAAGATGAAGGGGGAGCAGATAAAAAAGAAAAGGGAGAGCAGCTAGGCAGGGGGGATCAGCAGATTCATATTTCTACACTACTTTTATTGATCTTGAACTGGGGTCCTCTTCCCATCCCATCAAACACCTGGCATCTGTGAACACTTCTCAGCAGAGGCATTGCTAGGGGAGGCTAAGGGGGTTATAGCCCAGGTCTTTTGGTTGTAGCCCCGGATAGAATCTCAGGAGCTACAACCAAAAGGCTAGCTAGCCCCCAGTCCCAACAGTCCCGACATTAGTGTAGCCCCAGATCTTTTCCAGACCTAGCAACACCCCTGCTTCTCAGAGACAAAGACAGAAGACAATCAGGCATAAAGGAGTTGTTCTTCTCAGCAGCCATTATTGGGTGCAGTTACAAGACACAATCTGTAAAAAAGCACTCAATCTGCTTATATAGGCTATTTGGATGATGCAACATCCGTCTGTAAATGACTACTATGGTTAGAGCGTGTTTCTGATAGGTCCTCTTAGCCAGAGAAAAAAATAACTTCTCTATGATTGGATGACTTATCTGGTACACCCCAAGCCCACATTAGCATAGTAGGCATCCACTATTTTTCGTGACACACAAAACTGATAATCTTATTTTTAGACTAGACTAGACACATGTATAACATTTCTCAACTCAAGCCAAAAATAACTTCATCACATCACTTTCAATTCTTTATCTACTTTTCGAAGTTCTGCCAAGTAAGTTAGTGCTTTATACTGAGGAAAAATGAATAACCTCTATGATATGATGCCGACTAATGTAGCTGGTCTCTCAAATTGGTCTACATGAAGTACATTATGTCCTTCTTATTAATGACATAGATGAATGTATCCAAGTTTCCCTTGCCTTGTCAAACTTCATTATCAATCTTGTCTGCTTTTCCTGCCAAGTTCCAAGTTTAACCTCCCAGATTCAATTATCTCACTGGGAGATGCTGCCAAAGACCATTTCATGTACGGGCCCCGGTTACTTATCAGTATGAGAAGGGTTTTCACACCTGGCCTTAACCTTAGACACCATTTTGTACTTGAGACATCCATTTTGAAATATATCTCTGTCTGCCACTGTATTACTCCTTCAGGGAGCCATTATTTATTAATGTAAGCATTTCTCACTTTGTATCCCATATTCATAATACATCTTTATACACTCATGATATGTGTATGATATTTAAAGCACTCTTCACTTCCTGGGTCATTTTAACCCAAATATACACAGTGCCATGTGCATTCTTTACCTTAAAAAAGGCACTATAATCCTGATTTCTGCAATAGTAGAACCATTCAATTGCATATCATGTTATCTGTATTCAGTTGAAGGGGGAGGGGTTTGTACCCCATACACAAACCCTCTGGTCGATATTCAACCACTGTCTAATATACGACCACTACACCCAGTGTCCACCATCTCCCATCCCCCATATGCAGTGTACTTGTGCATCTCTATCCCAGTCACCCAACTCAACGTGGTGCTTTATCTCCACATGGGAGGGATCATAAAAGATACTTCTAAATAATCAACAGTTTCTTCAACCTTATTGTAGTCTCATAATCTAAGATATATATGTATCTCTTTTCTGTCAAAAGACCATTGCATATGATATGATATGATATGTTATGATATGGCATTTGTAACGCACCTATACACAAGTGTTTCGTCTGCTTTTAATCTTTGTGTGTACGTATCCCCAAACAATAACTTTGTTTGCTCCTGTCTTGTTCTCATCCCTGTTACCCAATTTTATATAAAAATAAAAAAGGTTGTTTCTGCACTCATCTATTCCCACCTTTTTCACTTAATACAAACGGAGTAGGGGAACTCTGTGTCTTCGTTCTATGCACGCATCAGTGCGACACTGTAATACTATCATGTTGTATCAAGTCGCGGAGGTCTAAGAGTGACTATAAAAAAGTTCCCCAAGTCATATTATATAAAAATAACATGCACAACAAGTGATTTCAGCCACCACAAGAATCAGGAGAGATCAGCCCTTAAGGGAACCCACCAGCCCATTTTCTACTGTTCTTTCCACATGCAACATTTTACTGTTCATATACACCTTTTCCTTCCTCCCACCCCACAAAATGTCCTTGGTCCTTGCCCTTTCTCCATGCACATTTAGTTTCGGCTTCATCTTATTCGTCTTCCATCGGCACATCTTCCACCCAATCCATCTTATTTTCCTTATTCCAAGTCCAAGAACGTTCTTAATTAAGTCCATACTTCATTTTATTTGTATTTTGGGCTGCTTTCTAGCAAGTTCAAGGGCCCCTTAATTCATAGGCCAGTCTTTTTAGATTTACTGTTTTTGTGACCACAGAGGACTCAATCTCTCAATCATCTTCATTCACATAAATAGTCAGGTGGGGGCAGTCTCATTAGAAAAAAGTCTTCAATTTTAGTTGCAACTGGGCATCTGGATGGGTCTCTCAAACCCCTTTTCATGATGGGTTAGTCACACCCTGTGCGCAGGATTGGTTGCCGTCAATCACCTGGAGTGCAGGTACCTCCTGTCCATCTGCAATATAAAAAACTGAATGAGTTCCTTGAAGAATAAGTCAATTTTCATCATCAAAAATGCCTCCTCAAACCTAAACCTTGTAATAACTGTCCTTTTACTTTAAGCATTCATACCTCCTAAAACAATTACTAATGCATTTTCTCCCTTTCTATTATAATAGAATGGCTGCTTCTCCTTCTCTTTTCTGCATATCTTAGTGTCACCTATGCTTCACATATACTGGATGATACCTGATTGTGGATATGACATGAGACCATAAAGCACATATGTTTTTTCTTTTTCTTTTTCTTTCTCCATATTTTCATGGGCTTTCATTCCAAAAATGGTATACTGTACTTCGATTCTAAATAACAAAGGAAACATTTTCTCTGTGATTGTGTCATTCTTCACACCAATAGAGTTTATGCAGTCTCCTTCTTTATGATAAAAATAATAAATGACAAAACAAACAACATAACAACATAACAAATTCAAAGCATTTTTTCAAAAGAAAGGATGTGGTCTTCATCAATCACTCCCCTTTCTTTCTTCTTGGCTTATCTGTGGGTGATGTAGTTGCTTGCTCCCTGTAGAAACCAAAATAGAAGCAAAGTCATGATAAGCTTGCAACACAATCAGTTACTTCCTTAAAGTAGGCCTTTGTTTTTTTCTTTCAACATGATGTCACTGAGGTCATCTCTTGGCATTTTCAGCCCAATAAAATGCAGGCTTGCTTTTTCTAAAAAATAAAAAATTTGGTGCACTTTTAGTTGAATTGTCATAAGTGTAGTAACAGGCCTGTTGTAGTCTCTTCTGCCATGCTGAAAATATTCTCTGTGCTTTTGAAGTCATCCCCCTAATGGTGACGGACCGCAGTCTCTTCTTTCTTTGCTATATTTATTTTGTTGAGACATAATTAACATTTTATGTTGCCTTTCCTACATTAATCTTATCTACCCACGTTATTTGGAAACCAGAACTGATTCTATTAAGTGCATGCAAGTGTGGCATACAGGCATTTATTCTTTTGCCTATCATTAATGTTTCATGCATTTGTCACATGTACATATTTGGCACTTCCTTATCACCAGGATTACAAAAAGGTTACTCAATCTTCTATCCAAAAGTCTTCTTCAGTCTCGTCATTAGATATGGCCATAATCGCATACATGTACTATCCTGCACTCACACCTGCTTACACCTTTCTTGCGAACAAAGATACCTGTTTAAAAAGACTGTATCCCTTACTCCCGTGCTACCTTACATCTGGTACTTACCTTTTCATTCTCTACTTGTCCACTAGTACTTACTTTTGTCATAATGTTTCTTCCCAGTATATTGCTATACTCCACTAAGGCCGTGTAGACATTCCTCCTGTGCTCCAAAAATGAACTTTTTTCATCTGTAAATCAGCTTCTGGGGTCTCCTTACTCCATTGGGTGGTTGAGAGTTCATTGTGAGCATTTGTCTGGGACCTAGTGACAGCAGTGACCTGGATGTCCCCCAACAGGGACTCGATCTCGAGGAGATCCCCCTGGATGGCTCTGGTTTTGGTAAGATGATCAGCTAGGTCATTCCCATTTTTGTCTGGCCCCTCTATTCTGTCCCTTGATCTTCTTTCAATAGATGGTCATCCCATTAGAGGTGACCAGATCATCAATATGTTCTATTAGCTTGCCATGTTTAAGAGGTTTGTTATTAGAACATAGCATGCCTCTAGTTTTCCAATTTACCAGGTGCTCCGGGAACCCGTTACGGACATAATCTGAATCGGTGATTATGACCAGGTCGTGGAGCTGGTGTTGGATGGCAGTGAGGATGGCCTGGTGAACGGCGATCAACTCTGCCACCTGACTACTGCGGGGACCGATTCTGTACCCAGCGGAGGGTTCCGGGGCATCATTCACTGAGGCATTCCCAACACCGGCCACCAGTTCCTTTTCCCTATTGTTGTCAATATGGTAGGAACACCCGTCCACATAAACTGTCTTCTTCATAGACTTTGTGCGGGGAATTCAGGTACGCCTCCATGTTGTCCTGGGTTTTAAGACTTTCGTCATCAAGAAAGTTTTCTCTGGAACAATCATGCAAGTCAGCCAGCTCTTGCGTGAGGGTACTCTTCTTGTTTTCTTGTTTCCTGACCTCTACAGGAAAGCCTTGCATTGACAGAATCAGGAAGTAATTCTGTAATTACTCACATATCCTGCCCGAATTCTGTCACTTTGGAGGTATTGCAGAGGCTTGTGTGGAGTCTCCACTATGATGTGTTCCCCCTGGATGAACAGGCGGTAATTCTTCAATGCCCACACCGTTGCCAGGAGTGCCTTCTCACAATAGTTGAATTTTTCCTCCACAGAGGATAAAGTCTTACTTGCGTAGGAGATTACTTTATTGACCATGTAATGCTTTTCATATAATACTGCTGTCAAGCATGTATTCGAGAGCCCTGTCTCCAAGGGGAACTCCATGTTTTTGACAGGGTAAGCTAGACAAGTTGCTTGTGAGAGACTTATTTTGAGTTGCTTTACTGCCTGGGCTTGTTCTGGACCCCACTCCCACTTGACCCTCTCCTTCAACAGATGGAACAGGGGTCTTGTGATCTCTGCGTAACCCTCAATGAACTCCATACTGTAATTAGTCAGTCCAAGGAGGCCTGGAATGGTGACATCTTTTAGTTTTAGGAGTGCTTCCACTTTCTTCTCCTGGGGACAGAGACCCTCAGGAGTTATTTCATGTCCCAAGAAGTTGAAACAGGTTCTGCACCACTGTGCCCTTTGGAAGGACAGTTTTTCTCCAGCAACCCTCAACTGGGTCAGAACATAACAGATTTCTGCTATGTGTACTTCCACAGTTGAGCTTTTTATCAAGACATCATCCACATAGGCCACATTAGCCCTTTCACCCAAGTCGGGCATTGCCTTGTGTAGGAAGATGCTGAATTTGTTGCCAGAGTTTATGTATCCAAAGGGAGTCCGGGTCCATGTGTACTGCTGCCCCTGAAGGTAAAGGCCAGCTTCTATTGGTCCTCTTACTGACAGGCACGGTCCAGTACCCATTTGTCAGGTTAATGGCAGTGTATACCTTTGACCCCTGGATCTGGGCCAGTCCTTGGTCAATGTACGGGAGAGGCAATTGGGACATGTGAACCCATTTTTTGAGCTCCCTAAGGTCTGTGCAGAGTCTCAATTGGCCATTTGGTTTTAATATCCCCAGCACCGGTTTATTAAAGGTGCTGTGGACTGAATAAATTATCCCATGGGACTCAAGGTTTTTGATAATTTCCGTCAGAGACTCCATGAGAGGCAAGCAATATTGCTTCACAAATTCCAGGGTCCATGGGAATTGTGGTGGTATGGATCTCGGTGCGACCACAGTCGTACGAGTCCAGAGCAAAGATATCTTAGAAATCTAAGAACAGCTGCTTCAACTTTTGCTTTTACTCCGGAGTCTCACAGGCATCAGCTAGTTTGACCCCTCTTCAACCGTTTGCCTGAAGCCTGGGAAGACTTCCGGTTTTGCTATCTCGGACGGCCTCCTCCAATTGGGTGGAGAGGTCTCTGGTTAGAGTATTGACCTGGAGAGAGGGTTTCAGGTGGGAGAGGCAATCATTGTGGACCTGGAATATCACCTCATCCTGCCTGATGTCCCAAGTCACCTCTTCCTCCTCGTAAGGTAAGGAAGAGTACTCCAGGAAATTCCCCCCTTGCCAGGTGAAGATCCTGTCTGGGTATGTCGTTGTCACTGTCATTGTCAAAGCAGTCATTGGGGATTAGTCCTATCAGTTCATTCCTAGATCCATGGAAAAATGTCGGTCATCAACTGCCATTCCAATAATGGTGCCTGATCCCAGAGTGATACTCCTGAGGTCAATGTTATGTACCACTACTGGAATTGTGTTGCGTTTTACATTAACTAATGGTGTTGGGTTTAACCTCAATGCCTGCTGTTGGAGATGGGCATTGAGGTGTACATATGCGTCAGAATTTTGCAGTTTCGGTCATGTTTTAATTTTGAATTCAAGTGGGAATTATTGGGTCCATCCTGGGATGGTGACCGCCTCTCCAATTTGAAGTTCAACTGCATACGCCCGCAACTGAGCTAACCAGAATGCTTTCTCAGAATCATAAAAAGCCCATGGGATTGCCCCCTAGTCGGGACCATGCCTTGTAATTTATCAGGTCCAAATTAATTGCAAACCGAATGAGCATGTCACTGCCTAAATAGAATGCAGCAGGGACATCTCCCACGACCCAACTATTATGTTCTATGCCTTTGTTACCTATAGAAATTTTGAGTATATACCTGCTAGGCAGGAGATGTTTGAAGTTGGGAGTTTCCAGGCCCATTTTCCACTAATCGATCACTTTAATTGTGGGAATGGCTGGATATTTTGGGAGCTTTCTGAACATGGCTTCACTGATGAAGCCCTTTCCATTGTTCACGCACACACGGGCGAGAACAGACTCCTTCCCCTCATTTAACTGAATAGGGAGGAACAACTGTTCTCTAATTTTCGAAATGTTAGCTAAACTTTGAGCTGTTTTCTCATCACTTTTGACTGTAAGATTGGGATTTGCAGATGGTGAATCAGTATAACATTTTAAAGTATTTCCTTCCAGTGTGGAATGCCACTTAAAACTGGAAGGAAGGTTGATTTTCAGAAATGGAGAGGAGTTCCCATCACCATTTTGTTGTCCTAAAGCAATTACTGTAACGCCAGGCATTTGATTGTTCTGGAAATGGAACTCAATATGATCAGATTTTTATTCAACCATGTGGCATGTGCCATTTAAATAAGCATGGTTGACACTCTGTTTTAATTGTATTGGCCAGTTAGTCTGAGTCCAGAGGACCTTGTTCACATAGTCTATTGGGGGGACAACCTGCGGAGGATGTCATTCCCTAGTAGACAGGTGGTTCCCTCTGGAGTCATGACTATGACTGGGTGTTTTACCTTATGTTGCCCAATTTTTATTTCGAAATCTGCAGTCCCCTCGACAGGAATCTCATTCTAGTCGAAGTTCTAGAGTTGTCCAGGAAGAGGGGTGAGAGGGATCTGGTGTCTCTCCCCCATTCCAGAATTTATCTGCTCAAAGGCCCTTTTTCACAGAAGAGTGGCTTGGGATCCAGTGTCCACCAGTGCTGAAATGGCACATGGCCCTTGCACTTGAACCAGGGCATAAAATCTCCCTCCTTCTCCACAAATGGGCAAAGGTAATGGGCATTTCGGGCAAGCTGGGTGGTCAATTTCTTTATTTTGGACTCTGGCACAGTGGCATTTTGGACAATTGCTGTGTCAGAGTTTGCAAATCTGTAATACAAATTTTACATCCTGAAATAGATGGGATTTCGGAAACCCGTTTCTCCCCTAGCTCTGTGCTGTCCCCTTTTACCTGTTGGGGAATGACTGCCCTCCTGAGGGATGTTAGGAGTGAAGTTTGCTGGGGGAGTACTTTCCTGGTTGGACCCCGCCCCCCTGGCCAGGGGGAGTCCATACATACCCCAAGATAGGAAGGTTGCCCTTGTATCTGGGACTTACATAATCAGGAGAGTTAGGGGTCCCATTGGTGGGATTACCTCCCTGACTGCCCCCTGTTGCTGATTGGCCAGAAGGCCTTCTTGGCCTCTGATTTTGTGGGTTTTGGGTAGGTACATTTTTAGCCAAAAATGGAGGCAACCTTCACCTCCGCCACCTTAGCAGCAGCAAGCGTGTTGGCTGGTTTGGGTTTTTTTATCTGGTTTTTATTTTCTGCAGGTTTTTGGACCTCATAAATGCAGTTCTATTACCCAGTCCAGGGATCTTTTATCATGAAAATCCCTCACCAGCTGGGTCATGATATATTTTGGGAGAGCATGAAAGTAGGTAGGTATAAACTCTCTGCTATCCATGCGCACCCTCCTAGTGGTTTGTGCAAAGCTGCGTTTTAGCTCCTGCAATAATTCATGTGGGGCATGATCTTTTCCGCATGCAGATTATAGGCCACTTTGCAAGCCTCTTGGGGGTTTCTGTGGGCGGAAAAGTGTTTCAAGATGGACGTCCTGTAGGTTGACCATCTTGAATGGTTTTGGTCTTCCAGTCCAGCAAAGATACTGGAGCACTCTGGAGAGAACGTTCATTTAGCATGCTCTATGCAGTTCTGGCTGTATTTAAGGTGAAACACATCCATCATCTGTTCATAGAGTTCCAAATGTACCCAGACAGAATATTTTGTGTTTTTGTGGTACGGGGTTATGAAGTTCCTGATGGCTTTGATCTGCCTAATGGGGTCTTTTACTAGAACTCTCTTTAGTTTATTTGCCTTCTTTTGCCACTTTACCTGGGTCCACTCGCCCTCGGATTTAGATGCGCTACTGTTTGAGGACCCCTCATGATCTTCTAGGTGCTCCCTGATTCTGTGAGCTTGGGAGGGGTTTGCAGAATGGTGGGGCCTAGATTCTTCTCCCCTGTGGCGCACAGGAGAGTAGTCTTCTGACTCCTCCCTGCTTCCAGGGTTGGCAGAGGATCTCCCCTACTGCCCTGATTGGGTCGAGGTCTTAAAAATGCTTTTTTGGGCTTCATTTCATTCTGTTTTTCCACAAATCTGAACTGACTGGTCCCTTTGGAGGTAGTATTTCTGCAGATCTAATTCCCTGACTTTCTCCTCATAGGAGACTTCTTTGTCAGAGAGATCAGCCTTAATATTTTTGTGTCTGTACAGGGACGGCCATTCATCAATTTCTGGGTGGCGTTGACCTGTCAGCTCCATTATGTTCGGCCTATTTATTTCTGCCGGCCTCATGGTTTCTGGCTCATGTGAACCAGTAGACATGAAGTCAGCAGTGTACACTGTATTCAGCAGTGCACACAGTATTAGAGGGGTTTGAGTCCCTTAGTACAGAGGACATCCTACTACGATCAGGGGTTAACCTGTCCCTCTCTACTTGTTCGGGGTCCCTCCAGTTTGAATTAAATCTAGCACTGTCTTTCTCCAACCTCGCTAGTTTCTCCTTCTCGGCCCCTACCTCTTGATAATAGGCAAAGATCTGAGCCTTTTGCTCACCTATCAGGGCTTTACTGGTCTCTATGACCCGCTCTTGAGCTGCCACCTGCTGATGGAGCCCCTCTTTCTCCTCACAGAGGGCCTCATTGTCTCTTTGCGCTGCCTGTATGGTTTGGGAACAATGAGACAATTTCTCTTGCAGGAGGTAAACCTCCTGTTTCTGCCCATTTAGAGCCTCTATGGCCTGCTCTAAATCGAGTTCCATTTGTCTCCTATGTCCCATTAATTTATCATATTCTTATTTTATGCCAAACAGTGCCTGGAGGTCTGAATCCCTTCTATCCAGATTGTTTTTTAAACTGCACATTTCCTGGTATAGGGCCTCTTTATCCCGATACAGAGTGTTCCTTTATTCAGCCAGGTCATCCCTTTGTTGTGTTATGATGCCTAACTTCTGGCACTCTTCATCAAATGCTGATTGAGAGTGGAATGCTCTCATAATTAATTTATTATTTTCCTCTTCCACTTTCTCAATCTGCTTCTGTAACACAATAATTTGTTCTGAGCAAACTTTATTATAATTTAGTTGTTGATTTAGTTTCTGTTGACTCTCTTCCAAAGAGTCAACCTTTTCCTGACACTCTATACTTGAGGCATTAATTGGGCCTCATTGTCTGAATTATTCTGTCGTTGTAGGGCCAAGTCTTCTTTTAGCTGTTTAATGTAATTTCAAGATTCTGTCTCAGAATCTTGTCTCTTTTGCAATTTTTGTTCCGCTAATTTTATTTCAGTCTGGATTTTAGTTAAGAGTTCAGAGTGATTTTGCACAAAAGTTGTATTTTCTTCATGCTTTTCCCACATCAATCCCAAATGGAGATACGTGTAGGCCGTGATTCTGACAATTTTAATCTGCTCGTCTTTCATTTTTGGAGTATTATACAACTTGCTCAAAGCTTGATGTAATAGGCCACCCTACTGCCACATATCCATGCCCATGGTGGTGACCTGTTGCATCATTTCTTACAGCCAGACTTTTTCATCTTGCTCTGGCCATTTCCCTCTGACAAATAACTTGCGCAGAAGGTGCTCCCTAGCCATCTTGATGTCTACTGTGGTCATTTTGGAAAGTGTTCTTCTTTATTAATTTATTTATCTATCTGGGTAACCTGTATTCTGTTGCTTTTTGTCTAGTTTTGTGTTGACTTAGCTTTAATTTTATACACAGGCCTGATACTTAGGATTTTTGTGTTGGGGAGGTGCTTCTACAGCGTAACACAGAGTTCCAACCACACAAAGTATCACTAGCTTGGAGGTTAGCCTGCTATGTTGAACTGTCATGGGTGAATAAACAATCCCAATTCCCGGCCCAAGCCCCAATTTGTGAAGGATTCCAATCGGCATCACGCACCAGACCAGGACCCTTGGTCTTAGCCTTGGATTTAGCGCTCAATAGGAATGCTTTTTCTTTATTTTCTAGGAATTAGAATTGAGCTGATACCCAACCTGTCTCACACCCGTCCCCCTTTTACAAATGCCCCGGGTCACAATGGACCAGGAACCAGGCCGGTGGGTGGTATACAATATTTATTTATTTTAAGTTCAAAGAAAATCACACCATTTTTATAATGGCCAGCAATCACCAATGGGGTGATAATTATAATGACAACTACTGAAATACACTTGGTTATCCTTCTACAAGAACATATCCAAAGCACAAATGAATAGGAGCACTTTTTCAATTAGGATAGATAGCACCCAAGTTAAGATTTCCCCCTGCAATGTTCCCTCAAACCCCAATGAATCGGATTTGGAGTGGATAGAAAGGAGCGGCTAGGAGTCAGGGATATTAGGTAGCAAACAGAATCAAAATCCAACCTTCCCTCACAAAATAGGAGGCAAAAACCCTTTGCAATTGCAGAAAATGGCACTCAGAATTTGACAAATAATTAATTATATGTGTGGTTAAATAAGGATGTACATATGCTTTATCACAGTATCAGGGATGTAATCTCACTAGCAACTATAAGGCAAGGTATCACAAAAGGCATGCAGTTCAAAAGCAATTTGAAAGCGAGAACCCAGTGCAGTCAAAATCACACGTGGAAAAGTTGCATTTACACTTTTTCAGTTTTAAATGTCAATTCTTTTTTTTTTTAAATGGGTGAAATAAACAGAATCGGAATGCAGTTTTTAGGCTGGGGAATAGATGCACATCACAGGGATCATATAGAAGTGAAAGAGTGGCTCTAGCTGAAGAACTGGGTGAGATTTTCAGGGTGGAAGGAGACTCGGTTTTAGGAAAATGAAGCTGTTAAAAGAGAAAATCGGTTGGGAAAGAAAACGACTAATTGCATTTATACTAGATTTAATGGCTAGAAAAGGGGAACGCCACCCGTGAATAGAAAAGTTACGCTGCAGTTGTAACCCTTCACGTAGTGTGCCTCTTTTCTTTAGGGAGAATTAATTAATTTAATCAAAATATTGCTAAGGAGTTACAAGATGGGTGAATAAAAGATGGTGTTAACACTAGGAAATCAAGACAGGATGCACATAGAATTCTAACAGTCTTAAACAGGTTACTAGAATATGGATCTGATTACTTAGAGATTAGGACAAAGACGAAGTATCAAGATGGGATAGGCTATGTGTTGCTATTGGGTGGGGAAATACTGAAAATCTGCACTTGAGTTTGGGATTTGGGCCAGCCAACCGGGTTCTGGTCTCAAAGGGCTCTGGTCACAGGATGGCGGCTCTCCTAACGGCAAGCAGCTGGGCAAGTCTGGTCAATGAGATGGCAAGGGTACAGCGGGCATGCAGGTAGTGGGAAAAAGCCGGTCTGATCACAGGATGCTCCCAAAAGGTACCACAGCTTTTCCCCCTTGTTATTGGGATTTCTAGTGGGGTTTCTGGATCAATGGCCTTGCTGGGATAGGATCAGCTATGCTTTGGCCTGGCAGTAGAGTCTGGAATCTCTGGATATGCAGGCGCTGGAAGTTCAGGAGGAGTGAGTGTGTCCTGTCCCTGTGAGCTCCCACCCCTTATATAAAGCGGGTGACATCACCGACATCACCGACATCACCGACATCACCGGGTTTATTGTTGGGCAGAACTAAGCTAGACCTACCCCCAAGAACCGGATAGGTCAGCCTATGTTGGTCACCTCCTCCAGGGGGGCACTCCGTTTATGGGTTTGTATTTTATGAGGTGCACAGCCATCCCACAGTCCTTTTTTCCAAAAATCAATTTTAACATAAATCACACATTTCTACAATTTGGGCATTTTTGCAAACTACCACGTCTTAAATTAAAGCCACCCAAATTGCATCTAGATTGTAAAACTTTCGCATTACTGCATTGTCCAATTTTGGAGATAAAGAGTCTTGAAATGTATTCATAAAATAGTCTTTGGAGCCAGGTGGCCAGCATTGTCTTCCAAATAAGGGCATAGCTTACAAGGCTGCTCTGGAGTTGGATTTGAATCCCCCCCATAGAAGTTGAGGGGAGGTGTATTTTCAAAAGTCACATGTAGGCGTCCCAGAATCTATTGTGTCAACCTGGAGCACAGACAGAATTCTGACGAGCATGTGATATTTCTTTCTCTTGGTCATTCAAATTTTCAAAAGGCAACAATTAACATGTGGCATCCCTGAAATCCCTTGTGGCTCCTGTTGGGGGATGCCACTCTTGTTGTCAGCCCCCAACTGTCCCTTGAGCCATAGTAGAAACCCTGTTAGGCTGATTTTCCAGTGCAGCCAATACATTTATTTCTTTATTTTATTTTGTTTTGTTCTGGATCAGAAGCAAGCCTGTTGAAATAAAACATCCCATATATGTTTCCCAGCAAAACCCCTTTACATTGCTAAGCAAGGACAGGGCCTTATTCAACATTACACTTTTAAAACATTTATTTGCAAAAGCACATTTTAAAACGTGGTGAAGTCTGCCATAAAGTCCCTTTCAACAGGTTTTCTCTTCCATCTGAATTCCTAACATGGTTTTGCAGCCCTAGTCAGTTTCTCTCATAAAGCAATCTGTTCAAGGCACAGGTCCGCTGAAATTGACATATGCCCAGAGAGCTAGGATTTCTTTTGAAGCATTGATTTTTGACATTTTGTAGCCCAAAAGTCAAGCGTTTTTCTGTGCGGCTGAAAGTAAAGTTTCTGTTGATTTCCCAGATTTGTCTGACACAGCCTGTCATTCAGGAATAATGCTCTATTTTGCTGGAGCACAATCTAATATGGATAGGCATGGCAGGGTCTCACTGTTATGTTAAACAGATGAAAAGAGCGTCAGGGCAGCATCCTTTTCAATGTGAAATTTTCCCTTTTCAATTGAACTTTTTGGCAAGCAGCAGAGCAGCGCTGCTTTCCAATTTGCATCTTTGGTGCATACAAGAAAACACGCTAGCAGCCTTTCTCGGTGTGCTTCCTGTCACAACCTGCCCAATAGGTGATTAGCAAGACAGTGCAGCCATCATTTTGTAGCTCCAAAATGCAGATTTGATGTGAGGCAATGGTGCTGAAAGGAGCCAGCGCAGCCATTTTGCTGTTAACTGCTGAAGTGCAGCTTGGTTATGGATGAGAATTCTGCTGAGTGGGTCAATGTATCCCACAAATTGATGATGTATTGATTTGCGATTACTTTTCTGTCTTTATTTTTATTCTTGACTTTGTTCTATTTTATGTATTATGTACTATGTGTACTAATCGATGTACTATATGGATTGTGTAAAGTTCTTTCTAAACCAAATGCAAATAAAGAATAAAAAGAATAAAAAATTAAAGTAATCTACTAACTCAACAAAAACAAGCCAAACAATGGCAATCAGTTTCATCCGGATCAATAATAATGTTCAAATTAGATGGCAACCCAGACAAGAATTTACATTACGTCAGGAAGTGAGGGATAATACTTTGTCCACATCCTACCATGACACAGTCTCTATTATTGAGGGGACACCCTTCCTCAATGTGTACTCTCCGTAGAACTCTCAGATCATGCACTCTGACACCTCTATGCCCTACTCTCTGGTGAAGCCAGGCTAAAACTTTGTTCCATAGCACCTCCTTTGGCTAATTCTGCCCTGTCTTCTCCACGTTGGTTATAATAATATTCCTCTTATCCATAGTAAAATATCTTACATCCTTATCAACTATCGTATAGGAATGTCCCTTGAGCTAGAAACCCTAACTGTCCTTTCAGTACTGTCTGCCACTTCAACTGGATCTCGTTGAAACAATAAAGTTCCACAAGGGATTTTCTTCAGACACCGGTAATGGTGTTAGTATGAAGGATAGGCCTGTAAGATCAGCCCGAGTTATATTCATTTCATTATTGACCATGACAACACCAGTAGCATCCTCCCAAGCACTTTGACAGTAACTCTCAGCTATGTTTTGCTGGCCCTTAAACAGGCCCTTTTTCATGGTTTCAGTACATTTGAGAAACTCTACTACATTAACACACTGATAAACCTTCAAGGTAATACTCTCTTTAGCAAATTGCCAATTACTCAGAGTCACTCCCAGCATACATTGATGTAGTATCCATCATTTCTTACACAACTCCTATACATATGAAAACTCACATTACAGTGAGGTCTGATTTTGTTTTGAGTTTTATACATATAGGAGGCATCTGGGAGTTTTACATTTCGAACACATACACAATTGACATCTTCTATACGTCTCATACATATATAAAAACACATCAAACTCAGCCGTGTGTTAGTGTACATGGTAGTGTAGTATATTAATATAGAAGGGTACATGCATGAAATGTAAAACGTTGCCTACACATATATGTACAGTTTTCATAGAGAATGATAATACATTCTGCACATGTGTAAAGTATAGATACATCTTTAAACTTAAATAATCTCAATATTGGGCAGCTCGGTTTTCAAATCATTGTTAAGGGCCCCAGGTCCTGATAAGATATTGGTGCATTTCAAAAATCCAATTGGCCAATGTTGAGATATATGGGCCAACATAATGCTTTTTCCCTAAGACAACGTCATGTTAAAAGGTGTCCAAAACATAGAACTCCATTTTCAAAAGATATGATGCTGTCCATGAAATATTCTAAAAGTTTACATGTAGAGGCAGCTGCCTCCAAAACTTACTTTGGCAATGTTCCATAATGTTCCATGGAAGGGGTCAAAAGTTATTGGGAAATGTTATTTTCTGAACGCCAATAGACAATTTGTCTTAACCTGAATTAATGTATGGGCTAGCGCGACCACATCATATAGATCTTAAGAGATATTTGTACAGCCTGTTTGCGTATGTTGGCTATCTTGCATGTGCGTCCTTATCGATCATCCTTACTTGTTTGATAAAATGAATACCATGAGCTTTGCAACCTCTGACACTCCCAGTGATGCAACGTTCTTCTCATGTCACCAGCCAGCCTTTAGATGGTAGTGATTGATGTTGGAGTGGCGCGTGGGTGTCCAAAAAGGTGGATGTTTCTCTCTTTCATCATTGACTGCACATTGGTAGACCCAGATTGCCAACAAAAAGAAAACCTTTTCCTCTGTTCATCCCTTCTCCTGGCCTTCTGCCTCCCCTACACCCCTGAGGTCTCCCTTGCTTTCCCCATGGCCTACCTTGCTACCCCTAAAACAATAGTTACAAAACACATGTTTTTTTTTTAAATGCAAGCTCCTGGGCTTTGGCCAGCACCATATGGCTCTTTGCTTCTGGGGTGGCTGGATTACTTGTTCAGTCCTCTTAAAAAAAAGAAAAAAAAAGACAAAAAAGAACCGGAGTTCCACAAGTCTAACACTTTCAGCAGTGACCCTGAATAGAAAAGAATAGGATTACCAAATAATTTGTCTTTCTGGAATTCTATAAAATAATTGCTAGACTCATTAAAGGTTTATAATTATAATGATTTTATAGTGATATCGTCCAAAATCTGAACTTTACACAAATAATATAAGTACATCCATTAACTTAATACATAACATCACAACTTCATAAAGAATAGAATCATATGTATAAGGTGAGGTTTAGAAAAAAATCACAAAACATAAGCTTAAAAACTTAGAGACATAAGAGTCATAAAAATGTGGCATAAATGATAATAATACAATCAGAGAGTGATACCAGTTCTAGGAGATATTACGCCAAGTGCTCCTCCAGCCCTCACATTAGTGTCAATTAATGGGGATAGTATTCCTAATCTTGTTCCACGCCTGGCACAGTGGGATATGGCTGCTTCAATAGCAAACATTTAACGTTAGTCCATACCCTATATAGTGCCAGCTGCGTCCCAATAGAGTAAGAATTTAAGCAGTAATCCCAGAAGGGCTAACCCATGATAGAGTCATACTTATTTACCAGACTACCCAACAGACACCTATAGAGTGGACCCAATCGAGGGCACTGTGTTAACACGTGCCTGGTTGTCTCCAAATTGTCCCCTGTCCCACAAATGCGGCAGCACCTATTTTTGGGCAAAATGCCCAGCCGCGGGCCAACAACAGTTAGTACCTGTAGTTGATTGGTACGCAGCCTAAGCATAAATTGTCGCACTTCTGGGTCAGGACAGATCATCAGGTAGTGTTGGGTCTTCCTATATCTATGGATGACGTGTGTGACAGCCTCATACCCCTTCAGGGTAGACAGATGAGTGTAATTCTGGTTCCAGTCCCATCTATTCCTTTTGTGCATAAAAGATTTTTCAAATGCACAAATGGCATTGTTCTCTTCTTGTCGTGGGACCCGTCTATTTCATTGAATAAGGGCTCATTTAGTTGTTTGTAGCTAAATACCTGGGGGGCCTTTTCAGCTTCAAAGTTATTGCCTGCCAAGCCAAGTAATTTACAAGTTGGTGTAGTGAGCGCCTTCAAATAGAACACACCTCGTGCTCGCAGAGCCATGCCCTTAAGTGAAATTAAACCCAGCTGCAACCTTAGAAATTGAATGGGGCAGGCAGGTCCCATACCCAGTACTGCCCACCAATAACAGCCCTCCAGAATATTCAGCCAATTTAGGTCCTGAGTTGCTAATACATCTAAGCCATACGGGATGGCCGGTGTAAAACACTACTGGTAGAGTTTTATAATCCCAGCAATGCTATACCCCGCCGTCCCCTTGGCAAATTTACAGGCCTGGAGTGTAAGACGTTTGGCTCGCCTCTTTTTTGGGGGGATGATCAGGCTATAATTAGGGAGAGCGTTGAATTCCAAACGCAAGTATGGATAGGATTGATCAATACTAATCCTCCCCAAACTTGTCTCAACCCCAGAGCGGCTAGGTCCATTTCTAGTAATCGCCACTATCTTTGTTTTTCCCAAATTGATAGTTAGGCCCAGTTGGGACGAGTAAAGGGCCAACTCCTCTAGCATGCTCTTAACACCCGATAACCTTTGATTAAATAATATAAGATCTTCAGCGCCGAGCATACATACTATAGGTGTATCTCCTAATTTAGGAGGGTGGTTTGCTTTAGAGGCCATCCTTGGCAGTAAGTCCGCTACATACAGAATTTATAGCATGGGTGCCCCCACAAATCCCTGTTTAACTCCAATGCTAATACAAATGGGTTCTGTAGCCTCTCCCTCATTATCAAGTCTATCTCTAGCACTGTTGTCTCTGTGTAAGGTCAGTAGTACATGTAGTATCCAGCTGGGGCAATGTAGTCCACTTAGCTTGGCCCACAGTGACTCCCGTTTGACTTGGTCGAAGGTACTGCAAAAATCAACAATTACTATATACAGGGTAGAATCTCTATTACTCAGTGTGGTGGTAATTAGTTGGTCCAGGACCCTAATGTTATGTGTTGTCCCGGAACCAGGTCTGAAACCGGTCTGAGCAAAACTCAAGATTTTGTTTGCTACCACCCAGGTCTCTAACTCTCTTAAGACAAATGTCATAATTATCTCACTAGTTACATCAAGCATGGAGAGAAGTCAGTAGTTACTTACCAGCATTACACCTATCTCCCTTCTTATACACCGGTATAAGTACTGATATTCTCCATGTCGACGGGATCACGGAGGATCTACAGACACGTGAAAAGAGAGTCAGAAGCACCTGCACCCAATTATCTGGGTCCTTTTTTAACACTGAGTTTGCTAGCCCATTTGGACCCGGCGCATTAGAGGGATTAAGGTCTAAAATGGCCTGCGTTACCATTTTATGGCTTAATGGGAGGGGCCAAGAATCAATTTGCATCACAGAAGAGGGGACAGGCACGTTGACATTAAAGAATATGTTCTGCCCACTGCTCCCCACCAATATGATTCAAAATTCTTAGCCTCTGCTGTCCTTCTGCCTCACTTATAGTTTGCCAGATCTTTTGTGCATTTCTACTACAGATGGTCTGTATGAAATTTTCCCATTTCACTTTTTGTTGGGACTTACGATAATGGCAAAGCCATGTATGATACTGGCGCTTGATATACTTGATCCGGATCACCCTCCCATACTGGTTTAGCATAATAGTGTCAATCGCTCTACTAGCTCTAATTTCTCGCTGCATTAATCGTTAGCAGTCCCGGATCTTAATATCAAACTAGCTTCTATCTACTGCTTTCCATCTGATCTGAGCAATCTGCGGTCCTTTGAACAGGCCTGTGTAAGGGATTGAATCCACACATCAATCTCCTCCGGGTTTTCCCCAGGAGTACACTATTCATCCTACAACCCACAGGAAAGATCAGCAAATTCATTCTGTCAATATTGGTCTGGGTCCATCGGATCCGGTTGCCAGCATGTTTCGGTATCACATCACTACAAACATTCCCAGGTCCCCTTTCCCCTTCCTCACTTAGGGTCAGGGTAACTGGGGCATGGTCACTAAAAGAGTTGAAAGCAACATGTAATTCAATAACTTTGCTCAATAGGCAATCTGACACCACCACATAATCTAGGACCGCCCTCTTAGATCCAAGTGCCCATGTCATTTGACCAGGAGTATCCCAGTAGTATGACCGTTCAGAAATGTGCATTTCCACTCCTTTAGGAAGTTCATCCAGAGTTTCCCCTTTGGGTTGGAAGTGCCTTGTGGCATGCTGCAATAGTCGACTACACTGGGATAGTTTCCACAACCCCCTAGGTCCACACATCTCACATTCAGATCTCCACATAGAAGTAACCGGTTTACTTTCCTTGTCTGTATTAATTTCATTAATATAAGGCCTACTTGATCACATATCGGTTCAGTGAGTAGAGAGCCCAGAGGATCATATACACCAATGATTAGCATCTCCTGTTGATTTCCCCCTCTCTTTGGCGGTGTCACTGCCACTGCCAATACATTACCACCAGGTGTGGGCTCGATGACCAATCTTGGGTTATAGGTAGACTTTACTGCCATCAGTAGACCACCCTTAAGGTGGCCAAGCTCCGCCTTGGTGGCCAAGCCTGAAAAGTTACATAGCCATCGAATTTTACCTCAAAGATAATCCAAGTTTCTTGTAATATGAAAATCTCATGTGAGAACATAATATCCTGGGCACCACGCTCACTTAACCAATGGCTGAAACCCCTAGTGTTCCAGCCCACCACTGTCCAATTTCAATCCAGTGGTGTTTTGTAGCAATCATATTCTTTAACCATTCCCAGCCTTGGTTATCACTATATTTTGATATAGTCTTAGGATCACTTTTCAGAGCGACCGGTTTAGGTACAGCACATTTGCATTTAGAGCAGCCTTCCGATGTGCTCTCCCTGGTTAGCGGTACATCCAGGAACTAACCTAAATAGCCCAGAGATGCAGCTTGCATCCTAATAAGTGCAATAGTAACGGGCAGGCTGCAATAGACTTTGGTAGTCTTGGTGCTCAATGTGCATAGTAGTTCGACAAAATCAAAATCGCCTGTATTAAGTATCCTCAAAGAGGGCACCTTGTTAAACAAGGATAAGAGCGTGGCGAGATTTAACTGCCTCCCATTTGCAACTACCTTTGGTGCAACAGCCAAGGTTTTCTGATGCAAAAGGGGTGAACGGGGAGGGACGTAGATAAGGGAACTATCGCCTCAGTTTCAATATTGCATGGGGTCAGAAGCGGCATCTGTCGATGGTTGAAGTTGCCCCTAGGGAGAGATACTAGTTCCTGCTACATGATTACAGGCTGCAGGTGCTCGGTTTACAACTTTATCTTCCTCCAGAGGGAGTTCCGGGTCAATAGAGACCTCCTCTATTAACCAGCTTGTAAGAGTACCCACAGAATGTGCCGGCTGCCTTTTGCACCTCGCAGCTCGTTTCTGTAGTTTTTTGGACATATTAGAGCTGCTTGGGCGCAGCGTTGAGTTCAATGGGGGGGCGATTCACATACTGCTTGTCCCCTAAAGGAGGTAGGACTGAGGGGCTTGAAATTGTGTCTGATGATTTCTGCTTAGAAATACAAGCGATTAGAGCAGGGGGTCCTCTTTTTTAGGGGGCTGTGTCGCTGAGGACCAGATACAGGCATATACAACAAGGAATGCCACTGAACAGCTACCCACCTACACACGCACTACGTGTGTCTAGTTGCAAACAGTGCTACTAATCATGTCGGTCGATGGATCAAGACAGGAACAATAGAGATTAAAAAAAATGTAATCAATAAGTATAAAAACACTCGGAACAGATTCTGTATAAAAAAGACAAAAGTAAATTTTGTTTACACAAGATATCACATAAAACAACATTCTGTGAAAATCATTGATTGCGATGAATCAAAGCTACCACAATTCCCAAATTCTAACAAATTTGTGAGGTTAGTAAGGGTTTGTGGTGGACATTTAGCTGTTTCGTATGTCTCTAATTCATATAACTTGTCCTTGGTTCTGTCAACACAGAGAAATGTGTTTCTGGGAACTAGCAACAATTTTTATGAAGCACTCTATAGCCAACTTAAACCGCTATTAGATGTGTGCTGAACCCGTCCTCAGGACGTTAAATGATGACACCAAGATTTTGATGTCAAGAAAGGTTCATTGGTTGACCCTTCGCATTATGGCAATCTAAACACCAAAACAGAAAGAGCATGTTGGTGACATTGTTAAAAACCCGAAGTAGGGTATCATCTCTCTATACGTGTGCACAAGCAACTATTGACACTAACCTTCTGATTACTTCATTGGCGTTTGTGGCATCGAATTGGGTAGGCATGTAGACCAAATTCGAACGTTGAGGCTGTGGGTTCTCACAGTCGTTTAAACTGAAAAACAAGTATGAGATGGGCCTTGTAAACTCAATCTTGCGGTTCTGCTTCTGCTTTTTGTTACTTTTTTGCACAGCTTGGTGCAAGTTATATAATAGGTACACAGCAATCTGAAACTGATGTGAGGGCCCAATATAGACTGCTATCTGTTAGACATTCATTTACATTTTGTATTTTAACCTGCTAGGGATGTTTCCATCGCGTGTAAAATGAAATGCTAAAATCATAGATTTATCTTCAGCAAATGGAGATAATTCCTCCGATGACCTCGCTAGCCGCGAAATGCACGTGTTGTGCCCAGCATTAAAAGAGATTGCTTTGGATTCGATTTCTGGAAAAAATGTCTCTGAGTCAGTGACTCGAGGCATTGCATTCAACTTAAAAGTTATTTTGTAACGGAAGCATTCAGACGCTTACCTACTTTGTGTATCTTTGTTAGTTTGGTTGCCACACCGTCTGTTTTCGCAGGCACGGTTTGAATTATGAACCACTCTATATCTGATCGGGGAATAAGTGGGGACACATGTGATCTTGTCTGCCTGGACCCTTTCTTGTTTTTCCAACCAGTGGGATCTATCAGTGTTTCGTCGGAATGTGTGGAGGATATCCCCGTTCTTTTAATCTGAGAGACACATTTTGGCTATTGCTGTCAAACTCTTCCTTCTTTGAACAATTGCGTCTGATACGCAGGAATTGCCCAAAAGGAAGGTTTTCTCGCAATGATAGTGGGTGGAAACTTTTAAATGACAGCAAGGTGTTCTTGTCTGTTGGCTTCTTGTATAGGGCAGTGCCTGACAAACCACTAGTAGCCCACTTTGTAAAAGCCAAACATACTGCCAAAGATATGGAGTGGTTCATAATTCAAACCGTGCCAGCCCACCCCCGCGGGGGAGACAGAGATCGAAAACTAAGACAACTTGAGCAAAAATGGATTTACAATCTTAACACTGTACAGGCCGGCCTCAACATTGGGGTAGAGTGGAGTCTTTTCTTGCGTAAATGATCCTTTGTCCTGCACAAATGATTCATTAAGCACTGTTCAGGTCCAATACATATTGTCCTGATCTCTTTAACGGAAAAGACCATAATAGTTGTAAAAATCTAGTTGAACTAGGCCTTTAAAACATGCCTTTAATCGGGCCTTTCTCAGGTACAGTCACCATTTTTGATTTCAAGATGGAGCACAATTTACACCATTCTGATTGCCCCTTCAGTCACAGTCTAGTTCCACAACACATCCGCAGAGTTATATCCGGTTGTTTCAATCAGGAACCCCTGCAAAAACGGATGGTGTGGCAACCAAACTAACAAAGATACACAAAGTAGGTAGGCGTCCGAATGCTTCCGTTACAAAAAAACTTTTAAGTTGAATGCAATGCTTCAAGTCACTGACCCAGAGAATTTTTTTCCAGAAATAGAATCCACAGCAATCTCCTTTAACGCTAGGCACAAAATGCGCATTTCGCGGCTAGCGAGGTCATCGGAGGAATTATCTCCATTTGCTGAAGGTAAATCTATGATTTTAGCATTTCATTTTACACGCGATGGAAACATCCCTAGCAGGTTAAAATACAAAATGTAAATGAATGTCTAACAGACAGCATTTTATATTGGGCCCTTACATCAGTTTCAGATTGCTGTGTACCTATTATACAACTTGCACCAAGCTTTGCAAAAAAGTAACTTAAAGCAGAAGCAAAACCGCAAGATTGAGTTTACAACGTCCATCTCATACTTGTTTTTCAGCTTAAACGACGGTGGGAACCCACAGCCTCAACGTTCGAATTTGGTCTACATGCCTACCCAATTCGATGCCACACACGCCAATGAAGTAATCAGAAGGTTAGTGTCAATAGTTGCTTGTGCACACGTATAGCGAGATGATACCCTACTTCGGGTTTTTAACAATGTCACCAACACGCTCTTTCTGTTTTGGTTTTTAGATTGCCATAATGCGAAGGGTCAACCAATGAACCTTTCTTGAAATCAAAATCTTGGTGTCATCATTTAACGTCCTGAAGACGGGTTCAGCACACATCTAATAGCGGTTTAAGTTGGCTATAGAGTGCTTCATAAAAATTGTTGCTAGTTCCCAGAAACACATTTCTCTGTGTTGACAGAGCCAAGGACAAGTTATATGAATTAGAGACATACGAAACAGCTAAATGTCCACCACACACCCTTACTAACCTCACAAATTTTTTAGAATTTGGGAATTGTGGTAGCTTTGATTCATCGTAATTAGGATTTTCACAGAATGTTGTTTTATGTGATATCTTGTGTAAACAAAATGTACTTTTGTCTTTTTTATACGGAAACTGTTCCGAGTGTTTTTATACTTATTGATTAAAAAAATGTTTATCTCTATTGTTCCTGTCTTGATTCATCGACCGACATGATTGGTAGCACTGTTTGCAACTAGACACACCTAGTGTGTGTGTAGGTGGGTAGCTGTTCAGTGGCATTCCTTGTTGATGATTTCTGCTTTACAAGCCTCACCTGTCGTTTAGATAAACATGGATCGACAGACACAGGAACAGACAAACCATTAATCAAGGCAGCAAGCAAAGGTGGTGGTGGCAATACATTGTTCACCCCCTGTGGTTCTACAATAGCACAATCAGGGGTTTCCTCTGTCACTGTAGGAGTTATTTGAGTAGCTTCCCCCTGCAGATCAATAACTGATTTTTCTGTGGGCTGTTTGAGGTCTATTAAATGTTTATGTAGAAGTGCAATGGCTGCCCCCTGAAGTTTCAAATCTTCATGTATTGTGTCACATAATTTTAGTAACATTTTCACTGCAACATTTAAAATGCCATTATTATGGTTTGTAGAGGTCTCCTGTGTACTGTATTCATCTTCAGTAAAGGCACTCGTAGGGACTGCAATATCATAGAAAAGGTTTGGACTAGCAGACAGCCTTGCAGCCACCCCTGTGGTAGGCAGTGGAGTATTCCTTATTTCAGGAGTCAAAGGAATACCCCCCGCCACTCCTGCAGTGGGCATTGTTCCCAGCATTACATCACTCTTAGGTGCCATTAATGCTTGTTCCTCCTCTCCTGGTGAGGGATCTAATCCAGGGGACTGCAGACCCAATTGTTCTTTATCCACGACCCCTCCTTTCCCCCCACCCACAACAGGGGAGGTGCGTTCCTGGAAGGCATAGCATAATTGCAGCAATGAGTCATTGTCAAGATCCAAAGGTAAGTAGCTGTTTTCAGCCTCTGCTAAAGGTGGGATAATGTCCTGCGCTGGAAGTGCTGTAGCAAGGCTGGAAATTTAGCTGGGAAAAAGGCATCCAATGGGCCTTTCTTTTGTACCAATTCCTCCTGTCGATTTGGACCCTTTTTCCCTCTTTTACCGGTGTTCACAGGCTCTTCACTGATGTCCTTGGTCTGTTTTGCTGAGAGCAGCCCATAAGGTTTCTTACCCCAAGGGCCCACCGCCTTACAGTGACTTGCCGCCTTTCCTGGCATTGCGCGCTGAGTAACAGTGTAATGTTAAGTGCTAATGAGGAGGGCTATGGCGGTATAATTCCGAACACTCCCCCCACACGACGCACTCCAACTTAAGCGCTGCTCAACAATCCCCTTTGTTTGGAGCTAAGTACTGTCCACTACAAGCCAGGGAGGCCACACAGGTGTGCCTACAGCCACCAGGCAGTAAGTATGGAGACTTGAGAATATGCTGATAATTAAGCGGAAAACAGCAGATTTATAGTCTTTATAAAGAGTACCTGGATTCACTCTCGGCGTGGCTCTGCAGGCTCCACAGGGGACACTGGAGACACACGGCACACACTGTGCGCTTTGTGTGAGAGGGGGTATTTAAGTCGAAACCCTCTCCCGGAGTAGAAGATAGAAATGAAAAAATACTGCTCCGCTCAGTCCACCAGACGTATAGTCTCTCAAGACACTGGAGACACACCTCCAAACGGTTCAGAGCTCAAACAGAATATATTCTGCTTCCGCTAACCCGCGAACCGCCGAACACCCAAAAACACTGCAGCACACCGCTTCCAGTGGAGTTTTTGTAGCTGGTGCTGTCGCTGCCTCCACTTGCAGAGACAGAAAGAGGACTTCCAGGGAGTTTGCAGCAAAAGCGAAAAAATGCTCCACAGCAAAACGGCAAGCACACTTCAGGGGGTGTGTCACTGATTTTATCTATTCTTAAACACCTTAACTGAGACTTTCATCCTTCTTAGGTCAAAAAATGAGTACCAACACTTGTTGGGTGATATTGTAGGTATATTTGTTCTATATGAGGTGCTTCGGCGTAAGCGATATCTAATAACACATCATTATCATTTGGCCATGTATGTCTGCTTGCATTCACAGTCATTTGGTAATATGGGCCTATAAAGACACTGATCTTAAGGATACATATGGCGATCCATTCTTGTATGTAATATATATATAGCATTATAGTGATATTGTAACCATATTTTTCGTACTGTACTTAGGCACAATACTATGTGATACCACTTACTGTTTTGTCAAGCGGTGAAAGGTTGTGTTCCATCGCTTTCCGTGATATCACTTTGGCGTTGGGTCAAATGGCATCACTTCCTGTGATGTCATGAGAGGTCAAGGGTCATATGATATCATTTCTGCTACCCCTGGCATTTTGGTGAAATGAAGTCCCTGGTCATGTAGCTGCCCGCTGTCCATGTGTCATGTGTGACACCCTCAGTCAGTGCAGCCTTTTTACTTTCATGTTAGGACTTGCAGCCTTATGTTTATAATCAGAATAAAAAACTGCAAACCCCAGAATGTCAAGTGAAAATCCAGGATGTGTTCCAGACGTCACACCTGGTAGCTATTCTTGGAATCGCCGCACTGGTCTTCTTTTCCTGTCACGATGCTGTTACACAGTGCCTCTGGTGAAAGGGTCATGCCTTTGGCTTTGCAACTTCTACCACCTCGTCACCCCAAGGTTCAATCAGGCCAAAGCTGGGGGCACCAGCTTCCCAGTCGTAGCACAATCCCTCTGAAATAAGCTACCCCCGCACCTGCGGGATGAACCATTTTACAATGTTTTCAGAAAGGAACTCAGAACACTGCTGCTTAACTGACTTGTCTCCGCTCCCACAATCCCTCTGGAATAAGCTACCCCCACACCTGCAGGATGAACCATTTTACAATGTTTTCAGAAAGGAACTCAGAACACTGCTGCTTAACTGACTTGTCTCCGCTCCCTACGGTTTCCTGTGTTTCTCCTCTTGTAACTAACGCTAGATGCCCACGGACTGTGAGCGCTGCTATAAATGCACAAATAAATAAATACATATATTCACTTCGCTTAACTTAACTATGCATTACATTTACTCGAGTAAACCTTGTTTTCCTGCACAGTTGGTGTAGTGTGGCGAAATGATGCCTCCGATATAGGGAAAGCTTCCGAAATAGAAACAGTCTATTTTTCGACTGGGTCCTCACAGCTGTTTATTTTTGTTTTTCTAGAAGTCTAATCTTGTTAAGCACATTTTTCTCTTTTTGCGCACATTTTGCGCTGCAGCTGCTTTGACAAGGACACGGGATGTCCTCTGCGATATTATTGCTGTCTGGGGCGCTGCTCTGCTCATTCGATTCCGCCGGGGTGACGGTGCAGGGGGCACCTTCGGCGAGGATTCCCTTTCAGAGCTCTCCGCTCCCAAACCAAATCATTAAACTGGAATGCATAATTTATCACTCCAGGCTTTTTTTAGATTGTTCTCCTGCACCTGAAACACCTGATTAGCCCTCGCCACCCTCCCCCCCCCTCATTTGCCCACTCCCTCCCATCCTAATTGTTCAGGTGGTGTGACTTATGCACGCGGCTGGCCCATGACCTCTGTGCACGCTTCTTGTAAAGAGAGATTGGATCCCTCCTCCCCCAACCCTCGTGCCTCTCCATCGTCTAACTGCTTCTCAGCGCCCATGACGAACCTATCGAAGTCCACATTGGCCATGGGTAAGAAATGGTCTTTGAGTGCCTGCTTGACGGCGTCGTAATTGACCACAGGGATGGTCAGGGAGTCATAGATCTTGTGGACTTCTGCGCCTGCTGAATAGATCATAGTCGCAATCTTTTCATCATCGTCGTCAACCCCTGCTGCCCTGAAGAACATGTCTAGTCTTTTGACCCATAGCAGCCACTTCGGTCCTAGCTTGGAAGGGGGCCCAGTGGCATCGAACTCCGGCATGGGGGCTAGGGAGCTGCGGGCTCTGCGGGGAACTGGGGCTGCGGCACCCTCATCGTCTGCGCCGTCACCCATTTCTTCCTGCTAGGTACTCACAGGTGGTAGATGTGGCCTTGTGGTAGTGGTGGGAGCGAAATCCCCTTCTTTCTTCTTGTTTGCCACAGCCCGGCACCAGCAAGACTGTGGGGATTCCAAATCCTCTTCTTTCTTCTTGATTGCCGCAGCCTTGCACCAGCAAGACTGTGGGGGTTCCAAAAATTGTAATAATATTTTTTTTTTCTCTCTGGCGCCGTCGGCGCTGTCGGCGAGTGGCGCACGAGCACCCTGATGGGCCGCAACCACGGTCGCCGCGTGTGACGGCGAGCGGATCAAAGGAAAAAAAAATGGCCGCCGGTGCGTCGTCAGTATAAGACGCGGCGGGCTTAACTGACGTTTCGTGGCCGGGCACGGGAGTGGGCCGTGGCTCGTCCTGAGGTCTAGTTTGGAGAAGACCTTGGCGCCTTGGAGTTCGCCGACGATGTCGTCCAGGGTGGGCGTGAGGTGGCGTTCTCTTTTGATGGCCGCATTAGGTAGCCTCATGTCCACACAGATGCGCACAGCCCCTGGTTGTTTCGGCTTCGGGGCCACTACGATGGGTGAAACCCACGGGGTGGGCCCTTCTACCCGTTCGATGATGTCTCGGTCCATTAGCTGCTGCAATTCCGCCTCTACTTGTGCTCTCAGGTGAAATGGAATTCGGCGGTGTTTGAGGGCTGTTGGCCTTACGGATTTGTCGATGTGCAGTCGGATGGGGTCAGCGTTCAGTTTGCCAATGCCCTTGAAGAGGCTCGCGAACTTGTGTAACATGCCTTTTAGATCTGCATGGTATACCCCGAAAGTGAAATGCACGATGTCAAGCGCTTCTGACGCAGCGCAGCTCAGTAGTGAGTGGGGGCTGACGTCGGTGACGAAGAACCTTGCCTTGATGGAGTTCTGTCCGTGCGATACTGGGGCGATGAATGCACCTTGGATGGGTAAGGGGGTGTCACCACCGAATGCATATATCCTCGCTGTTGACGTCGCCAGTTCTGGTGGGCCTGGCAGTGCTACGTAATGTTTGGTGGCTAGCACGCAGACGGAGGCCCCGGTGTCAATGAGGATGGGGGTGGGTACGCCCTTGATGTCGACGGTGCACTTGGGCTGGCGTTTCGTGCTGGGACCTCTCGCAATGCTGGAGATGAAGAAGACTTCTTCCTCTTCCTCCTCCTCTTCTTCTGCGAGATCCAGATCTTGCAGGCCTTGATCAATGGAGGAAATTCCTCTCACTCTGCGGGAGTTGCTTCGCCCCGCTCTCTCTGGTCCTCTCGTTGTTGTGACAGGGGCAGCTGCGCGGCACGTCCTGGCAAAGTGGCCTGGTATGCCGCATCGGGCGCATGTTCTTAACTTGGCTGGGCAGTCACCGCTGTGGGGGAGGTCATACCCACAGTTCGAGCACGATGGTGCGGTGCTTGGAGTGGACGCGGTGTCAGACTTTCTCGGCGTCCATCTTGGCCTGTTCGCAGATGACCGCCCTACTGCAAATGCATCTTCGTTGTGTCCTGGTCGCGAGGCAGCGTCCATTCTCGCGCCTCTGGCCTCAGCTAGTTCGTGTGCTCTGCCCAGGTCTAGAATCTGCTGGAGCGTTAGGCCAGGCTCTCTCAACACCTGCCTCCGAAGTTTGCCGGAGCTGCACCCTTGTAGCAGTTGGTTGCGGACCATCTCCTCTTCGTCGGCCCATCTGCACGAGGACGCCAGGTGTCTCAGGCGGGCGCAGAATTTGTCTAGGGGTTCATCGTCTAACTGCTTCTCAGCGCCCATGACGAACCTATCGAAGTCCACATTGGCCATGGGTAAGAAATGGTCTTTGAGTGCCTGCTTGACGGCGTCGTAATTGACCACAGGGATGGTCAGGGAGTCATAGATCTTGTGGACTTCTGCGCCTGCTGAATAGATCATAGTCGCAATCTTTTCATCATCGTCGTCAACCCCTGCTGCCCTGAAGAACATGTCTAGTCTTTTGACCCATAGCAGCCACTTCGGTCCTAGCTTGGAAGGGGGCCCAGTGGCATCGAACTCCGGCATGGGGGCTAGGGAGCTGCGGGCTCTGCGGGGAACTGGGGCTGCGGCACCCTCATCGTCTGCGCCGTCACCCATTTCTTCCTGCTAGGTACTCACAGGTGGTAGATGTGGCCTTGTGGTAGTGGTGGGAGCGAAATCCCCTTCTTTCTTCTTGTTTGCCACAGCCCGGCACCAGCAAGACTGTGGGGATTCCAAATCCTCTTCTTTCTTCTTGATTGCCGCAGCCTTGCACCAGCAAGACTGTGGGGGTTCCAAAAATTGTAATAATATTTTTTTTTTCTCTCTGGCGCCGTCGGCGCTGTCGGCGAGTGGCGCACGAGCACCCTGATGGGCCGCAACCACGGTCGCCGCGTGTGACGGCGAGCGGATCAAAGGAAAAAAAAATGGCCGCCGGTGCGTCGTCAGTATAAGACGCGGCGGGCTTAACTGACGTTTCGTGGCCGGGCACGGGAGTGGGCCGTGGCTCGTCCTCGTCGCCAGTGTGATGGTCCGGAAGGCCCGTGGTGTCAGGAGGGCCCCTCCGGTGTATGCGGCCCACGCGCGTTCGCCGCGCAAGAACAGACACAGAGGCGTCTGCTCGTTCCGGCGCTCCGGCTCCAACTGCCGGGCGCCGCCTTTATTATTAACTACGCATGCGCGGCTTGCAAGCCGCGCATGCGTCTTTTGTGTAACACGTACACAACAACCCCCTCCCCCCCACCTCCACCACCAGAGCTGCCCCCCCACCACCTCCCCCAGCAGCGGGCCCAGCGCATAATGAACATTATTATAAATCATACACAGACGTTCTTAGACACTGAAATAACATTAGCCATACAACTGGTCACAATCAGCCCTTTATTATTACATTTGGAACGGTCACACCTTTTGGGAAAGCCCCTTAAGAAGAAAACAATCGCTTGCCACGGCCCCAAAATGGTGTTCCCCTCAAGGAATGGCCGGTGATTTTTCCATTGGGGGAAACAATTTGTTGCTAGTTGTGAACGATTGCCAAACCACTGTACCTGCTTGCCTATTAATAATGTACTTGACATCTCAGCCCACGGGTGCATCCATTGGTAAGTGGTCAGAAATGAAATCACCCACTCTGGAAAAATTGGCAACACCAGGGGCCAGCGACGACCCTCACCTGATTATCACAAGAGAACCCACTGATGAGTTATTGCTCGTTTGATGGAAGGTGGGAGGGTAAGTATCCCGATGAACAGCTGCAAAGATCAGCTGCCCCACAGACCAAGGAAGCTTTGCAGAATACAGTCAGCCCTTAATCGTGGGTCTGTCACCTGCTAGCGTCAGAGTGCAGGCCCTTTGAAGCCCATCACCAGACGTGTGACGCTGTGACATGCTCCCACACAAGGCCCTGTCAGCCTAGAGGTTGTGGTGCTGGCTGGATATTGACATGAGTGGGCATTCTACTTTCGACTTTGCTGGAGTTACAATATGGTAAGGTACTGGAATCCGTGATTGCTGAGGTCCTAATTCTACTTATGTGCTACTTCAACCTCACAAACTACCCGATGCCCACCATTTCTACTTGACTCCCCCTGTCTTGATCACTCTGTAGTTGCCACCCGCAGTCTGCCAGCTCACAGTTATGGGAACTCTCTAGATCTTGCTTCCCCTTCTCCTCCCTCAGCTTTTCTGCCCCTTGTTCTGACCCCACCGCCTCAGACCACTCACTCCTTCCACATCTTCATTCCACATCTCCATTTCCATTCTCCATCTGCTCCATATTGCTGCTGTATATCCGCATCTTCAAAGGTAACATTCAAACTGGACTCCCTTTCACCATATCTTGTCAAAGTAGGGTCTTGTTTCCCAGCTATTGCTCCACCAGATGCCAACTCTATTCAAGAAGCCTTTTCTGACTTCAACTGACAATAGCCTCTCTTTCAAACACCCCTCTCTTGCTTGCTCCTTTATTTTATTTATTTATAACTTGTATAGCGCGGCCACTGACCCAGAGGCTTAATGGCTGTTAGACATTACAGAACATAGACAGTCTAACCTATTGATACAGCAGAATGTCAGACGGACCCAGGGACTGAGAAGTACTATTAATTAAACAGAAAGGTTTTCTGTCCTTTTCTGAATACCCTGATGGAAGATTCTTCTCTTAGGTTAATCGGAAGTTCATTCCAGAAAGCTGCTGCTACCGATAAAAAGGCTCAATTTTTGGCCTGTGTCAACCGACAGACGGGAGTTTTTAAAGAGGAGCAGTTGTTAGATCTCAAGTTGTATTTGCCAGCTTTTGGATCCAGATGATTCTTGAGATAGGCTGGACCAGAGTTTTTCAAGCAATTAAAGGTGATCACCATTAGCTGAAAGCAGATTCTCTCCTTGATTGCAAGCCAGTGTAGGTCCCTTCTTACATCCGAAATTTGGTCCCTTCTACTTCGGCCCATAATGACTCTGACAGCATTATTCTGCATTACTTGGAGTCTATTAATCTGGCAGTTAGCTAGGCCAATCAGGAGGCTGCTACATAGTACATTCTTGAACTAATTAATGCACGCGCTAAAGCTTCCCTACTTATCTGAGAAAGGAAAGGTCGGACATGAGATAGAAGTTTAATATAATAGGCTGAGGATACAACAAGACTGCTGACCTGTGTCTTCATATTCAGAGTACTGTCCAGATAGACCACCAGTGTCTTTTTAGTTTCAATAATGCAGCTGCCAATCAGGAATTGGGTATACTGTCCCCCCAGCTTACACATTTTCTCTTCTGTTCCTACAAGCATCAGCTCTGTCTTGCTCTTATTTTAGCGAAAGGTTGTTAGTGCCCATCGAATTTTGGTTAAGACCGTTAATCCTGTTGATGTTTGCTTCATTTTCAGAAAAGACGCCAGTGAGTGGGATGACACATTGAGTGTCATCAGCGTAATTAGTAAATTCAATGCTGTTGAGATCCAAAAAGTCCAAGAATGGCACAGTAAAAATATTATACAAAATAGGGGAGAGACAAGCTCCCCGAGGTACTCTGTGTGCTAACTCTAGAGGATTAGCATTTGCTAAATCACTGCTCACCCTCCAGTGTCGTCCCCCAAGAAAAGATTTAACCCATTGGGCTGCCAAGGGCATGAAACACGCTACCTCCTCCAACCTGGTGACCAAAGCTGTATGGTCCACCAGGTCGAAGGCGACAGACAGGTCCAGCAGCATCAGCATGCTCGTGTTTCCCTGGTCCATATGCCGGAGGAGTCTAGACTTTAAATCCAGCAAAGCTGTCTCCATGCCATGATTTCCTCTGGTTCAGGATGTCAACAGTACTCAGGTCGTCAAGCACTTGGGTGTACACTACCCGGTCCAACATCTTCAACAAGAATGGGGAATTAGAAATAGTTCTATAGTTTAACGGGTCACTGGGTGAGAGATTGGGCTTCTTTAAGAGCAGTGTGACCCAGAATTGCTTGATACAAGCTGGCACAGAGCAGTCTCTAAAAGACACATTCATGAACCTGCACATCATGGTAATCAAAGCAGTAAAGCATGCTTTAATGACTAACGCAGGCCACATGTCCCCCTTACAGTTTGACGGCTTAAGTTTCTCTATGATCAGAGTGAGTTTGGCTTCACATATATGTTTGAAGAATAAAAGCTCTTCTAATTTCCAACTCTTGGGTGTTGGATTGGAAACATTAGGCACAGATATGGCTGTAATTTTATGTGCTATCATAATTCCAGTTTTAATCTTGTTAAGTTTGGTATCCATAGCCTCTTCAACCAACTTTCACCAGTTGGCATCTCTAGTGATTGTGGCCATAGGTTGTTTTTTGTTGTTTCCGACTCCTTAAAAACTTTAAAAAAGCTCCTTGGGTTGGGATTGTGCCTTGGCTATGTGATCGTCAAGGTAAGCTCTCTTTGCTATAATGATGGCCTTTTTGCAGTCCTTAACAAGTATTTGATATGTTTCTTTATCCAAGTTTGATAGTGAATGTTTACATTTGTAGAGGGCTTTGATTTTGTTACTTTTCATGGCTTGCAAGTCAGAGGAGAACCAGGAGTTGGTCTCTCTTTGCAGTATCTTTTTATGTCGCAGAGGAGCTAAGGTGTCTACTGCTTTTTGCATAGTGTCTTGATAGATATCTCTGGTTTCTTTTACAGAACACTCACCATTTACCTTCTCCTGCAGTCCACGAGTCTTTACTCCTTCTAACCCTCAACCTCCAATTTAGAACTACCCCACTGATCCAACAGCTGAGATCACAATATACCTCCACCTTCTTCGGTCCCTGAAGTCCCACTGTGCGTCCCTTCTTACCTCCTACAAATACTAACTTCTTCATCTCTTCACTGTTCTAAATGTGTGTCTTTTGTTGGTCGGATAAGAGTGTTCTTGACAAGAGGAACAAAATAAAAGACAGGCGACATTCAGAGTTGGGAGAACATGATAAAATAAGTAGTATTTGGCAAATACAGACACTTTTACTGGCTGCCCAATTCAGGGTTTGATTAAATACAACTGGCAGTATTCCATGGGAAGATAGGTGGCAGTATTTTATGTAACTTTCTGCCAATAATCTACCCATTTTTACTTTGACCTAAGAGTTTGAGATAAAACAGCCAAATTGGCCCCAAACAAAAATATTAATGTTTTTACTGCACAGAAATAAGGGCAAGTGCTTACAATTAATGCTGTGAACCCCGTTTTTACAAAGGGCCATGGTAAGGGTGTGAAAAGGTGTGCATCTCTGATGCCCACACACCACCTTACCACATAATGCATGCAAGGGTCAGAATGTACACCTTTGAACATACACAAATGTGCAGTAGTGGTGTGGAGGTAAAAATAGCTGATAACTATTTTAAAAAGACCTTTTTTACATTACCACCAACGGAGGTGCTATTTCTAAAATATGTCTAGAGGTATTCCAAAAATACCACCTCCGCCAATGGTAAACTCTAAATCGGAGGGATTTTCAGAAATATTAGTACTGGAGGCGGTAACTTTGTCCAGCATTAGTTCAGTAAACAATGTATCCAACTCTGAATTAGTCCCTTAGTTTGTAGTCCACTAATGGCATCATTCAGAGTAAGAGCTTTCTGTGCGTGCTTTTCTACTGTGCCCAAATGTGAGTACCACAACAATCCAACAGCCATTCCTATAGGAACCATAGAGTAGCATCATGTGTGCTTGTAAAGGTGCTATTAAACTCTTGAACTTGACCTACTGATCAAGAAATTTGCCAGAGCAAAGGGGAAGCATGCCTTCAGAATTAAACTCTAATAAGATTATAACTTACGCTTCCTTGGTAAGTACAAGTCATGATAAACTGCTGAGAAGTGTAACAGAGCAATAATGTATGTGCTGCAGAGGTGCCAACATTACCAGCCAAGATCAAATGATCTGTCATTTAAATACGTACATTGTCGGTGGGTGTTGTGACCGTGCCCCTGTGCCTAGTCTCTTCTTCCAATCACACACTGCAGAGTTCCACACATGGGGGCCGCCTACCCATGTCTGCAACATTGCTGAAATCATGTTGAGAGTCACACCTGGCCTAACTGCAGGAGGTAATGGGCAGCAAAATGGCACTTCCCCTAGGGTGGCAAACATCTGAAGATTGGCCTTGTTTTCACATAAGGGCACTTGTGCTTCAAGTCGACATGAGATCAAACATGTTTCCTTTGACATGACAGCAGGGCTGCTCCCTACCACATGAGAGTAGACATGTTTCCTTTGACATGAGAGAAGGCAAGCTCCCTTCCTTAGGAGAGCAGGCTGCATGCTTCCATCACATGAAAGGTGACTGCATGCTTCCTTCCACATGAGAGCAGGAATACTTTCTTGCACATGAGAGCAGGCCAAACATACTTCCTTCAACAACGGTGTGTACGCTTACTTGGAAATGAGAGCATGCATGCCTCCTTCAATTTGAGAGCAGGCCTGCTTCTTTCAACCTGAGAGGAGGCTTACTTATTTCAACATAAGAGTAGGCCTACTTCCTTCATTTCGAGAGCAGGCAGGGTACCTTATGCTTGAGAGCAGGCCTCCTTCCTTCAGCTTGAAAGCAGGCCTGCATCCTTCAGCTTGAGAGCAGGGCTCCTTCCTTCCTTCGCCCAATAGTAGCAGGGTGTGGATCCATATTGCAACCTATCTGTAAATGTATAGACATATTTCTCCAACCGCTCAGCCAAGGCACAACAACTTACCTTAGTGATAGTTCATCAGTAATTCAAATAATTGAGGGACCGACGTTTGATCCAACACAAGAGATCCTTGTAACGATGGACATAAGGGTACTATACACCAGCATCCCCCAGGAGGAGCAATTCAGTGTCCGGTAAATTACTAGCTCTGGAAAATCTACAGGAGAGAATCCCATCTGAATTTATTCTTGAACTACTGTCCATAGCTTTGCAGAACAACATCTTCAAATTTAAGGATCAGTATTATATGTAGACACAATGCACAGCTATGGGTGCTGTCTTCGCGCCAATCCTTGCAAACCTGTTTATGGCAGCATTTGAAGAGCGGTTTGTACTTTTTTTTTTTGTGTTAACTGAATTAACAGTTTTTACAAGAAAAGAAGAAGTGAAATCCTGATTCCTTAGGAGCTTTTGTGTGTTTTCTCATTTTGTATTTTTTCAAGTTAGTAGTCCAGTTGCATGTCAAAGGGCTAAGTCCTTTCCAGGTCTTTCTGATCATTAACAGATAGCATCCAAGTTCAAACTGTGCAAAAAGTTTACCACAGCGATTATTGGTCTTCGATTTAGCCCATTCATCAAGTATGACCACCATTACTCCTCATCCAGTCTTGAGAATTTTGAATAGAGGTGACCCAAGTGGGTTTCTCTGTTGCCAGTGGTTCCCGGACAATGGAGAATCAGGTGTTTTAGGCTCTACTTTGAGTCTTGGGTCAGACAGAAATGACAGGAGTCAGACGCGGCTTTGCCTCGAGTTATCAAGACCTTGTTAGTTTTTAAGATGTTCAGTCTTGCTCTCAAGAAGGTCGAGCGAAAAGTCTTGTTCGTAAATTTCAATAGATACCTAATGGGCTTGTTTATTTTTTGGGCAAAAGGTGGGAGATGGGCCACAGATTTGTAGTTGAGTGTTTTCTGTTGGGTGTCGCACCAATCTGATTCTTTCAGTATTTTTGCCGTTTTTTTCGGATTAACCAGAAGCTCATTCTCTGAGCTTCCTATTGATTTTAGGAGAGTGTTTGTTTTGATCTATCCAGGTTTTGAGAGTTTTGTTTGAACCTTTCTCGGCTTCTTCTTTGATCAGTGTGTAGATTTTCTCCACGGATGATCTCACTTCTCTGTAGAACATCAAGCTGTTAAGGGATACTGTGCCTTCAAGTGAAGTAAGTCCGAGTTCTCTTCTTATCAGAGCTATTGGGGGTAGAGATAGGCAGTCGGAGGACATTTTTCCAAAGGGAACCCTCCAATTTCGGCCAAATTGAGTCTGGAATGCCGAGCATGGCTGCCACGCCATAAGTAAGCGCTGGAACTGCTTACATCCTGTAAAAGTTGGTTGCCGCCTTGACTGAGAAGCGACCACATTTTTTGTCCATAATGAACAATTGATTTGTCAAGATTTTGTTTTTGTTGATCAGGAGGTCTAGCATTGGTTGCTCGTTCTTTTTGTTGCTAAACATGGTGCACAGTTATCTAAAAGATTCCACCTCTTCGAGGCGGATGTTATTGAAGAACCATGCCTCTGAAGTTTTTCGTTTGTCCTCTTTTGTCAGTCGCATCACTTTGGTTTTCGAGGCGTTGCTTTCCAGGTCGTTATTTTGCAGGTATTCATTCAAATTGTCCAGTTTTCACTGAAGCCCCATCTTCGTTTGGTCAATTAAGATGATGTCGTCTGCGTAAAGCAGCCTGCTGACCTTATCAGACCCTAAAGAGGAGGGGAAAGCTTTTACATTCCTTTTGGCATGTTGGTAATTGTCAGTGATGGCGTTGTAAAGTGCCGGTGCCAGCGGACATCCCTGCTTTACTCCACAAGTTGTACCAATTGAAGAGGAAAGTAGCCCTGTACCATTAAGTCGCACTCTCATGGATGTTTCAGAGTAAAGTTCTTGTATAGGATCCAACAAGGATGGGGGACAGTTCTAGTTAGTGAGTTTTGTACATAGCTTCTCTCTGTTTACTTTGTCGAATGCTTTGGACAAGTCGATGAAAGCCAGGCACTGTGGAGGCGCCCCTTCCTGGACTCTGGCCTTGAGGATGTTGATGGTGAATATGTTTGCCAGGATGCTGAGGTTTTTCCTAAAGCCAGTTTGGAAATTGTCCCATCCTTCGGAAGAGGACACCCAGATTTTGAAGCTGTCAAGTAGGAAGGATCCAAAGAGTTTTCTGATGCAGTCAAGGAGTGCTATCGGGCGATAGTTGTTTCGGATCGCCTCTGTCGCCTGACTTGTAAATTGGCACGACATTTGCTGTCTTTCACAACGTCGGGATGGATCTAGTTGCCGTGCACGATTCAAAGATTTCAGCTATCAGGTTAGACCAGCTTGCCGGATTGGATTTTAAGTCCATATTTGACAGGCCGTCAGGGCCGGGTGCTCGTGATGATTTTAGTTTCTTGATTTTGGATTCAATGCAAGCCGGGTCAGGGTCAATGTCCCAGTGGGTACTTCGGTGTTTCCCAGGTTCCATCCCCTTGTCGGGTTGGCCAAAAAGGGCGGAAATGTGAGCGATCCAGGCTTTTTCTGGGACGCTGGATGATAAGGCATCCTCACTTGATGAGCTTTTTGCGTTAATCAATGACCAGAAAGCCTTTGTTTGCTTACCAGCAAGTGCTCGCAGCATTTGTTCGGAGTCATCTTGATATAGCTGGAGTTTCAAGCCTTTTAGCCAGTTCTTGTAAGCGTTTGTGCCGGTCCGAGCTGTTTCTCTGTTGGTTATTGAGGGGAACCGTCTGGCCTTTCTTGTGGCTCGTCTCATCTCCAGTCTTTTTTCTCTAAGTGTCAAGTTGTTGTGGTGATGAGTCTTTATTTTGTTTCGGTTACCAGTTTTATGAATCTGGTATGGCTGTTGTAGCGGACAGTAGTCCGTGAGGCTGCCTGCCTCTTTTGAGTTCTCCAGAGCTTTAACTTGGCGATAATTTGTAATTAGTGTCGTAATGACTGAGCCTTTCAACCTTAAACATGTAGAGTTGGCGTAGGTCTCAATATTTTCTCAGGGCACTCGAACTCTCATGGACGTCAAAGCTGGGAGCTGTCCACGTCATTTTCAGGAGGTTATGGTCACTGTTGCGTGTTCTAATAATCTCGAAACCTGTGACATAGGGCAAGAGGTTTCTAGAAAGATAGACGTGGTCTATGGTGGCGTGTCTTCCTGCTAACTCCCAAGTGGGGAGGGCCGGGTGAGGAACTTTGCCCAAGAAGTGGGCGTTATGAAGGTCAAAGGAGTCCATCAGGTTTGCCCATTTCTTTCCTCTTTCTACTGAGTTTTCTGGCAATTGTAAGATGTTTGGTTTTGATTGGGAGTTTTCAGGTTCTTTTTTCATGATCTTAACATTTAAATCGCCACAAATGATTGTGCTATCAATTAAATCATTTGATAGAGCATCCTTCAGAATGTTTTCGATTTTTAATAGAAAGTGCTCTGTTGCACATTCTTTGGGGTTCCAGTACAGGTTTACTAGTAAGTAAGTAGTTTTCTTTTGTTTACTTGAGTCTTGTTGGTTGTAGCCTTGTTGAATCAATGCGGCCAAGATGTGCGGCTCCTCCATTATTACTTTAAGGAACTGGAAGTTGGATCCAATATGCAGAGCAGTGAATAGTCCAGCCCTTGGTCTACCTGAGGCTCCTCTCAGGGCTGAGGAAGAGATGATTGCATAGCCCTCTATCGTTGGTTTGTTTTGGATCCAAGTTTCTTGGAAACACCAGATGTGAGATGATCCGAGCTTTACATCAGAGGAATGCGTCAGGTGAGTGAAGCCTCGGGTGTTCCAGGAACCCAAAGTTAAGTTGGTTATTCGTTCCGTGTTTGGTGACTAACCAGAGGGATCCTTGTTTAACTGTCTTATGTTTGATTGCTAGAATCCTTGTTTTGTTGACAGGGCTTTAGGCAACCAGGCCCAACGGTTTGGGTCTTTCTTGGGGCTAGGTTGCTTCCGGTCATCAGATCGCTACTCGTTTCCTTTAGTTGGGATATCTTGTTCGATGGTAATGTTCCAGTTTTTCTGGGGGCCTGACGGGACTCTTTCCAATTCTAAAGAGCTTGGGCGATGGCCCTCGTTCTGTTTCCACGAGGTGGATCTTGGGTAACGCCTGTTTGAGGATGACGAGGCCCGGTCATTCAAGTATGGGGATCCATTGGTTTGTTGGACGTTCCTCTTTTTGGCTCAAGAGCGTCTTTCCGAGCGATCCAATGAGTGTTCTTTGTGTTTGTGGCCTTCGTTGCTCATGTAATCTGTGAGATCGTATCCTAGAGCTCTTAGTTTATTTTTTGCATTGGTTAAGGCAGATTTTATGGTTTCGGACTGTATGTGTAGATAAACACTGTCAACTCGCTTTTTGTCCTGAAATTCCACAATTGTAAGATCTTCTGTGGATAAAGCTTTTAGTGCTGGAACCAGATGCAAGATTTTTAGGATGGTTTTTCTGTTAAGAATGAAAGAGGAGTCTTCTTTCCATATGCTTTTCAAGGTGAAAGTGCGGGTCTTAGTGGACCTGGCAGAGCGTCTTATGAGTTCTCTTTTTGCTTGTCGGTCTTTGCTTTTTTCGCTTGGTGTAGTCGCTTGCTTTGACTTTCTAGGCCCTCTGGAGTTTGACATCCATTGGTATCTTGGTGTAAACAAGGGTCTGGCTGTTTGATCTGATTTTTGATGTCTTTTTGTGCTCCGATTTCTTGAAGTTGTGCTCTCCTCCCTGTGGCAACTTCTGTGGGTTCTAGAGTGCCAGTGAGTTGAAGTTTCTGTTGGTCGTTCATGTTTTGGTTTTTGAAAATCACCTCTCGTTGGTGGTGTCCTATTAAATGGACGGGACCTAGGCTTTGCATCTCTGGAGACTTTTCCGTTTTCTAAGCCGGTGGATACTGAGACAATCTTCTGTCTTTGTTTTTTGCTAAGAGGTTTAGTTTCTTCTCTTCCAGTTTCAAGAAGATTGGGCTTTTTTTGCATCGGAGAGGGCACTTTTTTTTCGTGTTTTTGTTTGTGGTCAAGACACGGAGGGTGGCGCAGGGGATTGACTGTTTGCGTTTCTCTTCCTTTTTTGAGGTGGATTCCGATCGACCTCGTCCCAATCCTCCCAAGTTTCTGTCTCGTTCAAAGCTGCCTGCATCAGCTCACTTTCCGTGATTGACCAGATGGTATCATCCATGTCCTTCTTTCCTTTGGTAATAGTGCGTGAAGACTTCGGTTGAGGAGGAAGTGTAGGATCACCGGATTTAGACTCGAAAGGTAGGCAGGATTGTTTTAATGAGGAAACCAGACTGTCATCGTTGATTTTGAGTCTGGTAGGAGGTCTGCTCGTCGTCGCCTTGAGGGGCCCTCTCAGTTTGACGTCGTCTTTTTGGATGGATTGGTCAACAGACCAGGTTGCACATCCATTCTTCAGTTGAGGTTTGGTCACAGTTTTCAGGTTGTTTTTTTTCAGGTTGGTTGGAGGTGACCGCGAGGACTTAGTGCTTAAAGATTTTGTTTTTTCTTTTGGTTTCTGTATGGTCGAACGGGCTGGAGGGGCTTCCGTTCATGGCACTGCGTTCCGACCAGGTGGCAAACTTTTGACTTGGTTGGTGGTAACTGTCATGGCTTCTTTGGGTGGGTTACCTGTAAATTGAAAGGTTTTGATGGCTGGCTCGTCGGTTTGAGTGAACCTCAAGCACTTTGAGCAGGCAACGAGGTGTCCAGGTTGCGATGAGACTTCTCCCGTGGGAGGTTTATTAAGTTCCTTTGCTGTGATGTAGCCTTCGGTGAAGGAAAGTCGCGTTTGCATATGGGCCAGTAGAGTTATTTGGTCTTTTGCAGAATCGTTGAGCGCTTCATACAGCTTGGTAAAGGGAGTGAGAGCTATGGTCAAGGACCACATGAGGGCTAAGAGATCTGTTTTTCTTTTTGGTGATAAAGAAGGTGAGCCTGGCACGGCTCTAGAATCGGGCGTTGGATTTGAGTCTCGTCTTTTCGGCGATGGTTGCCGTGAGTTGACGAGACTCTAACTTGCAGAGTTCTCTTGGGTAGGTCTACAAGGAAATGGGGCTCTTTTCCTCCCTTCCTGGTCGGTTGAGTTTTTTAAGTCTTTGCCCGGGAGTTCCGTCTGGCATTGGCTCTTCGTTGGAATTACAGACCCTCTTAGCACCAGGTCCTCGGCTGGTTTACTTATGACAGGGTCGTAGATATTTTGCGCTTGGTCAATGAGAGTTGAGATAGTCTTTTGTGTCAGATTGGGTTCCGAGGCATTCAAAGTGGATTCAAGGCCAGGTCTCTCCACTTTTAGGTGCCATCTTTTCAAGAAAGCAAGTTTACGCAGAGAGTCCTTATCGTTTTCGTGGTTCAGGTCTTGGTGAGTTCCTTCCAGTAGTTCAGCGTCCGATATCTCAGCTTTGTCTACTTCCTGCAGAGGTTTGCTTTTTGTCGCAAAGAAATCGGCTATGGATACCATCGCTGATGTTTTTTGAGCCTTACAAATCTGTGATGGTGTTTTTTCTCTCATCAGTGGTTTTTTACATGACTGCTGCTTATTAATCTTAGAAAAAGTCATCGTACGTAGTTGAGACTGGCACTTGATGTTGCTTGCAACCGTGGGGTTGGGGCGACTTGTGAGTGCTGCTTCTGTCGGCGTGGAATGTGAATCAGAGAAATTGAGTCTTAGGGGAACATTTGTGGGTTTGATTGCATCCCCTGATACATCCAGGTCGTTTTCAGAGTACTCAATTGTAGAGTACGAGCAGTCTTCAGTACTTTTGCCAGCCACTCTGTTTTTAACGGGACTGGGGAAGTCCTCATTTTTAAATGGTTGGTGGATTTCCACTTTAGTTACTTCTTTATTCTGAGGGTCAGCTAGTTTACCTGACGTAATGGTGATTATCACCGGCTTGGGCAGGCTTTGTGCTTTTAGGGGGGTGACGGTTGGGTGGTGAGCCCCCAGTTCAAGTGTCCCCTTTGTTTTCAAATTCTCCTGATTTTCAGCAGGGGGAAATCCCGGTTCTAGGCTCCCTGACAAAGTCGGACTCCAAAGACCCTCCCGACCTTGCATTGGAGCCGACTGAGCCTCTGCTTGCCTCAGTTCATCCAAGTGCAGTGAGAGATGCATGTTCTGCGGGGACTCCTGGGCCGCGTCGCCGGTTCGCCCCTTGTTTTCCAGCTTGCTCTCCACTGTTCGCGGCTCGTCGGCAACAAGGCTTGTCGCCTCCGCAACGAGCTCCCAGCCGGCGGCGGCACCCAGCTCGAGAGGAGGAGGTCCACGGTCGGGCGTGGCTCGCGGATCCCAGGCAAAGGAGCAGTGCGCCCCGTCCGCAAGGTCGCCTTCAGAAGCTTCCTCCTCGGCGACGGCACAGGTGGCAGGGTGAGCTGCAGAATTTTCCTCGTGCGGGTCTTGAGAGCTGGTAAGACCCGGTAGTCTATTTTCAGAACAGCGGGGGAGGTGGGGTAGGATCTTGTTGGCCACTGGCGGGGCATGTTTGGAGACTGCCACCGCCACCGCTGCCAGTGCAAGCAGGTCACTCCCCTCCCCGTGGGTAAGCAGTTCCGCTGGCGTTGGGACTGAAGGAGCGCCTTCCGAGCCGGGTAAGGCTTTTGAGTTGTCTTCTTTGTGTTTGTAAGAGTCCAGTAGCACCTGGCCTTCGAATGGTTTAAGTTTATGCGGAGCTGAGGACGCCTTCCAGGAGGGCGGTTTTCTAGCGCGGTTCAGCGGCTTCAGAGGCTTCCGCCGCTCCAGGCCGCTGTCCTCGCTTCAGGTTGGCTGGCTCCGAAGCCAATGCCCCTCACTGCCTGTTTCACAGGCTAACATCTCAGGGCCAGGTGGACCGCGGAGCGGCCACGGACTGCCGTAGACTGCGAGCACCTCAGCGAGCAGCTCCGCGGCTCAAATGAGTTTATGAAGGCTGTGTGGGTCACTCCTCCCACCACAGCAACGGAAAGCAGACTGCAGGAAAACAGGAAAATGCCGGGGATGCCGTAGACTGCAAGCACCTATCTGAAACTAAACCATTTATAGGCAGAATCTCTTCATGACGTCACTATATTGATGACATCATTTTTATATGGGCCGGACCAGGAGAAATACTAGATGATTTCCTGACATGGATCAATCACCGCCATATGAATATTCAGTTCACTATGAATGCCACCAATCAAGAGATTACGTTTCTAGACCTAACAATCAGAAACTATTGGGACACTTTGGCCTGCTCTCTTTACAAAAAATTACAAATAGAAACACCCTATTGCATTTTTCAAGTTTCCACATGCGAAACCAAAATGAATACCTACAATACGGCCAATTTCTGAGGCTAGTGAGAAATTGCACCCTAACACCTGACTATCAGATACATGCCAATCATCGGCTGGAGAAGATTAAAGTGAGGGGATACCCGAAGAAACTGGTCTCGCTCTTATGGAGGCGAGCTGAGTTCACACCTTATTCAAATCCTTATTGCAGCCAAAGGAGAAGACCCAGGATGAATTTGTGTGTGTCTTAAATTACAGCACCCAGACTTTTGCCATCAAAAAATGTTGGCTGCTGGTCCAATTGAACATTGCTAATGAACCGCAGCCCTTGTTTGCCTTTAAGTGGTAAACAAATCTGAGGGACCATTTGGTCCACTACAAATCTAAGGAGACCAGGCCGTGTAGCACCACCTGGTACTTGAGAACACTGATGGTTCACTACCCATGTGGTAATTTCTCAGTCTGCAAGTATTGTAAAAAACGTACATTGTTTTTCATTAATGGCAGGCAATGGCATCTCAGGAATCATACAAACTGTAAGACGTCAAATGATGTATGTTGTATACAATGATCCTGTGGACTCAAATATGTGGGCCAAACTTCAAGGCCAGTCCATATTCGAATTATGGAACACAGGTCTCGTATACGATGCAAGACCATCACAGCCCCCATGGTGGCTCACTATATTGAGTACAGACATACTGTGGAGGATGCATCCTGGTGGATATTAGATACAGTCAGAAATGCACCAAATGTTGCATGAACATTCGCTTTAAAAGGAGCAAGATGGTTACACTGCCTGGCCGCATTAGAGCATGGACTCAATGAGACATTACCAATGTATTGGTAATAGGAACCCCGCCTGGACACACTTGAGCAGTGACTCTGCGAGACAATATCAAGGAAAATCTTTGATTATCTGCATTTAGTGCTTCCTGTCCTTCTGCAGTAACCTAACGACCCAGTATGGGATTATGCAATATTTTCATCACTGCAAGCAGATCAGATTTACCCCCTTCCAGACAACAGCATTGCCGTTAGCCACAATGTTTTTATGTACCTCCAGTACATGATGCTCTTCCCTTGCATCAGCGCTCAGATTGTCCCACTCTATTATAAACTTTGACAATATGGACCATAGGGCCATAGGAGCTGTGGAATTAATGTTTAGCCCAGCAAGTGTACCACTGAGGTTTTACCAGTAGAAGTGAGCGATATGCAGTGATACTTCTGTTCGAATTGATTTAATCCACTATTGGTTTCAAGATGACACATGGCTGTACTGCTAACAATGGACGTGCTTTATCATTCTAGTTAATGCCTGCACATGTGGTCTGAGTATCGCTACCCAATTAGTGTTTCTAAATCTAGGATGGACTTTATCGGCTCCCTCAGCATCACCGTCTGAGAAAACTGGCGTGGTCACTGGAGCAAACACGGACAGGACTGGTTGGTCACTTGGTTCTGACTATGTGGGTTGGCAGTAGGCTTTTTTTTTACGCACCATTGCTACACTTCCATGGCATTGCTTTTTTAGGATTTTTGCATGGTTCACTCTGCAGCCAACCGGCAAGTGCTATTAATTAAGCTAGTGGGTCTGCCGGCAAGACTTTGAGGCACAGAGGATAGGTAAGCGGCATCTTAACAATACACGCTCAGCAATCTTTGCATGGGGTGGACATCTTGTATTTCATTGTATTTTATTTGTATTTCCCTTGTGTTATTCATTCTCATTCGCACATGTGTCTGCAGCCAGAACGTGAGCATCGCTATGGTTACATGGGTTTGGGTAACCAGTACACACAAGGAAGGGAGGCCTCAGTGCACGTCTGTCCCCCCTACATTCGGAGGCACGTCTACTCTGCATTTGTCTGCAGTACCTGCCCCTCCAGATTTATAGTCCAGTTGCGGTTTCTTCCAGCAATATTTGATTAGGACGTCTCACTACTCTACTTGGAAGAGGTATATTGTAGCTGCTGACTAGCACTGAGTAGGTACGTTTCGTAACTCCTAGTTTATTTAATTTATATAGATCTTATTTTCACTCATTCTTTTTTTCTAATTCAGCAAACCAAGAGTAGGAGGTTGCTTGATTCACCCATCTACAAACCTAAGATGTAATGTGCACACATATTCTTGTGTAACAGATGGCTATAGCTGGATAAAATATCTATCCACTTTCTTCACTACAACAACCAGACTTGGCCCTCGTTTATACCTGGTGAGCTTCAGATGATTTGTTTTTGAATGCACTTGGATTTTAGGTGACTTTTTCAGCTCCTTGTCAGGATATGGGAAAACTGAGGGAATTGATTAGTTTGTCCATATCCATCACAAACGTATCTGTGGGTCAACATTTTGGGTGTAGCTCTGCCCCCATGGTGGAGGGACTGGCTTTTACTTTTGGATAAGGTATGTAAACTATCTGTTTTGTACATTTGGTGATACCACTCACTAGTGTTTTTGAATCTGCTATTAGTGTTATTGCTTTTAGGCTATTTACAGTTGTGTTTATGGATTTTCACATTTACAGCGTCGTCCACTTCTACTGGTCCTGATGAAGGCAGAGAACTACAGATAGCGCCAAAACCTTTTGGATGTGCCCCTCACATGTTAAATTTCCGCTATTATAATTAAGTGGCGGAGCAGTGGGCATTGCGTGCTGTTAATGAAATAACACTGCATGTGTATATGTATTGTTGGGACACACCGCACGCAACACATAGACCCTTGTTGTATGTGACCCTTGTTATCTGTTACCCTTGTTGTCTGTGACCCTTGTTGTCTGTATTGTTTCCACTTAGACCTAGATCATGTTTAGACTAGGCACCCTAAATCCCTGGTTGGGGTCGATGGTGCAATGATGGGCAAGAGTGAGAGCGATCCAATATTGGATTTCTGGGTTTTGATTCATCATTTTCTTTTGGCCGACTCTAACCCAATTTATGTTTTTTATGACTTTGGTTTTTACGATTTCTTTTGCTATGTACATGTGTTGTTTCTGATTAATCTAAATAGAAACAGTGAATATTGATTAAATAAATTCTGCATTTTATATAAAAATGTATTGGTTACTTTTTTGTAGCAGTTTTGACATAACTCTGAGTGGTGAGGCTACAGCCCAGTTTAGTGAAAACATACATTAGCAGTCAATAATACCTGACGGGAACGCATCTGCAGTGTTTGTTTCTGCTTCTTTCCTTCAGCTTGAGAGCAGGCCCGTTTCCTTCAGCTTGAGAGCAGGCCCGTTTCCTTCAGCTTGAGAGCAGGCCCGTTTCCTTCAGCTTGAGAGCAGACCTGCTTCCTTCTCTGCATTTTAGATGCTCTGCTGTGTTCCACTCCCCTGATTGGCTCAGGTCCAGGGCTTTTTTCCGCCCTCACTGAGTTTGGAATTGTCGGCATGCAACAGTTACCAGTGAACAGTGACCACAATTGAGTTAGCGGAAATACCAGTAGCTTCCCCTTGATGGGGGGTACAGATTATAGTTCTGAAGTAACAAAACGCGGTTTTATAACTCGGAAGCCGGCGTGTACTGTATGTAATGAGCTTCTGTTTCAAACAAGGCCCATGGTTAACAAAATATTGCCCAACAAAGGGTAAAATCAACAGCGTATGCAGGCTAAATGTGAACAGAATGTCCCATAGTGCACTTTTCAGAGGGTTATAGGTTATGCATGCAGCCAGCATTCCAGCCTGCGAATCTACAGCTTTTTTTTTATACTGAGCGCATTTGCAACTGGAAAATTAGCCAGGGTCTTCAGGCTTGTTCAGAAGATAAGAGGGGAGGGAAGGGTTCAGATCCCGTATTGCTAATTTTGGGGAAGATTGAAGTAGACTCACACAATGGAACCTGTAGTATATGGCCTAAGGACAGCAGTCTGTCTCTGAAAGGCACAGGAGACCCCCCTCTCTAGATTGGGGTATTAACGTAATAGTTCATCTCAGAAAGAAAATCCAGAGGAAACAATTTGCAAAAAAGCGTATTAAGGGTTTTATTGTACCTAATACATTTTATTCTGTGAATTTAATAACAAATTAATCTGCACTGAAGCAATTATTTATTTAACATAGCAAGAATATTTTAAAAGAACATTAAATTTTGATAAAAATCATTCATCCTATTAAATCATTCATACATTCATCCACATCCATACTACATCCATCAAACTGCTCATACAACTCATCAATAAGTACGAGATGAAAACATATAACAAGTGTAACAATTCATCCATAATTTGATTATTGTACAGAAAGTTCTTCTGCAAAACAACACATAGTGCAAGGCCACAATAGGTTTTTTAAGTGGTCAGCAGCAACAACACATAATGCATGGCCACCATAGATTTTAAAAACGGTGGTCAGCAATTTGGATAGGCCAAAAAGAATCTTCACGGGTAGCCTTATCCTAGGCAGCAATCACTGGAATTCCTTTATTTGCAAAGCTGGGAAGGTTGGCAGAAGCTTTTAATAGTGCAGCTGCTTGTTGCTTGTGTAGCAAATTGACACGTTGTCAAGGCTGTTTCAAGGCGCTAAAGCACTAACTCATGGAATGATTTGCGTGGAAAATAGGGGGCTTGCTGGCGAAAATAGTGCGCAAGCGCCAGTTTGTGTATTCATGGAACCCAATGTGCGGGACTTACCAGGGACTTGCGAGGAATCTGTGCCGGTCCAACACGTCACTGTGACACCACGAAAGCCTTGTGCGAGACTCCAAGCGAAGGGGCATTAGGTCCTGCACAGTCATTTAAAAAGGGGGCGGAACACGTGGAATGGGGAACAACAAGTGTAAATATGGGCATAACGAGGGATGTATCGAAGTAAAATCCTTACAACGCTCAAACGTGCACTAAAAGTCTGTATTCATGGAATTGAACAGGGCTCACCGGCACGCAGTAAAATACGTGCAAATCCTCAAACATGTACGCCACGTGATTACTGGCGGATACATCAACGAGCACAAAAACGAATGCATAAAAAGCCTGTGCAATCAACAAACACGCGTATACAGCTACGATGAATGTACCATTTGCCGCAGCAGTGATCGTGGGACACCGCAGGAGGAGGAGGATGGCCAGTTCCCAGATTTTTCTACCTAGGACCAGCCTTTTTGGGATGACTGATGGCCAGGTCTATGGCAGGTACAGGGTTCCACCTCATATCATATTAGACCTGGTCATGGAGTAGGAGGATGACCTTACATCACCCACCCTGTGCTGCCAAGCACTGAGCTCCTTGGAAAAGGTGCACAATGTACTGCATTTATTGGCCACTGGATCATTTCAGCAGACAACTGCCCTAGTTGGGGGCATTTCACAGCCCACACAGTCACGCTACCTACACCAGGTGTTGGCAATTATGACTGCACGCCCCTCAGTCCGCAGGCACATCTACATGCCCGGAACACCTGCAGAAAGGCAGGCCATGGCCCAGGATTTTTATGGGGTGGCGCACTTCCCTAGAGTGCTTGTTGCCATCGATTGCACCCATATGGCTGTGCGTCCACCTAGTGCGACAGAGCACATATATCACAATCGCAAGCACTGGCATTCCATTAACGTGCAGGTTGTATGTGATGCCAAGGGTATCATTACATGTGTATATGCAAACTATCTACGTTCCACCCACAATAGTTTCATATTCAGTTTCATATTCAGAATGGCACCCCTACACCGGACCATGGAGCTGGGAGGCATGGCAACACATGGCTCATTGGTGAGTATAAATGCCCGTGCACATGCATGCATGTTACATACACACACAAATACACACCAATGACAAATATTTCACCTGTACAGGGCAACGTGCCTACCCTCTGAGAACCTACATGATGACGCCAATACAGAACCCTGCCACTCCACCACAGGAAAGATACAACACAGCCCATACTGCAACTTCGGGCATAGTGGAGAGCACATTCGGAGTGCTCAAGTCACGTTTCCGCTCCATTGAACACTCTGGTGGTGTGTTGCTATATGCACCACCATTAGTGTGTAGGATCATTCTGGCAGCAAGTGTCCTGCACAATGTTGCAACACAGCGCGGCCTGTCGGTGGACATGATGATACCACAACACCCACAACCATATGCACGCCGCTTGCGCATGGCAGGTAAAAGGGTGTGTGGCAAGGCTGCCCTTAACCAGTTTGTGGCTACATTTTTCACCTAAACTCCAACCCCTGTGGAGTGCACACAGACCTGGCACATTCCAGGTGCCATTCAATGATGACAGAGTGTCAATCATCTCGGCCCACCAAACCACCCTGAGAATGTGTCTTGGAAGTGCAACATTGTGTGCATCCCTTAGAACTAAAACTAATTTCATTTTGTGTTTCCATAAGAAACACATAGAAGAGGGACTATGCCACTACCACCATGTCAAACTAGACATCCATCTCCTGTGTTTCACATAAACCGTCCCATATGTCATGTTAAATAATCACTGGACTCTGCTATGGTATGTAATGTCAGAGGAGATAGATAAATGGGCAATACATAATACAGGTGTCTCAATGCGCTCAACGATGCATGGAACAAGTACAAAAATAAAATCCACTCATAGAGATCCATAATATTCTGGACAGGAACAGTAATTTCATTCTAAACTGTACTACACTATCAACAGTGCATGTAACAGGGAATCTGTCGGACAGTGATTCATCATATTTTCACAAGTGCATCAATATACCATCATGCAGGGACCGAGTACAGGGTGGAACAGACAGGCACCGTACCTGCATTGTGCAATCGGAACTAGCAAGTGCACAGATGTTCCGAAGGGTGTGGTATTCGGAGGGTGGTAACAACTTCAGGGGTGGTTCAAGTGCAACCAGTCAGTGGATGCTTGGCTAAGTGCAGTGAGATGCAACTTTCTCTGGCCATTCCCCAAGTGCAGTGATGATGACACTAGTCCACGGCACTGAGGCAACTGCCCCACAAATTGCTTGGGTTTAAAGGGCCATGTGAGAACTTGAGGCACATCAAGCAGACAGTCATCAAGCAGCCAGGACAAAAGGAATGGACAGAGTCAGAGAGTATAGGGATTGCTAAGCAGGGAAGAGGGAGAGAATTTTCATTTGTATAGCGCCTATACACAATGTGTTTCACAGTGCATTCAAGGAGGGAGTGAACAATACAGTTACATTCCTAAAAGTCCTTGAAACAATTCAGAATGTGAATAAAAACTATCTTAATCAGCCTGGCAACATTTCAGATAGTGCAAATGCAATGAGCAATGAGGGAGGCGGGAAGAGGGGTGGGGAGGAAAAATGAGAAAAAACAAGCGGTTACATTACTTTGCCTGACAACAATTTTTTTAGTGCCGGAATATCAACAAGAGGAGGGGGTAGGGGGCGCTATGGCATGAGGGAGAAGGAAAGGAACAATACAAGCGACTAACATACTCGGTTTGACGACGATTCAGAATAGTGCTAGAGGGGGAAGTGGGAGGAGAAGACAAGGAGGGAAGGGGGGAGAGACAAACAAGCTGCGATCACAAAGGTCACGAGACAAATGATAGAGTAAGTGCTAATGGACAGTAATAGGGAGGGGAGGAGGAAAGGGCAGGTGGATGAGAAAGACAGGCAGCTACAATTACTATTCCTGATGGCAATTATGGTAGTGTCAGAATTTAAAAGAAGAGAGGAGAGGAGGAGGTATAAGGGGTGAGGGAGGAGGAGGACAACACAAGTGACCAACGTACTAGGCCAGACAAACTTTCAGAGTAGTGCTGGAGGGGAGGGGTAGGAGAAGAACAAAGGAGGGGAGGACACAGACAGGCAAATATCATACAAGTCAGGAGGCAGGTATGAATAGCAAAGCGGCAGAGAACAGATAGGAGGAGAAAAGGGGGAGTAACAACACACCATCAAGGGAGATCCGGTGGGTGGGGGCACAAACAGTCATCACAGGGTTGAAGAGGGGTGAGGGGCAAACACACAGCCATCACAGGGTGGAAGGGGGTGAGGGTCACACACGCAACCACCATGGGATTCAAGGAGGGTGGGCGGCACACACACAGCCATTACAGGGTGCAACGGGGGATGAGGGGCGCACACAGACAAATCATGGTGTACGCACACTTGCCACCACATCCCATGTCCCTGACCAGGGAAGCATTGAACACATTGCAAATACACATGTATCTGGTTCAGCAAATCCTGCCCCATGGCAAAGCAACCAGTAGACTGGCATATGCTAATTCTGACTCAAAAAAGGATTTACTACATGCCATTAGGTACATGAGGACATGTCCACACACAATTCATTGCCAAGTCCACTACAATTACATCTAACACCAGTGTATGCCAACGGCACAGGGAGTTCACACAATGTGGAAATGCACTGAGTGTGGTGTCCCAGGTGAGTGATGTGGAGAGAGTGATGACATGTGATGGGAGATAGGAAGAGGGGACAGTGACACACAAGAAGGACATGGACATGCACCCATGGGGGTGTGTTGAGTGTGGCAAGTCCACATGGAAGACTCCACACAAATATCTTTCAAGGGGCTCAGTGCCATAGCTGCGGCAGGGATTTGCACAGTGTAGTAAAATGCGATGTCACTCATGGCACAATATCCTGCCCACTGACAGTGTTCATGGAATGTATTGGTAGCATGAAACCACCTATGGACATGTTTGGATGGAATTTCTACTACATGCAGTGTATAATATGTAGCATGTGCTTCAGACACCAGCACTTGACTGGCATAGCTGAGTCACTAACATCAGTGATGTACATAGCCAGATGCCACGTTGTGTTGGCATGCCTGAAATGTCCTTTAGTAACTGACGGTTGTGGATGACTACTGTCCCTAAGCCATGTTCAACGGATGTGCAGTACACGGTTTGTATGCACTCTGCAGTACACTAAGCATGGGTCAGTACCCTGTGTCATGGTTCAGCCATGGCAGTCATACAAATGCCGGCAGAAGTGCTACACAATCATACACATTAATTAATCTACATACACATATTCGGGATGCACACGCTTCATCACTCACCGGACGATTCCTCGTGATCTGGCAGGCCTCCCACGCCTTGCATCTGATCCACATGAATCAACTCACTCATGGCCTCTTCATGTGGTGTGAGATGCTGCTTCTGTAGTGACCCACCTCCAGTCACCAGTGCAGAAGCGAGGTTGGCACACAGCTTCCATTTGCTTCGACGGTGGAGGTCATTCCACCACTTCATGACCTCACGAGAGCTGCGCCTCTCATTCCCCAAGGCGTTGATGCCATCCGTGACATCTCTGCCAGTGGACCATACGCTGAGCAGGTGTATGTGCGCTCCCTGGCTGCATGCACTTGTCACTGTGGTGTTTGCGCACATAGTCCACAAGGAACTGGAGTTCTTCATCATTGAAGCTCCTCCTCCTCGACGTGGCAGTCTCCTTTGCCATGCTTTGGAATTGAGCCTTTCCCGGTTCTGAACGCTTCTGCCCCTTGGAAGGTGGTGCAGACCATGTGTGACTGGGACCACTTAGGGCATTAGGGACTGGACCACTAGTGGTTTGGGCCAAGCCGTCACTCACTGATGTTGGGTCAGTTACTGGCCCTGCAGGTGCCTCAGCCTGGGTGCAGGGAAGAGCAGATGACCCGGCAGATCCCTGACCCAGGGTGCTGGTGTCAGGTGATTTGCAGTGACGTCCCTTCCCTTGTACACACGGGCATCAGCTGCCCCTGTATGACCCCCTCCTCATCTTGTTCCTCTGTGCGCCAGTAGTCTTCCCGGGCGCCTTCCAGCCCAGATACCACCAGGGCTCCCTGTGCACGAGTCACAACCATGTCGGCCCGTCTGCTGCAGCTAACATCCCTGCATGAGTTGGGAGTAGCCAGAGGAACAGCTGAGGTGGTCACCATGCTGATCCAGGGAACAACAGGATCAATGGCAATGGAGGGAGAGCAGGCGCCCAGGAGCAGGGCATGGGCCTGACACCCCCAGGTGATGTCATCAGCCTGGAGAGTGTCCACAAGAAGCAGGCACCAGTCAATTTGGCAGCAGCAGGCTCTATGTAGGAGGCTATTGTACTCAGGGCATCCCATCTCAAGGAGGCAGGTATCCGGCATCAGGTAGGATGCAAATGTGGACCTTCGAACAGGATGTCTTCCGTGTTCGTGCGATACAGGCAGCGAATCCAGGCAGAGAGGCAGCAGGCTCTGGAGGCGAGAGTCACCATGGCCAGGGCGGATATTGTACGGCGTCGGGCAGACAGGCGGGCTGACATCCTCGAGGATACTTGCCCTCGAGGAGAGAGCGGAGGCTCGCCTAGGGGAAGTGGACCCTGTCTTCGATGATGCCCTGACCGACATATTGAGTGACATTGGTGACAAGGAGGAGTAGCCTGCTGCCTGTGTACATAGTTTTGTAGATATAAGTTTGCTTTTATTTTACATAATTATTTGGAGCTTGGATCCGAACATTACTCAATTTTTTTGTATATAGTTCTGTAGGTGTAAGTTTCCTTTTTATTTTGTATATGTAACTCTGGACTATCCTATATGTTTTCTTGTACGTTGTTTTTTGTTGCGTTTGAGGTGTTTTATTTGTCATTTTATAGATTTTTTTGTGTAAATATTTTTTATACACATTGACATTTATATTTTTCTATTTTTCCACAGACATCTTTTGAGATTATGATTTCTGATTTATCATTTTATTTACAGTATGTATGGTTATAATACAACTGTTTAATATATTTATTTTTCACCCTCACAGCTATTGCTGGTCACAGTTATTTTTGCCTGTTTGGTAGTCCTGATCCTGCCCATTGTTACTGATGTGTGTGGTTGCTTACTTGCATGTGTTGTGTTCGGGGGTTTATTTGCGGGGTGACTATTTAGATGGGGCAGACTGGTGGTGGTGGTGTGAAGTGGGATATTGTGTGTGCACTGTCAAATGGCATTTCCTTTCACATGTGCAGCATCACTGTGTATTTGCCCTCACTGTATTTGTGAGTGGGGTGGGTGGGGTGACTGTGGGAGTGTTACATGTTCAGGACATTTGCACATGATTTGCTTGATGCTGTGTAACACACAGGTGGTGCTTTCCCCTTCACAAGCATGTCTTTTTACAGTTATGATCATCTCTGGTGTTGGTCACCCTCTTGCACTGGGATGCACTATTGGCATTTGTTGGTATTTACACATTGGCTGTCCATTGCAGCTGTCTTGGTGTGTGGTGCACTGTCTGATTGCCATGTCCTTCACACATAAGCAAACCAGTGATGTGTTCATTAAGGATTATCTTCTAGGAATGGCAGCTGAATGAAGCTCAGACTGTGGGACACCTGGCCAGTGTTTTTTGATGGGGCAAACATTGAGGGTGGTTTGGAATCTGTCATTGGTGAACAATTTTTCTCTGGGGATTGGTGCTATGACGTTGTCACATGGCCAGGAGGCCCTCACTTTTACATTCACTTGTTAAATGTGTATGTTGGGAGATGGTTGCAGACAGCTATTCTGTTTGCCGAGCTACCACACCTATGGATGTGGCCCGGGTGAATGCATTCATTTTTGTTTGCAGGATACATGTTCCGGTGTATATCCAGGCTGGTGTCTCTACACGGCAGTCAAGGTGCACGACCCACAATCGATGGAGTGATGATGTGTCAGTATGTCAGGGTTCATCATGGAGGTGATGTCCCATGTGGAGGGGGCTGCCTACAGGGTGGAGTCATGGGTGATGGGGGCTGGGATGTCCCATGTGGTGGGGTCTGCCTGCAGGGTGGGGGCACAGGTGATGGGGGCTGGGGTGTCCCATATGGAGGGTGCTGCCTGCAGGGTGGGGGCAGGGGTGATGGGGGCTTGTGTGTCCCATGTGAAGGGGGCTTCCTGCAGGGTGAGGGCATGGGGGATGGGGGCTGGGGTGTCCCATGTGGAGGGGGCTGCATGCAGGGTGGGGGCACGGGTGATGGGGGCTGGGGTTTCCCATGTGGAGGGTGGTGCCTGTAGGGTGGGGGCACGGGTGATGGGGGTTGGGGTGTCTCATGTGGAGGGGGCTGCATGCAGGGGGGTGCAAATTTGATGGGGGCTAGGGTGGGGGCGTCCCATGTGGAGGGGGCTGCTGGCAGGGTGGGGGCACGGGTGATGGGGGCTCAGGTGTCCAATGTGGAGGGGGCTGCCTGCAGGGAGGGGGCATGGGTGGGGGTGCACTGGAGGCTCCAGCCCTTTAAGATGAGTAGCGGTACCCTGGAGATAGATGGAGATGCAGATTTTACTCATACATCAATAATCAAGATGACACAAATAGTTTGGCAAACGTTTGTCTGTTTTAATGTCAAGTATCTATAACAGGGAGTACAGCGAACCTCAGCACTTTAGAGGGTTCGGCTCAGGTTTTAGACTGGCAGGGAGATGATTCCAGAGGGAGGCACCCACAGTGGAGAGATATCTACCCCCATTCTCTGCCTAGAGAAGCGTCTCACCCTCAGAGAGTTGGAGGTGGCTGAGCGAAGTACTCAAGAAAGAAAGCATTTTTGAAGAGAAAGTTGAATGTGGTGTGGGCCCCAGCCCCAGAAAGCCTTGTGGACAAATGGTCTTAAACTTGATTATTGCAGACACCGGTAGCCAGTGGAGAGATTTCGGGACTGGAGATATGCAGTCGCTGGGTTTGAGGCCAGGGATAAATCTCACTGTCCTGTTCTGGATTAGTTGCAGAGGACAGAGAGTAGACAAAGGCAGATTGAGAAAGAGGCTGTTGCAGTAATCCAGACTAAAAAGAACCAGGGCTCTGGAGACAGTGAGCATCTAGGGGAAAGTGATAAAAGGTAGAATACCTCTGATGATGTGAAGCTGGTAGTGGGCCTACTTGGCCAGGCCCGTGATGTGAGGAGAGAAGGAGAGAGTGGAGTCAAATATGACACCGAGGTTTTTTGCCTCACAGGAAGGCAAAGGAAGAGAGCCCAAGAATGGTGGCCGGAGTGAGAGATGGAAAGCGGGAGCTAGGGTCCCAATCAGAAGGACCTCTAACTTACTGGCATTAAGGCAGGGATTGTTGGAGGCGAACCGATCCTGAATCGTGGATAGACAGTCAGGAATGAGCGAGAGAGGAGAGGAGGCTGAGGGGAGCATAAAAGAGAGCTGAGTGTCATTCGCATAAACTGAAAGTTTGAGGAGAAGGTAGTTGGAAAATCATTAGTGTTCTCCCGAACGTCTCTCTAATCTTGGCGAGATGCCTAGCAGCAACTGCCTGCGCCCTGACGGAGTCTGTATTTCTGTGTTCTTGGTCTCATGAAGCTTCTGAACCTTCTATGCATTTTAATGCGTGCTGCGACTTCCATTTTAATAAAGATGGCTGCCTTTTACAGTGGCGTTAGTATGTTTACAAACTGTATATGTATATTGTTTGTGTTGCATTTCAGCATATACATTGCTTATGTTATGTTCATCATGCATTTACGATGCAAGCAATATTCTTCTTGTATAAATGCATTTTTGAACCAGTGTTCATGTTTCGTCATGGTGAGTGCAAATCTGTTTCATGTCTATTGCATGTGCATGTGCCAGTTTAACAGTGAGTTTGCTTATTCTTACCATATTTAGTTACATGAGGTCCTTTTCCTCGTGTATCTGTCTTGTATAAGGCCGACATGGTCACCTTAATGCATAGCGTTTCTCACCCACATGATATTGAGGTGGGGGAGGGGCCACAGCTATGACTGACATATTCATCTGCCTGTTGACATTCACCCCTCTGGTCGAGTCCTCTTCCAAACCCCTTTTAGGGCCCTGGCCCCAATAAGATATCTTGGGAGTCCATATCTTTGTCAGCCCCCTCAGGTTGCCTGAATGTCTTATGTGATCCTCCACACTCCAGGTCATATAGCAGCACTCCCCATCTGGCTTGTAGAATACCCAGCATCCTGTGTAATTGTGCAGGTCTGGGAGAAAAAATAATTTCCATCCTGGAGGGCTTTCTTTTACTTGGGCATGGAGATGGCTATCTGTATGGGTAGATTCATGGGTTTGAGCATTTAGGTCTATTACTATTTCAATTCCAACTGCTCACTTGACAGCCTTTTTACACACATTTACTGCTATTCTTAAGATGCAGAAAGCCAGTAGCATGAATACTAGTATAGCAATTAGTATCTTAAATGCATTAACCAACCAAGAGGATTCCAGGAGAACAGGGTATCCCACGAGTCATCATTTTCAGGTTCATCCATCTCCTCCACCATCTTTGTATGAAATTCTGTTAAGGTGGCTATCACCTCTGGGAGGGTGGTCATACATGCAGCAAGACAGGTCAATTCTTGCTCACACACCACCCTCAACGGCAGCTATCATATCATGGACATACCTTTCCTGAAGGGTCCTCAGCCAAATTGACCTCAGCTCATCCTTTATGGCATTAAAGCCTTTTACAGTTGCATTCATTGTTTGCAACAACTCCCATTTTGTTATTTGCAGCCATTTTGCTTTAGTGGAATGCTGTAAACCAGGAGTGAAGTGAGAAGTAAAGAACACTGCATTTCTTCTGAAGAATCTATGCTCATCTGTATGTTAGGCGTCTATAGATTTCACTGAAAAATAGATTGCCTTTCAATGCAGTTGAGGTTAAGGGACCTTTTCTTCCTTAAATGAGCATTCATATAGATGAAATCACCAAGTTGTAAATCACTCTGGGGAACCACCAGAGCTGGTGTACTCAATTGTACTATGGATCATAGGATTGTTATGTTATGTTGTGTTATGTTATTTGGCATTTATATAGTACTCTATATTTCCTGTTGCTGAGGAAGGAGGCAATCCACTTGAGAGCGGTGCCATAAATTCCAAGGGAGTGGAGGCAATCAAGGAGGATTGAGTGGTTAACTGTGTCAAAGGCTGCTTAGAGATCGAGGAGAATTAGTGCAGCATATCCTTCTGAGTCTGCAGTGACCTTAAGATTATTCCAGATCAACGTCAGAATGGATTCACTTCCATGTCGTGGTCTGTAGCCTGATTGTGCGGGTTCAAAGAGGTTGTTGGATTCAACAAAGGCATTGAGCCGGGAGTATGATGTTCAGTCAATGCGTTTTGCAAGGAATCTGGTGTTGGAGATTGGTCTGCAGCTTTTGGGGTGAATGGGGTCGAGGGAGGCCTTTTTAAGAAAAGGCTTGATATTTGTTATTTTGAAGGGATCAAGGAAGATGCCAAGGTGAGGGAATCATTTAGTATGGTTCTTGCCTGTTCTCCTGTGCAGGTGGAAAAGAATATTTCATTCAGGACAGAAGAGGGGCATGTGGTGAGGGGCGACCTGGACGGTTTGCTAGCAGATAGTAGGTCTAGGAACTCATCTCTGGAGAGGGGTTTGAAGTAGTCGAAGGTAGGGGAATTGGGGGTCCGGGCGACAGGGTGAGGGGGATTCATTGGTGGGAGGGGGTGATGGATCACAGTTTGGAGTTAAGGGAAGCGCCCTGTCAAGAGCAGTGGTGCACAAGTGTAGGGAAAGGGAATCACAGAGTGATTGTGATAGGGTAGAATGGATAGCGGTGCAAGTGGGTTTGACAAATTCTGTATGAGCTTATGGATTTCTTTGCTGCAGTTGCCACAGCTGACAATTTGTTTGTTGTAGTAGGCATTTGTGGCCTTTTCGGATTTCAGCTTTGTAGTTATGGTGGTGCAAGGCAAACATGGATCTTCTGACATCGATTTTAGATGCTTGCCATTTGCGTTCCAGGGAGTTATTTTGTTTTTTGGTGTTCCTCCTGGTGGGATGTGAACCATTTTGGGGATGGTCCATTGTGTGAGGAAGCGGGGAGGTAGGGAGTGAGAGGAATTAGTGAGTCATTGGCCCTCATTACAACACCGGCGCTAAACCATGGCGCTATTAGTACCATGGTTGGTGCTGGTGTTGTAACGAGTCTGCCATGGTGAAATGGGGAAATACCGCCTCATTCCAAGGTTGGCGGGGTGGTATTTCCCCATTTCACCATGGCCCTTCCCCATCCCCATTTTTGCCCCATAGAGCTCAATGGGAATGGGGAAGGCGGCAATTACGGTACCGCAAATTTCGGTACCGTAATTGCCTGCGAGGTCCCTTTGCGGGTCCCTACTTTAACGGCTGGTCCAGACCAGCCGTTAAGGTCGAGTCCCGCAAAGGGACCTCGTAGTAAGGTGCTAAGTGGTTAACGGCGCCGCAGCCTTTTACGGCACCGTTAACCACTTAGCGCCTGGGTCGTAATGAGGCCCATTGAGCCAAGAGTCAAAACAGTCGATGGTTAAGACTCTCTCTGGGGGTGGAGGCGTTGTAGGGGAACTAAGAAGTAGGGCTTTGGCAAGGTCAGGAAGGATCTTTACTTTGTTCCAGAATTTGACGTTTCGGGGAAGGCCAGGGGAGCTGTAGGAGGAGGGGCAGGGCTGTGGACGGAGAAGGGGAGGACATAGTGGTCGGTCCAGATGAGTGGTGTGGGGCAGGATATATCAATCAGGTCAGAGGAGCTGAAAATTGCATCAAGAGTGTACCCCCTTGAGAGGGTTGGACCAGTTGTATGATGGGAGAGGTTGAGTGCATCAAGACTGCAACCAGCGCATGGATCATGGAGTTGTTGGGAATATACAACCAGATATTGAAGTCTCATAGGAGTGTGAGAGATGAATGATTTACTTGAATGGTAGCTACATAATCACAGAGGTTGTTGGCGAAATGTCTGTCGTAACCAGGGGGTCTGTAGATGAGTAGGAAGCTGTGGGAGAAAGCCGCTGGTAGTGAGAGTTTAACTAGAAGGGATTCACAGGAGTAAATGCATGTCTGAGATTCGACGAGTGAGACAGAGAAATGAGAATTGAAGAGGACTGCCTCTCCGCCTTATCTGGAGGGTCTGTTGTGGGGGATGAGTGAGTAGCCGGGGGGAAGACTTCATGTGCAACAGGGGCAAAGTCGTTGGAGAGCTAGGTTTCAGTGATTAAGACAAGGTCGGCTTTCCCAAATCTTGGGGTAGCTGCATGTATGCTTTGGCACAACAAGCCCAATGGTCATCCATCATCACTGCTGTTCCTGTTTTCATGCCTGGTACATCAAAAATTAGTTCACACCCAGTGTTTTTCCCAACTTGCATTGCACCATTATTTGAAAGCATAGGTTGGCATTTTTCAGGGGTTTTATTTTAAGTGGCCCCCCTCCTTATGAACCGATGTGAGTAATTTTGTGATTTCTGGGCATAGGTCGAGACATAAATAGTTTGCATTTAGCACTACTTCTTCCCATTATCCCAAGACCGCTAGGGCTTTTCATACCACCAGTCCTTCAGTCCAACACTCAGATGTGAGCACAGTTCTCTTTATATGCAATTGACCTCTTCCCATCATCGGGCATTTCCTTTCTATTCTCCCCATTTGTTTCAGATGGCATATATCTTAACAGCGTGTGCCGTGTTTCGGCTTTTATCCTCATTTTCATATCTTGTATAAAGGCGTCCTCTTGTGTGGACTTTGCTTTGTTTACCCATATTAGTTAGGCCATTTGGTCCTGAAATTGCCCTCTAGTCATGCAAAGTGCAAGGTGCATTAGGCAATGTGCTGTATGTGCGGGTACTTCCATGGCGATAAATACTCAGGATGCACTCATGGCATAGGAGATAAGAGAACATATATACCAGCTCCCATCAGATGTCTCTCTCCCCACTCTGGCCATGTGCTGATACCATTCATTATTAATGACTTGGGCAAAATTGGTCATATACGAGTTCATGCCCCCAACGTCGTTCAACACACTTCATATAAGTTTTTTCATTTCCTTTTTAACCACAGAAAATTCTTGGGTATTTCTTTCATTTGTCATAGTTATAGCGGTCACATTGCTGTGGATGGCTTTTGATGCATTATATTCAATAAGAATGATAAAATAAAGACTGCAAAATTGAAAGCATTATTGCCAGTGTATCTACTTTTTGTAAATAAACACAAGCATTATTTTGTCAGTGAGTCAGGAGCACGTACCTAACAAAATTAAGAAGTGCCATTTTCTTCCTCAAAACGTCTCTTTTCAGTTCTACAAAATGTCAATGTTTACAGGAAAGATTTGATTACTATAGCGATAAAAATCCTTTAAAAAAAGAAATCTTGTTTTGGGATTCCTTAAAAGAGCGAGGGTTGTGTTTCTCAACATTTAACAAAGGTACATATCTACTAAGTAATTAAAGAACATAAAGAGCAGGATTTGCAGATAAAACATTTAGTGTTTCTACTTTTCTTCTTCGTTGTATTCAGGTAAGATTTTTAAGTAAAAATGGCCACTAAATTACTTCTACTATTATTAAAAAGCAATATTGTTTCTCTTATTTCTTTGGCTGTTGGTTGATTTGGGTGATAGACCGCACCTGGACATGTGTCGTCGCTTCTTCACCTTTGTATTCAGGGAGATGCAGCTGGGGATCTCTGCTTTAATGGGTTAAATGATACCTAGGTGCAACCAGGCACACCTTCCTAGCACCTTCCCCGCTGTTGGAGTCACCTCCTGTACGAAATAAGGTCCATCAAAATGTGTCTCGTGCCAGTGCACCACAAAATGTTTGATAAGTACTTGATCCCCCACAAACAACATTGGGGGTTTTAGGGCAGTTGCAGAATCAATTGGTTTGTTGTTGTGCAGTAGCACCTTGGAAATACCATAATAAATGACCATAATAAATGACCTTGTACCCAAATAATCGGACAGACCCAATCAATATGGCAAAATACCACTTTAAAGTCAGTTCAAATGTTCAAATAAAGTAGGGAAATCTGGCAAGCATAACAAGTAACAGCTCACACACTTCCAGTTACTTCTCTCTTAAACAAAGACTTTATACTTCGATGTATGTCAGCTATAATGTCATCCTACGTGGCAAACAACAAAACCTATTGAGGGGAGGGATTGATTAGGGGAACATATATACTTATAGTATGTGTAAGTGTTAATAGCATCATTGGCTGCCCCTTATCTGGTGGGCACACCTCAAACGACCTCTAAAAAATGTATAATACTGATTATAAATAAAATATTAACAGCGGATTGTCTTCTGCAACATTCTATAGTATGCCACTTCATAGCCACTCATAATTAGTTGGCATATTCTCCCCACCTTGGACATTTGGCTCACTGGCAGCATGTGAACAAAACAAAACCCAGGTGCAGAGAATTATATCATAACACTGCCCACTTTGGTCGATTAGCCTACCATCTCTCATCAGTTAGGCCACAAGCCAAAGCTTCTCCTTTATAGTTGATCTTGCTGGCTGTTTTCTTCTCTGGAACTTTTAAAGGAGTCAGGGTACACCACTGTCTTTGTCTGAGGCTTAATGAATAGGCCTCATGTTTAAGTCCTTAAACACGTGATAGTATCCACAAATGTGTCTATTTCAACCTCTCATTTACTACTATTTGATTTAATTATGATGGGTGCTATTACTCTTCTTGGCCTCTGGAGACTTTCAGGCCGATTCATGGAATGAATGTTCACTGAAAAAACGGCGTACGTGTGCGAAAACGTGCGATTCGCAGTGAAATAGCGAAAATCGCAGTGCAAGTGCGATTATCGCATAGAAAACAGCGCACATCTATTCATGGAAGTCCGTGCACGCGCAAAATGTGGGATGTGCGCTGAAAAAGTGCGTGGCGCACGCTGGCGCACGCTGGCGCACAGGTCATCGAACGCTGTGCGATAAGGCCACAGCGAATTCGCACATAGCGCGGCGCACACAACAAAAGTAGGCGTAACACGGGGCGTTACACGCAGAATGGGGAACAACTCGTGAAAATGTGGGTGTCATGGGGGAAGTCCAGGAGGCAAGTGCGCGGAACGCCCACACGCTCGCCTACAACACGTATTCATGGAATGGAATAGGGAAAAACAGCGCACGGCCAAAGACGCGCACAGGCCCAGACATGTCCGCCACACGAAAGCAGGCGGTAGCGTCCCTGCGCTGGAAAAAAATGTGCGCGCAAAGTTCCACACGCGAATGGCCTGGGTGCGTGTATTACAGGGCCGTGCGAGAAGTCCCACACGCGATCGGGCCTGGGGAAGCATGTGCGTGTACATCAGAGGTGCGCGAGAAGTTCCACACGCGATTGGCCTGGGCCCGCGTATTTCAGGAGTGCGCGAGAAGTTCCACACGCGATTGGCCTGGGCGCGTGTATTTCAGGGGTGCGCGAGAAGTTTCACATGCGATCGGGCCTGGGGGAGCGTGTGCGTGTATATCAGAGGTGCGCGAGAAGTTCCACACGCGATTGGCCTGGGCGCGTGTATTTCAGGGGTGCGCAAGAAGTTTCACATGCGATCATGTCTGGGGGAGCGTGTGCGTGTATATCAGAGGTGCGCGAGAAGTTCCACACGCGATTGGCCTGAGCGCGTGTATTTCAGGGGTGCGTGAGAAGTTTCACACGCGATCGGGCCTGGGGGAGCGTGTGCGTGTATTTCAGAGGTGCGCGAGAAGTTCCACACATGATTGGCCTGGGCGCGTGCATTTCAGGGGTGCGCGAGAAGTTCCACACGCGATTGGCCTGGCGGCGTGTATTTCAGTGGTGCGTGATAAGTTCCACACGCGATTGGCCTGGCCTCGTGCATTTTAGAGGTGCGCGAGACATTTCACACGTGATCGGGCCTGGGGGAGCGTGTGCGTGTATTCCAGAGGTGCGTGAGAAGTTCCACACGCGATTGGCCTGGCCGCGTGTATTTCAGGGGTGCGCGAGAAGTTCCACACGCGATTGGCCTGGCCGCCTGTATTTCAGAGGTGCGCGAGAAGTTTCACACGCGATCGGGCCTGGGGGAGCGTGTGCGTGTATTCCAGAGATGAGCGAGAAGTTCCACACGTGATTGGCCTTGGCGCGTGTATTTCAGGGGTGCGCGAGAAGTTCCACACGCGATTGGGCTGGGCGCGTGTATTCCAGGGGTGCGCAAGAAGTTCCACACGCGATTGGCCTGGGTACGCGATTTCATTGGACCAAAGACCCTGACAGCGCAGGCGGGTCTGTGACGTGACACGCGCGGGCGTTTCCCTGTTACAAGACCAAAAACTGCACGTCCGAGTGTCGGCCCGCGTAATTGGAAGATAGGGCCTCAGTGCCTATACGCGGAAGTGACGTTGGACGTGTGGTGCGGTTTAAAAGGTACGTGTAGTACATCATTTCCTTGTACGTGCTTCTCGTGGAGAGCGAGTGGGTGAAATCTGTACTTCTTGTCGGTTCACACGCGATTTACTTCACAGCGTTTCTAGTTCGTACTCCCTGTTACCTCTGTCAGTATTTTTCTGATTTTCTCTTCGACCTGTTTCCTCAAACAGCGTTGACTTCTCCTTTTGTCCTGTCTCCTCAGACAGTGTACAAATCTTCTTTTGGAGAGGTGTTGCCAACGCGCACACGCGTGTATTTTTCACGCTCTTTTCCCAGGCAGACGGTGAGTCGCGCACGTATTTACCAACTGTGCTAGCCCCGTGTGTAGCGTACCCCTTCAGAGGTCATTGTAGGCTGCGTGTGACACGCATACGTTCATTTTTGTGTTTCTGGGTGCCACAGCGTAGTGCGGGTTCCTTTTCCCACGCACGTGGTCTACGAGGGGTCGCGTGCACGTCTTTTTCTGTTTTAGGGGTGCCTGTGCGTTGCGTGACCCGTCATCTTTCCCCAGAGGTTCCATACAGCCTTGCTAGAGCACTTGGGTACGAAATACCATCTAGTACCCTACCCCTTTGACCCCCAATTGCCCAGGACAATTGTCTACTGCAACTCCCATACGCACAACTCCATCAGTGCCATGGTTGGGAGGCGAGCAAGTGGTAAGGGTGGCAAAGGTGGCCGAGCCTCAAGAGGTCGGCGTGGTGGGCGCTGTAGGGGACGTGGCCAGGATTTGCAGACTACCCCTAGACCCCACGTGTGGAGGACCAGTCAGGGACACACATCCCCCCCCCATGGTTGAGGGAAACGTGGCTGACACCATCCCTGCTCAGCCCTTGTTGGACCGGCCCGTTGTGGCACCTGACCTAGCACAGGGTGACTCCCAGGCTGACTTCTAGGTCACCAAGTCTAGGCCACGGGTGGCGGCGCAAGCCAGTGTCACCAGGCCACGTGGTACAGGGGCAGCCATGTCATCTGCTGCCCCGAGTAGGCGGGGTGGGGAGGCTGCAGGGGCAGCTGCAGCTCCGTCCACCCCAGCTCTGACTCTCCCAGCCAGGACAGTGTTGGTCCCGATACATCAGACTGAGGTTCCCCCTGCCATCATCACACTTCAGCTAAACCCTGCAGAAAGTCATGTGGTCAGTGTGCCATCGCACACTACTACTACACAGTCCACTGGTGCTCCTGCCTCTAGTGTCCAGAGTGGCGTAGGGCACTCCGGATCCCCACCACCCACAAAAAGAAAGAGGAAGAGTGCTTGTCCAGTACAGGCTGATGACCCCGACACGGCTTCACGGTCCGGCACGCCAAGGAAGCCTAGCTTCAATGATGCCGAACTGGATGCACTTGTGCAGTATGTGTCCGAACATGACGCTGAAATGTTGGTCACTTCAGGGTGTAGGATCACACCTGCTCGATGTCAGGCACACTGGCAGTCCATCGCGGACAGCATAAGTGCCCTTGGGTTTGTGAGGCACACAGCTGTTGAGTGCTACAAGCGCTGGAACGACCTTAAGTGTAGGGCAAAGAAAAAGCTGGCCTCAAGTCATGCCGCAACTCTGGTGACTGGAGGTGGGTCTCCACAAGAGGACATTGAACTCACTCTACATGAGCATATTGCTGGGACCTACGTCACAGAGGAGCAGATCCAAAGTGTGGGAGAACTGCCAGATTACGAGGCATTGTCCGGTGAGTGCACATGCATGTGTGTGTGATCCATCTGTATGTTGTTTGTGGGAGGGGTTCTGGTTGAGTGCCAGGTCAGGGTGTGTGTGCCTGAGTGTTTTGGGCTACCCATGTGCTTCATCCAACGCATTCGGCGCCCCGGGATTTGGGTATTACAGTATCCCTTCTGCCCTCAGTAGGCATTTTGCACTATATCGCGCCAGTTGCCCTTGAAGTGACATCTTGCAACAACATAGTTCTGTATTTAGCTGTGTTCATTCAGGCTGATTGTAGGAATTCACCCGGTTCTACTGCGCATCACTCTGCCCCATTGTCACATATATGACATGCCTATGGTACATGCCACCTGTGTGATGGCATGTGTCATGTATGTGTATTGGACATGCCACTCCCAGGTCAATGTGTGATGGCACTGCTAGCCAGCATGCAGCTAATGTGTTGCTCTTCCATCTTGGTGTCATCAGTGTCTGACATTTTCCTCCCCTTCCAACTCATGGACAGTGCATGCATGGGAGGGTTATAGTCATGTGGGACATGTGTAAATCAAGTACTGGTACTGTAGCTTGTCTGGCCTAATAGCGTGCCATGGTGCTAATGCCTGTTTCCATTTTTTGTCTTTCATGTTTTTTGCAGAGGATGACGCACTTGATGCTGTTGAGGGAGAGGAGATGGTGCAGGCCCAGGAGGGATCTGTAGCACGCCCAGGCATCAGTGGGGGACGTGGTTTGGTGGTGGGGGAGAACACTCTCTTGCTGCAGGCCATACTGTCCAGGGGTGTCCCTGGCTGCACCTCCCCAGAACTCTTTTCAGGTGTTGATTCGGATGAGACCTATGTGGATTCGCAGGTATGTGTTCATGGAAGGGATACTGTTCTGTCCGACCCACCTGCACCAGGGGTAGAGCCCACTATGGGGATGTCAGTGTTGGTAGGTGAGCCTGTGGTGGTTATGGATGCAGGGCCACACTCCGCAACATCTGATCCTGTTCCTGGGCCAGCAGATCAGAGGGGAAATGCAGTCCTGCAGCCTCAGGCAGTACCGACACAGCAAGGCGCAGTTCGCCTTGCCCCAGACAGGTGTGGTGCCCGCCAACGCGGTGGCCGTCCGCCACCGGGCAATACCGCATGGGAGCAAACCATTTACGGTAAGGCCAACCAACAGGCAGCATCATCAGAAATGATTGCTCAAGCCATGGAGAGGGTGGCCACTTCCATTGTCCTCCCGGAAAGGCAGATGGAACTACTACAGCAGGCAACAGACTCCATTTGCCAATTAGTCAGGGAGGACATGTTGGCGTCCAATAGGGACAGACAGGCGGCCCTGGACAATCTGAGGGAATCAATTTCTCTAGATGCCCAGGGACAGAGGGAAGCCCTGAGGGGAGAGGTCCGGCACCTCAGGCAGACTCTTGTGGACCTTGAGGCTTCCACTGTCACCAGGACGGAACAGCTGCTGGAGCGCGTCACCCGTACGCTCTCAGCAGAGATGCAGGCAACTCGGGCGGAGGCCCGGGCAACTCGGGCGGAGGTCCGGGCAACACGTCGGGTGTTGCATGGGGATCTCCGCACCATATCCCTCCAGAACGAGGCCTTCCACACCCGCATGCTTGCTGCCATGGAGGACCAAACTAGGGCTTTGCGTGGGCTGCCTCCCATAGCACCACCACCTCCTGTGGCAGCAGCAGCAGAGGTTGAGGAGAGCGAATCCAGCAGTGAATCTCCCACAATTTAGTAGCCGTGCAGTCCATGAGCCCATGGAGGTGTTTTTTTTCCCCAACATTCACGCATGGCCATTTTTGATTTTTGATTTTTGATTTTTTGTTGCAGTGTGTTGCCTTGTGTGGCTCCCGTGGGCATCCACTGTATTCCGGCTGGGCACATGCAGGCTTGTCCTGAGTTTGGGTTAGATGCTTGGGTTCGTGAGACACACACCCCTCCTGCTTCCCGTTTCCATGGGCTCGCAAAGGGTGTGCCCAAGTGACAGTGACTTACACAGTGACGTTGGACTCCCACGACATGTGTGGGCAGTCTGTAGTCAATGCTGTGTATACATTCCTAGTGCATATTGTTGTTGTATTGTGCACTGCATAGTGTATTGATGTGTGCTTGTGCATCCATGTCTCCCTCCTAATTTGCAGGTTCATTCCTCATGTCTTCACAAGGCCGTCCACTTTGGAGATGGAGCTCATGTTGTGAGCAGTGGACTTCCAGATGTGCGTGGCAACAACACTGTACAGTTGGAGGTGGTGGATGTGCTGGCATTCTCATGTTGTAAGACTACGTATCCTTTGCCTCAGTACTGTCATGTTTATGCTATGTCGATTGTATTGTGGTAAGTATTTGGTCATGTGTGTTGTTGTTTCTAAATTTATGTGGGCATATTGTGTGTGGCCAGTTTCCATTAGGGACACTGTACTTTGTGACACGTGTCATGTTTGGGGGATGACTTTGTTTGCTCTCACATGGCATGTCATGCCATTGTGTGTTGGGTGGCGGTGCTGGGGAGGGGTTGGGTGACATGGCACTGTTGTCATGTTGTGTCTTGCAAGGGGGTAATGATTTTAGCAGCATAGAAGTGTGTCTTTTGAACACAGCATTGGTGGTGTTTGTGGAGGTAGGGAAGCACACAATGGAACACTTCCAGATGTACAATCTCAGGCTGGTATGGTTGTGACAGTTGACTGTCCATTGACACATCATAATTGTCAGTTACAATCATCATTGATTGTCAGCTGGTATGTGCCAGGGCTGTGTGCACTCCACAGGGGTGTGATTTTATGTGAAGTAATTAGCCACGAGCTGCGTACGGGCTGCCTCACCCCGTGCCCTTTCCCCTCCAATGCGCAGTGGGCATGCATGTGGTTGGGGATGTGGGGGCACCACCATGTCCACGGCCAGGCCCCGGCGTGTTGCAACGTTGTGCAGGACACCTGCTGCCACTATGATCCTGCACACTACTGGGGGAGCGTATAACAGCTGCCCGCCAGAACGGTCAAGGGAGCGGAAGCGTGACTTGAGCACTCCGAATGTGCGCTCCACGATGCCCCGGGTTGCAATGTGGGCTGTGTTGTATCTTACCTGGGGTGGCGTGGTGGGGTTCCGAATTGGCGTCATCATGTGGGTGCTGAGAGGGTAGGCACTGTCCCCTGGGACGGTGGTGATGGGTATCATTAGTGGGGTTGTGACATTACTCAGTATCTGACATGCATGCATGCGCAGTGGCATTTATACTCACCGAGCAGCCATGTATCGCCATGCCGCCCAGCTTCTATGTCCCGGTTTAGGGTAGACATTCTGTAGATGAAACTGTTGTGGGTGGAGCTTGGATAGTTGGCGTATACTGAGGTGATGATTCCCTTGGCATCACATACTACCTGGGCGTTGATGGAATGCCAGTGCTTGCGGTTTCTATAGATGTGCTCAGTTGCCCTGGGGGGACGTAGAGCCACATGGGTGCAATCAATGGCACCTAGCACTTTGGGGAATTGTGCCACCCTGTAGAAATCCTGGGCGACAGCCTGCCTTTCTGCAGGTATTCGGGGCAGGTATATGTGCCTGAGGACTGATGGGCTGCAGTGATGATGGCCAAGACCTGGTGTAGGCAGCGGGACTGCGTGGTCTGTGACACCCCCCCACTATGGCACTTGTCCGCTGGAATGATCCAGTGGCCAAGAAGTGCAGTACATTGAGGACCTTCTCCAGGGGGCTGAGTGCTTGGGAGCACAGGGTGGTTGATGTGAGGTCATCCTCCCACTCACTGACCAGGTCGAGTATTATGTGAGGTGGAAACCTGTACCTCCCATACACATGGTCATCAGGCATCCCAAAAAGGCTGATTCTGGGTGTAAAAATTCTGTCCCGGACTATCCTCCTCCTCCTCCTGCGGTATCCCACGGCCACTGCTGCTAGGAACGGTATGTTCATCCTGGCGTCTGAGCTTGTTTGTTGTTTGCGTGCACTTTTATCCTGTGCGGGTCGACGTACGCCTACTTCCTGCTGGCGTACGTGTTTCCGGATTGGCCACATTCGATTCCATGAATACGTGTTGTAGGCGAGCGTGTAAAATTTCCCGCGTACCCCTGGAATACCTGCACCCAGCCCAATCGCTTGTGGAACTTCTCACGCACCCCTGAAATACACGCGCCCAGGCCAATCGCATGTGGAACTTCTCGCGCACCTCTGAACTACACGCGCCCAGGCCAATCGCGTGTGGAACTTCTCGCGCACCCCTGAAATACACGCGCCCAGGCCAATCGCGTGTGGAACTTCTCGCGCACCTCTGATATACACGCACACGCTCCCCCAGGCCTGATCGCGTGTGAAACTTCTCGCGCACCCCCGAAATACACACGCCCAGGCCAATCGTGTGTGGAACTTCTCGTGCACCTCTGATATACACGAACACGCTCCCCCAGGCCCGATTGCGTGTGGAACTTCTCGCGCACCTCTGAACTACACGCGCCCAGGCCAATCGCGTGTGGAACTTCTCGCGCACCCCTGAAATACACGCACACGCTCCCCCAGGCCCGATCGCGTGTGGAACTTCTCGTGCACCTCTGAAATACACGCGCCCAGGCCAATCGCGTGTGGAACTTCTCGCGCACCTCTGAAATACACGCACACGCTCCCCCAGGCCCGATCGCATGTGGAACTTCTCGTGCACCCCTGAAATACACGCACACGCTCCCCCAGGCCCGATCGCATGTGGAACTTCTCCCGCACCTCTGAACTACACGCGCCCAGGCCAATCGCGTGTGGAACTTCTCGCGCACCCCTGAAATACACGCCCCCAGGCCATTCGCGTGTGGAACTTATCGCACACCCCTGAAATACACGCACCCAGGCCATTCGCGTATTGAACTTCTCGCGCACCCCTGAAATACACGCACACGCTCCCTCAGGCCAGATCGCGTGTGAAACTTCTTGCGCATGCGTGTTCCCGAAACCCGTAATACGCGTTCCCTGCTTTGCGTTTGCTGTTTGCCAGTCCGGTAAACTGGTACAGGGTTGGCACAGCCCTTTGGAATGGTTTTGCGATCTTGATGGCTTTTCCTTGCGCGAGGGTGTTCTTGGGGGCGTAACTGGCGCTGCTGCAGGGTCTCTGCGCCACTCTGCGCCACTCTGCGCCACGTCTGCTTTTGGAGGCGAGAATCCATGAATACGCTGTGCGCGGAAATTGATTTTATCGCATGCGGCTGGCGCAGACATTCGCACGGGCACGCTGTGCGCCAGCCGATTGCGACACTTTTGTGAGGAATTACATGAATCGGCCTGTTGGTAGTTCCATCTTACATATGCTTTTCACATCCTTGATTGTCAATACTTGTCACTTGCAGATGTTTCTGCTATTGCTTGATCTAAGAGAAATGTGCCCTTCATTTATAGCTTATCCCGGTTAACTCCCTTTGTACTTTCCAATTATGCCTCACTGTGTCATCCTTAATCTTAGCAATACAGATATTCTTTGTTCTTCTCATAAAACAGTTTTGCTGCAGTGTCTCCCAAATCTGCAGTCTTGGTTTGTCTCTGAGGTAGTTTTTGTGCGTCTTGGCCGCTCTATTTATGTTATAGTTTCTGCTTGCAACAAGCTTCTATATGTCTCGTCTACCTTTGTGTTTCTACATATGCCCTTTCGCTGAGCTTCATCACACTCGTCCTTTCATCATAGATGATTTCTCCATCTTGTTAAACTTGGTTACTTTATTACATCAATTATACCTTTATTCTTTAAGCTTCTGCATTTTGTTTCTATATGTCCTCATATCTTTCCTTCATCTTCCCTTCATGGCGTCAACTTGCACTTACAACTCTTCTATGTCCAACCGATTATGTCGACATCCTTCCACCACTTCGACATGGGGGTACATTTGATATGGTTGTCTGACTGCACTACGTCTCTTGTACACTCAATGTGGTACTGGAACAAAACCTGGTGTCACACATAGAGCTCTTCTGCTGGTGTTCTCCCAGTATGACGGAAGTGAGGGGGCGGGCACTAGGGATGATGTCACCTGCTCCTCTACTTTGTCTTCCTCAATCCTCTTTGACCTCCGTTTACATGAAGCTGTTGAGACATAAAAGCAACACTCGCCATCATAGCAGCCAAATAATCATGTATTTCATTTCCAAGTACATTCGGAACACTATGGGCATCAGTTTGCGCTCGAGTGGGAAGAGCAAGAGATGCACACAAACGTCATCCTGTGACCAGCTCGTGAGGAGTCAGGTGATGGTCTGAATAGGGCTGATTATGTAATGCGAACAGGACTAAGGGCAGGCATTTTCAGGGTCACTTTTAGTTTGGCAATGCATTCCTTGAGGATGCCATTTCAGCACTAACATATACCATTTGCTTGTGGGTGTGAAGCGGAAGAGAATGTGTGCTTAAAACCCAACAGGATTGTAATGCGCTCAAAGTGTTTACTTACAAAATGTGGTCCAATGTCAGACCTGAGCACTTTGCATGCTCCCCATCTCGAGGAGACCTTCCATTGAGTAAAAGGAACGTTTGGAGAATATCTACATAGTCGATATGCAGATGCTTCTAGGGTCCAGTAGGACAGGGCATTGCTCATCTCACTACCCCAAGAGTTTTCCCTGCTGTGTACTATTGACTCCTTAGGCAAGTTACAATGAAGGCAGCAACATGCTCCACAAGTTTGGGCACAAACCATTCTCTGCAATCAAGGCTGCAAGACACTCAAGTGTACTTTAAGTAGTCCAAGCAGCATAACTGGATTTTTGGTGCTGTCCTGCTACCACATTGCATCCGTGGGGGATAATGAGCACCTCCTCCCCTTCCAAATTTCTTGGGCACTACATTAAAGCCTTCTTTTATTACCATGTTTCGGGGTTGTGTGTGTTTATTTGATGGCATATCAAATTTGGATATTTCCGCAAAATATTCTGCTCCCGTTGCTTCTAAGTCAGCATCTTTGTTGCCACAGGAAACTAAATCTGTACCTTTAGTGTGGGCTGTGCACTTCACCACAGCGATGGCTAATGGGAGCTGTAGTGCTTTTATGAGCATGCCCAATAGTTGCACATGCTGCACTGGCATGCCGTCTGTGCATAAGAAGCCATGCCTCTTCCAACGTAACATTCCTGCGTGCACTGTTGACATCACATAGGCAGAGTCAGACAACACTGTTACCTCCTCCTATTCATGCATTTCAAGTGCTAAAATTAGCGCTACTAATTCTGCACTTGCTATTGTTGCAAAGTTACCATTTAGCTTTGCCTTTACCACTGCAGTCCATGTGTGGCTTTCACCCATGCTCTGATGATCTGACCATGACCCATCAATGAAGAGGACTTCCCCCTCTCCTAGGGCATTTTCTTTAACAAGTGGTATTTCGTCATGGTATTCAGTATACTTGCTGCAATCATGCACATAATCTCCTTCTTCTACTGGTTCTGCTATGAATCTTGCTGGGATCAATACTCAACGGCCATCATTACGACTCTGGCATTAAGGGTTGAACAGCGCTGTAAAAGGTTGCAGCGCCGTTAACCCCTTAACGCCTTACTACGAGGTCCCTTTGCGGCTCCCGACCTTAACGGCTGGTCTGGACCAGCCGTTAAGGTAGGGACCCGCAAAGGGACCTTGAAGGTAATTATGGTACCGCAATTTGCAGTATCATAATTACCGCCTTCCCCTTTCCCATTGAGCCCTATAGGGCAAAGATGGGAATGGGGAAGGGCCAATGGTAAATGGGGAATTACCGGCCAGCCAACCTTGGAATGAGGTGGTAATTCCCCATTTCACCATGGCGGAATCGGTAAATTACCAGCGTTAACCATGGCTCTAATAGCGCCATTGGTTAACGCCGGGGTTGTAATGAGGGCCAACGTCTGACAACTTTGATAGCTGGGTTTGCTATAATCACCTCATGACAGAGGCTCTTTGTGTGGTTAATGTGCTTTTTATTTTCAAGGATTGCAAGCAGGGCAGTTCGACATATAATGTTACTGCACAGTCCATCGTAATGCTGGCAGACTTCTCAATTGCAAAGTCTGCTGTCGACAATGCTTGTTAACAGGGATAATGACCTCTCATTACTGGATATAAGATCTACTATACAATGCAAGTGGTTTGTGTGCCAGGGTAGTTTTCTATATGAGGACTGTTGCCATTACTACTCCATTTGAATGGGAGAATAGGAAAAACTCTGCACTGTAATCAGGGATCCCTAGCACTGGTGCTGTGCTTATTGCCATTTTTAACTTTTCATGGGCTGCAATCATTTCACCTTTCCAGGCTGTGTCACTGTTATCCTTCTGTGCTTCCTTGAGTCCTTTGGAGAGGGGTCTGACATTTGTACTGTAATCAAAGACTCATGCCCTGCCGTAATTGCAAAGGCACAGACATTGTTGCATTCCCCTCACTGTTTGTGGTTTGCTGTTTTCATGATCGCTTCTGCTCTCTCAGGGCTCACTTTCCTTCCTTCTTGAGATATTAACTGGCCTATGTAAAGGATTTCTTCCTGACAATATTGTAATTTCTCGTTGTCTACTTTGAACCCCTTCTCTGCCAAGACTGTCATCAATTGTATTGAGTCTTCCCTGCACTGTTCCTTTGTCACGTTGCAAAATGTTGTCTACATAATTTGGCACTATGCTGTCAAGGTCTACAGTCCTAGGTCCATTTGGAGCACTCTATTAAAGAGTAAGGGGGACTCACAGTACCCCTGAGGAAGTCCAGTATGTTTCCACTTGCTCCTGTGATAGGAAAAAAAAAGTCAAGTCTTGAGACTCCTCATGAAGGGGTATTGAAAAGAATGCATTATTTAAATCAGTTGCAGTGAAGATTTGATCTCTTGATGGGATGTTGCATAATATAGTGCCATGGTTTGGGACCAATGGGAATTCTGCTTCAACAATATTGTTCAGCAGACTTAAATCCTAATAACTCTCCATGATCCCCTGTATATTTTTCATTGGGTACACCTGTGTGTTACACGCGGACTCTGATGTCACTAATATTCCTTGTTGCACTAGAGTGGGAATTGTATCATAAATACCTTGTCTGCTTCTCTTGACATCATGTACTGTCTCACCCCCATGGCAAAAAAATAGCTCCTGATTTAAATTTAATTTTGACTGCTCCTACTCCTTTAAATATGCCGATGGCATATGGACTATTGGTCCACAATATGCTTGGTATTTGTGTCAAATCATCCCAGAGAAAAGACTGTGCCATTTTTTACCAATGACATTCTCTGCGGTACTTGTCTGTTGTCAATTTTTAGCTGTTAGGTAAGCCTTATATTTAACACTACCTCGTCATCCGAGTCATCATCTGTAAACAAGTCTTCATCTGTCAAATGAGTGAATCTGTGCCCCTCATCAAGAGCTATCACAGTTCTACAATATATCCCTTTATGATCAATACCATGGATAATCACCCTGTCCTCTCTCACTATTGCTGCTTCTAGCTCTATTGTGATCTTTTGTCCTTCTTCCTCATCCGTAGGTACTTCTAGTGTAAATGAAGCTCTCTGGGTAACCAAAACATTCTGGGCCTCATTACAACCCTGGTGGTAGCCGTGCCTGTCACACAAGCATGGCTGCCGCTGGAGTTGCATTTTGTCCAGCCCCTGGCAATGGGGATATACAGGCCCATTCCGACCTTGGCAGACCCTGAATGTCCCCATTGCCAGGGGCCGGAATCCATTACTCCCCATTCCCATATGAGTCCCATAGGGATCAATAGGAATGGGGAGGTCAGATGCACCGGCACAGTTTATAATGGTGCCCGTGCATCCGACATGCTGTGCTCGTGGGGGCCTTTCTGCCCGCCAGGTCCGACCTGGTGGGCAGAAAGGCACCTGCGAGCACAACCCGTAGTTTGCCGGTCTGGGAACTATGGTACTGGCAAGCTTACTCGTACCATAGTTCCCAGACCGGCAAACTTGTAATGAGGGCCTCTGTCTCTTATTCTTGGGAGTCATGCTAGCAATATGTGTACTCCGTAAAGAAAGACTTCCGGGTCTAATGGCACACCCCTTTGCGCTTTCTGGACATAAAATGATGATTTCAATTCTTGTGTATTTACATAATAAATTCTTGGAGTGGAACATATTATTCCTTGGTCAGGGAAGGATATTGTCATGTTCAGTTCGCTCATCAAATCTCTCCATGGTATATTGACAGGTGTCTTGCGGCAGTAGAATAATGTTAAATGTTAAATGTTAAAGGTATTTGTACCGCACACCGTGACCAACACAGTTGGTCCCCAGTCGATCTGGCTGATCGTAAACGAGAAGGCAGGATGAGTTAGTAATATGAAGAGGGAGTAGGATAATGAGAGGACTGGTGTTCTGTGGCAGCTTCATCTCGGTATACACCGTGCGCTGAGCTTTGGTGCAATTATCAGATCGATGTCAGTCCTTCTGTGCTGTTGGTGCTGCTTATGTGTTGTTGCAGTGTGGTGAAGTGTGTGCGGCTTGTTGTGCGAGAGATGTTTGTGTGAGTAATTGAGTGAGTTAAGTATGCAGAAAGTTTGAGATTTTTGGTTAGTCGATAATATAACATTTAAAATGCTACCCTTCACGACTCCGTCCAGGTGTGGTACATGCCAGTATTAACAATTTCATCTTAGTGTGGCCTTTCCTAACCTTCACAATTCCATCTGAGTGTGGCCGTTGTTAATATTCACAATCCTATCTGGATGTGACGCAGACTGACATTCACAATTCGGTCTGAGTGTGGCACCTGGTAACATTCACAGTTCCATCCAAGTATGGCACATACTAATATTCACAATCCTATCTGGATGCGACGCAGGCTAAAGTTCACAATTCAATCTAAGTGTGGCATATGCTAATATTCATAATTCTTTCTAAGTGTGGCACTTGTTAATATTCACAATTCCATCCTCGCGCAGCATATGCCAATATTCACAATTCCATCCAGATGCAATGCAGGCCAATGTTCACAATTCTTTCTAAGTGTTGCACTTGCTATAATTCAGAATTCCATCCACGTGTGGCATATGCTAATATGCACAATTCTATCCAGATGTGATGCAGGCCAACCCTCACAATTCGGTCTAAGTGTGGCACATGCAAATATTCACAATTCTTACAAGTGTGGCACATGCTAACATTCACAGTTCCATCTAAGTTTGGCACATGCTAATATTTACAATCCTATCTAGATGCGACACAGGCTAACCTTTGCAATTCGGTCTAAGTGTGGCACTTGCTAACCTTCATCGTTCCCTCTAAGTGTGGCACGTGCTAGTATTCACAATTATTTCTAAGTGTGGCACTGGCTAACATTCACTGTTACGTCTAAGTGTGGCACATACTAATATTCACAATCCTATCTAGATGTGACACAGGCTAACCTGTGCAGTTTGGTCTAGGTGGGGCACATGCCAATATTCACAATTCTTACAAGTGTGGCACATGCTGACATTCACAGTTCCATCTAGATGCAATGCAGGCTAACCTTTGCAATTCGGTCTAAGTGTGGCACTTGCTAACCTTCATAATTCCCTCTAAGAGTGGCACATGCTAGTATTTACAGTTCCTTTTAAGTGTGGCACATGCTAACATTCACAGTTCCATCTAAGTGTGGCACATGCTGATATTCACAATCCTATCTAGAAGCGACGCAGGCTAACCTTTGCAATTTGGTCTAAGTGTAGCATTTGCTAACCTTCATAATTCCCTCTAAGTGTGGCACATGCTAGTATTTACAATTATTTCTAGGTGTGGCACATGCTAACATTCACAGTTCCATCTGAGTGTGGCACATGCTAATATTCACAATCCTGTCTAGATGTGATGCAGCCTAACCCTCATAGTTCGGTCTAAGTGAGGCACTGGCTAACCTTCATATTCCCAACCAAGTGTGGCACTTGCTAACATCCACAATTCCATCTGAGTGTGGCATATGCTAATATTCACAATGCTATCTGCATGTGATACAGGCTAACCTTTCCAATTCAGTCTAAGTGTTCCATTTGCTATAATTAACAATATGTTTATATGCGACGAAAGGCAACCTTTACGATCCTGTCATGAGTAGACTCAGGCTGATGGTTACAAATCTATTTAAGTATGAGTGGTGCAAGTCATGTTTGTCCGGCGGTCTAAGTTTTGGAAAGGTACGGTAGAGTCTCAGGGCTTTCTGGAGTAGAGTGATTGCTTTACTCACCATCCATGCCACATTTAAATTTTTTTGTTGGTGTCTGTTGACGGCTGACTTCAGTGGCTTCCCCTGTTGACACCTGCTGACACATCTTGAAGCCACCAATGTAGGAGCCGCCCTTTGCCTCAGGCCCTTAGCCGCAGGGGTTGCTGGGCAGAGGGCTGCCCAGGGTCGGTGAGTTTGAGTAATCACCTGGCCAATCTGGTTCACGGGGTGGGCTGGGAAGCGGGAGGAGGGAGGGATAGGCAAGTGGGGAAGCTACGGCGTGCAAGGTTGCTGCATGAGCTGTAAGGGGGCATATTGATGGTAAAAGCAGGCCCAAGCAGGGGTGCCATAAGCAGCCTCACTCACCTTGGGCTCAAGATGGTAAAGAACAGCCAGGTGGAGCCGCAGTGTGTACACTGGGCAAGGTGGCTTTGAAACAGCCAATCAGGTTCACAGGGTGGGCTGGGAGGCAGGAGGAGGGAGGGAGAGGAAAGTGGGGATCTGGGCAAGCTACGGTGTGCAAGGCCGCTGCACGAGCAGTAAGGGGGCATAATAATATGGGCATAATAATGGCAAGGAAAGGTCATGTTCCCCTATAGTGATAGGTAAATCATCAGTAAAAGTAACCATACTTGTTATCCCAGATTTTTTTTTCCATTCATGGCAATGCCTGACATTGGCTACTTCCTCTCCCAAACACAGGACCTGGTAACCCCTGTATAAACAAGGAAGGAAAAAATCTTGTCACCTATGGTTACGCTGACTCTCAGTTCCACTTCTGGGTCAGGTGTAACTGATAGGATGTAACACATTAAGTCTTCCTGTGGGCTGTCCTATTGTGGGTATAAGTGCATTCCTGTACCGGCAAAAGGGCTCCCTCCCACCACGGTCACACTCACTATTCTGGGTGTAGGCTATGGGGGCCATTTGCATTCCATTATATCATTGTGTTCTGTTCTACAGGTGCTTGTGGTTGTATCGATATGTGGTGTGTCTGCATGGGGGCTTGCTATGTTTGTATCAGTGCTTGTTGCATTTGTATCGTCCTTCCCTTTTGTGGAGGTTGCATTTGTTGTGCATGTGTTTGATGCTATGTGTGATCCTGGACATAATATTGTGGGGGTTCTGTGCGATATGGTGGAGGATATGCTGTCCCGCACTTAGCTATTGCTAATTTTGCTGCATCACTCCCCTGCTTCTACAAAGCTCAGGAACTATGCCCCATTTGCCCACATGTTCAACAATGCTGAGACAATCCTCGAAACCTAGATTGTCCCCATTGAATACTCCTCCCTGTGGTTCATGCAATCCAAACACTCTGCCCTGTGTGCGCCTCCTCGTCCTGGCAGAAAATAATGACAGTCTTACTGGCAAGTTTCCTTCAGCCATTGGCTATGCTTTTTGCACTTCTTGTGAAATCACCCCCTCATCACTGGTTAACACTGCACCTTCTACAGAAAACTTTGATAATTTTATCTGAACTAATTTTGCCTTCTCTAGCTTTCTTTTCTCAAGTTTATTCCTAGCTGTCTCTTGTTTCAATCGAGAATGGTGCACTAAAGTCAACTGTATATCTGGCCATGGTTTTGCTTCCATTACAACTATGATTTTTAATTGTCTCTGCACTGCTTAAGGCAGCCTCTGACACAATATGTGATACAAAATCGATATGTTTTTTCCCCACAGTTCTCACGCTTCAAGACACCATTTTCCTTGAATCTCCTGAATATAAGTACCCCGGGTCTTCATAGTCACGCATTTTGTGTGTCATAGTCACGCTCATGTTTGACCAATCAGACTATTGAACCCTAAGTGATCTCCATACATTGGCCCTACAATTGTTAATAGGTGTTCTGTCGTGAGTGGTGTATTGGGCCATCACTCTGAAATAACAAGCTTGTTTCCAAATGTCATCTGCTCTCTCTCCTATTATGGCAGCAAGCAAGAGCTCTATGTCACCCACTTCTAATGTTGTTGCTGCTGTCATTTTTTCTCATTCATAAATCCACTTGCCTGCTCCCAGTGCCATCTTTGGTAGTTTACAAATGCAATTATTCTTGTCCATCTGTGGCCATGGACTATATTGCGGCCATCCTCCCCCATTTTCTAGCAATGAAAATTGCATCATTTCCATTTCCTGTCTGCCCGAAGGACATAGTATCGCAGGACATAATCCATCTTTGGCCATGTAATATATTGCACCCCATTTTCTAGCAATGAAAATGTTGTCAATTCTATGTCCTATCTGCCCGCAGTCCGTCCCCACGTCTTGGGTGTCACGTCTATCCAAACACTTTACTTTTGTCCCAGCAAATTATTCAACCTATTCACATAAGGTGTTCTGTCTTCTAGGGTCATTGATCATACTTTTGGAAGTCCGGTGCTTCTCACAGGTTCTGGTACTCTCTCTGATCCTCCCAAACCTAAACTCGTTTTCCCTTCCCCTGTTCTTAAACCTATAGAATGGGCTTGTGAATTTTCTTCTTCTTCATTTTCTTTATCCTCTTCTCTTTCCTCAACACTATGCATTGTCTCGCCACTTTCATCATTTCTATCATCTTCTCTATCCTCAAAGTTTTGTCTCTTCAGGCGCTCATTATATACAATCTACTCATCACTTCTTCAGATGCACTACCTTCTCCCCTCTGTGGAGATCCTCCTCTACTGTGGTTTACTTTACAGATACCACTGACCCTCCTGCTGCTATACAAATTACTAATCTTCCGCCCCATGACTTCTCCCTCATCTGTATCTGCCCACAAGATATTTTGGGTATTTTATCCAATTCCTTACAAAGTCTTTCTAAACTTCTTTCCCTTTCTCTCTGCTCCCACTTGTTGTCTGGCTCTTTCTTTTGAAGCATACGCCCCTTAACAATATAATTGATTTCTTTTCATCATCTTTCCCTGCACTTTTAATCTCTCATTCTTCCTCTCAATCTCTTGCTTCCTCCCCTTTCCTCTCTCTTTCTCTACCTCTCATTGCCTCTCCTTTTCTTTTTCTTCTTCTCGTCTCTTCTCCCTTTCCCCATTTTCTTGGATTTCTTGCCCTTTCCTTTTCTTCCTAATTTCTCCTCTCAATTTTCTCCTCTCGATCCCTTCTCTGTTCTTCTTTCAATTCCTCTCCTTTTCTCTGTTTGCATCCCACGTCTTTTCCTTCTCCTCTTCATACTTTTTTCCCATTCTATTTCTTTCTTCTCCTGCTATGATGAATCAACTTCTGGGGCATCATTGTCCCGGGGTTAATATCTGTTTCTAAACCATCAATCAGCCCCACACTACTAGTACACCAGAAGGAATCCGAACAAATCAGAATAACAGGCACATTTTCCAGTTTTGGTAATGTGGACAGACCTGCAGGCTTAAGTCCAAAAGGTTGTGGATCATTGGTTAGTTACAACACAGCGAAAATACAATTATTACCCAATGATAAACAGTCTATCCAGTCAAGGTTGTATCAAAAATATCTACTTTATTTATATCACAATAGATAGCTCTACCAAGACTATGAAATACAACCCACACTGTAAAGGAATGCAGAGGACAGAATGTTTCAAAGAAGGAAAAAGGAGGAACTCTGGCTATTGACAGGAGGGTAGTCGGTAGGGTAAATAACCACAATAGTTTAATGTTACGTGGATTCAGCACAAAGGGAGCAATGGGTCTTAATATGTCTCTAGGGGCCTTCCGAGAAGGACCAGTTGGAAAGAACCACAATGTACTGTGTGATGTAGGTGTTCTTGATGCTTAACAGCGTTGATTCAGCTTCAGGGTGCTTGGCAGGCTTCTGTGAAAGAGTTCAAGACCATAGTCAGCTGCAGGTATCAGGTGGCAGTACAGTTTAGTGAGGTTAGCTGGACCAACAGCTGCAAACTGGCCTATACAGTGTCTCAGGGTCAGGAGTCACTGTCTCAGTGCTGGTTGGCAGTTCTGAAGCACTGGTCGAGAGTCTTAGATGTCTTTAAGCAACACTGGTTTGACAATGGTCAACATTGCAGTCAGTTGCAGCTCAAAGAACTCGACTGGCTCGAAAGTGTCCTTAAGGCAGATGCCAGTAGATGCACTTATCCCAACTTCTTCAATGGGCTTGTGTTGTCCTTTAAGGCAAATGGCTCAAAGCTGAGGAGTGTGTTGCAGGGCAACTGCATTGTCCTTTATTGTAGATTCAAAAATGTTCACATGCTTCCTAGCTAGAAAGCTTGCTGAAAGGCCCAGCAGGGCACACCATGTGCTTGCTGGCGACTGGTTCTGGAGTGGCCGGAGGGTTCTCTGAGGACGTTATCTCCCTCGGTTCCCTGGGAGATGTTTAGGGGAGGGATCTTGCTTCCCTCTTTGGAGGACCTGGCCTTCCTTCACTGACAGACGATGTAAGGCCGACTGTACCTTCATCCAGGGTCCAATGATGAGTAATTCTTGCTACTCCTTGTGACATCTTCAGATGAACTGCCAAAACAGGGGCTGAGTTCTCCTTTAAAGCTAAGTGGGCCATAATGATTGATGTAGGCTAAACTTTCCTTAATGAACCAATTCTGGGGTTCCTACCAACAATATCCTGTATACATGAGGTCATAACCAGAGTGCTTTGCAACAGGAAAAGTAAAGGGGTGAAAACATGTGATACCATATCCCACCAATCCTCCTATCTGTTGTTTAAAGAGTCTCTCTTGTTAATGGATCACTCTGTGGTTTCTGATTAAAGCGACAGGTCTCCCTTGAAGCAGAGGCGAGACCAGACTATCTGGCTACTGCAAACCACATTCTCATACTTTATGAATTGGGTACCCCTAATGGGTTAGCCTACTGTAAACATGCAGTGCCAGACATGACAGCTCACTGTCAATGATACTAAGGGCAGGAGCTGGCTTCAAATTCACACAGTTACATATTGAAGGTTGTTGGGGTTTCCTGTCTACTTAATTAGCATCTGCAGCCAGGCTCCATGTGGGCCTGTTTGAAGTATCCTCTATGAACATGTTAATCACTGCCAACAGCTGCAGTGCTGAACAAAAGTGCATTGCCGATCCATGGAGGCTTTGTTAGGCAATGAGGCTGGCCATGGCAGGGGGAAGGTTGGTCCTACCTCTTTCTGGAGATGACATAGTATACTCCTGCCAGTTATAGTCCAACTAAATATGACAGGGTGGGCTGTGCCTGTAGGCCGCGTCAATCTAGATTACACATTGCTATGCGTTTGTCGTGGTGTAAGCACAGGAAAATGTGTGTGGATTAGCCCCACACATTTTTCTGAGGTTGGTCTAACCTCATTCAATTTTATTAAAAATTATAAAAAAGCCCAGGCGAGCGCCGACCCATTGTGTGCATAGTCCATTGCTTCACATGCCCCCCAGCCTTACCATGTAAATCACCATCCTACTGAGGGTCTGGTTCATCATCTAGGCCAACACACCGGCTGAGCCCATCTGAATTTCTATGGTGTGAGCCTGGCTTGTACTGAATACTAATCCCTGTAGGGATAGTGCTCAAGCAAAAACTTAAGGTTCTACCTTTGCATGGCCATTAACCATCAAAGAGGCTGGTGGTCTGTTTGGATGGTAAAGTATGATCCCAAGATGTAGGGTTTCAGCTTCTTTACTTCCCACACGACCATGCAAGCCTCGTTTTCACTGATGGCCCAGTATCTTTCTCTTTTTGTCAATCGCCTGCTAATGTAGGCGAAATGTTGCTCTACCCCTTGACAGTTCAGCAGCACTAACACTGCTCCAATCCCAAAATCATCGGGTATCTCTGGATTATGAACTCCTGACCATAGTCTGGCACTTTCAGAATTGGGGCCCTGCACAATCTGTCCTTTAAATCCTGAATGGAGTTTTGACAGGTGGGGATCCAAGTTACCTTCTTTGGCATTTCCTTGGAAGTTATATTTTTCACGACAATGGTCCCATACCTGTTTGTGAATGACAGGTAGTAGCCGGTGAGAACTAGAAAGGCTCTCACCTGTGTCTGTGTGGTGGGGTTGTCCAATCCTTTACAGCCTGTACCTTCGCTTTGAGTTTGTTTTTTACCTCCACCGACCAGGTGGCCTAGGTTAGTCACTGTGGCCTGTGCTATCTGGCAGTTTTTTGGCCTTGCTAGTCAGACCTTTGTTCTGCAGCACCTGACACACTTGTTTTAGGTAGGATAAGTGATCTTCCAAGGTCTGGTTGAACACTACAATGTCATCTAAATAGGTGTCTCAGAAGTTCTCCAGTCGAGACAAAACATCCTTTGAAAAAGTGAAGGGGCATTCTTCATTCCGAAGGGCATCACAGTGAACTGATAATGTCCTTCTGGGATTGTGAATGCTGACCTCTATCTTGTTCTTTCTGTCAAGTCGACCTGCCAGTACCCTGCCTTGAGGTCAAAGGTTCTCATGTACTTGGCAGTGCTGAGCTTGTCTGCCTGAGGAATGGGGTGAGCATCTGTCTACAGGCCCCTGTAGTACACACAAATGCGTACTTCAGTCTCCCCACCACTTGTCTTTTTATGGACCAGTATGACTGGGCTAGCCCAGGGACTGTGGGATGGCTCTATCAATCCTAGGGCAATCTGTGTGACCTGGCATCAGCAAAAACAGACCGGCAAACTGCCAGAGGACACTGCGACAGTCTGTCAGTTGCTGTTCTGATAAGTCGGTCACAAGGTTGCCTTCAACTGACCCATTTGTGGCTTCAGTATGCAGGAGGGAGGTATGGAGGGAATTAGTCTCAGTCTCTTCATCTGTCATTAACTCTATGACCAAGTCCTCCTGGCTAGAATGGGATTTTAGTCTGTTGACGTGAAATACCCTGAACATCTGTTTAGGTCCTTTCACACCAATGAGAAAACTTACTTCACTGACTTTTTCCAGCACACAGTAAGACCCAGTTCACTTGTCCTGAAAGGCACTGGTTTGACAGGTTCCATAATCCACACCCACTGACTTGGAGAATAAATTCTCACTGTGGCCTTTTGGTCATGCCAGTGCTTCATGAGCTTCTGACTGGCTTTTAAGTTTTCTGGAGACTGTTCCATGTACTTTGTCAGTCTAGACCGAAGGCCATGCACCTAGTCCACCACATCTCATGATTCCGTTCTCACTGGACTGAAGGGGCCACATACAGGGTGTCCAAACAGAAGTTCAAAGAGGCTAAACCCTATTACATTCTGTTACATCTCCCTGTAGGTGAACAGAAGGCATGGCACGAGAATATCCCATTTTCTCCTCCATTGCTCTTCCAAGCTACCTATCATGCCTTTCAGGGTTCTGTTGAACCACTCAACAAGCCCATTTGTTTGTGGATGGAAGGATGTGGAGAACCGGTAGGTGACTCCACATTCTTCCCACATAGCCTTCATATAAACTGATATGGAGTTTGTTGCCCTGTCCGAAATGACTTTCTAGGGGAAACCAACACAGGAGAATTTCCCAATCAGAATTTTCGCAACAACAAGGCATTTGATGCTCCTCAGAGGGACATCCTAAGGGTGCCTAATAGCGTGGTCTACCACCACCAAGATTTATGTGTTCCCTGAGCTGATTTGGGGATCCAAAGGACCCTGTGAGAAATGTAAGGACGTTCTCACAAGTAATTCCTGGGGAGCCTTTGTTCAGGTGGCCAGGGAAGGGACATCACTCTTGGATCCCAACCCAAGTTGCGGACAAGCAAGACAGAGAATCACCTGGGAAGGGGGTCCTTGGGGAATGCGAGAGGAATGCCCGAGAATGAGACATGGTATGCCCCCTTTCTGATACCCCTCTACCCGCTGTACCCTCAGTCTGCATGGGATATTGACATCCAAGTCCCATCCTACCCCAGCACTTCCCCTTGAGGAAAAGATGGAAAATATCATCCACCTATCTTAACAGACCCCAACCAATCCTTACACCCAAAACAGAAAATAGACAAAGGATAAAGAAACCCATTAACTCACAACACATTTTTCCCCCTTCCCTGACAGTAATTTACCCAATGTTCTCATAACCCTTATGGAACACTACAACTCCATAATTCCTATTTTCCCTTTGAGTGCCAAAGTACTGGGAGGAGGAAGAGGCATCCAGGAGTAATGAAGATTCCCCACATGAAAAGACAAGGAGCAGCCCTACCTATTCTATGGCAATGTCCTGCTTACGAGGACAGGAAAGGTTAGGTAGAAGACCATTATCATCAACACCTGAAGCCTGTTAACGAGACAGCAAGGTATAACAGGTGGGGCCAGGAACACTCAGTTGAGCGAGCCGGGGATGCCGGATGGATTGTGGAAGCCAGGAGGAAGCAGCAGCAGAAAGGAGAAGCCTGGAGAGTCTGGTGGAGGACGGAGTGCCTGGACACTGATCCTGTGTGTAAGTGAGGGGCTGCAGTGTGGCGAGGGAGCCGTGTCTCCAAGGACCCAGAACAGAGACAGCTGCAGCCTCCTGGGAGTGTTCAGCCCAAGACTTGTTTCCCTGGGCCAGAAACTACTTAACCCAGGTGGCTAAGGGTGCAGCTGGTAAGACCCTGACCTCAGCCTGATCACAATGAGGGGAGCAAGCTCTTGGCGTGAGAGCTAGGGACCCAGTAGCGTGCATGTGGCTGAAGCAGGACATCTATGTGGCAAGAGAGCCAAGTGGCCTGATAAACATATAGCAAAGTGAAGCTCCCAAGCTGCCGAGGGGAGCTGGCAAAGTGGGAGCAAAATAATAAAAGTGAATTCTGGGGCTTGAAGTGTAAAGACCAGAAAGACTAAAATATTACGGACACTTGAAAGGAAGAAAGACTGGAGCGAGGCTCGATGCAAGAAGGAACAGCTCCTTTAGGACTGATGCGAACCAGGCTATTGAAGTTGGAAGGCCAATGAAAGCTTCAAAGTGCTTCCAGGCGGCTTGCTACCATCCCGGGTGAACAAGGGAGTTGGGGAAGAGCAGAGGAGGCATTGGTAACGGCCTTGACTACTACAGGAAAAGTATGTTGTGTGTGAACTTTGAGGCCAAAAGAGCAAAACTATAAGTACCAAGGAGCATTGGTGTTGTGAAGATTGTTGATTGTCAAATGGTCATGTAGAGGTCTATGTAAAGACCTTGCAGTTTCGAAAGCCTACAACAGTAAAAGAGAAAGACAGGCTCAAGTCCGGCAGAGGTGCCATCCACCTATCCCTTTAAAGAAACTCTCGAGACCCTGTGCTTCTGAACGTGCGGAAGGAGTTATTACCTAAGCCATTCTGACATTCTTTTGAGACACTATTTTCCTTTTTGTATTCCCTTTACACATTTGTTATTTGAGAAGGAGGACAAGGTTAGGATTTCATAGTATAGGCCTTTATTTTGACTAGACGGCTTGTTGTTTTATTTTATGGTAGAGATTACTCCCATTTTAGAGTTAGGGCCAGTTAGGAATTTCACCAACCCCAATAAACTACAAAATAAATGTCCATGCCTATTCTCTCAAAAGTTTGCACAACCACAGGTAGTGGAATTAAGGAGACCTTTGTAGCACTACCTGAATTGCCAGAAGCCTGACAAGTTGGGCAGGACCGGTTAGATACCTTAACTTTTACTCTGATCTGCAGCCAATAAAAGTGTGCAAATAACTGGTTCTATGTCTTAGTCACTTCAAGGTACACACTAAAGGAATTTGGTGGCCAAAATATAAAAGGAACTTTCTTTGGCATTGGGGAATCAGCAAACCTCTGGTACCCTCGCCCTCAGAGTTGTTTGCTCACTTTACAGGAGTCCATCCTCCCAGTACACTTTGAACAGTTCAGGTTCCTCACCCTTAGGCTGCTCCTCTGCCTGGATCTTCAGGCCCGCCACAGTGGGACACTCTTTCTGGGCTTTACAGAAGTCAGTATGATCTGGGCCCCAAGTTGGTGCAAACTAATCCAGCCTGGGCAGGCCCTACCGATCTGAACTCACATGGTCCTCCACCTCAGTGTTCTGCAATGCGCCAGGCAACTCTGAAGTCCTTGAGTACCCTGCTACCAAACTAGGGTTCTCAATGGCTACTGACCCCTCTCCCACAGTAGCAGGTGACTCGGCAGCATGTGGAACTGGACTAGGGGCTACCGGCAAGCACTCCAGGACATAAGGGTCTGAGAGTTTCCAATCTGGTGGCTTCTTTGGCCCTCAATCTGGTAGCCACTGCAACTAGCCCAGGCTCAGGAAGATCATTACGCAAAAGACATGGGATAGGGATTGAGTCTTTCACCGCTACATGGCGCTGGGTCATTTCACCTCCCCAACTGAACGCTACTATTGCCAAGGGGCACTTACTCTGTCCGTCAAACTCATGGACTGTACATTCAGGTGCAGTAATATACTTTCCTGGCTGCACCCACTGATGTGTGACTGCAATACGGCTAGCAGCAGTGTCTCCGACCGCAGGAGTTGTGTGTCCAGTGATATACATGTGTTATAAGAACAGTTGAGTATTGTTAGGAACTGGAATATTTTCTGGAGACCCAGTACCATTCCCACTCAGTGTAACCAATCCACATTCAGCCACTTCTTGCCCTAGTGGGAAGTTCACCTATACGATGCCCTCCTTCATGAGTCCAAAATTCACTATGGCTTGCTTGGAAAAGCCCTTAGAAGCAGGATCCACTATCCTATGGCCCCGCTCCTTAAACACAAATCAACCTTTAGGTTGTTAGAACGTAGGTGTCCTTCTGTTAGGAGTTCCTGTGCTGTGGTTTTCGGAGTGCATGCTGATCTAGAGTTGTGGAATTTCCCATCATGGTTTTGTAGACCTGACTTTGAAGAGGAGTGGGTTGGACCTTTGTGCTTCCTATCCTTGTTAAGTTTTTTGTCTGAAGATTTCTCTTCTGGTTTAGGTGTGCTCGCTTGAGCCTTTTTCTAGACTTGAGCACTTACAAACCTGTCGGCAGCCTTTGCAAGCTCCCTGGGGTCTGTAATCGTGCTGTCCACAAGATGCTGCTGTAGGTCAACTTCAGAAATTTTCAATACATGCTCACATGCAATCAAATTGTACATCTCTTTAAATGTGTTAACTTTGTTGCCAGTCACCCACCCGCTCAGATATTTCAACGACAAGTGTATGAGCGCTTCAAATGTCTGCCCACTTTTCTTTCTGAGCTCTCTGAAGCTCTTGAGATGCTGTGCTGCTGTTTTACAGAACTTCCCGAGGAGGGCCACCCTTATGCTTTCATAAGCAGGCATTTCCTCAGGCAATAACTGAAGAATTGCATCAGTCCGTAGTGTTTGTAAGCGACTCATCAGGGCTGCACCCACCAGTACCTCTTCCACCTCCTGTAGTGGAAAAGGAAATCTTGAGCCCTTCGTACCAGTCAAAAATGTCCTTCCTCACTTCGTAAACCTGCACTAAATCCCTGGTTTGAGACACTAACGCTGCTTTTGATAGAGGTGTATCTGTTTACCTCCTTCTTCTCTTAGAGTGCCAGCTTGAGCCACTCTATGGTGACCTTGTTCCACTTTTTGTTCCTCCAGTGCTAGTCTCCTCTCCTCCAGCAGGAGCTCTCTAGCTGCTAGATCATTTACCACTGTAACTATTACTTGGCCACTTAGAGGCTGTGCTGAGGCCTGGGGCTGAGGGGATGCTGCATTAGTCCCTGACCTCATTGACACTCTGAGTGATGAGAAACCCCACTTGCCCTCCGGAGGGATGATTGGCGATAAACACTGCTCATGCTGTCTTCCTTGTGATCTTCCACCATCCATTCTGGAGGGTCTCTTTCATTTGGGTACACAGGGATAAACCCATCGCCTGTGGTCTCCTCCCCAGCAACCCTCGCTTCTACCCAAGTTTGGAAGCTGTTCAGCAACTCAGGTTTATTAACCATGGTGCTGTGGGGAAGTCCCCTCTCTTGACATAGTACACATAGGACATCATTGCTCATGCCTTTCACATACTGTATGTCAATATCCATGATTATTAGCAAATACCTGGTAGTGTCTAAACATTGCCTGCAACAGTACTTTTATCATTGGGTGACTATGCTGTGCGCAAGTCTCCAACTAGATCCAACCGTATGCCACTAATGTGACGAATCAACTTCCGGACCACCAGTGGTCCAGGGGTGAATATTGGTTTGTAAACCATCAATATGCCCTACACCTTTAGTACACCAGAAGGGGTCCGAACAGATTGGAATTACAAGCAAATAATAAACCTCCTTGTCCTATTTTGGTAACATGGACAGAACTGCCGGCTTATCTCTGAAAAATCATAGATTGTTGGTTAGTTACAACACAGCAAAAATACAATTATTACCCAATGATAAAAAGGACTGTCCACTCAAGGTTGTATGCACAGCCTTGCCCAACCTAGCAGGGCACACTGTATGCTGGCTGGGTAATGGTTGTGGAGCAGCCAGAGGTTCCTCTGAGTTCTTTGTCTCCCTCTGTTCCCTGGGAGATATTTAGGTGAGGGATAATGCTTCCCTCTTTGAGATCCTGACCTTCCTTCACTGGCAGAAGACATAGGGCAGACTGCATTTTCAGCCAGGGTACAATGAGGAATTCTTCTTGCTACGTCTTGCAAAGTCTTCAGATGATCTGCCAAAAGAGCGGCTCAGTCCTCTTTCACAGGTAAGTGGACATTAGTGATTTGTTTAGGCTAAGCCTACCTTAATGAACCAATCCTGTGGTTCCTATTAACAATCTCCTATATGCATGAGATCATAACTAGAGTTCTTTCCAACAGGAAAGGAAAAGGGGTGAAAACATGTGATACCAAGTCCCACCCATCTTCCTGTCTATTGTTGATCAAAGAGTCTCTCTGGTGAACAGATCTCTCTGTGGTTCCTGATTAAAACGGCAGGTCTCCCTTCAAGCTCTGGCGAGACAAGACTCTCTGGTTCCTACAAAACACATTCTCATACCTTATAAATGGGGTCCCCCTACCGGGGTAGCCTTCTGTAAACATGTAGTCGGAGAAATGACAGATTACTGTCCATGATACCAATAGCGGAAGCTGGATTCAGGTTGACAGTGTGCAGATTAAAGGTTGTTGGGGGTTTCCTGCCTCCTTTGTTAGCCTCTGCAGCCAGGCATCATGTGGGCCTGTTTGAAGTATCATCTATTAGTATGTTAAACACTGCCACCAATCACAGGGCTGAACAAAAGAGCAGGGCAGATCCATGGAGCCTTTGTGAGTTTATCCAGCTGGCCATGATAGGGGGAAGGTTGGTTCGCAGCTTTTCCAGAGATGACATAGTGTACTCATGCCTGTCATATCCAAACTAAATATGACAGGGCAGGCTGTGCCTATAGGCTGTGTCCACCTAGTGTACATGGGGTATGGGTTTGTCATAGTATTGGTTTACCATCATTCAATTTAATTAAAACATTTTTAAAAACCTAGGCGAGTGCACACCTACTGTGCGGTTGGTGGAATTTCTCACACCTGCACTCCTTTGCTTTGTTCTTCTTGTTCTCTTTTCTCTTCCCCCTCTTTCTCCTATCATTCTCTAACTTCCCTTTCTCTTTCTTTAGAGTCATCCATGTTTCTTACATCTAATTTAAGGAATATTTGTCCTTGTACACACTTGTCTATCTATTCCCGGGAAGTCCTACTATTAATACATCGTTCAATATTTAGTGGGCTGGCTTATGCAACCGTGTCACAGGTATTCCACTATACCCAATCCTTTATCATTTCACAATTCTGCAATATACAAACAATTCCCTCCACTGTTTTGCCACGTCAATGATCTATACTTGCATACGTGGGTCGGGCGAAGACGTCCAGTATCAAACTTCCCTCAATTATGCAGTCGCCACACCTGGTGGTGATCAGATAGGATTTTCTCCAAGAGGGCTCCATTTGACCTTCTCAGATAACGTGTGATTTACCTGTCTCCACAAGTCACCTCGTAGTCTTCAGGCCACAGCAGGGATCTTCGACTGTCCGGTTCTTTTGGCCAACCATCCAAACCGCTATCCTATGTAATAATGATCTGGGAAACCCCAGTTTAAGCAGAAATGGTAGGCTCGGAATCCCAGACTCAATAACGGAAATAGTCAAGGTAAATGGAAAAACCCCACCTTATTAACAATCCACATAAAGCAGGGACATCATACAAACAAAATAGTTGTGAGCTCTCTTTTCTTCTTGAGCATAACCGTGGTTTAAAAACAGAAAATATAACATCATTGATGTCACATTACAATCTTGGTTACAAAAACCTATGCAGTATGGGGATTGGTTAAGGGAATTGTATGCACTATGAAGCTATAGGGGTAAGTCATTTAATTGGTTATACTCTTATCTGATGGCTCCACCTGAGACCACCTCTATATTGATAATAAGGAATACATATCCTCTTTAAAGCTGACTATTGGTCAATGTAACATGTACTGGGACCATAGCATTAAGAGTTTTCATTGGTTGGTGCCGGACTTGCCAAACTTGGCAATGACAGTTCTTCAGAACATAAGCCAAAAATGGGAGTAGTGGGAGAGAAACCAAGACCAGTTGCCTTCCAAGTAAACAAGACAACTCATTCCGACCCAGGCGGTAAGTTACCGCCTGGGTCATACCTTTACCACCATGGCGTAAACTACGTTTACGCCATGGTGGTTGGCGGACTTACCGCCCCATTCCGAGGTTGGCGGGGCGGTGAGTCCCCAATCCCCATTTACCCTTCCCCATTCCCATTTTTGCCCCATAGGGCATAATGGGAGTGGGGAAGGCGTTAATTACGCCACCGTAAATTACGGTGGCGTAATTAACAACAAGGTCCCTTAGCGCCATGGATTTTAACACCTGCTAAAAGCAGGTGTTAAATCCTCCATGGCGCTAAGGGACCTCGGAATCAGGCGGTAAGGGTCGGCGCTGTTTACGCTGCCGTAAACCCCTTACCGCCTGGGTCGGAATGAGGCCCGATCCCAAGGCCACGAGTCAGGTTTTTTTTGCAGAATTTCTTTTTAAACTCATATAAATGTGTTATTCTTTTGGAGAGTCTCCCCCAAGTCTCCATCCTCTATTAATGTAACACTATTCCCTATCCCCCAAACACCCCTCGCCTTGTATACCCTTCCCACAGCCCCTATGGTTTTCAAAGAAAACGTTTTTGGGCCAAAACCTCATTGAACAAATGAGTGTTGGTAAATGAACATTGTACCCTTCTTTGCAGTTTCACTTTGCTGGACTCCTTTGTTCTGAGAATATGCGGGGAGTTGATGCAGGCATTTATCTGTCTCTGGCCTTAAGGAATAGACACTGTTCTTGAATTATGGGTCACGTGTGAGAGGACCATGTTCTGAATTATTCCGCCCTGCCTTTTTTTAGATTTTAGCTAATATGAATGCAAGTGTTATTACTTTTTCAACCTCGAGGGACTTAGTCAATCCATTCCTTATGAAGTCTCAGGTTATAATTAGTCGGCACATGGCACTCAAAGGCTGGTTGTTCTTTAATTAATCTAAGAGAAATATGTCTTGCCCTTGGGAATAATTATCTTGTGTTCCTTCCTGAATTGTTAGTGTACTCCCCAATGCCTCTGTCACCTTGTCGAGGGGCCTCACAGCTGCTTCCTGCACCCTGCCAGAGTCTGTATTTCAGTCAATTCAGCAGTTCTGGGTCTCATGATGCTTTGGAGTCTCTAATAATTTGAATGCAAGCTACGACTTCCATTTTAATGAAAATGCTGGATTATACTGTAGTGTTTCCATGTCAGCAAACTATATACGTATATTGTTTATGTTTCATTTCAACATATACATTTCTCATGTTATGTTCTTCATGTCTTTATGGTGCCAGCAATAATCTTTGTGTATAAATGAATATCTGCTTCGTGTCTATTGCATGCGTGTGTGTCATTTTAACAGTGAGTTTGCTTACTCCTGACTTCTTTACTCACATCAAGTCCATTTCCTCCTGTATCAGTCTGGGATAAGGCTGATATGGTTACCTAAATGCATAGCTTTTCTCACCCATGTGATATATAGGTGGGGGAGGGGCCATAGCTATCAATGATGTATTAATCTGGCTGTCGACAACCGGATTGGACCTTAATGCAGACGATGAAGTGACAATCCCACCCTAAGGCCAAGTCATGGTTCGGAGTGGCCTAAAGATGAGGATACCAGAGGGAACCTATGGGAGAGTGGTTCTGACTAGGTTGGCTTTTAAGTAGTACTTGGAAATCGGAGCAGCACTGATTGGCCAAGACTACCATGGAGAGGTCAAGGTGCTTTCGACGAACCTCTGAAACACCCAATTCATCCTGAAGCAAGGACAACCCATGGCCCAGCTCTTACATGAGCAAATACTTATTCAGATGGCAAAAGAAGTAGAGACATTGGATACTACTGACTAAGTAGATGCAAGGTTTGGAGAACTCACTTAAGAATAAGAAGTAGAGGAACAACCAAGTGGCCTTGCAAGACCTGCTTCTGTGAAATTTATGGAGACGCAGAGAACGGATCCTCTTTTGAACCAAGCCCAGAAAAAACTAGTTTTGGAGGTTGATAGCTGCACACTGAACACCACACATTTCATTGAGAAGGGAGGGCTCCAGTATGAACTCAGTGTGAATCCGATAGGACATGGCATCAATTACCATGCCAAAGTGCAGGGGCATATGCATCTCCCTCAAATAATGAGAGTGACTGAGAGCACGAGGGAGCACAAAATATTGTAAGAAGCTTTAGGTGATGGAATTCTCAATCTGTGAAAAAAATGGTGAATTTTACAGCACAATGTTTGAGGAAATGAAGTGAAAAGCCACACAATTAAAAATCAGTTCTCAGTGGCTACACCCGGACAATCCAATTGTTGCCCAGTCACCCACAGTACACAGGAATATCTTTCAAAATGTTCATGCTGCTGCATTCATAATATATGCTGGCATTGCTACTGTAAATAACGTTCATGATTCTTATCTTTCAATATATGCCAGTGTACATTTCCTTCATGAAGCTGTGCACGCCTAACAAAATATGCTAAACATGTAAGTCATGTTCATGATGGTCTTGCCCCAATATATGCCAGCATTCTTACTGTAAATCACTATCATGATGCTGTGTCAGCAACATATTTTGTATTATGTTTGTTTGTTTGTTTGTTTGTTTGTTTGTTTGTTTATTGTGCGCACCGGACCCTGGGGTAGCAGGGCGCAAAAGAACAAGGAAATGTACAGCTTAGTTACAGACGTTACAAGTTACAGGTTCCACGGCAGGCATGGTAGACATTTCTTACATTTACAAGGTAGGACAAGTGCAAGTGCAGATAGAGCGCACAATCAGCAGCTAAACAGTCAAATCTGTAGTGTCAGACAGTATAGCAAGTCAAAGCGGGTAATATGGCATGTCATTACGTATCAAGTGAGGTGCAATTGGACAAGCGAGGGGTGGAGAGACATTTATGTCGCATTTTCAGTGAGCCATTTTATAGTGTTCTTTCTGAAATTGCTGAAAGTTTGGTCAGATCTAAGTGCATGAGGTAGGGCGTTCCATAATTGCGCTGCCTTGACTGGGAAGCTGGTACCTCCAATAGTGACTAATTTAAATCTAGGCACTTGGAGGCAGTTAGGGCTGACTGTCCTTGTGAGTCTGGTGGGATATTTCCTGTTGAGGCGTTCTGACAGGTAACGGGGGGCTTTATTATTTAGGCATTTATGAATAAGGGAAGCAGCTTTGAGGTTGATTTTTTCATGGGTGGAGAACCATTTGTGATTACGTCTTATTTCTGAAATGTGTGCACTTCTGGGGATACTTAGGGCCGCTCTGAGTGCGTTGTTTTGGAGCACTTGGATTCTATTGATGATTTGTTTGGTAGTCCCTATGTAAAGGGCGTTACAATAATCTAATTTTGATAAAATGAGGGCTCTAGCTAGGATAAGACAACTGTCATCTGAAAGGAATTGTTTCCCAGCTCATAGTAGCTTGCATGTATAGGCTGTGGATGAGGCCAGTGAGTTCACCTGTTTGGTGAACAATAGTGTCGCATCAAGGTAAAAACCTAAGGTTTTTACTTCTCTGGCAACCTTGATCATGTTGCCATCAATGACAAAGGCTGCGTATTTTTGGTTAAGTTTGGAGATGCGGGCTGCCGTGCCCAGGATGATGAGCTCTGTTTTGTCATCGTTCAGGCATAGACCGTGGTTGGCCATCCATGCCTGAACGATGCTGTAGACTCTGTTCACCAAAGCCAGATCCTCAGCGTAATCCCCGGTAAGTGGTAAGAGAATCTGGGTATCATCTGCATAGTTGGTATAGGTGATACCCAGATTATCAAGATCGTCGAAGAGTGGCTTTGTGAAGATGTTATAGAGTGTCGGCGAGACACAGGATCCCTGGGGCACTCCACAAGTGATTGGAATAGGGTCTGCTGCTGCTGCGGGGGAGAACACCCTCATGGTCCTGTCACTGAGAAATGACTGGATCCAGGCTATAGCCTCCCCTGAGAAGTGGGCCGCCGAGTCCAAGTGATTACATAAGACTCTGTGGTCCACCAAATCAAAGGTGGCTGAGAGGTCCAGAAGGAGAAGGAGAGCTAATTTGCCCTCGTCTCTGAGTGAGTCTATTTGGGCCTTTAGGTCAATAAGGGCAGTCTCTGTGCCGTGATGCGGCCGGAAACCGGATTGGCGGGTGCCAAGGAGATGGTTCATCTCAAGGAAGTTCTGGATTTGAGTGTACGCTACCTTATCTAATATTTTTAGTAAGAAGGGAACTGTGGTGATGGGTCTGTAGTTTGTGGGAATATTGGGATCTAATGTTTGTTTTTTGAGAAGGGGGAGAACCCAAGATTCCATTAGATTGCGAGGGATGGTGCCCGTAGTGAAGGAGGCATTAATAAGTTTTGTGATGAAGGGGGCTAGATCCCTAGCCGCGTCCTTGATCAGTTGTGCGGGGCATTGGTCACCTTTGCAGTTGAAAGGTTTAAGAGTCAGAATGGTCTTCTCTATCTGAATTACTGAAACCTTGGAGAAGCGGAATTGGGAAGATTCTGTGGGTTTAGGGGTGGAGGTTGCATTTAGCGGGGGTTGGGTAGGTAATGAGGCTTTCTTTAAGGCAATTTTGGTTTGGAGATTGGCCACTTTGTTGGTTAGTGCCAGTTGTATGTCTGTACACCAAGTTTTGTCTTTAATGGAATCATCTTGTACTGCGATGGGATTTTCCAATTCTTTTAGGATGGAGAATAGCTCCTTCATACTAGAGTTAGCTTGGGTGATCCTATTATTATAGGTTTCTTGTTTGGCCAGGATAATGTCTTTTTTGTATTGCGAAGAGATGTTTATTAGGTTAGTTTTGTTTTCAGCGGTAGGATGCCGGTTCCAAGCTGTTTCGCATTTTCTCTTCTGTAGTCTTAAGTTTTTTAGGTGGGGTGTAAACCAGGAGTTCAGATGCTTTTTTGGTTTGCTGTTCCTGAGTTTAAGCGGAGCAATTCTGTCAAGAGCAAGGGACATGGCCTTATTATATTCGTCCACTAGGGTGTCTGGGTCAGTGTGGTCCAGAAGGGAATTAAGTTTAGGTAGGATGTGGGGCAGAATATTATCTGCTGTAATATTTTTCTTGTTTCTGGTGAGGGTGGGTGTGGCTAGCGTAGGTGTTGAGACTATAGGTCTTTTAGTGTTAAGGGAAAAGGAGATAAGGTGATGGTCTGACCATATTTGGGGGGTAATGGCTATTATAACAGGGTTACAGTTGTGACTGGCAATCCAGTCGATAATTCTTCCCTTAGAGTGTGTAGGAGTATTCACGATTTGCGTGAAGCCTAGTACTGACAGAGTATTGGCTACAGTAGTAGCATGGTGGTCGTTGATATCGTTGAAGCCTAAATTGAAGTCTCCCAGCACTAGTGTTTAGGAGGAATTTTTTAGCTTCTCAGAGATAACAGTGGTGATATCTTCAGTGAAGGTGCTGATGGGGTTAGGGGGTCTATAAAGGAGGTAGATATTTAAGGTTTGAGAGTTAGCTGTAGGTAGTTTGATAGCGAGAATCTCACAGGATTTAGGGAAGGGTGTGGAAATGATTTTCATGGAGAGATCAGATTTGGCGATGATCACTATTCCTCCACCACGCGCGTCTGGTCTGTCGGCTCTGAGAATGGTATAGTTTTCTGGGACTGCCAGAGTGAGAGCCGGACCTGCTGCCTTGTGGAGCCAAGATTCTGTAATGGCAATGAAGTCAAGGTCATTATCTCGTATGACATCTGCTATGTCAGTAGCATGGGCGACTAATGATCTGGCATTGATTAAAGCAGCTTTTAATTCAGGTTCTGGCTGCACTGTGAAGGGGAGGTTGGCCACAGGTGTATTGATTTTATAGACCGGTTGGTGTTTTAGAGGTGCGGTGGCTACTAAGGGTTGGAGAGGTTTGGGTCGAAGGTGTTCCAGGTTGATGTTATATTTGGTAATGGGTTCGAATATTTTGGGTAGTCTCGCCCGGAGTCTAAGGTTCCTCTGTGCTAGGAATCAGGGTTTGGAAGTAGGTTGTATGTGGGCTCCTGAACCCATGTTTTATTATGTTATGTGAATGTAGAGTAGCAGATGACGTCTTCTCTAGTGCCCGCTCCCTCACATCTGTCATACTGGAAGGATAGCAAGAGAGTGCTGTGTGTGATGCCAGTTATCATCCCAATACAGCACCGAAGTTATGAAAGATGTTATGCACTCAGACAGCCATATCAAATGTACCCTTGTACTGAAGTGGTGGAAGGATGTCCACATACACCATTGGACATAGAAGAGTGTTAAGTGCAAACTAACATGAGTAAAATTACGTCATAAAGGGAAGATATGAGGATGTACAGAAATGATATGCAGATCCTTAAAGAATGAATGTGCAGAAACACAAGGTATATAAGACATATAGAAGCTTACTGCAATAGAAAGTATAATGTAAATAGAGCGGCCATAATAGAAAAATGAATATCGGATTGCGTTGAAACTATCTCAGAGACAAACCGAGGCTGCAGAACTGGGAGATGCTGCAGAAACAGATTTGTGCGAAGACCAAATAATATCTGTTTTAGTAAGACCAAGAATGACGCAGCAGGACATAATTGGAAAGTACAAAGGGAGTTAACCAGGATAAGCCATCTAAGTAAGACATATTTCTCTTAGATTAAGTAAAGAAGAAAGCATCTGCAAGTGCCAAATAGAGGACAATTACAGATGCAAAAAGCATATGTAACGTGGAAAGACCAAGTCTCCAGAGGCCAAGGGGAGTGATCGCACCCAGCACAATTAAATCAAATAGCAATAAATAAAAGGATGAAATAGACACTTTTGTGGTCTACTAACACGTGGTGCAAGAACAGAAGACAAGGGGCCTCATTACAAGTGTGGTGGTCTGGAAATAAGGGTGCTGTTCGCACCATACTGGCATGCTTTTTGAACAACCACACTGCAACTCTGAGGGTGGGGGCGGTTGCGCCCGACAGGTCTGAACTGCCGGGCGTTACGGCACATGACTGCAGAGTTTACATGGAATCACCAGCACCGTTAGCAATGGTGTCAGTGCTTCTGTGTCCCAATTCCCATAGAGTCCTGTAGTAAAGTGTAAATCCCCATTCCCATAGAGTCCTATAGGACTCTATGGGAATGGGGATTTACACTTTACGCCGCCTGATATCCTGGGACGCCGGGACTTGCCATGTTATGGTGGCACCGAGAAGCACCGGCGGGTTACTGCCGGACTTGTATTGAGACCCAAGGTCTATTCATTAGGCCTCAGACAAAGATACAGGTGTACCCTGACTCGCTTGAAAGTCCCAGAGAAGAAAACTGTGAGCAAGGTAAACTATAAAGGAGAAGCCTCGTCTTGGGCCCTGACCGGCGAGAGATGATGGACTAATTGGGCACTAATCCCTCCCCTTGATAGGTTTGTTGTTTGACACATAGGATGACATCATAGCTGATGTGTCGTGACTTGGTAGGGACAGCAATGGTGTATCCCCATTAAGGACTGTTCACTCCCAGAAAGTTCAGCCGTCGACAGAACACCGTGGACAGTAAAACTTTCCCCCCAAGAGTGCAGCCAGCAGGAAAGAAAAACACCTGACAGGATAGGGGCTTGAGTGAAAAGTCAGGAGCAGCAACAGAGCTAAGGGAAAAATACAAAGGTCACAAGTTCAATGTACATCCACTGAATAACGAATTCCCACTGCACCTCCCTCAGCAACCCCACTCTTACCTGCTGTTATTAGTGGAAAAAAGGAGAACCTACTTGACCTCAGAAGAAATGCCGTAGATGTAAGGTCCAAGATGATCCAAGGAGGTCCCAAACACCTAACCCAAACGGCACGAGGGCACAACTAACAGTGTCCAAAAAAAATAATCCAAGAGAAAGCAGCAGAGCATCCCAAAGAAATTCCACCGAAAGCAGTAGAGCGTCCCAAAGAAATCCACCTAAAGCAGCAGAGCATCTCAAAGAAATCTACCTAAAGCAGCATAGAGTCTCAAAGAAATCCACCTAAAGCAACAGAGCAATGAGTGACCAAGATGTATATCAGCAGAGCGTCCAGAGGTCACTGAGGCATTGAATGTAATTGGGATTGTGCAAGGGCCCCACAGCAGAATGTTCCTTTTGAGGTTCGATGTGGAGATAAATAACAAAGAGACAGTTAAAGAGGAGTTTGCGGGCAATACAGAGGAAGTGTATCTGGCGGTGAAAGAACAATGCCAATACGCGGCGTCAGCTCACAGGACAGTGGAAATGTATGTCGGGACGCCACGCCTGCACACAGAGCTGAGCGAACCTATTCAGGAAACACAAAGATCCAAAATGGGGCAAGGCAGAGTCAGCATCGGATGGTAAGCCAAAGGTCCGGTAACCAGGGAAAGCAGTTCGGGGGAGGAGCCGGGCATCAGGAAACAGAAGCACAACTAGCAGAAATCAGAAGTCGAGGAACGGCCCAAGGTCTAAATACCAGAAATACGTTTAGAAACCAAATGCGACTTAACTCGAGGAGAAAATGCAATGGTTAAGGAACACTTGGCTAGCATTTTTCTCCTATACTAATAGATGCACATCAGGGAAAACGAGAGGCACGTCACATGCGAGTCATGTGACCACCCCCAGCTCGGGGATGGCGGGAAATGCAGTTTTTCTGGTATTGGCGTTGTGACAAACGCCAAGGCATTCTCCAAGTATTTGCAGAAGGGGTTTGCAGCAATGGCTTGATAAGGCAGTGTGAAAACAGAAACAAAATATCGAGGCTGAGTACCCGAAAAGGAAATACACCAAACACAGGTTTCAAAGGAACGTACAAAGTACTTTATTCTCTATCGAATACAATTACAAAACAGTGCAAAGTCAGATAGCTATCGGCCCTCAGTACAACACAACGAACTCCAGCATGGTTCAGTGTGTTCAGTGAGAGAGTGTATATTAGAATGTATTCGCTTTTTATACATTTTGTGAACGCTATGGCCAACCCCTCTTTGGGTTAATATTCTACTTTATATGTTACCCATTCTAGGGTTCGTTGCCGAGTCTCAAATAACCGCATCTAACTGGTTCGTTCTTTATTACATGTAACAATAAGCGTATGCATTAACTGTGTATTCTAAGTTTCGTATTGCAGGTCTTCTTGAACATTGATACAATATAGTAAAACAGATGTTCTTTGTCCAATGTGTAAATACATTATCATAATACATACTCGTGGATTGGTTTCCTTTTACACATAGGTCAACGTAGGACGAGGTCTCAGTTCATGACCTCAACAAGTAGCCTGCAGGCAGATTACACATTAGCGATGTACAGAGGTCAAGACGCCCATGTTGTATTTTGCAATGACATCGTCCACCATTTTAGCTCACAGGGTGACTTTTCCACATAAATCCTAAAATGGCGGTTTGACCTAAAATGGCGGCCTACATAGATTAAAGGTCAGGACCTTGTAACACAGATCTCGCAAATGACTTTCGAGCAGCTTGGCGTAGGCCAACATTAATATATTTATTACAATAGGAGGCACAATATACTTTTTATTCCGACAGCGAGTCATGACATGACGTACACTGATGTATAAATACTTTAAGCGATCAAAATTGAAGTGTGAGTCCGTAGTCTACGACTTGTTGTTCACCCGATTGCCCAATTTTATTTGCGCTGACAATAAAGTAGTACTTTGCCATATTCTTTGAGTCTGTCCTGTTATTTGGGTCTGAGATCATTTTTGGTAATCCAATTGAGCACATGAGATGCTTCAAGGTGCTTTTGCACATTTTGATTGCAGAGGACCGTGGAGCTTTCTGTGGAGAGCGATGCACAATACACATGTGTGAAAAGAATCGGTCGGCAAGTGCCCCTTTGACAAAATGCCTGTGCCCCGCGGACTAAAGGCGAACTGGTCGATTGGGGAAGAGTTGATGCCGAGGCACTCGAGCTGAGCCACAGATGTAAGTAGAGCATTGAAGTGGCAAAAGAGGGGGTGGGGCTATAGTTTGAATGTAAATATATGGTAACAGGATTTGTGTTTAAAGAGATAGATACCATGATTCGGGGGTACAAGGGGATGAAAGAATACGCATTACACTCTAAGCAGAGTATATAATACGGATTCCTGAGGCAAATGCCAATCAAGAAGAATGTGTATTACACTCCAAAATGGGGTAGATAGTGAGATGGGATACGTTTACTAAGGGAAAGTAAAGGAAGGTGATCACATAAAAAAGAAAGTGTACATTTATTTGGGGATATAAGTATGTCAGTGTAAAACATTTATTGTGTATAACCTAAGAAATATAAAGCGATGGTGATGAAATTAACTAATTATCATGCCTTAAAATCAAGTGATTGACGTCAATCAGAAAAGGATAAAAATTGAGAAAAAATAAGTAAAATGAATGAAAGGTTTGTGTAGTGGCAATAATAGAACAGTAGGCCAGCAAGTATTGATCGAATTATAAACGAAGAAATGAAGAGAAACAACATCATAGAGATTTAAAAATTGGTTAAAAATGTTTTGGTTTTATGGTAAAAGGCAGTGATTGATAGTGCTTGCCCAAATTGATTTTTGTATTGTGAGTGATTTAAGAACCGGTAAGTATTGGCAGTTGAGATCAACCTGCCATTCATGTGTGACACGTCCCTTCTACATCTATGCAGGACATTATTAGTGTATATACCTAAAATCTGGCAGTATCACGCAGAGTGGGTGAAGGGAATTACTAATAAAAAACATATGCCGTGGCCTCAAGAAGGTTCATTGTCAAAACCGGTATTGCAACATATGGCAACATATTTGTATGCTGCATACAACGGGAAGAAGTTACAAAAGAGGGTAGTGGGTTTAGAATTATGGAATATGTACCGGAATGAGAAAGAAGACCCACCCGAAGAGGAGTGGATGCTTAATCAGCATAAAGAGGAGGATGTAACACCTTCAGCTCCTATTACTCCTCCCAAAACAAAACAAACAACAGAAGATACACAGAGAGTTTATCCCTTAAAGGAATTGAAGGCAGCTGCGGGGTATGTTAATACAATATACACACCTCCCGATTACAATAGTGAAGACAACAAGGAAGAAAGTAAGATTAAAGAATGGAAAGATATATGAGCATACAATGAAAATAAAGAGTGTGATGAATGTAGAAGTAGACAGAAAGAAATGGAGGAGGGAGTTAAAAGACAAAAAGGGGACAAGGCTAAAGCCAAGGATGGATTATAGCGCAAAACAAAAGGATGGGAGGACAGATATTACTCAAGTTAGACGGAAAGGGCATTGATGGTGTTCGAGAGAGGGAAGAAAGAAAAGCGAAGGAAAAACAACAAGAAAGAACATATAAAGGGAAGAAGGATAAAGAGAGGAAATGAAGGGAAGAACAAAGAAGGTATGAGGGACAAAACAAAGAGAAGGCGAGATTGGAGAGCAGGAAATGCAGATAATGTAAGAATGTAGGTTGCAAAGAAGGCGAAAGGAAGAAGAAGAAGACAGGGAGATGAGGAGAAGGGAAGAAGAAATGAGAAGGCGTATGGGACAAAGAGCTGATGAAATAGATTGTATTGTTCATAGAATTATGATACTGTTGAAGCGCAAGAGCAATGGGAGGAAGAGAGCGGGTCACAGCAACCCCTGCAGGGAGTTGCAAGGGATACGGAGGGTACAGCCATGGGATGACAAACATACATTTGAAGGCATGGGAAAAAGGATTGAGGATCTATATAGATGGATGAGAGAGAAAGATGGCTATGAGGCAATGGGGAGCAAAGGAAACATAGATGACAAGTATAGAGCACTGTCCCTAAGTAGACTAGATCATGACAATGAGGAAAGGGATAATAGCCCTTTTAGCTGGGGCATAATGATGTCGGATGAAGAAATGGAATTACAAGAAAAGGCACAATGTACACGTGGTGGTGTTACTCTTGGTGTAGGGGTTGATTCAGTTCTCACTATTGGCATTTGAGGGCACATAATGGTGAGAAGAATTGTTTTGACAGTGGTATTTTGGTGATGGGATTAGTTGTATGTGGTCCCGGATTGACATACAACTATGGATTGTTGTTGTTTTGTTTTGCAGCACTGGTCAGGACCTATGGCTATTTTGAAGCAATGAAGGAAGCTATATAGACTAGACATTTGAAGTCTGTAGCTACTCAAGGGTGTATTGTGACATCAGCACTACTAATATTACACAAAGATGTATGTAGTAGTTTTGCGAGGCAGGGTTGATAGCAACCCATGGACCTCACCCAGTACTTTGCAAGTAATTAGCATGTTTTACTGGGTTGACGAGCTATGTTTTTAGTTTACTGACTATCAAAGATGGATGATGGTTCTATATAGTAATAGCCCCCCTCTTTCTTTATATTCTGGCTTTAGGAGCAATATTGAAACCTCTATGTGTGGCCCTGGATTACATGGTGGAGACTAAGAAAATTGAGTTCTTCCCCTGAAGAAAGTTTGTGCAATCAGTGCAATAAAGAACTGAAACATGTCGGGATTGGTGTTGGTCTGAGTTAAAATATTTGTGTGTTTTGTACTGTTTTTTTACTATTGTATGTGGTAATATGTATGTGAAATTAGTGATTTGTACTGTTTTTATATTTACCATCTTTTGTTATGTTGGGTCATATTCATGCAACACATTTTTATGAGTTTTTTTATCTTTATGTAAAACTTTATTAAAACAATTTTTTTATACTGTGGACAAGCATCAAGTACTTGGACTATTCTTTTAAGACTAGAAGTACAGGGAGGGTTTGTTTACATTAGACCATCTGTATAAATCAGCAATTTTGAAATAATTGAAACTGTCTCCTTTATATATAAACGCACAAAAGTCAACACTTGACGGAGAGCTGTTCAATAACTGTAGAGCAGGCATATGGAGAGCGCTTTGGGTGCAGTATCCTAACACATCAGACATGGGTGTGATTATGACAAGGAAAATGGGTGAGAATGAAGACCCTGTTTCCTTTATTCAAGAGATTTAAGAATGCTGGAGGCTTGAGACGAGAGAACTGTGTGATAAAACAGTGGCATCATTTTACCACATTTTGTGTCAGGGATTGCCCGAGCCAGTGCAATGGCAAATGAAGAAACAGGTGGTACAATGGAAGCGACAACTTGGCCAGAAATATAGTTGACTATTGTGAATCATTGATGATTGTTGCAAGAGAAAAAACAGAAAAAAGCTGAGGTTAGAAAGCAGAGGAAGCAAAGTTAGTTCTGAAAAAATTGTCAAGGTTTGCCATAGAAGGAGCGGTATTGAGAAGTGGTGAAAGTGTTATAACACAAGGAATACAGCCAGCACAACAAAGTAATGTAGCGTAAAGTTTGGATCAGAATGGGTATCATTTTTGGCCATGAGACAGAGGCAGTGCACCTACAGGGGGATGAGGGGATTTCAAAACTTTCAAGGAGGGGGCTTTAATGGAGAACAGCCACAGCAAAGGTGGAAGTGCGGGAGGATGGGACATATAGCCTGGTCATGTAGGTGTAGAGGGGGAATGCAAGTGAACTGGCAAGCTTCAGGAGGGGGGCTGATACATTCTCCACAGCATAAAGCAGAACCACATGACTATTATGCCCAAGATCACACACATAATCAGACATATGTGCTGCAAATATAGCAAGCACAGCAAGGACCAGCACAAGTACAGATGCCACAAGTGTATCTACAGCAAGCACCAACACAAGCACAACAAGTATAGACTATGCAGGCAGCAGCATCACAATGGAATATGAATTCAAGAGTCCCATAGGCACCTATACCCAAGATAGGGAGCGTGACCATGGTAGGAGGAAATCCTTTCATGGGTAATGGGATGATTATATACCCACAATAGGACAGCCCACAGAGGGACCTGATGTGTTCAGTACTATCAGTGACACCAGACCCCCAAGAGGAACCAAGGGTCAAGGTGATGATAGGAGGCAAAATATTTTAGTTTCTTGTAGATACTGGAGCAACTTGTTTCTGTGCTCGAGAGGTAAAATACCAATGTCAGATTTTGCCATGAATGCACAGGGTTTCTCAGGGGTGACAACTTTAGTTTCTTTTACCAATGAGTTTCCAATTTATATAGGAGAACATGGTGTATCTATGCCATTATTATTCTCTAGACAGACACCAGTTCACATATTAGGATGAGATTCGGTGCCAAAATTAAATATGCCAATATCTTTTACTGACAAAGGGATTGTGTGCTCTACTCCAGGAATGCATTTTCTGAATGTAAGATAGTTTATATTGGCATTTGCAAAACATAAGGCATTACAAGGGGTTCCTTAGACACAGACAATTTCTTGTACGGAGTAACCGTTTTGTTATCATGGCTCCCCAGATTAATAGGTAAACCATTGAGATTACCAGATGAATTTTTATTTATACCAGAAAAAACATATGGATGATGTAGAAGGAAAGGCAATTCGCAGAGAGTTAGAAGCAGCAGTAGTCAGAGAAGAAAGGGTGTTTGTTCATGGGACACATGATAAGGGAAAAGGATGGAGAGCAGTGATAGCCCTTGGTGAAGGATATAGATTGACAGATCGGACAGATGAGGAATTGTTCAGAGATGATTATTCAGATGATATATTAGTATTTTATATAAGTCTTACTTATTGGATTAAAATAGAAAATAGAGAGATCCCACAGGGAATGGCATTTATAATAACAAAACCATAATTCTTTCAGGAAGACTTAGAGAAGGTGCCAAACGTCTTGTAGAATAGCAGTCCTTAAGATGTGGGTGTACTAAAAGCAGTGGGGGAGTTAAAATCAAGCTTAAGCCTGTAGCTATTTTGCTACGAGCAAAACAGTACCCAATGTCCAGAGAATCAGATGAGGGAATATTTGAAACCATTTCTGCCTTGATGCAGCAAGGAATATTGGTGCTATCAGATTCCCCATGCATCACGGCTGTGTACCCCGTAAAGTAACCAAAAGGTGGTCAAGGAGAGTTATTCAGAATCTCTACACTCTTCATCCAATTGTCAAAGCAGAATGTCCCATCTGCAGTCAAATAGTTTACTGTAATATATTTAAAAAAACATGTTCTTCTCAATTTCCCTTCATGAGGACTCAGAGGATTTGATCTAATTTCCAAAATACCTTCAGCTATCCCTCCGCAAATACCTCCCCTTTCAAACTTTTCCCTCCTCTACCTCCAACTCCCTCAAGGTCAGTCATTTTTCAAAGAAATGAGCTGGGGGTAGATCTCTGTCTTCAGCTGTGGCCTCCCTCTGGAACAGCCTCCTGCCACTCTAAAACTTGAGGAGAACCATCTCTGGTTCCAGAAGCACCTCAAGACCTTCCACTTTTCTACTGCCTTCGCTCCCCCTCTCCCTTGCTAATCTGTTCTCTCTTGACACCATGCACCTGGCCACCCTCTGTCCTCCGGGCCCAGGCACCTTCTCACCCTGCCACCCTCCCGCACTGCCTCTGGACCACCCCTTGCACTGGGGTCTGTATCTGTACCCATACAGCCCCCCCTTATCTTCCTGCACTTATCAGACCTACCCTGTCTGCTGCCTTAAACCTAGCACTTACAAATTGCTGCCTGCACTGCCACTGTTTGTTGCCTTTATTATTTAATTGTTATTTATCTGTTTCTCCTCTGCTTCGCACTTTCCACTTCTCCCCCCTTCCATGCACTTTTCCCCTCCCCCTCTCCCATGCACTTGCGCGTTCTCAATGTCACTGGGCCTAGGAAGATTGCTGTTTTGTTCTCCCCTGTTCACCTCCCTTGCCTTGTCGCGCTCTTAAACACTTGTGAACGAGCGCAATAGAAATAAAATATCAATATCGATATAGAAATCAGCATCTAAAACACACTTGGTTGCCTCAGGGGTACTGTAAGTCCCCTTCCATCCTTCAAATGGACCTAGGTAATGTACAGCTGGACAGTGCAATAATTCAATATGTAGATGATATATTAGTTTGCAGCGAGATATAAGAAAGATGCAGAGAAGGCTCAGTTCAACTTATGACCATAGTAGTAGAGAAGGGATATAAGGTAGACAAGGAGAAATTACAATATAGTCAGGATGAGGTCCTGTACATAGGATAGTTGATCTCTCAAGAGGGGAGAAAAGTGACCCCTAAGAGGGCAGAAGCAATTAAAAAAACTCCTAAACCTGAGACAGTAAAAGAGATGCAACCATATTTAGGCCTGTGTAATTATTGTAGGGCCTGGGTTTTTTACATACCCTTCAACCACGTAAGGACTTAACGAAGCAAAGGTTGACAAGAAAAAGATAATGTGAACTGAGGAAATGACTGAGGGATTGGAGAAATTAAGGGATACCAGATTATGATGAATAATTTTACTTATTCTCACATTCAACTGGAGTAGTGATGACAGCAGTCCTTACACAGAAAATTACTTTAGGACATGGGCACAAACCATTAGCATATTATTATTTTAGACCCTTTAATGCAAGGACACTACCCTTATCAAGAAGCTTTAGCTGCTGCTTCATTTGCGATTGAAAAGGCTGCAAGTATTACAATGGGGTGCTCAATTACGCTATTTGTTGAGCATGCCTTATTTGCCATACTAGAGAAACCTAAAAGTGCATTTACTACACAAACAGATTCAGGACATGAGGTGATTATTTCAAATCCAGCTATTAAAATTGTTAGATGGAATTCCATAATGGCCACCGGGGCATGAGGATGCGGATAGTCGAGCTCCGTGCCGGTTCAAAGAAGCAGAATTAAAAAAGAGCATTATATGATCCAAGAACTGGTCCAGTCGGCTTGAATGGTATTTTCCACCTCCCCCTTGCAGTGCAGCGGTCCGTGAGGCTGCTGGCGGTGGTGAATAAGAGACGCCAGCCCTAGTGAGTAAGGGCAAGTTGGTGAGTTCTGCAGCTGCTACCGGCGAACAGAGGGGACTTTTTCAGGCATCTAAGGCTGGTGTGCTTACAGAGGGACTCAGAGCAGAGAGTATATACGGCAGCCCCTCCCCCCAGTGACGCTGATCGGTGGCTGGACTGGTGAGTCAGCTGGTAGGCAGATGAAGCATGGGAGGAGGACCGTTGGGACCATGACTGCTCTGCAAATGGGAAGGAGGCAGTAAGCAGGCCTAGCAGATACAGTGGCTTGGGTGTTCCTGTGGAGGATTGGAGAGTGGCAGGGACAAATAACTAAAGCTGCAGGCCTAAAGTCAACTGTCATTGAAGGGTGTAGTACCTCTTATAGGTCATCTGCGGCATAATAAGACTGGAAGAGCCTGCTCTGAAGGTGGTGCAGGAACCTTGGGGGCCATTGGAAGCTGGGAGGAGAGGACTACACTACAGAGGCATTGTGGAGGGTGAAGCCTTTGTTCTTCGCTTGCAAGGCAAGGGTGTGGTTCATTCCCCCTGTTGGAAAACTGAGACCGCCTCACTGATTGAAGCAGCCACATTTAGACCGTGGTGGGGGTCTGTGGTTTGCATTATTTCTTTCAATGCCAGGAACAAAAGGGAAGGTGGCCTATGCAAAACAGGGTGTGCTCCGAGGCATAAAGGAGGTATAAAGGAGGACCAATTAGAAAAGTGCTGGCGACAACAATCGGAAGTGAATGTGGATGGGGTGAGAGGAAGTCTTTGTAGAAGGGAAAAGGAATCTGAAGAAGGCAGAGATATGGCACTAAGCAAAGATGATCTAACTACCTGCCTTAGATTAATGGAGCAAAGATTGACTGCGGCTATGCAAGATCAGATTGCGAGCCTCCAGGAGGATCTAAAGAACTCCCTGAAGGAGGTCAGAGAAGATGTTTCCTCTTTAGGGACCAGAGTGCATGCCGCTGAACAAGCTTTAGCAGTGGTCTCTACAGAAATCGTGCAAAATTTGGAACTGTTGGAGCAGATCTCAAGGGCTACAAATAATTTGGAATTACAAACAGAAGATTTAGAGAATTGATCTGGGAGATCAAACATAAGGATAAAGGGATTGACAAAAACAACAAAGATTGAGACCTTAAAGATGTAATACAACAATGATTTGCAAACTTGGTAATGGAAAATGAGCCAGAGGATATTCGAATATTTGAATAGACCAAATGCATCGGGTAGAACCTAGAAGGACTGGACAAGGGGACAGACCCCAGGATGTTTTGGCAGTGCTCGCTTCATATGAAGTCAAAGAGGGAATAATTAAGGCGGCCCGTGGACAATTGGACATTACCGTTAATGGGTTGAACGTACTGCTCTTTCAGGATCTGCTGTGACTATGTGGCAAAAGAGGAGAGCAATGGGGCCAGTGACTAGGGCTCTAGTAGACAAACAGATCCCTTACAAGTGGTCTTTCACCTTTGTCTTGCTCTTCTCTTGGGATGGTAAACAGCAGAGGGTTACCACATGTTCAGACGGACTTTCCATCTTTGATTTGGAAGAGGACAGCAAGGGGACAGGAGTGGGCCAGCAGGGCCCCTCTGGACAAGGAAGGAGACTATGGGAATGGTCTGACTCATCGGGAAGGAGAGGCAGATAGATAAAAGGTCCTCCTACTAAGCAATGCGAAGATGGTATTCGTTGAGAGGGTCCACAGAGGAGTGCTTATCGTATGTCAAGGTTTCACTGTGGAAGATAGACAGAGCACCGAGACAGGGTATGGTAGGATGGGGGATAAATAAAGGGCCTGGGATAGTAGGGGGTGCAGGACTTGGTCAGTGAATTAACAGGCCAGGTCAGGCTCGATATATTGGTTTGTATTGGAATCGTTGAGAGGTTAATTCTCTCGCAGGGGCCGACTCCCATGAAGTATTGGGATGAGTCATAGGACGCTTGGTCCAGTCCCTGAGTGGCAGGGTTGGGGGAAAGGTGGGGGTTGACTTGGGGGGAAGCGGGAGGGTTCAGAGGGGGAAGATCACTGTCTTGTTGGAAGGGGTTTTGTAGGAGTACCAGAACATGTAGACAATATGGACATCAACTTATACAAATCTATGGCAGCAATAAAAATACTGTCCTATAATGTTTGTGGTCTGAATACCCCAACACAGAGGAACAAGCTAGTGATGCAGATAAGGAGGGGGCTTATTGATATAGTTCTGCTTCAGAAAACTCACATTCAGAGTTTAGACAAACCCAGATTTAGATTGCGTCAATTCTCACAGATTTTTCAAGCTAATGCAAAGTGGAAGACAGTTTGAGTTTGATTGGTCTTAGAGATACGTTAGAAGCTAAGGTATGTGGCACAATGATAGACCCTAATGGTAGATATCTTTTTTTTATATGACTAATTTTGTGGGACGGGGTCATGACTCTAGGTACACTGTATGCTCCTAACTATGAACAACAAGAGTTTCTACACACATTATTAGAGAAGCTAGAATGGTTTGCTGAAAGGGAAATATTACTGAGTGACGATTTTAATCTCGCTTGGGGCCCTTGGATAGACAAACACAGTTTCACAGTGGATAAGGGAGTGGGTAAGGGGCCAGGTCCTTCAAATACATTTAAAGAACATTTTTGGACTATGGTTCTAAAGGACCTCTGGAGGGTTAAAAAGTGGATGAGATCAGATACACATGGTTTGCACTGGTGCACCATACGTTTTCAATAATTGACTATGCGTAGGCTAATCCGGCACTGATAGATGCCCTGGTTGATATAGAACTAGATGCTATTTCTTTGTCTGATCATGCCCCTTTAGGGTTACCATATGTGGTTCTAAAAGGGGCAGCCGATTATGATCATGGTTACTCCTGACAGAGGTGGTACAAAATATGGTTTCACAAGAAAAATTAAGAGAGAAAATTTAATGAATACTTCCAAACCAATATCTCAGAGGAGGGAACCTTGAATAAGGTGTGGGATGCGTTTAAAGCAGTACTAAGAGGCGAAATGATCCAACTTCAGATGATACAATCTAAACAGAGGGATGTCCTGGAAAAATAATGGGAAGATGCTGTAATTAAGGCTCAAAGTGGACAGGCAGAGAAAAATAGTAGAGAAGGGTATAACAAATTAAAAGAGTCTAGGAGACCATTAGATTTACTTTGTACAAAATGGCCTACTTAATATAAAACAATGTTACTATGTTAAAGCTAATAAATCTGATACACTTCTGGCAAGGCAATTGAAACAACAAAACTCCAGTTGCCATATTAACGGGATAATATAAAGTGATGGGTCTACAGTCACAGTAACAGAGGATATTGTGCAATCCTTTGTGTCATATTATATACGATTGTATTTCACAGCTTGCCCAGACTTGGTGGCAATTAAGGGGTACCTGAAGGAATTACAGAAGCCACAAGTAACTGAGGACGGTAGGGAGATGCTGTATAGGTATTTAAGAGAGGAAGAGTTGGAAAAAGTGACGAGAGGCCTCCCTATATATAGGTCTCTTGATCCTGACAGATTTTCAGCGGTCTTTTATAATAAATTCAAAAAATAACTATTTCCAGTCTTGACAAACTTTTTTGATTCATTTCAACATAGTGAGAGCATAACCCGATCAATGACAGAAGCAACAGTGATCTTATTGGGGAAACCAAATAAAGACTTGACACTCTGCAGTTCTTACCGACCTGTAGCATTGCTGAATATTGATGCAAACATTTATACAGGGATTCTAGCCACAAGATTGAAATATATCCTCCCATCTCTGATAGGTCAGGACCAATCTTGATTTATAATGGGGAGACAAACACGGGATAACACAAGAAGGGTGATACACCTGATAGAGAAAGTGGCAATTAAAAGTATTCCTGTGACAATGATATTCTTAAACTCTGAAAGGCATTTGATAGAGTTGAATGACCCTATTTATTTGATACAATGAAACACATGGTTTTTGGTCCGAGATTTATACAAATGGTAGAGGTCAATTCTAAGGACATTGTATGTGCCTATCTATAAATTTAAGCATGTCAAATTTTATAAATATCGAACGATGGACAAGACCAGGTTGACCCCTTTCCCCCTTATTATATGCAATTTATTTGGAACTCTTGCTATTTTTCAATTCAGCAAATTAATGCCATAAAGGGGGTTATTTTTGGGGGGTAAATGCATAAGACAGCAACATGTGAAGAAGATCCGTAAATGACTTTGACTGAACCTGAAACTTCGATTCCAGTATTGGTAACAGTATTGGAAGAACAGGTGAAATTTATATGACAAAATCTGAATGTATGGGGTTGGTTCTCTCAAGAGAACACACACTTAACATGCATACATTCTCCCAGTTTCGTACATCTGGTAGTGAGTTAACATATTTGTGGGTAAAGCTGACAAATAATGTTATTCACTTATATAAGTCAAATTACCTGAATTCCTTAAAGGAAATGAGGGAGGACTTCAATAGATGGACCCCTCTTAGAGTGTACTGGTTGGGCGTATTAATACTGTTAAAATGGTGACTCTGCAAAAGTTGCTCTATCTGTTCCAGGCCCTCCCAACCCCAACCACTCAGGTTCTTTTCAAAACAGTCAACACAATGATAACAAAATGCAGGGGTAGAGGAGGATTAGGCCTTCCAAGTATGAGTAGGTACTATGAAGCGACTCAGTTGCGGTGATCCATGAATGGTTCACTAATAATAGGGGAAACATTTGGTCATGTATGGATAGAGCAGTGGTAGGGGTATCATTGGAAGGTCTCCTATGGTTACCAGAAAAGGGAAGACCATTAAGCGCTCAAAGGAGTGTGGTATTAAGGACAACGTGTGGCATATATGACTGATATCTGACCGATATCTGAAGAGTGGTCACACCCCTCTTCATTTACACCTTTATTCGACAATCCCAAATTCTCTCCAGGCCTGTCAAAAGGGGCTTTCAGCTAATGGAAGAAACAAGGTTGTTTGAAATTAGTGGACATGAGAAGTGAAGTGGACATAGCGACGTTCACAATATGCAAAAGATACTTGGGTTTAAAGGAAGCAGACAGATTTTAATATAGTCAGATGAGACACTGGCTGATGCAATCTGAAAACAGACAAGTTGCAACTTTTAAAACATTTTGGGACACATATAACTACCCACACGGTAGATAGACAATTGGTATCACAATTGTATCAGCTACTATTAGCTTGTAATCCTGCAAACACTTGGCGTTATCAAACGGCATGGGATCGAACTTAAGGGGAAGGAATCTCACAGGAGCAATGGGAAAAACTTTTGTGACATATTCCAAAACTGACTCGCTTACTACAATTAAGAGAGATGTGGTACAAAATAATGATGCAGTGGCATTATAAACCTCAAAGGTTGAATAGAATATATAATACCACATCATCTGAATATTGGAGGGGATGTAGGGTGGAGGGGGACTGGAGACATATTTGGTGGGAATATCCAAGGATTAAGTATTTTGGGACAATGTTAAAACACAAATGACAAATATGTACCCGGGAATAGGCTCTCTGTCAGTGGCAACGAGTATATGTGGGCTGCTTGGCTCTGAGCTTGGTCAAATTCCAAAACCAACAAATAAAGCACTAATGTATATGTTAATAGCTGCGTGGTTAATGCTTGCAATAAATTGAAAAATGTAAACCAGCTGGTATAACGATTTGTCTGCACAAACTGTGGGAGATACTGACAATGGAATGAATAACATACCAGATTCAAGGGGAGCTTGATATGTTTAGGAGTGATTGGGGAGTGATGTTGGAGTATTTGAGAAGTGATTTTATGTTGCAATGGTGCCCACAAAACATTTGCTTGCTGGACATTATGTGAACCTCAGTGACTGAAACTATGGACAATGGAATGATGTGACTTGAATTGTCGGTTACAAGATGGAAAGATCAAAGGAACTGTGATCTCAGGGGGAGGGTAGTTGGGTGAGAGGAAAGGGTTGGGGGAGTTGTTTCTTTGTTTGTATGTACCAATGGAAATGCTAATAAAATAATTTTTGAAAAAGAAGAAAAAAAGATAAAAAATTGATAGATGCAGAACAGAGAATCCAGTGACATTTGTAGCAGAATTGGATAGGCGGACTATGTGCATGACTGTGCAACGTATAGTGAATTTTATGACATTCCCCATGTTAGAGAAAATGCCCTCACGGAGGACAGGGGGGTTCTCTTTATTGATGTTTTTTTTGTTTATTGACCAAACAATGGGTGAAAGACATACTGGATCAGCGGTGGAAAAGTTGAACTGTGAGCGTGAATTTGAGGTAGTGACAAGTGCGAGACTGCCTTCGCATTGTTCAGCACAGGCTGTATAGCTAGTGGTGCTCATCGCCGCACACCAGAGATACAAGGATAAGAAAGTCACAGTGTACTCTGACTCTGCCTATGTGAAGTCAACCATACACACAGGATTGTCACACTGAAAAGGAGGGGTTTCCTCCGTGCAGACGGCTCACCAGTGCAACATGCTCCACCATTGAACAAGCTTATTAAAGTACTAATGCTTCCATTGGCTATTGAAATCATGAACATTGCAGCCCATACTAAAAGGGCAGATTTAATTTCTCAATGGAATGAAGCCGCAGACCTAGAAGCTAAAAAGGCAGGGCATTTCCCAAACATTTTGATGTAGAGAGTGTTAAACAATTGTCAGGAAGATGCATGATGATGATGGAAGGGTTTAATATGTTATCCATTGTACACAATTAATTGAGCTGCAAGGTCAAGCACCACAGGAAGAACAGGATCTTTGGAAAAAAACTGCATTGTTCTTTATTCCCCACTGAGGCCTTATGGAGAGAGGACAGCAATGGCAAGACAGCTATGCCTCTGGCATTATTAAAGGTGGTGCTGGAGCAGCTTCACTACCCAGCACACACAACAAGAGATAGGGGGTCATTCTGAGTTGGGCGGTAAGGGTTACCGAGCACCGGTAAGGAGATTGGTGCCAGTAAACCCTTACCACCCAATTCTGAGGTCCCTTAGCGGGAACCGCAGAGAACGTGTGGTCTGACCACACGTCCTTTACGGGTCCCGCTAAGGGAACAGGGCGCTAATTACGGGCCTGCTATTCGCGGGCCCGTAATTAGCGCCTTCCCCATTCCCATTGAGCCCTATGGGGGCTCAAATGGGAATGGGGAATGGTGGTTGAATGGGGATTTACCGGGTCTGCACAGGTCAGAATGTCCCGGTAAGTCCCCATTCAACCAGACCGGTGCCAGACCCGGTTTTGGAGGCAGCCATGGCGCAAATAGCACCATGGCTACCTCCAAACTCGGAATGAGGCTCAAAGTCGTGTTGCCACGATTGCAGAAGACTGGTTTTCACCAGATTTATTAGAACACATGCCACAGTTTATTGTCCACTGCATTATATGCCAGAATATCACAGCAGGTCACACTTGAGAAAAGTGAGAGGAGTAATCCCAAGGCATAACTGTCCTTCTCAGCATCAACCTATAGATTATGTGAATATGTTGCAGGTATGCAAGGGTTACAGGTATATGTTAGTGGTAGTTTATCCATTTTCCAGATGGATTGAGGCAGATTCATGTACGCACCCCAATGTCACATGCGCTGCCAAGTTCCGCGTGCAGGAGGTTTTTCCAAGATGGGGTGTATGCGAAGTCCTGCGTTCTGACAATGGACCACATTTTGTAAATGAACTCTTTTAGCAGGGCACTGTTTTGTTAGGTATAAAACACACATTTTTGTCTGCTCATCACCCAAAAGTCAGTCATGTCTGTGAGAGAATAAACAGACTCTTCAAAGAGAGGATAGCCAAAATCAAGGTTACTTCAAAAAGGGTGGCTGCATTGTCTGCCCCTTGCTTTGTTTGCACTGAGAAATCATCCTGGTTCAGATCACCATCTGACACCTCATGAGTTGGTGACTGGACGTTATATGAGAATACCCCTTGCTCCTCCCAATTGACCAGAAACTGATGCCCATAGTGTAGCAAACGCTTTATGATTATTTGACAAATATGACCGCTAGCGTTTCTTTTATTTCTCAACAGATCAAATGTCAGAGGGAAGGGTCAAAGAAGATTGAAGAAAACAGCCAAACCGATGATCCTAGTAAGCTATTAAAGCAGCCTAGTTTGTATCCAAGGCACCAGGTGTTAGCACAAAGTTTTGTGCGCACTTTGAATAAGCCCTGCTTGAAAGGACCATACCTAGTAGAGGAGGTCACAACCACAGCTGCTAAATTAAAAGATAGAAGAGCCTGGCTGCACCTGAACGACGTGAAGCTCTGCAAAGGAGAGACCCATATCCTTCCAGCCGCCGATGACAGAGAAACAAGAGACAAGGTTCTGTGCATGCAGACTAGATCGGCTACCAGGGGCAAGGACAAAGAATGAATGGTGATTAAACCCTTTTGGAACCAATGCACACTTCTTAAAACTTGATAGGAAGCAAATGGACTTGCTGCGGTTCCAGAAACTCTTTCAGCTGAACTAAACACAGATTGTACATCAACAAAGATAAACAAAGAGTGCCTAACATATTGTATGTCGTTTAAAACATTCTAGACATTTTAGAACAATGTTATCAGAAGGAAAGCAATAATGTGTATATAAATATCACTTCATGAAACACAACTGTAATGTTGCGTGCATTTTTAACTGCTCATTTCACCTGTATTCTTCATTCTTACCCAGCTTTAGTAAGACAAGACATGGATGCTGTTACATTTTTTGGGGACCATAAAACCGGTCCTATTATTTTCAGAATTGTCATTGCAATTATTCTGCAATGTTTGTTGTAAAAAGGGAAACATTTCATGAAAGCGATGAAAGTGATTTAAGCACACACTGAAAAAAGAAGAGAATGAGAATATTTCATAGTAGGTACTATGCCTGTGAGACGAAGATTAGTACTTTAATTTGCACTGATTATTTTATTATAATTCTGTACCATGATTTGTCTTTTCTTTTTATTATTAGGGCATTTAGACAGATAATCATTAATAATGCTGATCAAATGTTAGGCAATGACACTTCCATGATTATCCCTAGCAAAGGTACAAACAATGTTTTCGCTAATACTGCTGTACAAATTGTGCGAGCAAAAAGAGATGCTGAAGAAGATCATGAGGATATAAACTCATATCTTGATAAATCGGCCCAAGCAAAGAATAACATGTAGTATCAGCACATGAAGGAGGTGGGAGAGAGAATGTCAGATGAAAGCTGCTACATAGGCTCTCTCATCCACTATGCCATAAACACAGCCAGAACATTATTTCAAAAGAAATACCTGCACACGATGCAAATTGCCTTAGCCATCTAGCATTATGCACAACCAGAAGACAATTCGAAGAAAAATGGGCAACCCTAATATGGCGATCAAGGAGATCATTTCCATATGAAGATGCTTATGTGAAAATACACAAGATGGAAAAAGAGATAGGGCCTCATTACAAGTACTCCGGTGCGGAATTAACACTGCCGGTAAAACCATACCGGCACCGTTTCCATGTCCGCCCAATCATGACCCGCGGCCCCGGTAATAGCACCACCCTCAACCGCCACCGCGGAAATAGGGGTCCCGTTAAGTCCGCCTGCATGGAAACACCTCCGTTACCGTCAACACGAAACACCGTGAGCATCACAACTAGCGCGGACACGGAAATACGGGGAAAAAATGGCGTAAATACTGTGATCACGGTGGCAGAACCGCTGCCACCGCAAACATGGCGTTATACACTTCCTGCTGAACTGAATCAGGGCACAGGTGCACCAAATCCACCCAGCTGGACCTAGTAGGCCACTGGGAGCCCACAAAAGGGCCACACCCAGCCCAACACAACATAGAACCATGCAGGCAGCAGGTCTAGTAGCACTGGGACTGGGCCTACTCAACCAACAGGCAGCACTGCACATGGTGGCAGTAATGGCGCAGAGGAGGAGGCGTAGGCGGAGGAGGCGCAGGCGGCAACCAGCCAACCCTGCAGCTATGGCAAACCCCATTGCCCAGCCAGCCCGACCCCGCCGCCAGCCACCAATAGCACGCATCAGGGCCTCACCCTGGAACCTCACCCCAGGACAGATCCACACACTATACCGGCTGGACCGTGCAACAATCCTGCACATCACCCCCATGATTGAGGACAACATCAGCAGCCAAATTGTCACCCCCACCGCCATCCCCCCCTCCTGAAGGCTGTCTCAGTACTGCATTTCCTTGGCACTGGCACCTATCAACACACGGTTGGTGAGCTGCACGGCATATCACAACCCTGTTTCTCAAAAATCCTGGTACAGGTACTGGATGCCCTGTTGCGCCATGTGTCGGAACACATAGCCCTACCCCGCACCCTCCCCGAGGTCATTGCCACCAAGTTGGCCTTCCATGCCATAGCAGGCATGCCAAATTGCATAGGCGCAGTTGACTGCACCCACGTTGAGCTGACAGTACCACGTGCAATTGAGGCGGTGTTCCGCAATAGGAAACAGTATCACTCTTTGAATGTCCAGATGGTTTGTGATGCCATGCAACTGATTACACACTGCTGCGCACGTTTCCCCCGATCATCACCTGACTCAATGGTACTGCGGAATTCCACGTTGCCGCGGTACATGGAACGCTATGCCGGACAAAGCACATGGCTATTGGGTGAGTACAGCTGACGATGCTACAACCCTGTCGAAGTGGTGTGTGTGTGTGTGTCCAGGCCAATGAGCATTGTGAGTGTGCCGCTGTGACCGCACATGCATCACCCCCCTTCCATCTACCAAATACACAGCGGATGCCAAACATCATGAAGGAAGACATGACAGGGCACCACAATGTGCTTGTGCATACGCTGGCACATCCAATCCCGTCACTGTCCCATGAACCTTGTGCCACTGCAGACACCCACCCTCAATTGAAACACTGCCTCAAAAGGCACGAGAGGCGTGTAAATGAGACGACGTGTATTTACTACTTCCGTACAGTGAAGTCACTCTGCCATGTGTGGACAGCACTGCACCGTGACATGCACACAAACAAATGTTACCCGCAGGGCACAGTAAACATGCAAGTTAATGTGTAGGCCCATATCCAGTTAGCGACATACATCGGGATGCCCAAAACATACCTCCATACACTGCATGGTACATATGCATGAATGAATGATGACACAAGAATGCACAGCAGCAGATGAGGACATGATGCCACAAACACTGACATGTTCCCCCATCTACATCCTATGTAGGTGATGCGGGATATGCACTCACGCCATGGATGATGACACCTGTACGGAGACCAAGGAACAGGCATGAAGAGGCATACAATAGGGCACATATCCACACACGTGGAATGATTGAGAGGACATTTGGACAGCTGAAGGCCCGTTTCCGCCGTCTGAGCAGATCTGGTGGATCACTGCTGTACAGCCCAGCGAAGACGGGTAAAATCACGCTCGTCTGTGCCATGCTGCACAATATATGCCTGCGCAGGAACATCCCAATGCCACCAGACGCAGATGAGGAAGATGGGGATGGGGATGGAGATGGGGATGGGGATGGAGATTGGGATGGGGATGGAGATGAGGATGGGATGGCACCGCCTCTCCCTGGGGGTCTACATGATGGCCAGAGAGCACGGGATGCCCTGATTCGCATTTACTTTTGAGTCACAGCACATTCACAGAAATGCACGAACACGGTGACGACAATGAATTAATAGTTGCACTGCAAAATAAATGATCAATGTCCACACATGTATGTCTTGATTGGAAATGGTGATGTATTGATGTAATAACAACAGGGAAGGAGGTGCATTGGTTAGGGAAGCTGTACACCCGGGGCAACCCACCACCCAAATGTGCCCACCCCCACCCAGGACCCATTGTTCAAACCCCCAAAACTACCTACCCCACCACCCAAACGTGCCCACCCCTCTCACACCCTTGTAGTCCACATGTGTCCTGCACTGCCCCATACACATGCCATCACTTCCGTGTGCGCTTCTGTGCCTGTGCAACCTTGCCCGAGGGACACATTAGCCTACTTGAGCGCCTCCTTGGACTGGCAGTAGTGGAGCTGGATGGGGTGGTTGTGTTTGATTGCGCAGAATCTGGGATTGAGGGCATCTGTGCCAGATTTGCCTGTTGGCCAACCAACATGGCCTCTACAAGCCTGGAGGTGTGGTCGTTGCTCTCCCGCACATGGCGTGCAAGGGTTACTATAGTGCTCGCAAAGCGTCCGATGGACCTCGACAGGCGACGCACTGAGGTGCTGTAGCTCTCCCTCTGCAGCCTGGATTCCTCTAGCTGCCTCTCCACCAGCTGGGTGAGGGTAGCCTGCTGGTCCTCCATCCGCTGCATGCAGGCATTCAGTTCGGCCATGGATGGGGTGGGCGACCTCATGGGACTCCCCAGTGATGTGGGGCTGAACCCCAGCTCATGGAAGGAGCCCAGGTCTTCAAATGTGGGCATCTCCCCCTGTGGGCCCATTTCCGAGTGCTCTTGCGGGGCACTGTTATCACTGCAGGCCGCCCCTTCTGCAGTGCTGCTGCCTTCGGTGTTGTGTTGGGTGGCCATGATAGGTCCCCGTGGCACCTGTCTAGACTCAGGCAGTGTGGAGACGGTGGGGACGTCGGTGGTGGTGGTGGGCGGCACATCTGTAGTGGCTGGTAATGTGGCCAGAGGTGCAGAACTGCCGGCAGCATCATCCTGTGTGGTGGCGGTGGCTTGTGTACTTGCCGGTGCAGATTGGCTGGCCTGTTGTGCAGTATCACCGTCACTTGAAACGGCTGTGGGGACACAAAGGGCATGCAATTAGTGTTGTTGTGGTGGCAGATGGGTGCATCACATGTGTCATTAAGATTGTACATTCAATAGTGTTAGTCACATGCATCCGACTGCTGGTGTATGCATTCTGTGATATTGGTTGCCATGCGGATCATGATGGGTCCTTTGGCCCACACATTCACTGCCTGGGGGGGGGGGGTTGTCAATGGGTCCTTTGGCCCACACATGCACTGCCCGGGGGGGGTTGTCAGTGGGTCCTTTGGTCCACACATGCACTGCCTGGGGGGGGGGGGGGTGTTAATGGGTCCTTTGGCCCACACATGCGCTGCCTGGGGGGGGGTTGTTAATGGGTCCTTTGGCCCAGTACTCACAACTGCATATTTACATGTGGCATTCATGTTTGGGCACTTACCGGCATCTGCAGGTGGGCTCACTCCTGCCTCAGCCTCCCCGATCCCATGGATTCCCTCTAGGTGGAGGACGCTGCTGCAACGCTCCTCCCATGCTTGCAGCCTCAGTGGGGAAGGGGGTCCTCCGCCTGTCCCACTGCTGCGTTGGCGGTGCGTGGAAATGAGGTTACGTACCCTCAGCCTCAGGTCGTCCCACCGCTTGTGGCAGTCCTTCACGCTCCTCATTGCCACGCCCACAGCAGTGCACTTGCGTGCAGCTTCGGCCCACACCTCCTTCCTCCGCTGCTGTGTGGCACGCCGTTGGTCGGCGCTGAACAGCATCTCCGCATTGTCCACAATGTGCTCCACCAAGACGGTTAGCTCCGCCTCGCTGAAGCGCTGTTTGCGCTGCCTCTGAGCAGGAATACTGGCAGACATGCTGGTGGTCCCTTTTGGCTTCTCAGAGTTAGGATTGTGCTGGCTCTGGATGGCAATGGATTGTGCTTTTATATGATGGCCGCCTCTCTGTTTCCTGTTTTGGCGATCATGGTATTTCCGGTTCCGTGTCCGTGGCGGCGGAGGCGGAAACGGGTTTTGCGCCACTTGTGGCTGCATTATTTCCATTTCCGTGGGGTTTTCCGTGACGGCGGTAACAACGTTTCCGAGTTCGTGTGGTGCGCGCGACCGACAGCGTGTAATCGGACGGTTTTTCCGCAACCTTGCGGACACGGAAACGTTTTTACCGCCGTCGCGGATTTTGCACGGTCCCGGACTGGCAGGTGGTAATGAGGCCCATAGACTGGACATGCAAGAAGCTTATCTATTCATCCCTGACTGGAGAACAAGTGAAGGTTGTTGAAATGAACAGGATGGGATTTTCAGACATACAGGAAACATCAGGAGAACCAGGATGCTGGGAGAGACCTTGGCTATTGGTATATGGACGATTTGTCACTTGTACTGAATGGCAAGAAGGAATGTTATCTTACACCACATATTTATAGGAATCAGTAAGCATAGTGCAAAAAGTAAATGACATATGCCTAAAGCAATGGGGCAAGTATTCTAAATAACTAACATGGGTTGAAGATGCAGCAGGACCGGTGTCCATAACACCAATGAAGAATGTGACAGCTTTCTTCAGGAACGAAGGCCTGATTCTAGTAGGTGAAAATAATGGTTGTAAACAGATGTTCGAAGTACCAGGAATGGATGGAAGAACTGCTGTGCTAATGGATCGCTATTGGGCCTATCGATCCAGAGCTTACATGAAACTGCCTAAAAATTCCTGCATTAGTGATTCCCCAGAGTGATATCTCCATCCAAAAATTGATGTGGACCAGAGAAAGAAGAGGTTGCTTAACCTCCTCCGGCTGAAGAGGGAAAACTACTTCACAGCAAAATCGATAAAAGCTTATGACGATATTCCAGCGGAGCATAAGTTCTTCTGCAAGACGGCAATGATATTTACATGCATATTTATGAGAAGAATTAAGACTACAGTGAATGCCAAGTGGTGATGGATCACCAGATGGGAGCTTATGAAAACTATCATATGACAATCAAGAGATTTAATGCAATTTGAGAAGAACAAAGGGCCGTTTGATTGATGAGCCGCCAGAACAATGTCTTGGACTTGATTACAGAAATTCAAGGTGGCACTTGCGCCATTATCAGGCCTTCTTTCTGTACGTACACACCTGCCAATGATGGAGACAATGGAACCCTGACAGAGGCAATAACAATGTTGTCAAATATGCACATGAAGATGGTAGAAGTAGATGAGACTGAAGGAGATGACAGGTTCTCGTCCCTGTTTTCCTGGAATCCAACCTGGATGGCAAATGTCTCCAAGTTATTAGGAGCAATACTAGTGTTGGTATTGCTAGGATTCTGTGTTCTGAGAATCATCAATGTCCAATGTCAGAAGACAGCAAATAAAGCTGTTGTGATGAAGATAATGATTGACATAAATACTGCAACTGGTGAACAAATGCAAAATGAGGCCACCACTCATGAACATATAAAAGGATGACCCCTGGCACCCCCAGGAGCAAAGTTCTGCTACACTATGGATCATAAGAAGTATATAGAATGTTGTATATTCTGTCATGTAAGGAAAACAGACCTAATAATTTCTAAAAATTCTGATGGTGTTGCGCAGTAGCTAATTTATAAGTCTGACCATATCAAAATACAAAACCTACATATTTTATTTTGAAAATACACAATTTCATACAAGGTGACTGTATGAAATCGTGGAAGGAAGGTCTTGAGGTGCTTCCGGAACTGGAGATGGTTCTCCTCAAGTTTCAGGGTGGCTGTTCCAGAGGGAGACCCCAGCCAAGGAAAGAGATCTACAACCAACTTGTTGTTTGGAGATGCGACTCATCCTGACGGAGTTGGAGGTGCATGAGCGAATAGCTCAAGAGGGAAGACATTTAGGAAGACAGAGTTGAAGGTATTATGGCCCTAGGCCCCAGAAGGCCCTGTGGACCATGAAGTGGGTTTTGAACGTAATCCTCACAGACACTGAGAGCCAGTGCATAGATTTCAGTCCTGGAGAGATACGATCCCTGGGCTTGAGGCCAAGGACAGGTCTTGCAGTCCTGATATGGATGAGGTGCAGAGGGTGGAGAGTAGAAGCATTCAGATTTACAAAGAGGCTGTTGCAGTAGTCCAGCCTAGAGAGAACCAGAGCTCTGGAGACAGTGAGCTTCTGGGGGAAGGAGAGGAAAGGAAGAATACCTCTGAGGAGGTGCAGCTGGTAGTGTGACTTCATAGATGTGATTAGAGAAGGAGAGTGTGGAGTTGAAGATTACCCCAAGCTTTTTAGCCTCAAAGGTGGGAGAAGGAAGAGGGCCAAGGGAGGCCGTATAGACAGTAGTAGGAAAGGAGGGTGGAGGTGTGCTGATGAGGAGAATCACAGTCTTAGTGGCATTAAGGCAAAGATCATTGGTGGCACACCACTCCTGGATAGTGGACAGACAGTCAGAGTTGAAGGAAGGAAAAGAGGTGGCGGAAGGGAACCTGCAAATGAGCTGAGTGTCATCTGCATAGCACTGAAAGTTGGGGCAGAGAGCAGCAATGCAGTGGGCAAGAAGTGCCACTTATTGCTAGAACAGCCATAGAGAGAGGTTAGACACCTGGGGAACACCACAAGTAGAGATAAAGATAGAAGAGAGCTAAGGCCCAAGTTGGACCTGGGAGGGTCGATCAGAGAGGAAATAGGTCAGCCAAGCCAGGGCCTGATCAGTGATACCCAGTTTATCACAGAGATGGTTGAGCAGGATGGCATGGTTGACCATGTCAAAGGCCGAAGAGAAATCGAGTAAGATGAGGACACAAGGGGTATTGGAGTCAAAGTTTGAGAGAAGGTTTTCACGGATGTTCAGGAAAGCAGTTTCCGTGCTTCTGGTATTTCTGAAGCCAGACTGATAGTCATGGAGACAACCAACCAATTCAGTGTGAAGATTACTCTGGGAGATGGCCAGCTTTTCCAGGAGTTTGCCCAGGAAAGGAGTGATGGAGTTTGGGCGGTAGTTATCAGGGCAGGAGGGGTCGGTTGAGGGTTTCTTAAGAAGAGAGTGCACAAGGGAGTGCTTCAGGGGGGTAGGGAAGACTCCAGTGGCGAAGGAGTGGATGCAGAAGTCGACCAGAGCAGGAGCCAGGGTGCCAATGTGGTCCTTGATCATTTTAGAGGAACAGGGGAGAACCTGTTTTGAGGAGACATTCAGATCGGACTTGTCTAGAAACCTCATCTGGGAGACCAGAGGAAAGGCAGAAAAGGAGGGGCGAGGGGTGGCCACAGAGGGCCAGAGGAAGAGAGGGTGGAGGAGAGGAAGAGAGAGAGGGCAGATGTCCTGAGTTTTAGAGATGAAATGAGAAGCCAGGGCCATGCAGAGGGCCAGGGAGGGGACATAAGAGGTAGAGACTGCAGCAGGATTGTCCAGCTCCTTGCAGATTTTAAAGAGTTCGGCTGAGTTGTTGGATGCTGCAGAGACGCGGGATTGGATGAGGGCTCTCTTCTTGGTGCAGACAGAGAGCCGGTATTGCCTTTGGAGCAGGCGGCAGTCCATTTTGTCCGAGGATGTACAGGAAGCATGCCATTTCCTTTCAGCCACCCTGCACTTGCATTTAAGAGTGATGAGGTTTGAGTCATACCAGGAGTTGCACTTGGCTTTGGGCTTCAAGCAGATCCTCATGACAGGGACAACAACATCAAAAGTATCAGATATAGCAGAGTGGACCATAGAAAGGGCTGTGTCAGGGTATGAGTCAGCCAAAGGGGGAGGGAAGTTGAGAAAGTGGTGGTGAAAGCCTCAACTGTCACATGCTTTCTGGGTCAGAAAACCGAGAAGGTAGGTGGCAGTGCTGGAGTTGGCTTGGCCTGAGGGCTGGAGACAGTGAGCTGGGAGGTAAGGAGAAAGTGATCACTCCAGGAGAGAGGAGAAGTGAGAAGAATAGAAAGGGGAAGTTCTGTAGAGATCAGAACATACAGAGTGTGCCCTGCAGAGTGAGTCGGGCCAGAGGGGAGGATAGAGAGTGAGAGAGAGTTGCAGCGGTTGCGTAAGAGTCCAGAGGAAGGACTGGAAGCATCCAGGTGGATGTTAAAGTCTCCAAGAAGGAGGATTTGAGTGGTCAAGATCAGGAGGGAAGAGGAGAGGTCTGCCCACTCAGAGAGGAAGGAGGAGATCTTACCAAGTGGCCAATAGAGAGTAGCCACATTAAGGGAATGGCTAGGAGAGAGAGAGAGCCTGAACATAGAAGAGCTGTAAGTGCAAACTAACATCAGTAAAGTGATGTCATAAAGGGAAGATATGAAGATGTACAGAAACGATATTCAGATACTTAAAGAATGAAGGTGTAATTGATGTAACAATGTAATCAAGTGAATAGAAATGAAGAAATCCTCTATGTTGAAAAGATGTGTGAGATGAAGCTCAACGAATGTACATATGCAGAAATGCAAGGTAGATAAGACATGTAGGAGCTTGCTGCAATTGAAACTATAACGTAAATAGAGCATCAATGATGGAAAGATGGACGTTGGCTTGTGTTGAAACTACCTCCGAGACAAACCGAGTCTGCAGAACTGGGAGACGCTGTACAAACTGCTTTGTGCGGAGAACAAAGAATATCTGTTTTACTAAGACCAAGGATGATGCAGCAGTACATGATTGGAAAGTACAAAGGGAGTTAACTGCGAAGAGCCATGTGCATAAAACATATTTCTGTTAGTTTAAGTAAAAAATAAAACATCTTCAAGTGCCAAGTAGTGGGCAATTAAGGATGCAAAAAGCATATGTAAAGCGGAACGACGGAATCTCCAAAGGCCAATAGAAGTAATAGCACCCAGCACAATTAAATCAAATAGCAATAAATAAAAGGATGAAATGGACACATTTGTGGTCTACTAACATGTGGTGCAAGAACAGAACACAGGGTCTATTCATTGGGCCTCAGACAAAGATAGTGGTGTACCCTGACTCCCTTAAAAGTCCCAGAGAAGAAAACAGGCCGCAAGGTGAACTATAAAGGAGTAGCCTTAGCTTGGGCTCTGACTGATGAGAAAACATGATAAAGAGTGACATAGGTGCTAAATACAAAAGGGAATGAGGGATGCAGTGGGGGAAGAATGTTTTGTGATTGCATGGGTGCTTATCAGCTCTGTTAGATGGACCATCATTCAAAAATGCAGAGGACAACTTTATATACTAAAGTATTGTTATAACTTGATTGTGTTCCTAAAGTAGACATGGAAAGATTGGTGGCTACTCTGTAGCTTTCGGATGTTTAAGACGACTGAAAATATCACTGGGCAAGCCTAGAGGTTTGGTGTCCTAAATGCCTGGGTGTACATTTAACTATTACCATGTGCAAGCTCTAAAATATGAATAATCGCACTGCCAAATCTGTAGGCCAGTATTACCAGGGTAAATCACTTTTAAGGAAGCTGCAACCACAATATATTCCTGCAATCATGCTGTAACTCACTTTCATGATGCTTTGCAACAATATATGCCAGCAGAGCCAGGGTAAATCACTTTGATGAAGCAGAGACAACAATATTTTCCAGCACTGCACAAGTAAATCAGTTTCATGAAGCTGGAACCAGAATATATGCAGGATTCTCACTGTAAATCATGTTCAAATTGATTGGTAGCGTACATACTCAGGGCGTGTGGTGTGGTTGGGATATCTGATGGTTGCCTAACAATAAACCCCCTGTAGTTACTTTCCGTACTTATAGTGTGAACGTGTGTGGATTTCAATTGGATAACTAGAACAGAGTGCTCTGATCAGGCTTTCCCTAATATACCAGGTGCTCGATAATCAATCTGATTGGTGCCCATGCATTCTAGGGAATATAAGGTCAATGGGAGTGAATTGATGACAACTAAACAATTCCTTTAATGCTAAAATATCACAGGCATGTAAAATTAAATTGCTTCCTCATTTTAAAAAGAAAGTCCTGAAGCCATTGTTGCCTGTTGCAGAAGGTGGGTTGCAATAATTCTGAAACAAAACTCTGCACCATCCGAATGCCTGTATACCAAATAAATGAAAGAGGTGTTCAGGATAAATTCCAGTAACAGCATACTATGAAAAATAGGCGTCCGAACTGAACTAATCAGTGGAAGGGTCACTATGCAAGCCCACATTACATATAGAGGTATACGTTAGATGTGGAGCTCTATCACGTATAGACCCAGTATTGTTAGGTGTAGAAGGGAACTGCCCATTGGTTGAAAGTGACTGAAGCTTTTTTGCTCAGTATTCGGCATTACGGAAAATCCAGATATGGGATGCATTTTTTGTTTTGTTTGTGGTGATAACAATAAATGGATTTGCTTGAACAATGGGTTGTCAAGTGGGGAGAGGTTCTCAGGTAGGACAACTGTAATGGTAATGTTCAGTGAGCAGCGCCAAGGTGATATGAACAAATAGATCAGAAACAATGGTATTTAAATGCAATCTTTCTCTGTTCTTCTTCAGCTGACATATGTTAGGGAACAGCACAAGAAATAACATGGCAAATTTACCCTATTGCAAATACCTTTCAAAAGTAGTTCTAAGGCAAAGTTTGCCCTGGTGCAAACATTCATGAAAGAATTCGTTTTTCTGCACTAGGTAACTTTTTACCCCAGCTATTATACCATGCAAAATTGCACTTGCACCGGTGCAGGATTTCTGTAATCTGGCCCCATGAGGTCACATGGCAAACACCTATGGTGGTTTTGCTGCATGGTGATAGATCAGCTCTGCCAACGTACCAGTTTGGAGCTATCACACAAAAAATAACAAAGTCAAGTGGTTTTAAAGCAGAATAAATTTGGAACTTTTCCTTTTGGGCTACATAGACCACCAGAGACTGCAGAAGCAGGGACAACCAGGTGATGCTGTGAAGTGGGTGGAACGCCAGCACTCCAATGGATTGAGGAGCCAATGCACCGTCAGTTGTGTGTTGTACCTGTCCATCTCAGAGATTTCAGGACTCTTGTTATGTAAACATGAACCCTGGGGGTGGTGAATCCAGGCAATAACGTCGACCAGAACTCAAAAAGAAAGGCACAAGAACCAGTTTTGTTTTCCTGCTAAGGTTTTGAAAGCTGGTGACTATCCAGCAATGTCAGGGGGCTATTATATATCCATCCCCACAAATAAGGGTTGTATGAGCCGCTTGAAGTCCCGAAAAACTAGACAAATACTCCCAAAAAAGATTAAACAAGGTCTAAGACACTCCGAACAAAAATAGAAAACAGTAATTTCCCTCTGCTGTCCCCCACACAGATCCTTGACATGTGTGCATAGGAGTACACAGACAGCCACAGGAAGAAACTCTACTCTTACTGCCTGGCCTGGACTGATACACATATATCTTTTAATATGCAGGAATAACTAGGCACAAATAAATACTTATTACAAAGGTTTAATGACTACTGACAGACCCGAGGTTAGATTAATGTAACTTTATTCTCTTGGTCAGGCTTGGGTCCCTGGGTATGTGCCCCGCCCCCCTTTCAGGAACACCTTCTCCTGTCCCTGCCCAGTCACGAATGCACAATCTGCCTGAAGATAAACAATTTTAGCTCCCCCCCCTTCCAAGATGGAACATGGGCAAATGTTTAACTATATACATGATGCGCTATGCTAAACTGACATAGCAACTGTGCACTAAGATACATCATATATATTGAACTACGTATAGAACACCCTTCCCCCCTTACACATACTAAACAAAACCCAAGCAGCCATTTAACTATATACATGTTAAAGCACGCTCACCTATTGTGGCATCTATGCATCAAGACAAAAGTGTGAACTTTACACTATTCCCTGTAATCCACCACCTCTCCTCCACACATTCCGAAAGTAGGTAGCGACATAAAACACTCCCAATTTCCCGGTGGTGAATATGTCATCTCGTGTTCCTTCCCACCCTTGCTCTGTTCCATACTCGTCCCTCCTACAATATCACATCATCGTTAAGCACTTTGTCGACCATCAGTGGCTCACTATATTTACTCTGTCCTTTCTGCACAAACCCTGGCTTCGTTATACGCACTCTCTTACCCTCTACCAACTGCGCCCCATCGACACTTCTCAATCTATCATACCATAATTTCATATTGGCCTCTTTGCTCCTCAACTCCTCCTGCGGCATCTCCACATCCAACTCCACATAATGTGCCCTACCCAACCAGGGTGGACTCAAATACGTTCAAGGTTTGCAAGGCCTCAGCACCTAAAAGAACTATGACTTCAAACTCAAGACTCCTATATTTTTTAGATGTCTCCCTCTGTTTTTTCACAGGGGTTATATGTCTGTCGACGCGTGTTTTAGTTGTAGTCCACTGCGGGTGGGAAACACCTTGCCCCAATATTCTTGCAAACCTTCATCAGGACAGAGTGCAACTGTCCAATATGCGTTGCCTTTTGATTGCATAGGGTGAGCCCGAAGATCTCCACTGGATTTCAGGGGACGGTAACTTGATAGTGGGATATATCCCTATTGCATATTCTGTGATGTAGTGTAGCAGAAAAATGTCTACACTCTTCTAGTGCTTCAAGCTAGAGATTAGTCTAGCCTTGTAGATGTTCATTCCTGACATTCGTATGAACTTGTGAAAACAGTAACTCAGTAGTAACCTCAATCAATGTTGTCTGATTCTTTCCCATGGTGCAACCAAATTATGTGCCCTCTTATGAGTGTTGAAATGGGTCGTTTTAGTCCCTGGGGGTATTTGATCAAGAGCCCCAGTGTCGTGTGTGGTGTGCTTCAGTTAAAGCGATTCGGTCGCAATATCACTGTGTGCCGATCTGAGGTTATCTTCAGCCGTCAATGTCTACATGTAGGTCGATTGCGCTATCATTCACACGAAGCTTCCGCTAGCGTCTCTGGCATTCTGATACCCTGCATAAGGGGTTGGTTAAAGCGCTCCACCGCCCCACTGGTCTTGGGAAGGTACAGATCTGCCTTGATATGTGTAGTGGGTTAGAAGGAGTCAGACACGTTAATGACATTTTTAATGATGTTTAATGAAATGATAAGGATAAGGCCTATCTTTCCCTACTGCTAGAGGGTTATCCCTGCCTGTTTAAATAAACAAAAGGTAATCGTCTGTCATCAGGAAGTCTCAAATGAATATGTCCCCTGTCCAAAATAACAGAACAGCAATCGGTCTGCAGAAAAAGCTCGACCTCTTCACCTATGCAGCGAAAAAAAACAGCTAGTAAAATGCTTAAAGTCTAAAGCGGTTATTATTTCAAATGGCCTGAGACCTGAGACTATGGCCCTCATTACGACCCTGGCGGAGTGGGTTTACGCCAGCGGTATTCGCGGCGGACCCGTCCGCCCTACTACGAGTTCCCGTAGCGCCATGGAACGTTTTCCGCCTGGTTTTTCCGGGCGGAGAAATCCATGGCGCTACGGGACCTTGATGTTAATTACGCCACCGTATTTTACGGTGGCGCAATTAACGCCTTCCCCACTCCCATTATACCCTATGGGGCAAAAATGGGAATGGGGAAGGGTAAAATGGGGATTGGGGATTTACCGCCCCGCCAAGGTCGGCATGGGGTGGAAAATCCGCCAACTTCCATGGCGCTATCGGCAGCTTTCCGCCGTGCTCCGCGGTGCATTTAGCACCGCGATTTCCGCCAGGGTCGTAATGAGGGCCTATGTGTTGGGTTTTTGGAGATCAAAGATTGGAAAAAGTTTTAACAACACGCTATCTTGGCAACAATCTAACTAAAACCAGTTAATTTGCAGAAACCAGGGCTGTGTTTAAAGCACAAGCATAACTGTTGGTTTCTCAACTAAAGAGGATCCACAACATTGTTTGTAGATTCTCCCTCTGCCGCTTATAAAATTCTATTCAGCCAAGGTAGAGACAATTGTCCGCTATGGTCTGGATTTTTCATAATTGGACCTGGGAGACAGCCTTGATTCGATCCAAAGGATGGTGTGGAAAAAGACTATTAGCTTGCCACTGGGGCTTCCAAATGTAAGAATCTGCCATGAACTATGTCTGGTCTCCTTGAGTGCAAGTTACTCATGGAGGCAGTTGGGTTGTTATGCCAAGATTGTCAAACTGCCTCTACACTCACTATACAATGATTTGCGGGCTATTGGCCAGTATGAGATGGTTGCATCGTTAGCCATCTTTAAACACTCTGTGTACTCTCTTGAGCAAAATTAACTCATCTGAAGATGAGTTGGTGAATAGGCTGGCCATGACGAAACGCAAAGTGTTCATGCTTGACTGGGGCAGAACAACTGAAAAACTGGGTTCCTACTCGTCTTTTAGGAATTACGCAAAGCTTCCCAGAAAAATATCTAACGTGCCCAGGTACATCTGTCTCTTTCGATTACCAATTGTGTGAATTCTATATCTATGATTAAAACTAAACCTATTTCCCACATTGGACCGTATCAGAAAATGGGGGATAAATTCAGCATTGTCATCATTCTGTCGTCCTTTGTAAAGAATCAACATGTACAGAGTCATTGAAACATCTTGTGCTCTTTTGTCCTCATTTAACTGAACGCAGAACATTTTTCTATGGGATCTTTTTTGGATTGAAGTGAGAGCATTCGGGAGAACTGTTTTGGGCAAGGCTAATGTGGGGGGACAATACCTCACTTATTTTAGCTTTGCACCATTTTTTACAAGAAATTGTGGAAAAACTCAAAGAATGTTGAGATTGTATGAGGTTTTCCTTTTTTTAGATATCTGTGTGAAGTTTTATGATGTATAGTGTACAATAATTTTATTTCTTCACTTTTTCTTTTTTTTTCTTTTCTTTTCTTCTTTTTGTGAAAGGCTTACTTTGTACTTTTGTTCTTTGTACTTTTGTTCACTGTCAAGTCGCAACACAAAACATAAAACAAATTAATTATTTTTTTACTTTAACTGACCCTAGATTAACTAATTTAAATAATACCAAGATAATGTCTCTCTTCTCCTGGTTGCCTCTTACAGAAATGTCTCTTCTTTATTCCAATGTTTCCTCAGTATGGTCTTTTTGAATAGTCTCTTGATATCTACCTCATAAGCTCTTGTAGTTCCTTCACAATATGCTTGGATTTTATTCCCTCTTTACGTATAGGTTTTCAATAGTTCTCCTTCACACACTTTCTTAGACTCTGGTCTAAGCTTGTAGGTCTTTCGGAGTCTGGTAACTCATGTGTCCTTAGGTTGGGTATGCCTTGTTACAGTTTGACCTCTCCCCCCTCCTGGGGTTTCTCACTTTGATTGTTACTCCTCTTATTTCGTTCAGAAGATATTTTTATGTCGCATTCATGTCCCACTTAGCAAGCACCACCCACCTTCTTAGCCCTGCCTCTTCCTTCCTGCTCCTTACTATTAGATCAAGGGCGTCTCTCGCCCGGGCGTCCTAAGCGAAGGGCAGACGAAGAACAGGGGAATTCTTTTTTGGACCTGTTCGGACCCGGAGGACCCAGGGCCCGACCCCCTGCTCAAACAGCAGGTAGTCATGCACCAACACGTGTTACTCCCTCTGGTCCCCCCGTGATGTTCCCTTGTGCCCCCCGATTCTCGCACACAAGTGTTGCCTGTTTTGCTTGATTCTTCTACCCTGCTCCCCCCTCACCCCACTCAAGCCTACTTCTGCATGAGTCTGTCCTGATACATTCTGGTTTCACCATCACCGTCTTGTGGACAATGCTGGATTTGACTTTTATGGACTTCATTCATTCATGGTGTGTCACCCTTTCTCAACTCTCATGCTGAACTTCTTTTGTATCTTGTACTCATGGTGGCCCTGAATCATGCTGTTCCCATCTTCATCTTGTATCCTGGCTTGCAACATTATGTGTTACTACTGACTTCTGCAATTGTATTCACTCTCCCCTCTTGCTTCTCCACACTTTTGACTACTAACTCCTTGTTCTCTCCTCCTTTCCCTTCTCCCTTTTCCTATCTCCTCCCCTTACTTTCTTCTATGCACTTACTCTATCAGAATTGTCCCTGAACCTAGTATGATAGCAACCTCGTCTGTCTCCTCCTCCCCCCCTTACTGGTTTTTTCCTCTCCAACCCCTCTCCAGTACTATCTGAAATGTCGTCAGGCCTAATATGATAGTTGCTTGTTTTGTTCCTCCCCGACCTTTCTGCACCCCTCTCCCTCACCTTGTTTTTTTTCCTTCCCACTCTCCCCCTCCCTTCCTTGTCTATGTTTTAGCTCTTGCACTATCTGAAATGTCGTCAGGCCGAGTACGATAGTTAATTTCACATCCTTACTGTTCATGGCCTGTAAGAATGTCATTGTTTTTTCCCTTGTTGCCTCCCTTGCCTTGGAGCGCTTTGAAACACATTGTGTATAGGTGCTATATAAAAAAACTATCATATATCATATTTTTTTTTTTATTTTTTTTTTTATTATTTTGGTTGGTTAAAATTAGATTAACCTTTCAAAACAAACAATTACAGATCAATAAAATATACAACTATATAATTTCTTTCTCATTATGCATTAATTTGATTAATCAAAGGCAATAAAAAATGAAACAGATTTACGGAATTCTCCACAGGAAGAGACATACTTGCATAGATGTAAGTCAATATTACCTGCAATAAGATTCAATTGATTAGTTTGCAAAATCTCGAAAGCCATAAATAAAGCAATCCACAATAAGTAGCTGTTAGTTCTCATTATTATAGTGAGTCATCATACAAGAACGGTCAACTGATTGCATTGCCGATTCTAAGAACTGCATCGTGGCTATTCTTATTGAGATTTTAGATGTTGCAAATAATTCACGCCACAATCCATTATCAGAGCGAGCTATGTAATGCAAGTGTGTTAATTTTTGTAAAATTGTTTCTCTTTGTTTCTTTAATGAAACACAGACAATCAATAAATGTTTAAGAGTCTCTTCCATTCCGACAATTTTGCAGAATCGACAATGCGCGACTTCTGCTTTTATTATACCTCTCCTTAATAAAATCTGATTCGTTGGCCAGCGATTCATACGAAATCTTAAAATTTGAGTTCGAAGTTTAAATGAAGGACATTTCAAAAGATAATCGGCTGCCTGTCGAAATTTTTTATGACCAAATAGAGTTCTGTCGAAGTCTTTTAATCCCAGGCATTTTTGTTGTGTGTATTGCCAATCATATTGATGCAGCTTTAGTTTGGCCCTGTTCGGATTATTTAGCAATAAGTCTATTGAGATGTTTGCCACATTTAGATCATTAAAAACTGCGGTTCTCCACTTTTTCGGAAACAGATGTTCAGAGCGAAGTAAATAATCCGCCAATGTCGCCAGCACATTCTTTGCCGACAGACCCAAAAGACATTTCCGAAAAAGACTGCACCTTTTCCATACTACTTGTATGTGTAGCGAAAGATTACCCAATTCAAACCGTAACAGGGCATTGGGAGTGGCGTTAGGGAGATTAAGTACTTTCTTCCAGAATTGAGCTTCAATTCTGTCCCAGTATAGTCGGTTTTGGGGAATCCAAGTTTCAGCCCCATAGGCAATTACAGGAATTACCTTCTGTAAATAAAATGTTATAACATGGCTACACGAGAATTTGCCAAACTTGGCTAAAAGTATTTTGGCCTGCGAAGTCAGTGATAGAAGCTTCCCAGATATACTGTTTTGCTGGGGCTTATTCAAGACTGAATTGCTAAACATAATGCCAAGATATTTATATTCATTTATTAGAGTTAATTTCTGCTCTTGTAATAACCATTCATTATGTTTCCAGTGTTTCAAGTTGGTGTTTTTCAATTCCATTACTTGGGTTTTTTCCAAATTAAGTATTAGGTTGTTTTTGGTAACATAAGATCCCAGCTGATTGAGCAACAACTGCAATCCGCTGGGCGTTTGCGAAATTAGAACCAAATCGTCGGCATATAAGAGCCAGGCAATAACCTGATTACCAAGCTTGGGTGCATCGTTAATTACTTTTAAGAATTCGACACCCAAATCAAAAATAAACAAATTGAATAATGTTGACGCTAGAATGCAGCCTTGTTTAAGGCCGCGTCTTGTATGAATAGTTTCTGATAATAGCCCATTTAAGTTAAGTTTGACCTGCATTGAAGTATTAGTGTGTAGTAGCCTTATTAGCGAGATGAGAGAAAACGGACAGCCATAATTCATTAGTTTGTTGAATAATAGTTGTCGATCAACAGAGTCAAATGCGACTCGGAAATCAACAAAGGCAAGGTAAAGAGGTTGTTGTTTGACTGCATAAGCTGTTTTAATAGCATTAAGTATAGTTATGTTAATAGCAGTACCTAAGCCCGCAACAAATCCTGTCTGAAAAGGATCACAACAATTTTCTTTGGAGGACCAAATATTTAGGTCTCTCAGAATAATTCTGGCAAAGATTTTCCCAGGAGCATCGAGAAGTGCTATAGGACGATAGCTCGCTGGGTCCGTGCGGTTCCCCTTTTTATAAATAGGGACTACCACAGCTATACACCAAGAAGGAGGAATACATTGCTTTGCTTGGATAGAGAAAAATAAAGAGTATAGAATACTGGCCCACAGTTCCGGATTTAATTTCAGAGTATAATTCGACAGGCTATCTGGCCCTGGGGCTCTAGATGAACTTGCTCTATTGATATAGTGCAATATGTCATCTCGGTCGAATTTAAGAAATCATATATCATATCATAATCACTGAATTTTACCTCTGGTTTTCTCCACTGTTTATTTTTTAGTTCATGGGGCACTTTCCTCTCTTTCAGTTTGTATTCAAGCCCAATGTTTAATTACTTCTCTTTCAGGTTTATGCATTGCACTCTTTATCGTATTTTCACAGTTCAAGTTAAACAAGCTTATATTCAGTATCTTGTCTGTCTCAATCGGATGAGCTCTCCCCTCTTTTTAATGATGCCCACAGGACCTCCCGGTTTTCCTGTTCTCCCCATTACCTCTGTATGTGCAGGGAAACGCTGCCTGGTTTGGCACAAGCTTGGGCCCCCTTCTTTGACATTTGCTTGATTGCTACATTTGCGGGCACTTGGGTGCTTTGTATCCTCCTCATGGAGAGGATTTTGTCACAGTTCAAGGAGTCCTCTGCCCACCATGATTCAGTCGTGGCCACACCACCACCGAGCTTAGGATTGCCTTCTGCTGCCGTACAATGACTTTTCCATTCTTGAAAACGCCGGGCCTCCAACTTTCCCCTCTGGCGATCTATGGCTTCTCGAAAGTCCCGGGCTCTGCAGGGCTCCGTAGCTCTCCTCTCATAAGCCTCTCCCAGGAATGCTGTCGGGGGCTACTCCTGCTTATGATACTCTCTCTCTGCCTTTGCTTCACCTCTCCAAAGTGTGGTGCTGTCAGGGGGCTTTCCCTGATTCCGATTCTATCTCCCTCTTGTCAATCTCCTTGTCTCAGTTAAATATACGTCTCTGCTTAAAGAGACATATTATTATTCTCTTGCAGGATAGTTTTTCAGTATTCCCTTCAGCCAAACACCCAGCTCTTACAGTATTCTTCATGTCAGGTATTGCTATGCTGCTAGGCTGAATGGTCTAGGGAGTTCCTCACAGGAACCAAAGTTTGTGTCCCTTAAGGGGGATGTCCCACTTGCCCAGACCCCCAAGGAGGTTCTTGTGAAGCAGGCTGACCTCCCTAGCCTCAAAGGGGGAGACTCCACCTTGCGGAAAAGGGACAAATACTCTTAATATGTCACGTGCCTAACCCCTATTCCCTCCAGGAACTCCTTCATAATTACAAAAGTGGGTTGTACCCCATTGTCAGTAAGAAGCTTCCTGGGAAACCCTTCTCTCTGACATATTTTGTCCAGAAAACAACTCCACTGCTTCTGAATCTGCCTCACACACCATGTCATCCTCTCTCGATTTAGAATCTACTACCAAAATAAAATTCATTTCTGCCTCTCTCTCCAACAATAGGTCCCAAAATATCCAGTGCTACAAAATCCCACAGCATTCCAGGCAATTCCAGTGGTCTCAAAGGTTGTACGTAATTCCTAATATTCTTCTCTGCATCTCCACAAGTTACACATCTCTTCACTAACTCCTCTAGCTGCACATCTAGACCTGGCCAGCAATAATCTGCTCTCAAGCACCCCTTAGTTTGTGTCATACCCAAGAGACAATTATGGCCAAGTTCAAATAATGTCCTTACTCTCACTGGTTACACCAATCAACATGCCTTGCATAGGAATCCATCTCCACACTCAGCTCATTGTTCACACAGTGAAAAATTCCCAAATGGTCTTCACTGGGCCACCCTGCCCAATTATTAAGCAGCCTGTCTATAACGGCTCTGAACTCCAACTCTTTAACGGCTGAAGGCAAATTCTTCATCTTCACGCTTTGCTTCTTCACAATCCTGCTCACTAACCACATTTTCGCAGACCTGAAACACTTGATCAGTGTCTTCTTCATCAGTAACCTCTGCTTGTTCACCACCAACCCTACTTGCTGCCCTTGAAATCAAAACATTCTCCTTACCTGAAATATGCTCCACACCAAACTGGTGACCTTGTAAAGGTGTTACCCATCACACAATCCTCCTAGATTCTCCATTCTAACTTCAACATGAACGCTCCGACCAGCGGCTTATGGTTGGTGAAGACCTTGAACACATTACCCCACAGAAACACCTTGAGTATCCTTCTGGTAATTCTGGTGGGATACCGTCAAACTGACCTACCGTTTCCACCACCTGATATCCCGGAATTACTGGGATATTACAGGTGGCAGAAAGGCAGTAAAACCCCATTCCATGGAGTCCGATGGGACTCCATGGACGGGACTGACAGTTTTTCTGGCACTGGTAATACTGGTTTGGGAAATTTCGGCAGTTTTTTTTTCCAGTGGGGGTCTGATTTAAATCAGTGTACGCCCTAAGGCAACCCTGTAGTTTGCTGGTCCGGGAAAAGTGCAGGTCATGGAATTACTGGCAGTTTTACTGGCATTTTTCCCAATTTCTACAAACTAATGCAGGCCTATAATATTTCCTTTTCTATAACTGAGTAACACGTTTCGGCTCCTCTCAAAACTCGCGATGCAAACGCTTCCACTCTTTCCAAGACCATGCACATCTGTTTAGGTGCTTTCACGTCAATGAGATCATTTTACTCACTGACTTTTTTCAGCAGACAGTAACGCCCAGACTACTTGTCCGGAAGGGCACAGGGTTTGAAAGGGTCCATAATCCACACCCACTGGCTTGGAAAATAGACTGTCACTGTGGCCTTTTGGTTGCTAGTGCTTCATCCGCTGCAAACTGAGCTTTAGGTGTCTTGTTCATTGTTCCATGTACTTTGCCATTCTAGACCGAAGGGCAAGGACAATGTCCACCACATCTTGTGTAGGGGGAGAGGGGATTCTTTCCCTCACTCTTTCATAGACTGATGGGACCTCATACAGAGTCTCCAAACAGAAGCTCAAAGGGGTTAAACCCTACTCTGTTCCGTGGCACCTCCCTGTAGAAGAACAGAAGGCATGGCAGGAGAATATCTAATTTTCTCCTCAGGTGCTCTTCCAAGCTACCTATCATGCCTTTCAGGGTCTTGTCCAACCTATGGTAATTCCTCACATGAGGGTATTACTTAAGGTGGGGGATGTGGGGGAGGGCAGCAAGGGGGTCCCCCCCTGCATTGATTTGTGGTGAAATGTGTTAAAAAAAATCATACTGGAAGTACAACACTCCTTGAATCCCCTTCAATAAGCAAGGCGTGACCCTCTAAAGAAAAGATGGTACTAGGACAAAAGGCATCCTCCTGAACCTCTATGTGCCCTCACGGGTAACAGACATGGTGTAATCTCTAGAATCTGGATGCATTACCACTTGATGATACCCCAAAGCCAGATCAAGTGTTCTAAACAGCCTCCACCGGGAGCCATGCTGACTATTTCACCTAGATTAGGTAGAGGAAACATGTCCACCACCACACATTTGTTTACACCCCTAAAATCTACACACAACTGCACTCGACCATTGCCCTTCCTGACAATAACTAGAGATACCCACTCTGCAGCCTCCACAACTTGTGTTACTCCCTCCCGCTCCAGCTTCTTATCCTCATTCGTTACTTCTCTCAATGCAATCGCACAACTTCTCACTCTAGCCACCTTTGCTACAGCACCCTCCCTTAGCTTTTTCTTATGATGGAATTTCTTCAGACAACCAAGCTCTTCCCCAAACACTTTGTCAAATCCTTCTTCTAGTTTGACTCCCATTACATCAATGGTTGCAACATGTCCTGGTAGCCCCAGATCTATTACAAAGCCCATCTCACTCTGCTTTTACCATCCTAGCAGACTTTTGCCCTTCTGTGCTCTTGCTCACTTCCCCTTGCACTCTAACTCCACCATGAAAGGTCCCTCAATCTCAATCTGTAAGCCCCCATATGCACTGGCCTTCAGTCTGGGGGGACAAAGTTTAGTGACAAAGTTTAGTGCCCTTGTAACAGTTCCACCACACACTGGACCTAATTATGGGACCAGTAGTAACCATGCCGGTGCTACCGGTGGGTTGCTGCCGGACCCGTAATTATTTACCGGCGTCTGACTTCTAGGTGCCACCAGGAGATTACAACCCCGGTGGCCCGGAAAGTCAGGCGCCAGCATATTGTAAGCCCCCATACCCACAGGACTCTATGGGAATGAGGACTATGGAAGCACTGGCGCTGTTGTTAACCGTGCCAGTGCTTCTGTGACAAGTCTGCTTACGGTGGCCACTGTGCCCAGCACGGTCAGACCTGTCAGGCACAGAGGCCATGGTAAGCAAACCCGTAATGTGCCGGTCTGGAAACAATAGTGCCAGTAAGCTTACTGGCACCGTTGTTTCTGGACCGGCACACTTATAATGAGGCCCATTGTAATTTATAATGGTGCAATCTGACCATGTGTCAATGAACATGTTGAGTCCTACTCCATGTACCACCACCATTACATGTGGTTTTTCTCCCTTCTTGTATTTTGAGCCAACCCACACCCTCCGATTAAAATCCAGTGCTATGTTTATCTCCTTAATACCTTTCTGTGAGAAATGTTCACAGCACCTGGCAAAGTGTTCTTTCTTTCCACACTTTAGACACACAGACCTGAAAAACTACCTGACTTTGCAAAATGGAAGGTGCAACTACAACAAAAGCACCTCTTAATCCTGGTCCCAGCACCCGCTTTATCCACACTTTTGGCATGAGTGGACTTGCAGTCCATGCAATGCCTACTCCCCACTTTCTTTTGCTGCGTGGATGGTTTATGTCCGCCCTTAACACAATTCCCCATCTCATCATTCACCACAGATACAGCATCCCCACTCACAGCTTGTTGTTCTTTCTTCTCTAATTCACCCACACAAGCCAGCACGTGTACCATTTGTTTTACAATATCCAAAACCTCATCTAAACTAAAATCACCTTTCATACATATATCTTCTCTTATTTTTTTTTCAATTACTTTTAACATACATTGATCTCTGAGTCTTTCATTGTATGTTGTACCAAATGTACATTAGTTAGCCAACTCCCTGAGCCCTGTAATAAAGTCTTCTATTGACTCCCATCTTCATTGCTTTTGTATACCGAAGTACTATCTCTCTAGTATAATACTAAACTTCTTTTCGAAATTCTTATCCATTTTACGTAAGATAGTCTCATATGCATTTAGCAGATCTTCAGTTGACCCAGCACTGTCACCATTGCCGCCTCTGCCAAAGTCCAATTCTGGCAAACTTGGATCCTCCTGCCATCAGACAATGCATCAATAGGGCTCTGCAACACTCTGTGCTGTCAAAGGGCCATGAATCGCCAGGACAAAGTCCTGGAAGTCCTCCTTCCATGTGTCCTACTTCACTGTAGGTTCCCCAGGGTTCAGCAAAAGTTGTGTTGGTAGACTTCACTTTGTACTTTATTAGAGATTGTAATCCTTGACACAATTTACCCCCAGAGGTCTCTGTAGTCGCTAGCTACCAAAAGTATTCTCATGCTCTGTTGTCTCTGTTTCAATACAGTTTACCACATGTGGTCTATCAAATGTATCAAATACTCATGCTCTGAGTACATGCAACGTCACCTTCCATCACCGTTACCAATTTGTGGAATGAGTGTCCTCAGCTAACTCACAAGCTGAATAATGTGCATATGCAATCCACATTGATCCAGTATCAGTCCACAGATCTGTGAGCCCACACTCTGCTCTGATCAAGAGCACGTCCAGATGACGTTCGAGGGTCCTTTCGTCTGACAGCAGCTCACCTCAGCTGCATGTGCATCACAGTAATTTATCTGGCCCCATGACACAGCGTGCTCCCTGTTGCTGGCATTGGGTTATGGGTAGAATGACCAGATTTTTTTTTTAAATCAGGACAGGTCAAAGAAATAGAAGTAGGACTAAAGTAAATACACATAACACCTTAGATCTACTTCTATGTCGCTGTCCTGTTGCACGGAGTGAGGAGGGGTGTAGCACACCCCTTTCATTGGAGGACAGCACCTGGGAGGGGAAGGGGGAGAAAATGGGGGCGTGAAAAGCATTTCACAGCCCCATTCACACAGGAAGAGTTGCACCGGGGCCCGATTTTGGGATTTCGAAATAGGGTTCTGGCAAAAACGGGGACCGTAGCCACCCATCCTAGAAAACCCAGGACAGCGTTTATAAAATCAAAAAGCTCCCAGGACCCCGGGACGGATGGTGATTTCCCCGGACTGTCCCGGGAAAACCGGAACGTCTGGTCACCCTAGTTTTAGGAGGCACTGTGATGGCAAACCTTTTCCAATGACGTTTTGCAACAGTAACAGTAGTTACTCATCCATTACGCCAGTAGAGATGGGCAGTATCCAACACGGCTCATGGCGCACAGTTCTATGGGAGTCAGGAATGGCAGGGGCCTTATCTCGAGCAGCTGGTCATTACAGATGCCCCCTAAATAATTTCTCTTCACCCCACATATGCCTGCAAATCAAGGACTGGATGTAAACGTTGTCTGGCTCCTTTTCGTTGGTTTCAAATGTATTATTATTCACTTTATTGTTTTTGGTTTTAACCTTCACAAAAATTTCAAAGAAAAGTACAGTAGAAAAGTTACAGAAGTACAAATTGCAATATATAAAAACAGTAACGGACAATCTTACACATTTGCACATTATTACACTTGAATTCCAGATAGCAGATAAAACTCGAATTACTTAAAGACAGATAAAACAACTTGAAGATACATTCTTGATAGTTATCGACGTATGTATTTCAGGCATCTGATGACTGTACAGAGGTAATACCGATGTACGTCCTACCATCCTCCCAACTAAAAAAAAAAGAAAAAAAAGAAAGAAAAACCATTAGGCCGGGCGTCAGAACAATTGGCCTTCGGGATTCTGAATGCAAAATCACCTTCCACAGAGAGAGCACAACTGTCCACAAAATAAGGTCTATTTCTAGTCCAGCACCGCAAGGTACATCCGACCTATTGTCTTTCGCCCACACACTGGCACGTTCAAGTTCCTGTGTCTTTTTGTTCCCTGCGGTCATTATATCCTTGTAGGGAAATCCACCCTCGGTGTCTGAATGTCAGAGATCTCAGGTTTCGGGTCCCGCAGGTCTGGAATGAGAGTCTCATCTCGTTCTGCTTTATTCCAGCTATTCTGGTACCCGCTGTCCTGCACTTTTGATTGGAATGGAAGCTACCAGTACTAGCATGCTGAGAATAAAAGGGGGCCGGCTGAGGCACTGACGCAGGTCTCGCATTGAGGAAACGCAGAGAAGCACACCCTCTAGTATGCGCAGAATTAAACAGGACAGTGGGATACGCTCACATAGGGCAACTTGAGACCACTGAGAAGTACTGGGTTTGTTTTGGGTTTGGTCTGCTCCTGATCATTTAAACCTCGGAAGCAGTCTGCTCGGAATGGAAAACATGTTTCGCTTGGTTATTTCTTTATTTTTTTTTTTTATTTCTATAGCGCCAAAGCCCGCAGGCATCGGGGCGCATTACATGAAGACAAGGACAACATGAAGTGATGGCATCAGGGCATTACATGAAGACAAGGACAACATGCAGTGATGGGACAGAGGAGCAGGATTATAGGTCCTCAGTAGATTATTTTACATGCTCTTTAGTGATTATACAGGTCCTTATTTGAACAACAGTGGCTTCAGTTTCTTCCTAAAGGTAGGGTGACCAGATTTTTACAAAAAAAAACCCAGATGGGCCATGGAAATAGAAGTCGGACTAAAGAAAATACACCTATGACTTTAGTCCTACTTCTGGTTTGTTGGCCCGTTGCGGTGGGCGGGGAGAGGGGGTGCTCACAGGCACTCTCCTCTCATTGGAGGAGAGCGCTGAGGAGGGTAAGGGGGAGAAAATGGGGGCGTGAAAAGCATTTCACGCCCCCTATTCGCGCAGGAAGGATTGCGCTGGGACCCGATTTCAGGATTGTGAAATCGGGTCCAGGCAAAAAATCTGGCAAAAAAAGGTCCGTAGTCAAAACCCCGGACGGGGTTTATAAACTAAAAAAACTCCCGGGACCCCGGGATGTCGGGAAATTTCCCCGGACTGTCCCGGGAAAACCCGGACGTCTGGTCACCCTACCTTAAGGATAGGCATTTAGGTTCTAGCCTTACGCTGTTTGGGGAGTTCATTTCACTTTGATGTTGCTTTGGTAGGGAAGGCTCGCCCAAGTCCATTAGCTTTTTTTTTTATCTATGTGACATTACCAAAGCAAATTTCAGAATGGTAGATTTCACTGCAACCCAAGCCTTCAGTTTTTCTATCCTTATAACCCCTCCCCAACACCACCCTGACCCATTTTAACCCCTTACCCCACTTCAATATTTATATATATATTTATTTAAAAATGGTGGTATTTTTTCAGTATTTTTTATTTCGGTAAAATGACTGGATACTGTTTCGCTCCTGTATGGGTAATCAGAACACAGCAGGATCAGTACGTGATCATCTTCCTTATTATTCCCCATTGCTGGAGATGGACAAAAATGCTTTGGGATTTCACCTCCTGTGAAGGTGAAGAAGTGGCATGAGTGATGTGGGAGGGACTATGGCGGAGTTCTGGCTGGCAACGGCTGTCACATCGCATGATAACATGTTTTCCTGTGCCAATACTGGCATGGCTGTTTGAGAATGTTCATATAATGTTCTTAGGGCAATGGTGAAAACAATATGAGAATGAATTTGCCTTGATGCCACACTAGCAGGGCACTGCTGCTACAACATCGTGTTTTGGGGGCACATGCATGAGCATGTGTTTTTCTTGGCTATCACTGCCTTTTCACTATTTTTTTTTGTTTAATATTTATTTTTAAAAGATCACACCATAGCAACATATGTACAACAAATATAAACATCATGTAATAATCACAGCAATTCAACTTAACTTTATACATTAGAAACCCCCCTCCCCCCAGGAGTCACAATATAATCAATAAAATAGGTCTAATACAGTGAAAGAAATTTGCCCCAAATCTTATTAAATAACGCATCTTTCTTTTCTCTCCGATACAGTACCCTCTCCATAAAGTAGTTCCTTCTGTGGCGCAGGGTGGATGACCTTGCCCCCCTACTGCACTAGAAGATGTTCTGGGCCTGTCGGAAGGTGAATAGGAGGCCTCTCCGAGAGGATGAGCCACTCCGAAAACCATGGACGGGCCGGCCACCATGGAGCTATTGGAATGATTGAGTTGGCGAAACTCTTTGATCTTGCAAATGACTCTGTGAATCAGCGGAGTGGGCAGGAAGGCGCAAGCCCTCATGCCGTTCCACTGAAGCCGAAATGCATCACCCAGGGAGCCCAGGGCCCTGTCCCTGCCAGGAGGCGAACTGAGGGCATGTCCTGTTGTGCCAGGTGGCAAAGAGACACTGATCATCTCCGATTGAGTGCCCCGCTCTTGGCTCCATGAGGCCGCGAAGTGCAGCTGAATCCTCCTCTTCAATCTTGTGTGCGGAACGGCTAATAGGACCGTCGCCAATAGACTCAGGAGATGTTAGTACCACCATGCCGAGGTCACCATTTTCCTGTTTCCAGGCAGGTGAGTGCTGTGCCCATCCTGGCCCATTTTAGCCCAATAGTGTTGCTTTTTTAAAGTATTGCTCCCCTGCCCCCGGCCTGCTTCGCCCTCGATTCTCTGTCCTTCCTCCTCCCTCCACCTCCCGCCTCCCATCCCGCCCACCGCCCGTGATTGGATACTGTCCCCATGCGTTTTGGGTCTAGCGACCCGATCGAGCGTGCACCCCACCATTTTCCCGTCTCCAGGCAGGTGAGTGCTGCGCCCATCCTGGCCCATTTTAGCCCAATAGTGTTGTTTTTTTAAAGTATTGCTCCCCTGCCCCCGGCCTGCTTCGCCCTCGAGTCTCTGTCCTTCCTCCTCCCTCCACCTCCCACCTCCCATCCCGCCCACCGCCCGTGATTAGATACTCTCCCCATGCGTTTTGGGTCTAGCGACCCGATCGAGCGTGCACCCCACCATTTTCCCGTCTCCAGGCAGGTGAGTGCTGCGCCCATTCTGGCCCATTTTAGCCCAATAGTGTTGTTTTTTTAAAGTATTGCTCACCTGCCCCCGGCCTGCTTCGCCCTCAAGTCTCTGTCCTTCCTCCTCCCTCCACCTCCCGCCTCCCATCCCGCCCCCTGCACCCTGATTGGTGTCTTGGCCACATATCATGAACCCTCCCAGGGCAGCCCTCTGCCCGGCAGCCTCTGTGGCTAAGGGCCCCAAGGCCAAGGGCGGCTCTGACATCGACGGCTCCAAGACGTGTCTGCAGGTGTCAGCAGGGGAAGCCAAGGAAGCCAACAGACATCAACAAAACTGTGAGTGTGGCATGGGTGGAGTGTAGAGCAATTACTCTACTCCAGTAAATGTTGCCCTGTGATGCATATTAACTTACTTGCAAATTTTAGCCAGTGCCACACATGTAGGGAACTGAACTCTATCTTGCGCTGCATCTAGATAGAAATGTGATTGTTAGAACCTAAACCACTGTAAAAAATCTCCGTACGGTGGTAGCCTAACACCTTGAAGTACGCACTAGAGCATGTCGGTGACATTGTTGAATTTTCGAAGCAGGAACTCTCCGTTGAATTTAGAAATGTCCCTGGTAGCCTCACTGTGCAAAGTTGAATCTAGAATCTAGAAGTGTGCCTGATAGCCTCACTATGTAAAGTTGAATCTAGAAGTGTGCCTTATAGCCTCACTGTGTAAAGTTGAATCTAGAAGTGTCCCTGATAGCCTCACTGTGCCGGGTGGAATTAAGAAGTGTCCCTGATAGCCTCACTGTGCAGGGTGGAATTTAGAAGTGTCCCTGATAGCCTCACTGTCCAAAGTTGAATCTAGAAGTGTGCCAAGTATCCTCACTGTGTAAAATTGAATTTAGAAGTGTCCCTGATAGCCTCCCTGTGCAAAGTTGAATGCAGAAGTGTGCCAAGTATCCTCACTGTGTAAAGTTGAATTTAGAAGTGTGCCTAATAATCCTCACTGTGCAAAGTTGAATCTAGAAGTGTGCCAAGTATCCTCACTGTGCAAAGTTGAATTTAGAAGTGTGCCAAGTATCCTCACTGTGTAAAGTTGAATTTAGAAGTGTCCCTGACAGCCTCCCTGTGCAAAGTTGAATCTAGAAGTGTGCCAAGTATCCTCACTGTGAAAGTTGAATTTAGAAGTGTGCCTAATAAGCCTCACTGTGCAAAGTTAAATCTAGAAGTGTGCCAAGTATCCTCACTGTGCAAAGTTGAATTTAGAAGTGTGCCAAGTATCCTCACTGTGTAAAATTGAATTTAGAAGTGTCCCTGATAGCCTCCCTGTGCAAAGTTGAATGCAGAAGTGTGCCAAGTATCCTCACTGTGTAAAGTTGAATTTAGAAGTGTGTCTAATAAGCCTCACTGTGCAAAGTTGAATCTAGAAGTGTGCCAAGTATCCTCACTGTGCAAAGTTGAATTTAGAAGTGTGCCAAGTATCCTCACTGTGTAAAGTTGAATTTAGAAAAGTCCCTGACAGCCTCCCTGTGCAAAGTTGAATCTAGAAGTGTGCCAAGTATCCTCACTGTGTAAAGTTGAATTTAGAAGTGTGCCCAATAAGCCTCACTGTGCAAAGTTAAATCTAGAAGTGTGCCTAATAAGCCTCACTGTGCAAAGTTGAATCTAGAAGTGTGCCAAGTATCCTCTCTGTGCAAAGTTGAATTTAGAAGTGTCCCTGGTAGCCTCACAGTGCAAAGTTGAAATTAGAAATGTCCCTGGTAGCCTCACTGTGCAAAGTTGAATCTAGAAGTGTGCCAAGTATCCTCACTGTGTAAAGTTGAATTTAGAAGTGTGCCTAATAAGCCTCACTGTGCAAAGTTGAATCTAGAAGTGTGCCAAGTATCCACTCTGTGCAAAGTTGAATTTAGAAGTGTCCCTGGTAGCCTCACAGTGCAAAGTTGAAATTAGAAATGTCCCTGGTAGCCTCACTGTGCAAAGTTGAATTTAGAAATGTCCCCGGTTGCCTCACTGTGCAAAGTTGAATTTAGAAGTGTCCCTGATAGCCTCACTGTGCAAAGTTGAATCTAGAAGTGTGCCAAGTATCCTCACTGTACAAAGTTGAATTTAGAAGTGTCCCTGATAGCCTCACTGTGCAAAGTTGAATCTAGAAGTGTGCCCGATATCCCCTCTGTGCAAAGTTGAATTTAGAAGTGTGCCTAAAAGCGTGCCCTACTTGAATTTAGACGTGTGCCTTATAAGCCTCTCTGTGCAAAGTTGAATTTAGAAATGTCCCTGATAGCCTCACTGTGCAAAGTTGAATTTAGAAGTGTCCCTGTTGGCCTCACTGTACAAAGTTGAATGTAGAGATGTCCCTGATGGCCTCACTGTACAAAGTTGAATGTAGAAGTCTCCCGGATAGCCTCACTGTACAAAGTTGAATTTAGAAGTGTCCCTGTTGGCCTCTCTGTGCAAAGTTGAATTTAGAAGTGTCCCTGATAGCCTCTCTGTGCAAAGTTGAATTTAGAAGTGTCCCTGTTGGCCTCTCTGTGCAAAGTTGAATTTAGAAGTGTCCCTGATAGCCTCACTGTACAAAGTTGAATTTAGAAGTGTCCCTGTTGGCCTCACTGTACAAAGTTGAATGTAGAGATGTCCCTGATGGCCTCACTGTACAAAGTTGAACGTAGAGGTCTCCCAGATAGCCTCACTGTGCAAAGTTGAATTTAGAAGTGTCCCTGATAGCTTGCCTAGATGAACTGACTAGTGTCCCTAATAGTCTCTCTGTTCATAGTTTAATTTGGAGGTGTGCCTGATGGCGTGCCTGGGCTGAATTTAGAAGTGTGCCTAATAAGCATCTCTGTGCTAAGTTGAATCTAGAAGTGTGCCAAGTATCCTCTCCGTACAAAGTTGAATTTAGAAGTGTGCCAAGTATCCTCTCCGTACAAAGTTGAATTTAGAAGTGTGCCAAGTATCCTCACTGTGCAAAGTTGCATTTAGAATGAAGAAGTGTGCCTGATATCCCCTCTGTGTAAAGTTGCATTTAGAAGTGTGTCTAATAGCGTGCCCTACTTGAATTTAGACGTGTGCCTAATAAGCCTCTCTGTGCAAAGTTGAATTTAGAAGTGTCCCTGATAGCCTCACTGTGCAAAGTTGAATTTAGAAGTGTCCCTGATAGCGTGCCTAGTTGAACTGACTAGTGTCCCTAATAGTCTCTGTTCATAGTTTAATTTGAAGTTGCGCTTGATGGCGTGCCCGGGCTGAATTTAGAAGTGTGCCTAATAAGCATCTCTGTGCTAAGTTGAATCTAGAAGTGTGCCAAGTATCTTCTCCGTACAAAGTTGAATTTAGAACATTGAAGAACATGTAACCCATCACCACGCTTACTCTCTTCTTTACACCACCACTCAGCTAGAACACAGAGATACTATGACACCATTCGGTATAACTGTTCTCATACCAACATCTGTCGCATACTCCCCATCACTCTAAACACTGCTGGTTACACACCCCCAGCCAGGCGTTCTCTTCAGGCCTAACACAGCCACAATCGGTCTGGATAAATCCTGCCAGAACGAACACATACTCCTGATATCTCAACCACCACACCTACCGCTAAGAAGCAGCTATTATACGAATACCACATCAGCTGCACACATATCCGGTGCTCACACGCACCTTTAACTCTCTCTACTGACCTGAACTTCGGTTCCCAAGGGCGTTCAACCTACCAGCGCCTTCAGACCATACCAATGGTATATAAGGCGCTATATAAATGCAAAATAACATAACATAACATATAAGCTAGAGAATCCATCTCTGCAATCCATTCCTCAATAATAACAGGGGTAGACGATTTCCAACGTCTCAAAATGAGCTTCTTCCCCACCATTGCACCACAAAAGACCCATTTTTTCTGAGAAGTAGTCAGGTTGTCCAGCAAATCCCCACTACCTAGTACTATGGTCTTAAAATCCATATAAACCTTTTCTTCAAGAATCTTCTCACATATCTGGTGAAACTCAAACCACAGACCCCTCGCCCTTGAGCACTCCCACAACATAAGCTCAAAGGTGCCCACCTCATGTAAGCATGCCCAACATTCAGAATTGTCACACATACCCATCTTCATCATTCTCTCAGGCATCCAGTATGTCCTATTCAAGATCTTTATTTGACGCGACCTGTCTGAAAGACTCAAAGAACACAGCTTCACATTCTCACAAATACACATCCAATCATCCTCCGTAATATCTTCACCAATTCTCTGGTTCCATTCCGCTCTTAAAGCGTATTAGCCCGATAATTTGACACAACCAGTCTATAGATATAACTAACCAGGCCACATCCACTCACTCCAGGTTTCCAACCAAGCATATCGTATTGATTCTCTTTTCCTTATCCACCACCCCCACCGGTCTCCTGATCTTCCGATAATCTGCTAGGCGAAAAGTAGAAATGTCAAACTTCAACGGAATCTCCCTAGCTGTCATCCAATTCAAGCCATTAAACAGATCACCAATCCACCGCACCCCAGCCAGGTACCAATCATGCCAGAACAAATGTTTCCCATCATGTGTAATACTTGGATTCAGCCAAATGGAAGCACTCGGATCTTTCAACGCATCGAAACCTAAACACTCACACAACGCCACCCAAGAGTTCCGCAAACTCCTGGTCAGTGGGCCCACCATTTCAGCTCGACGTGGCTTGCTGGTCAACACAGCCCCAGGCAACAAAGGGCCTACATGGCTAGACTCTGCACACACCCAATCATCATGCTCCGATTTGAAAAAAGCAAATATATTCCGTGACATAAATGCCAGATGGTATACTTTTCACTTTTTGAGACTGGAATTACAATTTCATGGGGCGAACATAGTTGTGATTGTGTTGCCCTTAGGTAATTCTGGTTCCTTTCTAAAAAGAATGACATGCCAGTGTTGCCCCAGTGAGACACATTACCATGCTGGCACCTGTAGCTCAGTGACAGAATACATGATACATCAAGGAAAATTCTAAAATATTCAAACATCCCCACAACTTTTATAAGCCAGTTATGCATGCTGCCTGCCCATCTTTTAGGGTCCAGTATTGGTTAAAGCATTTCCAGTCGCCTTTGGGACCAAAAGGTGTAACCCGCTCCTTTTTGTATTGCTCTCAGTTGCACTTCTCAATTAGTAGAAGTCATATAAGCCATCTTTGAATCGGGCGGTATTCCAGCATTTTGATCCCAGATCCACAAAGGCTCTGTACACTCTCCTCGCTCCAGCAGCTCCTCGGCAGCCCTGGTACATTTCTGCTGCTCGTACACAACCCAATGGGCCTGTGAGGAATTCGACCACGCGCACCCAGAGTGTGCACTCACCTGGGCTTTTTGGACATTTTTTTATGAAAATGAATGATGGGAGATCAACCTCAGAACATGTGTGGGGCTAATCCTAAAATATTTTCCTCTGCTCACAATGCAACAAACACATAGTCATGTGTACTGCGGGGGAACACAGCCTACAGGCGCAGTCCTCCCTGTCACATTTAGCTGAAATGTGACAGCCATGGGTACATCAAAGCATCTCAGGAAGGGGGAAGGCAAAACCTTCCTCCAGCCATGGCCAGCCGAATTGAAATATCAAATGCTCCATGGATCCGCCCTCTGTATTATCTAAGTTCTGCTAGTGGCAGTGCATACTGATGAGAGTTAATTGAAACAGGCCTGCAATAGGGCTGATCGCAGAACTGACAAAAGGGGACAGGAAACCCAACACCTCTATAAAATGCAATTGTCAACCTGAAGCTAGCTCCCAGCCCTCTGTATGAAGGGCAGTGAATGGCATGTCTGTGACAACTGTTTACAGTAGGCAACCCCTGCAGGGAACCCCCTTTCAGAGGGAAGAAGTATGTGATTTGATGGAGACAGAAAGTTTCTTGCCACAAACTTCAAGGGAGACCTGTGCTTTGATCAGGAGCCACAGAGAGCTCAATTAACCAGAGGCACACTTTGATCTGCAACAGACAGGAAGATGGGTGCAACTTAATAGTACATGTTGTCACCCCCTACCTTTCCTGTTGAGAGTGCTCTGGTTATGACCCCAATCATAAGAGAAGATTGTTGGTGGGGACCCAGGATTGGTTCATTAAGGTAGGCTTAGCCTGCACCAATCACTGGGGCCCATTTGGCTTTAAAGGATGGCTGAGCCCTTCACTTAGCAGATCATCTAAGAACTTTGAAAGGAATAAGAACGACTCATTTGGACCCTCGCTGATGGTACAGTCTGCCTTACAGCTTCTGCCAGTGAAAGAAGGCCCGGATTATAAGAGCGATGAATGACCCCTCCCCTAAACATCTCCAAGGGAATGGATGGAGATGCCAGACTCTGAGGACCCATCCGGCAGCTCCAGAACCGGTACCCAGCCACCACACAGTGTGCCCTGCTAGGTTCTGCAGTAAGATTCCTAGGTGGGAAGAGCCAGAGAATCTCTGAACAAAGGACACGGGCATTGCCTGCAAACACTCTCCTCCCCTTTGAGCGTCCACCTCAAAGGATGACACAAGCCGTGCGAAGAAGCTAAGAGGAGTGCCACAACAAGCATCAGCCAGCCTCCATCTTTTAAGGACATTTTCGAGACAGCTGAGTCCTTGAACCGCGACCGGCTGCACCACTGACTGTTGTCAGGCTACATTCACTAAAGCTGCTCAAGACACCAAGACCAGCAGTCCAGATCCGCCAACCAGCACAGAGACAATGATTCTGGACCCTGAGCCACCGTGTAGGCCAGCCTGCTGCCATCCATCCAGCCTCCCTTGCTGAACTGCCTGCTACTCGATAACCACAGCTGTCTCCTGTCTTGAACTCTGTCACAGGAGCTGTAAAGCATCCTGGAACCAACTTGATGCTGTCGAGCAGCAAGGTTATCCCAAGCACAAGGTACATTGTGGTTCTGTCCCCCTGGTCCTTCTCTGAAGGCCCCTAGTGGCACTTATGACCCCTAGCTTCCTTGGTGCTGAAACCAAATAACCTTGAACAATTAAGACTGATTGCTTTACTGACTACCCTCCGGTCAGTATCCAGAGTGCCTCCCTTTCCTTCATGAAACTGTCTGTCCTCTGTGTTTCTTTACAGGGTGGGCAGTATGTTGTAGTGTTCTAGAACTGTCTGTTGTAATAATAATAAAGTAGATATTTGTATACAACCTTGACTAGACAGTCCCTTTTATCATTGGGTAATAATTGTATTTTCACTGTGTTACATCTAACCAGCGATCCACGACCTTGCGGAGATAAGTCTGCCGTTCCGTCCTGGTTACCAAAATTGGACAAGCAGGTTTATAATTTGCTTGTGTTTCCAATCTGTTCATATCCCTTCTGGGGCCAGATTAAAGCAACTTTGCACTGGTGCAAGTGAAAACTTTGCACGGTATTAGCACTAGGGCAAAGTTTGCCCTATTTTTAAAAACACTGGGACACATTAAAAAAACAAAAACATTGTACCTCGACAAGTGCAGTTTGGCATATTAAAAGCACCATGGCTAAAACTGCCTTATTGCTAAAAAGATACATTTTTGATGCATTTTTGCATCAGGGCACAGTTTGCCCTAGTGCTAATACCATTCCGTATTAGCACTAGGGCAAACTTTGCCCTGGTGCAAAGATGTACTGAAAATGCATCTTTTTTGCTTTTAGTGCTTATAATATGCCAAACTGCACTTGTCGAGGCGCAGTGGTTTTTTAATGTGTCCCAGTGTTTTTAAAAATTGGGCAAACTTTGCCCTAGTGCTAATACCGTGCAAAGTTTGCACTAGCACCAGTGCAACGTTTTTGTAATCTGATCCCTGGTGTACTGGAGGTGTGGGACTGATTGATGGTTTAGAAACCGAAATTCATTCCTGGACCACTAGTGCCCCGGAAGTTGATTCGTCACAGAGCAGCAGCTAGCTTATCCAAAACCGAGGTGAAGGCTGGCACACTGCAGCTGACTTTGGCAGCGGTCCTCTTCCTCTGTAAGTAAAGCTAAGCTAGGGTGCCATCTGACAAACAGGATTCAGCAGTTTTGCTCCAGCTGATTTCTTGTTTGTGTAGTCTTCTAAGTCCTATTTTCTCTGATTTTCCTGTCTGTGGTCGTCCCTGCTGGCATATGGTAATATGTGGGTTGGATTGATGCTGGCTGTTGTATGTGCGGCCGACTTTAGTAATTCTACAACGAGCCAGGGCTCCATGACCCATAGGGTTATACTTCTTCCCCTCATGTTATGAGATTCTCGCCACAGACATCATGCACATTTGGGGTGTCTCAGGCATATGGGCCTGGATCACTGTGTTATCAACTGTCCTCATGGTTTGCCTGATTTAACCTGACTGGACGACATGGCTACCCCTTGTGGCTTAGTTCTCTGAAGCTTAAGCTGGATATCTCATGGTGGTACTGGCAGGCCTCCGTTTCCTGGTTTGGCCAAAGTCAGGGATGCCTTCCTCATCCTGGGTGGGGGGGGGATCCTGTGGCCAGGTTAGTTCTGTGAGTGACTCTGTTCCCTCACAGTGTCATAGTCAATTGTAATAATACAATCTCTCCGTGGGGAAACGTCCTGTCCCTGAGGGTGGGGAGATTCTATATTGACACAATTCCTAGGGATATACTATCCAGCTCTCTTCTGAAGGGCTGTATTGCGCCACATGCTTCTTTAGGCATACTGTGCCCAGCACACGTCTAATAAGACTTAGGGCTCAGCTCACTCCTTATGACATACACAGTGCCAACAGATTTCTTCTCACGGATAAAATGCCCAGTTTCAGGAACGTAGGCTCCTCAGCTGTCTTAGTTTTCACACGGGTTGATGGTTTCCTCAATGTCCTTAGCTCTGGCAGGAACGCGGGTGGCACAGTTGTGCCACATATCCTTCCCACCGTAACTCTCCTGTTCTTCCCTAACCTCTGGGTAAGTACCCCCTCAGAGCAAGCTCCCGTGCCTTTTATAGGCCACTTCCAAATGTTGCCTTTGTTCATGCCCCAGTACTGATTAGAGTCGTGTTGGTCTTCTTTGGCCCTTTCTGGTAGGCTTAACCACCTTCTTGCTCTATTAACCTCACATGCAGCTCCTCGGTTCCCCGCCTGATTCTATAATGGCCCTAGTGGACATCTCTGAATCAGGTGTCCTGGCGTTCTTTGGTCCACAGAGGGTCTCTGTAGTGTCTCTGCTCCTGTAGCTCCGGTCTCCTCCACAGCCTGATATCTCTGATTCACTCCTCTTTCTGCCATACCATCCCTGATGTACCTTCTGGCACACAGGATCTTGCACCAAAGGCCTGAAAATGACCTGAACTCTGCTGGCACTCTTCCTTTTCCACAGATAATGTTCTGCAAGGTTCCCATCCGGCACATGGAGTCCTGCTATTTAGGATTTCTGATTTATAGTTGTGGTTGACTTCTAAGTCCTGTTTTCTCCTTGTGACATGTTCATGAGTGTCACATGTGGCATATTGAGAAGAGAAGATTGTTTTCACTTAAATATCCTGACAGTACAGTGAAGAACAAATGTATAGTTCGAAAAAAATATAATCACAAGTAATAACATATTTTTATCAAGAATTGAAAAAGCTTCATAACCCTTTTATGAGCATGATGCATACATGGGTTAAATAAGACTTGAAGTAAATCCACATCTAATATAGATTAGCCAACTCACGATGATAAAACCCTTGCCTATTGTTTGCCAGTGCACTTAAATAATTGAGACTAAGATTGGCAATCCCCAGCCCCCCAGACCTTTTGTTTTCGTTAGTTTTCTACACTTCATTCTAGGGTTCTGACTTGCCCAAATACTTGTAGAGATTTCTCTGCAGATCTTAGTGAAAATGAGTTGAGGAATGAAACAGGGGACACTGTTAAACCGAAATACAATCTCGGAGAGCATCTCCATCTTTACAATGTATTTCCTCCCAACTACTGACAGTGGTAGTGTCCCATAACATTTGTGTTTTCCCAAAGTCCCTTAAACAATTGCCTTGAAATATCATCTTCCATCCTTTCATTACTCAAACTCTCCAATGTCTGAAGCATGATTGCTTTTGAGAGGATGCAGAATCTTTGAGATTTCCTGGCATTAGCTAAGACTTCCTTTAAGTTATTTTATGTCCTGGCAATCTACCATAATATTGTATTAGCACATAATACCATCTTTTTTCCATTATTTCCAACATATATTCTCTCTGATTGAACATTTGGATAGGGGAATTGTCCCTACTAAGTCAAGTCAATGGTTCTATTACAATCTCAAATAATGAAACAGACAAGAGACAGCCCTCTAATGTGCCCATTTTTATATCTGAAAAAAGAAGAGATCTTTTTGTTAATAATAACAACTGTGCTAACCTTCTTTCTTGTGAAGTACCATATGAGCAGCTATAACTGTCGACCCAAAATCAGCATTAAATGTGGGGCCCCATATTAATTCCCACCACACCCTGTCAAATGCCTTCCCAAAATCAATGGCTAGACCAGCAATTGAGGTGTAATGGGGCAGATAAATACACAGGTAATACCCACTGCCCCTAATCAAATGAATTTGTAAGTACCGATTCCAATCCCTCCCACTCACCAATTTCGTCCAGGAGAGAAATGTTACCTATGTAGGCAGCCCTACCACCCACCCGATAAAGGTGGAAGATAAACCAACTAAAACCACAAAGTGACAGTTATGAATAAGACATATGGGGTGACTAGTTGAGTGATAGGTAGTTGTTATTATTGTAAAGTTGCTCAACTCATAAGAAGATCACTTTTTGGGAGGCTTACAACTTCGCTCCTCCTGGACGAATCCTTACCAAGCTTTGCAGAAAAAGTATATGGGCCGCTCTACATTTTTTTGGCAAGTTTGGTGAGGTTTCATCAAGGGGGGGGCAAAGTTATAGGTGTGTCCCACATTTCTTTTCTCGATAGATGCAATGGAAACAAATTTTGCTCACGCCTACAGCGCAACCCGCTGGATGAACTTTCACCAAATATCCGCCAGGAGCGGCAGCTTGGTCCCGAAAGCATGCTTTTGTAAATTTTGTGTAAATTTGTCCAGTAGATTTTTTAAAACGACCAAATAGTAGGTCAAAAAAATTAGTGATATCTGGGTTTGGTCGGCAGACCCATTTCCCTGTTCGGTCCGCGGACAGGTTACCGATTGGCCTAGAGGGGGACGTGATGTCTGCAGACATCGGACACGCCCACTGATTGGATGCTGAAAAGTGTGAAGTGGTCATATTTTTGGAAACACCCGCCATGTTGGATTCTGAGACATCCACCAGTGTCCGCAGACACCACAGTAAAAACATATAAAAAAACACAGCATTGCACTTGTCAAACTTATCAAACAATCTCTGGGGAGGTGAGGGGTGATGAGGATGTGATGGAATATGGCCATAAAATGTTCGGGGGCAATCCTGTGATGTTCACAAACACATCAGTTGTTCGGGGACATCTGTGCCTATTTCTGCATTAGAAGGTTGGTGAAAGCAGTTCTTGGATGGCTCATAACTTTGGCACCACTCAATGAAACTGTATGAAGTATTAGAACATTTTACAAATCTGCACAAAAGTTTGCAAAGCGATTTTAAATCTAGATATACATGTTCTTGCAAAGTTAGACAAGACTTTGTCAAGAGGGGGGGAACATTAGACGGTGGTGCCAAAATATTGTAAAGGCTTATAAATGTGGTGCCATTTGATGAATCTGCACAAAAGTTTGCAAAACCATTTTAAATCTAGCTATACATGTTTGTGTAAAGATGTACAGCATTTTCTCAAGAGGGCTACATTAGAGGGGGTCTCAACATGTTTAGATGGCTTATAACTTTGTTGCTGTTTGATGAATGTGGACAAAAGTTTTCGGAAAGACTATAGACAAAAGCTAGAATGTTTGTGTAAAGTCTGAATGGCTTTTGTCAAGTGCGAGATAAATTAGATGACTGTTGAATGTACATACATTTTCACACTTAAGAAAAAATAATAGATGGGTGGATTTCAAGCAAACTTGTCTAAGGAGCTTTGGCAAGGACCTTAAAGCATGGTTTTGCAAATGTGCCTGTTTTTTTTATTTTTTGACACGTGTCATAATGTAGGTACAAAAAATAGTGATATACCTTTGATGATTGAGGTATGGCCTGTGGGCGCGGGCAGTGGCCAGATTGTCCGGGTCATGGTATAAAGTCATGACCCAGACAATCTGGCTACTGTCCATGACCACAAGGGACAACAAATGGGGTTTGAGTGGCCATGTCCACCTGGGACCGGCTATGTGGTAAAGTTATTTGAAAATGGGATAGGATTGAAAGGGAAAATAAATGTACTCATGGTAATATGCTCTTAGGGTTCTATCTTCACCTTCTGCAGGCTGCCATGGAAAGGGAAGAGCGGCTTTGTATGGAGCCCTGCCTTCCTTTTCAATGGTGGCAATCTCAGTGTCCTGCTGTAGGAAGAAAAATGTATTTATTAGCAACCCGGGTTCCGCTTTGGGAACCAGGGGTGCTAATAGCCTTTATCCCACATCACATGGCCTGTAATGGAGGATAACGGTCCTGAGCCGTAGTTATTTATTTAATTATTTATTTATAACACACTGAAGCCCTCAGACATCAGGGCGCACACAGACGCACTTCGCTTGGGCTGATAACTTGGGCTGCAGGGCAGTTATCCCTGTTCCAGTCCCTTGAACCGTTGGATGAATGCCACATTATTCCCATTAGCATAACATGAAATGCTAATGGAAATGTTGGAAAAACATATTGATTCTATGGCCCTCATTACGACCCTGGCGGAAATCGAAAAACGATGGCGGAAATGCAATACCGCCATCGAATAGCGCTCGGTGCGATTATGACCCGTCACCGTAAAGTGCGATGCCATTAGCGACACCGTAGTGAACTCCAACGCTAACTGCACCAAGTACGCGCACGCGCGCCATGCGGAACCGTAATTACCACCATGGCGCAACGGTACGCGAATTCTGACCCTAGCGGACATTTACCTAACGCCATCAAGCATGGCGGAAAGTACCATTCCGCCATGGTGAGAAGTACGGCAACGCGAACCAACCGTAAATGGCCCTACTGAGTGCCTGTACACCACTCCCTGGCCACATTGCACAACTCCTCGTAGGTGCAATGAAGTCACACAATGCAACCAGTGAAATGTACAAGTCACCCATGCATGCCAACGAACAAATGAATGTAGGGGCTCCAAGTGCCTTGTGAGTGGGCATCCATATTTGCCATGTCACCATTGCCGTACTGATGCAGCACAGGCATGTGAAGGTTCAAGTGCAGCAATATGAACTGAAATATGAGACAAAACAACAACAGGCCCCCATCGCTTGACACCAGTGTAAGGCAACATTCAAAGCAGTAACCTGAGGGAGACTGCACCAGCCCTGTACTCTTGCCAGTAAACAAACCAACCATCAGCATAAGCATGTACCACACAAGTTGGCAGAGTGACTGAGCAGCCAGGCCCATCTCAAGAGGGGCCAATGGGAGCTACAGGGCACAGATGGCACGAATACAGAAGCTATTCCAATGGACATGACCTCAGTCTCCCTCCAAGAAATGCACGCAAACACAGGCACCTGTGACCAGCCATATTCTGATAATCACATCATTCCACCAATCCACCTGGCTGACCGGCATCTGTTACACAAAAGCTAATCCCCCGCCCCTGAGCATGACATCATTAAAACAGTCATAATGGCAGCCCCTATCCCTGACCTCACTGGGCTTCGTAGGCAAACGCGCCAAGTACAGTACCACGCAACTATACTCAGAAGCCGGAACCCAATGCAGATCTTCTCACAATACATCGCTCCACAAATAGGAATATGCTACATTACTTGCAAAGAATAACGCTACACGGTTAATATCATAATAGAAATTTAATGCACAACAAAATCACCAAGCCCATACAGCTATTAGGTCATGAACTCCAAAATATATTATATTATTGTGGGCTGCATCCGCAATAAATGACCAGCTTCTTCTTGTGTGACGCCCTGTTGCTTCATGGTACACAGGGGCTACATTCACGTTCAAAAAGGCAACATGGAAGCGCCTAGAGCCGCAGGGCCATCCCATTAGGTAGGCACTAGTCCAGCTGAAAGGTCGATATGTTGCTCCTAGCCACTAGTACTGCGTAAGGGCATGTGGCCCATTGGCGATCGTCCCATAAGATCGTAATGGTGCTCCACTGATTAACACAAAGCAGCAGGTGTCGGGAGTAAAAGCCATCTGCAGGAGTGGCATACAGATGGCAGCGGCAAAAGGGGAGGAGATACCTGTCACCCAAATGAAATGAAAAAGAATGGTATGGGCATCAGAACTTAATTTGAATTACTCACTTCAATGATCACACTAAATCTACAGCCATATGCATGTTAGCCCACTCAAAAGGATTATTCCCACCCAAAATTCACTTGCGAATCATAACTATATAAATCGAGGTGAAAACACTATTACAAACGAGTCTTTGTGTGCATGCGTCTGTTAAAACAGAATCCATTAGATGGGATTAGTAACGTGCATAGACACAAGTGTTTGAAGGCGCGTCGAGACAGGGAGGGTTCAACAAGGGCAGATAGACGATGGTCCCACTATGGCAGCTCTGCATCACATAGCGCAGGGGAATTGGATAGATTCCAAAAAGCCATGTACATGGTAAACTCTCAATTAAATCATCTGTCCATGCATCCATACATCATTCCCTCATCCCGGTATGAAAACGCCTGATTATTTAGTCACATAACATGTGAAATTTCCATTGAGTCTGTGCGTAATGCAGTCTGCAAAATCCACTGTGCTCCAGGCCGGAATTCCAGTGTTGTGAAGTAACATGTATTTGGGAACGTCCGGCCTTATCGTCCACTACGCTATTGCGCATCCCATACTATTCATATCAATCATTGCATTCTCGCCATGGCCCCTGTTCGAAGGACATTAAACAATAGAACTTTATATCTGCAGTCAGACCTGTGGGCGTCTCCTCGCTGCTAGCTGAAAACCGAAAGCGCTGTCCTTCGAATTCCTCATTTGCAACATCACGTCGAAAAGGCATCTGTGACCGCTTGAAATCACAAATTCATCCATGTAGTGCGGCAGTGTGTGCAAATGGCAACTGCCTTCACTCACAAATGAGACGCCCCGCCCGTCGGTGAACCTCGGTACAGTGCTGCATGAGGGTCCACCGTTAATCGAGTACTACATTCCACTGACCCTTCACAAGTTTGTTCGCGACTGTAAAGATAGTATGTGAAACAATAGGACCATAGCAGAATGAACATATGAACCAATATTCCACTGCCATCGGGATTAAATACATGATTGTAATAGCAAGATGCCATGCGTCGAATTGCAGCGTTGTGTGCGGGACGTGCTCGCCCAAAAGGGATTGCAGCTTGCACAGGTGGAATGAATCACCACAGGTGGAGGCTATACTGCCTGAAAACACATAAATTGCACACCCAACCCCCTCCCACAACCACACCCACTCCAAAATGCTACCGGCAGGACTAGCGATGTTGGCCCTGGGGGACCTGATAGCACTGCAAGTACTCCAACTTCAAGAAGAAGACGAACACCAACTACTACAACAACCGGCCGCACAGAGGAGACGCAGGAGGAGGAGGAGGGCAAGGCAGGGCCAGCAAGGCCCACCAGCACAGCCACTACCACCACGCAGGCAGCCCGCAATCCCACGCCTCCGAGCACATCCGTTCAACCTCACTGATGAGCAGATCCACACCCTCTACCGTTTGGACCGGGACACCATAACCTCCGTTGTGGACATGACACACGCTGACCTTGCCAGCATGATAGATAGCCCAACCGCCATCCCACCCCTACTGAAGGTGGTGTCTGTACTACACTTCCTGGCCACAGGCACCTACCAGCACACAGTCGGACAGTTGCATGGCATTTCACAGCCACTGTTGTCACGGACACTATTGCAAGTGCTCGATGCCCTCCTGAAGCACGCAGACGACTACACCTCTCTACCACGCTCGGGGCAGGAAATTACGAACACAAAAGTGGGATTCCATGCACTTGCCGGCATACCGGGTTGCATTGGTGCCATCGACTGCACCCATGTGGAATTGGTTGTCCCACATGACATGGAGGCCCAGTACCGCAACCGAAAACAATATCATTCTCTTAATGTACAAATGGTGTGTGACTCCAACAGGATCATTACACATTGTTGTGCCCCATTTCCTGGATCAACCCATGATTCTATGGTCTTGAGGAACTCTACAATACCACGCTACATGGAGCGACATGCAGGGAACAGATCCTGGCTACTCGGTGAGTCTCAATTCATGCATGATAATGTGGGGTATGTGATGCGGCAATGACCTGGCAGGAAGGGGGGGGGATGCGTACGTAGCAATGTCATTCCACACACATCCTTTATTGTCCACATACAGGTGATGCCGGGTATCCACTGAAGAGATGGCTCCTTACACCACTCCGGAACCCACAGAACCAGCATGAGGAGGACTACAACCATGCCCACTCACGTACCCGTGTAGTCATAGAACAGGCATTCGGCCTACTGAAGGCTCGTTTCCGCTGCCTCAGCAGGTCTGGCGGGGCACTCCTGTACCGCCATGAGAAGGTTGCAAAGATGGTCATGGCATGTGTCATGCTACACAACATGTGCGTACGTAGAAATGTGCCCATGCCCCCTGACGCAGAACTGCAAGCACCTGAAGATGGTCATGATGAGGGTGGGGATGTGGCAGCACCTCAAGGAGTCCGCGAGGCACAGGAGGGCCGTGAAATTCATCAGATTCTCATAGATTCATGCTTCTGGCACTCACGCCTGGTGGCTGATACATGGACACGGGACTTGTGGCACTGTGTGTGTCTGGAACATGCACAATATGGACTGTACGCCTATAAAGGCCTCGTACACAAAGATCAATGTCCACACATCTCATTGGATGATTGTGAAATGTTTATAGCATATGTGAAATTATGTTACACACCCCATCGACCCGCCACCCAAAAAAGCCCAACACACCCCCTCCACCCTCCTACCTCCCCCCCGAACACCAGTGTCATTGTCAGTGGGCAGACGCTATTGCAAGCCCCCTCTCTGGGTATCAGGGGCACCCCTGCCTGTGGAGCGCAGGTTCCTCCCAGATCTACGTTGGGGGCTGCCCTGGACGGAACTTGCAACGGATGATGTCTCTGCCTGCTCACGTACATGCATGTCCCTAAGGGTTTGTGAGAGCTCAGTGAGCACACGGCGCACAGCGGCAAGTTCAGCACATACGTCTTTGGACGTCGCATGCAGTTCCCCCCTCAGGCTCTCGGTGCTTCTCTCCATTTGTACCCTCAGGCTCTCGGTGCTTCTCTCCATTTGTGCCCTTAGTGTCTCTGTACTTCTCTCCATTTCTGACCTAAGTGTCTCAGTTGATGTTTCTATGGCTGTCTTAGTACCTCCACATTCATCAGCATGCTCCTTGAGGAGCGTGGCCAGTTGCTGCTGTTGCACGATCACCTGGTCGAGGGACTGTTGCCTCTGCTGGGCCATGCCCATTTGCGGTGGTGTCACAGAGGGGCTGATCACCTCATGTTGCCTTGCCACAGGGCTTGTGGGGGATGGCCAGTCGTCGTCTTGTGGGTGCCCCTGCGTGGTATCCTCATGGTGTACAGGATGAAACAAACAGGGGGATTGAGACAGGTCATGGATGGATCCTACATCGACAGCACCGTTTTCTGTGTCAGAGCATGCTGCCATTAATGCAGTGTCACCTATGGTGCTGCTGCCACCAGAAGCAGTGCCTTCTGTGGCATCCATTGGGGGGTCCTGTGGTGCTGCTGTTGTGGGCATGCTGGCTGCTGGGGTGCCTGTTGAAGTCCCCTCCTGTGTGCTGCCACTTGATTTGTGCTGCTGCCGTGTCTTGATCCGTGCAGCTGAGGTGGAGGGTCTTTGGCCGTTGGTCTTGGCCCTCTTTGCAGGTGTGCTGGTAGGGGTGTCCTGAAGCTCGTCGTTTGAATCGGACCCTGTGGTGGAGTAAAGGAGGGCGAGCGTTATTTATGGGTCTGTGAAAATTGGAATGGCAATGTATCACATGCATCGGGGTGGTACCTGAGGGTGATTTGGGTCAGGGCCTTGGAGGTGGTTTCATTTTTGTGTGGATTGAGGATGCAGTTGTTTTGCAGCCTGCAGTTAGGGTGTGCATGCTGCACGTGTAGAGGGTGTTTTTAGGATTTTTAATTATTTATGTATTTAATGTGACTTTTAAAGTGCGCTATCAGGCCAATGTATGTGGACGTTCTCCTGGACATGTGTTTCTGTTGCACTATGTGGACACATGGTACTTCACATGATTGGACATTGTGGATTTAGCATTGTTTTATTTGGCCCACCTACCTGATTCTTCGGATGTCTGCACTCCTTTCTCCATCCCTCCGACTCCCTCTATACTCTCCATTCCAATGGTGGAGGCACAGATTTCTTCCCAGGGGGTCAACTTGATGGGTGATTCCGATCCTCCCCTGGTAGCTGTGGCAATGTTACGGTTGGCCGATAGTATGCTCCGTACGCGTATCCGCAAGTCGTCCCATCGCTTTCTGCATTGCTGTGGGTTGCGGGGTGCGGTCCCCACCGCACTTACCCGCTGTGCCACCAGGGCCCATATGGCCTTCTTGTTCGCAAGTGCCGTCCTGGTCATTTGCGTCGAGAAGACGACGGCAGCATTCTCCTGGAGGGTCTCTGTGAGCACGGTGAGTTCCTCATGGGAGAAGTGGACCTGCCGCTTGCGGTCGCACGCTTTTTTCGCAACTTTTCCCATTTTTCTTGTTTTCACTAGGGTGGCTAACGGGTTGGGATGTGTCTCAGGGTAGGATTTTTGATGGTTGTGTTGGGATTCTGATTTTATAGGTGTACGGCGTGCTGTTTCCCGTTCTGGGCCCATGTTTTTACTTCCGTTTCTGTATATTTACGGTCACTGTATTTTGCGATTACCGCTCATTACGGTGACCGCTATGATGGGTGGCGGAATTGCACCTAGGGCGCCGTACGACGGCGGTGAGGGGCGTTTTGGGGACATTTCCGCCATCGCGGACTTTGCACTTCCGCCATGGCATAGTGCTCGTGCCCGATGGGTCAGAATTAGCCGCACTTTACTCTGTCGTGCAATGGCGGAAACGCTATTTACGCTATGGCGGTCAGGTCAGTTACTTTCCGCCAGGGTCGTAATGAGGGCCTATGTTATTTACTGAGAAATGTAAAGTATATGGAGTTCTATTTTTAACTGTGAAAGGTGGTTCCTAAAGGAACCTTCCTTATGTTTTAAAAAAGAAAAATGTTTGCAGGAGAGGTTAGAAAGTAAGGTAGCTAGGGAAATGAGGGAAGAGGCACTAAGCACTAATATGGAGGGGCAGGAGGACAGGGGAAGATGTTGCACATGTGTTACTTCCAAGGTAGTGGACAGTGTTTCCCATGCTCCTTGATTACAGCTTCAAAAGCACTTCGAAATTGCTTCCCCCTGCAGAGTGGTGTGTTGTAGTATATACAGAGGACTGTTGTCTTCGAAAAATATGGCCTCTTTTATTGCTTGCAAGGGAGCTGGTGGTATTTTGTGTCCCACACAAGTAGGCTGTGTGGTTACAGTATTGGTGAGGAAGATTATGTGGAGGAAGACAGCCTACTACTTGCTAAGAAAGGAACAATCTTTCGGAGAGCATTGCAGTGGTTGGATTTGGTGTGGTGGTGCATGTAGGTGGTCCCGTAGGAGTAACATCCAAGTAGTCCACAACTGAGTTGCATTTCACTTTTGTAACTTTAGCCTTTGGTACATTCCCAACAGTGGTAAAGAGCTGCCACACCCATGATTCTCTCTGGGTGCTAGAGGGAGGTACTTCCTCTACCTCACCTTCTTGGTTCTCGTCATTGTCTTTGGAAATACGGCGCTTTTTTTGTTGTGTGTGTCCTCCAGCTGGTGGTGGCTCTTGGGGAGGAGGGATGGCAATAGCTGATGTAATTTTTAAGAAAAATAGCAGTTTTGCTACTATTCTTCCAAGAATGTGCTTTGTACTAGTTTGTTAATGGATAATGAGTAAGAATAGGTGTAGGAGCTGTGCAAGGGTACATTTTGAGCTTCAAAGTGCCTAGATCAGTAGAAAATGCAGTTCTTAACTGTCCTCAAAGCAAGGACCCGAACGCGAAGTGCATGTACACATCATCATACTGCGTGCAATCGCATGGTCACATGGCACTGTCTGAAGGTACACAATGACGTCAGACTTTCGCAGACGTTGATGGATGAAAAAAAAAAGTGGAAAAAGTTGTAAAATGTGTATAGAAGAGTTAAAAATGATGCTAGCAGGTGGGAAATGGCAGAGTTTTAAGGTGAAACTTTGTATATTGGACATAAATGTTGCTATTTTGTTGCATGTTTTGTATTAGTAAGTTGTAGGAAAATAGCATGCACTGGTAAAAACCCATGAAATTCTCTGAAAAAACTTTGTTAAAGAGATGTTATGGTTAAGTTGCACCAATAAAAACCTATACAATTCACTGAAAAAACTTTTGTTAAAGGGACGTTATGGTTAAGTTGCACTAATAAAAATCTATGAAATTCAATAAAAAAAACTGTGACAAAGGATCGTTATGTTTACAAGTTAAACAGAAAACCTCATAAATTCACCAGTTATGGTAAGCTAAGCAACCATAACTCACGACACCACCGTGCACTCGAAAGACTAAACCCAGGACATCAAAGATGACATTACAATGATCATGTCCTCACAAAGTGTTCTGTTTATAATGTTGATAACAAGGCTTTACAGGTGATTGTGAGATCTATGCAAAACTACTTAACATATGAACAAATGTACTTATGCAAAGAAAACATTATATTACAGTGTTTATCTGAATAGAGGAAGCTACTTATATATACACATAAGAAATGGCTGCAGCATACACTGTCAAAGCTGAATATTTTTATTCTGCTAAGTTTACTTTCTGAGATCATGAAAGATATCCATGCAGAGTTTTCAGTAATTTTAAGCATGAAATACATAGCTAATACGGCAAGACCTAGTACATAGGTGTCTTAGTACAAATAATACATACAAAGACCCACAAAGCATGCTCGTTGGAGCCATATACTGGCATACTACAGTACAGAAGACAGAAACAATATCAATACAAAATGCCAATAACATTACAGGTACTGTTGGTGCGTGTGTGACATCTGGACGCATGCATACCCAATCTCGCTGTGTCCCCGAACATTGCGCCTGTCCGGAGTTGTCCACAAGGTCATATCGCACTTTTAATTAGTTCATGTACCCCACCCCTGTCCTGTGTACACCGGGACACATGAGCACCTGATCTCACTGGGCCCGCAAACACTGTGCCTGTCCGGAGCTGTGGGGTTTGCACATGTCACACTTTTAATTAGTTTGGGGACCCCGTCCCTGTCCTGAGGACACTTGGACACATGCATATCTGATCTCGATGTGCCCCCAAATATTGCACCTGTCCCAAGCCGTCCGCTCGCACGTGATGCACTTTTAATTAGTTTGGGGGCCCCACCCCTGTCCTACGGACACTGGCACTCAAGTGCACATCATCTCCCGTTCAATAGGTGCCTGTAGGACAGTCATCCTATACGCAGTCGTCCGGGGATGTCATCATTTGACCGCACCTGTGCTGGAAATCGGGAGTATCAGCGGACATTGTCCGTAGCCCCTGACAGTTAAAAACTGTGTTTATGGCCAATCCAGGGTGTTTAAAGCTGAAAATTCACCCTTACAGAGGTCCTAGACCATGTCCTGGGTGATCTAGCAACTTCTTGTAACTTTTGGAACCCCATCTGTAGATCGAAGTGTCCACGGACAGTCACACAGTCCACGGACAGCCTCTCTAAAGGGACCCACACACTACTGCTCCTCATTGTGTTTCTGGCTGTCGAGGAGTGGGCTCCTGATGCTGATTGGGATATTGCCTATCTATGCTTAGTACTTCTTGAGAATGGCTTCCATGGCTGCGAAGCTGCCCCAGCACCACCACCATCTGGTGGGCCTGGAGAGGGGAACAGGCATGGAGATACAGAGGTGGATCAAGAGGAGGAACAAGATGAGGGAGTGGAAATTCCTCTCACCAGCTCCCAGCATGAACCTTGGGTGTGGAGGCTTATTACCACCATTGGGGGGCTACCTAAGGCGTGTGCGGACAAGGTTAGATGCACTGAGTGCAAAGTTATGCTCAGTCGTGGAAAACTGGGTCTGTATAGCTTCTGGACCACCTCCATGTGGCACCACCTACGGTTGAATCACAAGGGAGCAGTGCGAAAAGTCGTACCTTTCGAAGGGGCGAGTAGGTTGACATCCACTATCACATACTCATCATCCGCTCCTGCCACCACAAGAGACACTCCTGTGGGGCAGAGTATCCCTGCGGAAGCCTTGCAGGCCATACATGACACAGTTGTCCCTTACTTTTCGAGAGTCACAGTGCTTTGTATGTACTGTGACACACTATTCTGAAGGGGGAGCAGCTTTGAAGTGCTTTCGAAGCTGCAGTCCGGGAGCACGAGAAGCACAGTCCCCTGCCTAATTAAGGCCCACCCAACATCTTCCTCTCTCCACCTGCCCCTTCATCCCTGTGGTTGGTGCCCCTTCCCTAATCTCACTTCCCTTACCTCCCCTCCCTTGTGTCTCCTGTGAAAAAAGCCCAAACAATATAAAACAAAAAAAAGGTTCTTTTCAGAACCACCTTTCACAGTTCAAAAATTGAAATGCCCACAAAAGGTGTAGGCCACTACGCAGCCTCAACGCACATCCCAAAAATGTGGCTGGTGGTGCCATCACAAATATTGCACTCTTTTGCATGGGAAAATGGTGGCTCTGAAAATAAACTTTTTTTTATTTTTTGTTTTTTTCAAGTTTTAAAGAAAACTAAACAACATTCTACTGAACTAAACTTGTCTGTGCAGCTTGCACAAGAATAGGCATTTTTTTCGCCATCCTTCCATACATTTTTTTTCCACCTACTGGAAAATGATTTCTATATTTACAAAAAGTGATTTAACGCATTTTTAATATTTTGCAGAAAAAGCTGATTGCCAGCATCAGTAAGATGTACTCCATCTCTGCGAAAAATATTGGTACCATCAAATTTAATATTTTCATTACCGAAAGATGTCATGCCAACAGCTCCCAAAAATACACAAACAGCCTTGTTGACATTGTGCCTTGCTTTCTCCATTTGCGGACCAAATGAACTGGAGCGCAGCCACATCTGTCTCTGGGTAATGCATGAAAAAATTAGTCTGGAGTTCGGGAACATGCCCATCATTTTGCCAAATGTCTTCTTCATTGCAAACTGCAGTGAAATTCCAGTTACATGGCCTAAACTGTTCCCTCCATAAAGAACAATGATAATATCCGGATGTTGGAGCGTGACCAAATTGACACAAAATGGGAGCAAGTCCAGCCACTTCATGTTGCACACTCCATTCCACTTCACATCAACATGATGAAATCCAAGATTTTCAGCCACTGCATACTGCTCTGCATAGACCTGCAACCAATGGATCTGCGAGTCCCCCAAAATCCACACGCTCTGCCTCCTGAAAGACACAGCCATAACCATAGCCATTTGCACTCCTCTCAGCAAACAGACCTTCTGCCACACTCTCTCCTTGTCTACCACAAGCAGGAAACCAGATTGGCTAATCCCCTGGACTGCACAGTCCCATTTCCATGCCTGGCATCCTCAAAAGATCTGTATGTGCCACATGCTGTCTGCAGACTACCGTGGTGTCCACAGACAGATCGTCCAAATCAAGGGGGTGGGGAGAGAAAGGAAACACAAGGTAAGGTATTTACTCTTTAGTGGTGGCTCTGAAAAAAACCTTTTTATTTTTAATTTTTTGGGGGATGTTCAGATTTTGTTTTCTACACCTACTCACATGCTCTGTGCATAATTTTACAAAAACTTTTAAAGTGGATTCTGAATATTAGCAAGAAAGATTTCATTGCCATAATCCGTTAAAGTGATGCTATCACAAAAAAAGGACTTGCACCATCCTCCAGAATGTTGTCATTTGGGAACGATGACATCCCTACACTGAACAAATAAGCAGATATCCCTTTATTGACAAGATGCCTTCCTGCGTCTTGTTGAGGATAGAAGACATTGGGGTTGGTCCATAGTGCCGTAGGCGGTACATGAGAAAATATGACCTTTGCACATTGAAAGAGCTCCATTAGTGCCTTCAACAATTCATTCACTGTACTCTGGAAACATATTGTACTAATGTACCCCCAATGCAGTCCCCCACAATGCACCACCATCACATCTGCAGTGTTGAAAACAATCATATTTTTACACAGTGCAACTACACCTTTCAAGTTTCGCCCAGGCACACCACACCACAAAGCCTCCACTCCCTCCAATCCAAGGTTGGCAGAAATGCCACTTATTTCTGTGTACCTCTGCAAATTAATCCTAAAACAATCACCATCTACACACTGAGTCTCTCAATCTCTGCAACCACAGCCATCTTCACTACACACATCAATGAAACAAATGATTACCCTCTCTTCCTATAATGCACAACCAGAACACCTGTTTGTTTTTTAAAACCTTTCTTTATTGATTTACAACACTGTAAACCATACATAACATTTAACGCCAGCTAACCCGCTAACCCTCCCCTCTACCCTCCCAATCCCCACTCAGCACGTGGCAAAATACACTTTTGTATACAACCGGGTACCGTGATGTTCATTGCTTCTGAGTCTTTGCATGTTTCGCGGACTCGAGGTTCCCACTCTTTCTTTCGCTTACATTCATCCGGGGTTCCCTAGATAGATTATTTTAGTTCGATGAGAGTACACACAGTTTCCATTGTATTGCCAGTGGGGCCATCCGTCCCCGTTGTTGTGGAGTGGATCACTTCCCACCTTGCTGTTTTTTTATGTTCATGGCAATCCCTCTTCCTCACACTGGGTGGCCTGTTTCAATTCTGAATAATATTGTTTAAAGGGGGGCCAGTAGTCAATAGGTCAGCTGTTGGCTAGAAGGGACTGTGCGTATCTGCTGTCTCTTTGTTTGCTGGAGCTCGAGAATTCTAACCATCCATTGAGAGCAGGAGCAGACGTTTTCCCCATGACCTGGCAATGAGGTATCTTGCTGTTACCAAAGCCATCCCCAGAAGTTTCTTTTCCTCACGAGGGCCTTTCCCGATCAGCACTAAGAGCCATAACTCTGGTGTGTAGACCCATTTTGTCGATAACATTACGGACATAGCTTCCTCTATCCCTCTCCAAAATGGATGAATACATGGACATACCCATACTACGTGATAGAAGTCGGTGGCCTCCGTATTGCATCACGGGTCTGTCAGGGTATATTCTATGTAATTTGGCAGGGGAGTAGTAAACCTGGTAAGAAATTTGAAATGGATGAGCCTGAGCCTGCTATTCAAGGAGAGCCTGTGAGTTTGCATACCAATTAGCTTCCACTTCTCTTTGCTAATTGTCACCCCCAGGGCCTCCTCCCAGCAGGCCATGTAACTCTGATCATGTATCTTGGCTTTACTCCTGCCCATTTTGTGTACGGTGCATACCATTTTTTGGGGGGACAGTGGTTGTAGCACCTCATTATGAGTGTGACGGAAAGGCAACTACGGTGCAGGTAGTGCTACCGGTGCCATTGTTACCTCTCCACCACATTACGAGTTCTGCTCCCGGGTGCCGGACTGCATGCCTGGTCTGACCAGGCGTGCAGACTGGCACCCGCGAGCAGAACTCATTATTGCACCAGCACTGTTATTAACGGTGCCAGTGCAACCGTGCTCCAGACCCCCATTCTGCCCTATGGGGCAGAGTGGGGATCGGGAGGCCAGCCATAACAGCATCCGCGAATGGGCAATTACTGGGTCTTCCAAACTCGGCATGAAACGGTTTTTGCCCATTCGCGGGTGCTGGAAAAAATGCAACTCCAGTGGCAGCCGTGCCCTTAATAACGGCACGGCTACCTCCGGAGTTTTAATGAGGGCCAATGAAAAATAGGATGTATTTTGGGTGCCTCTGGGATTTCAGGCCACCTAGGTCTCAACACCTCCCTGATCCTTTAGTACATTAGCAGGGTTACCGCTGTCTATTCCCCCCTAGTACAGAAGGCTTTCCAGAGTACACATTTTCATTCTTGTACTAAGTCTCCCAGTGATTGGATCCCTAGCTTCTGAAAGGGAATGTGGAATGCTCTCTCCCTTGTGAACAGGATCCCTTGTACATTGTAAATTGGAAGGAGTGGGGAATACGTTACCTCAGAGTTGGTCAGTCTGACCACCTATTCCCATGGTCTACAGGTCACCTACGTAGGCTGTACCTCTGACCATGGCACTTTCGCAGGTGTACTTCTCAGCATCCCCAATAGGTTGTCCGGGCTAGCTACCTCTCTAGCCAGTATAGAGTATGGGGGGGTCCGGTGTGGAGCGACTCCAACTCACAATATACTGTATCAGCACTGTTAGTTAATATAGATATAAATCTGGGTATTCCAGCCCGTCTTGTTCACGAGGCTCAGTGAGAGTGTCATACGATATTCTGGCGTGTTTGCCTGCCCAGGCCAGCCTGATCATCAAATGCTTAACTCGGGGCGAGAGGTTTTGGGTTGGCCAAATGGGGACATTATTGAATATGTAGAGTAGTTTAGGGAGTATGACCATTTTGGCTAGAGCCATGCATACCGCTTGTGATAAGGGCAGTAGAATCCAGGATTCCACTTCGTGTTCTAGTTGACTCAGTGTTTTTGCGTCATTGCCCGTGTACAGTTCTCCTATCTTGGTGATTACCGTGATTCCCAGATAGCGAATACCTTGGGGACACCAGCGGAAATCTTGGCCGATATCTGCCTGTTGCATCATTGGGGTCTGGGGAAGAGCCTTGGATTTGTTCCAATTAATCCATAGTCCTCAGAGTTCTCCGAATGTACTTAACTCATGTGTCAGTGGGGGGAGATTAACCCTATGGTGTTTAACATATAACAGGATATCATCCGCATATAATGAGATAATGTTATGGTATGACTGTATTTGCATGCCTCTGTGGGTGTGTAGTTCTCTAATATGACAGGCCAGTGGTACCATCACTTGTCCAAACAATATCGGAGAGAAGGGACATCCCTGCCGTGTGCCTATCGTTGGGTAAATATACTCTGATGCCATCCCATTCATGTACACCACGGCTCTGGGGGATGTGTACAGGTGACAAATCCATCTAATAAACATAAGTCCCAGCCCGGAGTGGTGGGGCACCTCAAACAGGAAGGGCCATTCAACAGAGTCAGATGCTTTTTCTGCGTCCAGCGCTGCTATATCTATGGGGACTTCAGGGTTTACATTGTGCATGAGTTCAAATAGTCGTCTTAGATTATGTTGCATTGAACGACGCGGGATGAAGCTTGCCTGGTCTGGCAGGACCAGAGCTGGCATGTGTGGGAGTAGCCTGTCCGCTAGTATTTTTGCCAGGATTTTATAGTCAATATTGATTAATGACAGGGGTATATATGATGCGCATTTGTGGGGGGCTTTCTTGGGTTTGAGGAGTACTGTAACAATTGCTGTTCTTGTGGATTCTGGGAGGATTCCAGTCCGCAATGCGTTCTCATACATGTCTCGCAGGCTTGAATTCCACGGTTATGCCATCATTTCCCAGGGCTTTACGAATAGGAAGGGATGAGACTACTTTCTGAATGTGTGGTCCGTTATTGGGGCGTTTTGCTCTCTCCCCTGCTCTGGATCTAACCAGCCCAGGGCCACTGCGTCTAGGTATTGCATCATTATGTCACCTCCAATATAGGGAAGCTTTGTTGTTCATGCTTTATAGCCCATGCTAGCATTTTACTAGGGCGGTCTCCCTCTCCATACCTAGCCGCTGCTATCAGATCGCCTTTGAATCTTTCTTCTTTAATTGCCAGTTGGAGCATTTCCTCCCTCAGCTTCCTCAGTGTCTCACAAACATCTACTAAGTCCCTTATCGCTTGTTTATTTTCCAGGTCTTTGGTAGAGTCCTCCGTTTTCCCCATGGATCAATGCAGTGACTTTAATGCCCCCACTTCCTTAGATATACAACACCCTCTTATATATACTTTAAAGGCCTCCCATATAATATCCGGGTCAGGGCCAGAGTCTATATTTGTCGAGAAATACATCCGTACGTCCTGATCTATTTGTTTACGGAATGCCCCATCTTCTAGGGCCGCGGCCCTGAACCTCCAACGCATTTGTCTAAGGGGGCCCATGGGGGACGTGAAGAGGGCTAAGATGGGGAAGTGGTCTGAGAGAGTGTGGGGGAGTATAGTTACTACTACTACATTTCTGGCTATGGTGGAATTGGTCATGATGTAGTCGATTCATGATGAGCTGCCAGGTACACCTGAAAAGAAGGTGTATTCTTTATTGGTTGGGTACTTATCGCCCAAGTGTCGTGCAGGTTGTGATACTCTGCTATGATGGGCCATGTCTGGGCTGCCCGCTGTATTGTTTGCTGAAGGGGTTGAGGACCTGTCTAATTCCAGCGTGAGGGCCATATTGAAGTCCCCAATCCATAGGGTGTCGTACCTGGGGAACTTGTGTTTGTGGCTGGTGCATTTAAGGAAAAACTGGGGGGAATCGGTGTTTGGCGCATTGACATTAATCAATAGGAGTTTGGACACGCAGATTTCATCAGCCAGGATCAAGCTTCTCCCATCCTCGTCTCCTATCTCTGCAGTGTGTCGTGAATGAGGAGCTGTACCTGTGTATCCCCCATCCCGGCAGTCCGGGCAGGGGGCCTCTCATGCCAGATGAGTTTCTTGTATGCGCAATATGTTCACTTTATGGTTCCTGCAGTAATTGCTATCAATCGGGATTTTTTCTTGTTAGTGAGTCCCCGTATATTCCAGGACATTATTGACACCAGGCTATTCATTCCGACCTTCTGAGGTAGTCTCACCTTTTGAATAAGTGTTTGATGGTGTGGTTCAGTATCTGTGTTCACCCGTACTCTCCTTATGCTTGGTTCTATTGGCCTTACCGTGTTGTATGCCTGTGTATATGTATGGGAATTCCTCAGTGCTTGTGTCAACGTGCCGTTTCCCCGATCCCTGATTCTCCAAACTCATGCAAACTTCCCTTTTTCCCCCCTGACAGCCACCCCATCCTACCCTCCCAAAAATTCCCCACAACAGCATTTTCAAACATTTCTGTAGTGTTCACGGAGAATGGAGCGCTGAGGGCAGTTGGTACACTCTGTATGCCAGCGACCATCATCTGGTTGACCCCGCTCCTAGTCTGCACTGCAAGGGCTCTGATGTCTAGGCCCCGGGACCAATTATATCTTTGTTATACTTGTAAAGGATATAGTGGTGGCATTCAGGATGAGTGTCTAGGGGACCCTGCTGGGTTTGGAATGCTAATTGCGAAGTGCTCTGCAGATTCTGGAAAGGTAAAAAACGTTGTCGATCCATTGTGTTGTATCCATAATTTTGCCAGGTACATCATTGAATATCATATATCCTTTTTATGCAGGATATTTATGACTGCTTGGAACGTCTTCCGTTGTTCTTGAACCGAAGGGCTGAAGTCCGGGAAGAGTCTGATTGTGGATAATCCCCATTTCAGGTCCTTTTTCTCCCTTGTGGTACAAAGTATGTTGTCTCTATCTCTGTAGCTGAAGATTCTAGCTATGATGGGTCATTTCGGGGCTCCGGGGGGGTGGGGAGGCGCGCAGCCAGCAACCAGTACACCCTTTCCATCATGTACATGTTGGATACTGTGGGGTTATCTAGGATCTCGACCAGCAGGTGTTCTACATTCTTCTCCATGTTGTATATCTGTGTAGACTCTGGTACCCCCAATATGCAGATATTATTATGTCTCGAGCGCCCCTCCAGGTCCTCATTCTTTGCAACCACTTTTTTGACCATTTGCTGTAAGTCAGTGATTTTGCGTTGCAGTATTGCTACCTTGTCCTCACCCTCTCTGATTCTCTGTTCTGCCTCAGTCATTCGCCTACAGAGTTTGTTGATTTTTATTGCTGATATGTTGACCTTGCATGTAAGGGCATCTATCTTAGCTCTCAGGTTGTCTGTGCTGTTCTTCAAGGCAAGCAGAGTCTGGTTCAGGGCGCTCACATCCACTTGATCCGTTGGTTGAGGCTGTTAGTGGGCCGTGGGCCAGTGTGCATGTTCTGTCTGGGCAAACTGGTCAATTTTTCTGATGTTGACCATCCTATCACTGTGATTGTACTCCAGTCTTCGCACAGGGTGACATTTCGATCTTGTGGTGTGCCACGATTAGGGGTGCTGTCTCTGCTTGGACCGTCAGGTGGTGTCATTCTCTCCTGTGGGCTGGGTGTTCCGGTTATTGATCGGTGTTTCTATTCCGGGAATTGCGCCCTTTGTTTGCGAGCCCGGTGGCCCTCACCCTGCCCAAACTGCAGCCTTTGGGCCAGTCTGGGGAGGATCTGGTACCAGGGTTGGCCTCTGTTTTTGGGGCTTTGAGGGGGTCGCTACTGTTCTCCATGTGTCCCTGGTCCATTAAGGTGGTAGGGTGTCTGACTTCGTACCTTCAGTTCCAGGCAACCCTGTCTGCGCTGGTGGCAAACTGAGATCTTATACGTATTGCCTGGGGTTCCCAGGCCTCAATAAGGAGCCACACGGTCCAGGGGGTTGAGGGCCAGGGTGTGCTTCCACAGGTCTTTACTGCTGATGTTCTGGTTACTGAGGGGAGTACTCAATCCCCTTGATGGGGCGGTCGGAGGGGTGAGCTTCCAGTGACTGGGTACCAGTCCCAAGTGCTTTGTGTGAGGGTGTGCAGCAGATCCCTGCTTGCTACAGGGAATGATGCTAGGGCTATCAGACCTATTCTTAGCCGTGATGCTCTGCCGCATCGCCATGACCCCTTCCTGCGCAGCACCTGAGCAGTGTTCCCAGTCGGAGAATTTCCCCTGCTTGCTGGCAGAGGGCCGCTGCTGTGTCAGTATTGCTCTGGTGTCAGGGTGAAACTGCTCACCTCCTCAGATCCAGGAGTGTAATCCGTTATATTGAGGGGATTGATATGGTTGTGCTACGCAGTGGATCGCTGGTTTTAGCAAATTGCCCCCAGTTTGGGGAGTCGATCTAACATTTGCATAGAGTGGTCGACCGCCCTCTTTTATGTATAATGTTCCTGGCCCATTCAGTCTTCTGCCGCTTCACTGTGATGGGGGTCCTCACCTCCATGCACTCAATGTTGCCTGGCCAGGGGCATTGCCTCCGCACGGCAGGCCTGTCACTGCATCCGGGTTCCAGGTGGGTGTAGCCGTGAGCGGAGGCGTCCACCTGTGATTGCTGCAGGCAATGTGTCCCTCACCACTGCAATCTGTTACCGCCAGAGGTGACGGCGGGGACGTGTGCCTTGGGTGCCGTCCTGCAGTTGTAGCCACTATGGGGCCTGTGTTTGCCTCTCTTGTGGGGTAGCCGTCGTTAAGCGGGTAGCCCCTCCCCCACTCACTATCTGCAGCTATGGTCGGCCGCGCGCTCTGCGGCCATCGCTTCACTGGGATTTCAAAACTGGTCACCACTGTGTCCCAGGGTGCTCTGGGTCATTAGAAAAGTACTCCTTTTGTGCTCGGGGGAAAAAGGGAGTGCAGGACTGAGGATTTAAAAAGGATTTATTGGTTGATGCCGGAGGTTTTCAGGAGGTGGCCATCTTTGATCATTGTGCAACAGCGCCCCCGTCCGCCCGAACACCTGATTGGTTTCCCCTTTCCAAGTAAGGCATCCTGAAAAGACCTAGATGTGTCACACCCTATCCGCAGACTTTCAAGCTGTCTGCGGACCCCGTAACACAAGACAGCCCTTCTTCCTTTTCCACTTCAATCTTTGCAGTACTTCCTCATTGGCTACAGTTAAGCAGTCACAGACCCATCCACCAATCACATCCAAGAAGTCTACATCTAACTCTGTCATCTCAGTTCAACACTTCAGATGTACTGTTCAACACTCAGGGCCTCATTACGACCCTGGCGTTAAGGGTTTAACGGCGCCGTAAAAGGTGTCGGCACTGTTAAATCCTTAACGCCTGATTACGAGGTCCCTTTTTTTTTCCAGCCGTTAAAGTAGGGACCCGCAAAGGGACTTTGGTGCTAATAACGGTACTGCAATTTGCGGTACCGTTATTAGCGCCTTCCCCATTCCCATTGAGCCCTATGGGACAAAAATGGGAATGGGGAAGAGCCATGGCGGCATGGGGAATTACCACCCCACCAACCTCGGAATGGGGTGGTAATTCCCCATTCCACCATGGCAGACACGGGCATGGACCATTGTGCTAATAGCACCATCGTCCTCCGCCTAGGTCGTAATGAGGCCCTCAGAGTACAGGTCTCCTGTTATTCCCGAGCACCTGCATCAAAAACTACTGTCAAACTCTGCAAGATTTCTACTTGCAGATTCATCCACATCTGCATCTATCAACACAAAGTACAGGTACATATTTTTGAAATTACATTTACAACTCTTTCACAAATGCATATCAACAGGCTTCATACCACTTACCCTGCATTAAACTACTCAATAATCATACTCTTGTTTGTCCCACCTCCTGGTTCAAATGGCACTCACAATGCTGTGTAGTTACAAACTGTTCTTTTAATGAAGATTTTCATAACACTTTCAAAACACATATTTGCAAATTCGGCAGCACTCTCTGTGGCCCTCATTACGACCCTGGCGGAAATCGAAAAACGATGGCGGAAATGTAATACCGCCATCGAATACCGCTCGGTGCGATTATGACCCGTCACCGTAAAGTACGATGCCATTAGCGACACCGTAGTGAACGCCAACGCTAACTGCACCAAGTACGCGCACGCGCGCCATGCAAAACCGTAATTACCACCATGGCGCAACGGTACGCGAATTCTGACCCTAGCGGACATTTACTTAACGCCATCAAGCATGGCGGAAAGTACCATTCCGCCATGGTGAGAATTACGGCATCGTGAACCAACCGTAAATGGCCCTACTGAGTGCCTGTACACCACTCCCTGCCCACATTGCACAACTCCTCTTAGGTGCAATGAAGTTACACAATGCAACCAGTGAAATGTACAAGTCACCCATGCATGCCAACGAACAAATGAATGTAGGGGCTCCAAGTGCCTTGTGAGTGGCCATCCATATTTGGCATGTCACCATTGCCGTACTGATGCAGCACAGGCATGTGAAGGTTCAAGTACAGCAATATGAACTGAAATATGAGACAAAACAACAACAGGCCCCCATCGCTTGACACCAGTGTAAGGCAACATTCAAAGCAGTATCCTGAGGGAGACTGCACCAGCCCTGTACTCTTGCCAGTAAACAAACCAACCATCAGCATAAGCATGTACCACACAAGTTGGCAGAGTGACTGAGCAGCCAGGCTCATCTCAAGAGGGGCCAATGGGAGCTGCAGGGCACAGATGGCACGAATACAGAAGCTATTCCAATGGACATGACCTCAGTCTCCCTCCAAGAAACGCACGCAAACACAGGCACCTGTGACCAGCCATTTTCTGATAATCACATCATTCCACCAATCCACCTGGCTGAGCGGCATCTGTTACACAAAAGCTAATCCCCCGCCCCTGAGCATGACATCATTAAAACAGTCATAATGGCAGCCCCTATCCCTGACCTTACTGGGCTTCGTAGGCAAACGCGGCCAGTACAGTACCACGCAACTATACTCAGAAGCCGGAACCCAATGCAGATCTTCTCACAATACATCGCTCCACAAATAGGAATATGCTACATTACTTGCAAAGAATAACGCTACACGGTTAATATCAGAATAAAATTTTAATGCACATCAAATTCACCAAGCCCATACAGCTATTAGGTCATAAACTCCAAAATATTTTGCATTACTGTGGGCTGCATCCGCAATAAATGACCAGCTTCTTCTTGTGTGACGCCCTGTTCCTTCATGGTACACAGGGGCTACATTCACGTTCAAAAAGGCAACATGGAAGCGCCTAGAACAGCAGGGCCGTCCCATTAGGTAGGCACTAGTCCAGCTGAAAGGTTGATATGTTGCTCCTAGCCACTAGTACTGCGTAAGGGCATGTGGCCCATTGGCGATCGTCCCATAAGATCGTAATGGTGCTCCACTGATTAACTCGAAGCAGCAGGTGTCGGGAGTAAAAGCCATCTGCAGGAGTGGCATACAGATGGCAGCGGCAAAAGGGGAGGAGATACCTGCCACCCAAATGAAATGAAAAAGAATAGTATGGGCATCAGAACTTCATTTGTATTACTCACTTCAATGATCACACTAAATCTACAGCCATATGCATGCTAGCCCACTCAAAAGGATTATTTGCACCCAAAAATCACTTGCGAATCATAACTATATAAATCGAGGTGAAAACACTATTACAAACGAGTGTTTGTGTGCATGCGTCTGTTAAAACAGAATCCATTAGATGGGATTAGTAACGTGCATAGACACAAGTGTTTGAAGGCGCGTTGAGACAGGGAGGGTTCAACAAGGGCAGATAGACGATGGTCCCACTATGGCAGCTCTGCATCACATAGCGCAGGGGAAGGGGATAGATTCCAAAAAGCCATGTACATGGCAAACTCTCAATTAAATCATCTGTCCATGCATCCATACATCATTCCCTCATCCCGGTATAAAAACGCCTGATTATTTACTCACATAACATTTGAAATTTCCATTGAGTCTGTGCGTAATGCAGTCTGCAAAATCCACTGTGCTCCAGGCCGGAATTCTAGTGTTGTGAAGTAACATGTATTTGGGAACGTCCTGCCTTATCGCCCACTACGCTATTGCGCATCCCATACTATTCATATCAATCATTGCATTCTCGCCATGGCGCCTGTCGCAAGGACATTAAACAATAGAACGTTATATTTGCAGTCAGACCTGTGGGCGTCTCCTCGCCGCTAGCTGAAAACCGAAAGCGCTGTCCTTCGAATTCCTCATTTGCAACATCATGTCGAAAAGGCATCTGTGACCGCTTGAAATCACAAATTCATCCATGTAGTGCGGCAGTGTGTGCAAATGGCAACTGCCTTCACTCACAAATGGGACGCCCCGCCCTTCGGTGAACCTCGGTACAGTGCTGCATGAGGGTCCACCGTTAATTGAGTACTACATTCCACTGACCCTTCACAAGTTTGTTCGCGACTGCAAAGATAGTATGTGAAACAATGGGACCATAGCAGAATGAACATATAAACCAATATTTCACTGTCATCGGGATTAAATACATGATTGTAATAGCAAGATGCCATGCGTCAAATTGCAGCGTTGTGTGCGGGACGTGCTCGCCCAAAGGGGATAGCAGCTAGCACAGGTGGAATGAATCACCACAGGTGGAGGCTATACAGCCTGAAAACACATAAATTGCACACCCAACCCCCTCCCACAACCACACCCACTCCAAAATGCTACCGGCAGGACTAGCGATGTTGGCCCTGGGGGACCTGATAGCACTGCAAGTACTCCAACTTCAAGAAGAAGACGAACACCAACTACTACAACAACGGGCCGCACAGAGGAGATGCAGGAGGAGGAGGAGGGCAAGGCAGGGCCAGCAAGGCCCACCAGCACAGCCACTACCACCACGCAGGCAGCCGGCAATCCCACGCCTCCGAGCTCATCCGTTCAACCTCACTGCTGAGCAGATCCACACTCTCTACCGTTTGGACCGGGACACCATAACCGCCATTGTGAACATGACACACGCTGACCTTGTCAGCATGATAGATAGCCCAACCGCCATCCCACCCCTACTGAAGGTGGTGTCTGTACTCCACTTCCTGGCCACAGGCACCTACCAGCACACAGTCGGACAGTTGCATGGCATTTCACAGCCACTGTTGTCACGGGCACTATTGCAAGTGCTCGATGCCCTCCTGAAGCACGCAGACGACTACATCTCTTTACCACGCTCGGAGCAGGAGATTACAAACACAAAAGTGGGATTCCATGCACTTGCCGGCATACCGGGTTGCATTGGTGCCATCGACTGCACCCATGTGGAATTGGTTGTCCCACATGCCATGGAGGTCCAGTACCGCAACCGGAAACAATATCATTCTCTTAATGTACAAATGGTGTGTGACTCCAACAGGATCTTTACACATTGTTGTGCCCGATTTCCTGGATCAACCCATGATTCTATGGTCTTGAGGAACTCTACAATACCACGCTACATGGAGCGACACGCAGGGAACAGATCCTGGCTACTCGGTGAGTCTCATTTCATGCATGATAATGTGGGGTATGTGATGCGGCAATGACCTGGCAGGAAGGGGGCGGGGGATGCGTACGTAGCAATGTCATTCCACAAACATCCTTTATTGTCCACATACAGGTGATGCCGGGTATCCACTGAAGAGATGGCTCCTTACACCACTCCGGAACCCACAGAACCAGCATGAGGAGGACTACAACCATGCCCACTCACGTACCCGTGTAGTCATAGAACAGGCATTCGGCCTACTGAAGGCTCGTTTCCGCTGCCTCAGCAGGTCTGGCGGGGCACTCCTGTACCGCCATGAGAAGGTTGCAAAGATGGTCATGGCATGTGTCATGCTACACAACATGTGCGTACGTAGAAATGTGCCCATGCCCCCTGACGCAGAACTGCAAGCACCTGAAGATGGTCATGATGAGGGTGGGGATGTGGCAGCACCTCAAGGAGTCCGCGAGGCACAGGAGGCCCGTGAAATTCGTCAGAATATCATAGATTCATGCTTCTAGCACTCACGCCTGGTGGCTGATACATGGACACGGGACTTGTGGCACTGTGTGTGTCTGGAACATGCACAATGTGGAATGTACGCCTATAAAGGCCTCGTACACAAAGATCAATGTCCACACATCTCATTGGATGATTATGAAATGTTTATAGCATATGTGAAATTATATTACACACCCCATCGACCCGCCACCCAAGAAAGCCCAACACCTCCCCTCCATCCTCCTACCTCCCCCCCGAACACCAGTGTCCAAAGATGCTCATTGTCAGTGGGCAGACGCTATTGCAAGCCCCCTCTCCGGGTATCAGGGGCACCCCTGCCTGTGGAGCGCAGGTTCCTCCCAGATCTACGTTGGGGGCTGCCCTGGACGGAACTTGCAACGGATGATGTCTCTGCCTGCTCACGTCCATGCATGTCCCTAAGGGTTTGTGAGAGCTCAGTGAGCATACGGCGCACAGCGGCAAGTTCACCACATACGTCTTTGGACGTCGCATGCAGTTCCCCCCTCAGGCTCTCGGTGCTTCTCTCCATTTGTACCCTTAGTGTCTCTGTACTTCTCTCCATTTGTACCCTTAGTGTCTCTGTACTTCGCTCCATTTGTGCCCTAAGTGTCTCAGTAGATGTTTCTATGGCTGCCTTAGAACCCCCACATTCATCAGCATGCTCCTTGAGGAGCGTGGCCAGTTGCTGCTGTTGCACGATCACCTGGTCGAGGGACTGTTGCCTCTGCTGGGCCATGCCCATTTGCGGTGGTGTCACAGAGGGGCTGATCACCTCATGTTGCCTTGCCCCAGGGCTTGTAGGGGATGGCCAGTCGTCGTCTTGTGGGTGCCCCTGCGTGGTATCCTCATGGTGTACGGGATGAAACAAACAGGGGGATTGAGACAGGTCATGGATGGGTCCTACATCGACAGCACCGTTTTCTGTGTCGGAGCATGCTGGCATTAATGCAGTGTCACCTATGGTGCTGCTGCCACCAGAAGCAGTGCCTTCTGTGGCATCCATTGGGGGGACCTGTGGTGCTGCTGTTGTGGGCATGCTGGCTGCTGGGGTGCCTGTTGAAGTCCCCTCCTGTGTGCTGCCACTTGATTTGTGCTGCTGCCGTGTCTTGATCCGTGCAGCTGAGGTGGAGGGTCTTTGGCCGTTGGTCTTGGCCCTCTTTGCAGGTTTGCTGGTAGGGGTGTCCTGAAGCTCGTCGTTTGAATCGGACCCTGTGGTGGAGTAAAGGAGGGCGAGCGTTATTTATGGGTCTGTGGAAATTGGAATGGCAATGTATCACATGCATTGGGGTGGTACATGAGGGTGATTTGGGTCAGGGCCTTGGAGGTGGTTTCATTTTTGTGTGGATTGAGGATGCAGTTGTTTTGCAGCCTGCAGTTAGGGTGTGCATACTGCACGTGTAGAGGGTGTTTTTAGGATTTTTGATTATTTATGTATTTAATGTGACTTTTAAAGTGCGCTATCAGGCCAATGTATGTGGACGTTCTCCTGGACATGTGTTTCTGTTGCACTATGTGGACACATGGTACTTCACATGATTGGACATTGTGGATTTAGCATTGTTTTATTTGGCCCACCTACCTGATTCTTCGGATGTCTGCACTCCTTTCTCCATCCCTCCGACTCCCTCTATACTCTCCATTCCAATGGTGGAGGCACAGATTTCTTCCCAGGGGGTCAACTTGATGGGTGATTCCGATCCTCCCCCGGTAGCTGTGGCAATGTTACGGTTGGCTGATAGTATGCTCCGTACGCGTATCCACAAGTCGTCCCATCGCTTTCTGCATTGCTGTGGGTTGCGGGGTGCGGTCCCCACCGCACTTACCCGCTGTGCCACCAGGGCCCATATGGCCTTCTTGTTCGCAAGTGCCGTCCTGGTCATTTGCGTCGAGAAGACGACGGCAGCATTCTCCTGGAGGGTCTCTGTGAGCACGGTGAGTTCCTCATGGGAGAAGTGGACCTGCCGCTTGCGGTCGCACGCTTTTTTAGCAACTTTTCCCATTTTGATTGTTTTAACTAGGGTGGCTAACGGGTTGGGATGTGTCTCAGGGTCGGATTTTTAATGGTTGTGTTGGGATTCTGATTTTATAGGTGTACGGCGTGCTGTTTCCCGTTCCGGGCCCATGTTTTTACTTCCGTTTCCGTATATTTACGGTCACCGTATTTTGCGATTACCGCTCATTACGGTGACCGCTATGATGGGTGGCGGAATTGCACCTAGGGCGCCGTACGACGGCGGTGAGGGGCGTTTTGGGGACATTTCCGCCATCGCGGACTTTGCACTTCCGCCATGGCGTAATGCTCGTGCCCGATGGGTCAGAATTAGCCGCACTTTACTCCATCGTGCAATGGCGGAAACGCTATTTACGCTATGGCGGTCAGGTCAGTTACTTTCCGCCAGGGTCGTAATGAGGGCCAGTGTCTTTTTTGTGAAACAAAATAAAACCACATTTGAAACATTTCCACAGCATATAAGTGCCAGATCCTGTGTGAAACTTCAATATATTACCAAGACAACCATGCCTTCCCATATCACCCATTCTAATGTACAAACTGTTATCTTCTTCTTTCATTCTGTCACTTTTGAAACCACTTGTTCCACTAACAAAGCTGCACTAAAACTCCCACAATTCAGACTCAAAACGAAAACTGCATGTATGTTACTAAAGAATGGCATGTACATGGAATGAAAAATGACAAAATCCAATGCATTTAAAACTATTCATTTCAGCGCCATTTCAAGTAAAACAAATAAATGCATGTGTACATTTATAACAGTGTTGTGTGTAATTTTTAATAAATAAATGAAACAAAATGGAAACAATTTCTCCAACATATTGCACTAACACTCACAGCCACATCACGAGTTTGGCGGTAACCTTTAAATGTGTCAACAACGCTATTACCGCTGCATTTAAGGGTCTGCCAAATCACAGGCTTGGCGGATTTACCCCCAGCTCTGAGCTGATTTTCGGCACTATTACTATTGGCAGTAATACCCCCAGTGGTAATTGCACTGAACATTCCCCATTGGGCCCAACGGGTAATGGGGAATTCCCGAATGGGCTCAATGGGGAATGGGGACTTACAGTTCCTCCAAACCTGTGATCTGGCGCTAATAATACCAGGGGGTTTGGCAGTAACTCCAGTATCCCCGGTGGTATTACTGCTGGGGTTACTGCCCAACTCGTGCTGATGTCCTCCGTGTTTGCAATTTCATTAACTTTCCCACATATGCATACTTGCTACCTAACATTCTCCTAAGCTTCTCGATTCTTTTCTGCATACTGGGACTTGCAGTGCACCATTTCAAATACACATAGTGCAACAATAACTATCACACTTTCAAAACTACAGCCCGGTAGGGCATTATTATCATTGGACCACAGGTCCCATTACCAACACTGTCGGTGCTCCCATGTCCCCATTCCCATACAGTGCTATGCACCTCCACAGAAATAGAGACTAACATTTTCCACCTCCTGACTTTCCAGGTCAACATGACCTGTAATGTTCTAGTGACACTGAGAAGCTAGCTGCCAAACAATTATTAGGAATCTGGTGGAAACCTGTCTGCAGCAACGGCAATGTTAAATCCATACTTGTAATCATGTCCAATGTTACTAACTCTTCTTCACAACACCTTCTCATACATTGAAAAATAATGTCTTCTTGAACTACAATTTCTTTTCCATTACCATACATACCCACTGATGTTCTTCCTTCCCAATTGCAGTGAAGAGCAACAACCTGAGGAAAAGTACTCTTCACATCCTACAAAGTAAGTGCACTAGTTTAGTAGTATTTTTTCTGTTACTCATACAGTACAGTGTAGCCATATACTAGCCTACAAAATGCATTCCAAACCAACAACATTAACTCCACTCTTATTCATTGCACCTTAGCAGATACACTCTTTGCATTCTCATCTGAACACCAGTATCATAACATCCACTATTATTGTGAAAATATCATAATGTCCTTACTAATTCATGCACACTACACTATCTAACACACTAACCCAAGCCCTTCACACATCTACACACACAGCTACTCTTACAACGTTCCCAACCAGAACTAACAGAATCACACAGCACTCTATTTACGTCTGCCTCATATTCACACACTCATCCACAATGCATGCAAATACCTTCCACAACTTTTAAACCCATGCGTTCCTTTTTTCTCCAACAGACAGAATGTCTACTAACAAGCAACTCTGTGGAAAACAACGAAGAAATTGAGCAGATAAAACTAAAAGCATGCACAATACTCATCCACCTCTAGCAGAATGTATAGCAAATGTTCAAACCAAACTGCTAATACAGTCAGTCAACAAAACAGAACCAGCTAGCAGTAAAAAAACAAATGTCCCTCTTCCAAAAAAAAAAAATTATAAAGAAGAATAAAACCACTAATAGCAATAGCACTACATCTACCACTGTTAACATGGCCACAGTTAAGCATTCCAACAATGTTTTTTTTACAATACATTTTCCACCGTAGAGTACTTCACAATCTTATAAATACAGCAGAAAAGTAACGCTCAACTGTTCAAATTGCACCAGAAGAATAATCCTGGAAGGTCTAATTGACAGCACAATGTTCCTCAAAAGAAAATTGTTCATATTAATTTTAACCAGAATGAAACCACTAACATAATTAATCAGCAAAGTACAAATAGTACTTCTAAACATGCAAAATGTCAACATAGATACCTTTGCAAACTTCTGTGCAGGTGAATGAATTCACACAAGCAGCACAGAACCATGTTTTAATGACGAGCCATATAAACAAGAGCAGAAAAAACATAGTAGTGGCTGAGGGTATGAAATGGTAGACAAGGCCATTATGACACAAGAAACCCTCATTCAAAACATGTCCCCAACAAACTTACAATCAACTCTTCATTCCACCAAACCAATCTGTCCAATCTACAAATAGCCCTGCACCTCAATGTGTAACATACAGACACAATCCTTCAAATCATTACGCCAATTCCTCAATGCCTATGTGAAAGTAAAAGACAAAATTAGAATAAGAACTTTGCAAAACATGGACTCCGGCCCAGTGCAAAATTACACTGGACTGCAAGGACATTCATTAGCCTGCCTTTCAGGACCTGCTTGCAAAAGCACCTTCCACCACATCAAAATGTTACTAACACACTATTACACTATACAGAATCTTCTCCAGATACTGTACTATGCAAAAAGTCTTCTTTTAGTAATGTAACATTTTAATAGCATTCTCCTACATGGCACAGCCAAAGAACTCCTTCAACAAATAGACCACATACAAAGTAAATATTTTGGAAGTGAAGATCACTTAGAAAATTCTGTAACTTTAGAGAAGAGTAGCAAAAACGTACACGCACAAAACAGAAATAGCACATTTTAAAAGCACATCTGCTGAAGTACCAAACCAAGTATGTGTGTGTTGTCGCAGAACTTTTTATAAAAAGAGCACCAAAACTGTAGATATAACTTACAAAATAGAAGACAATGAGGAATCCCAATGATTACAATTAGCTCTATATCTTGGAACAGAAAACAAATTCAAAATAATTAACCCCTCAATACTTCGCACATACTGCAATACACGGCTTGATAATAACCAAATGCCTTCACGGGCTATCACAAATAACTTAGAAATATTCCCACTTGCAAAACCTCTCCAACAACTTAATTTGTATGAGAGCATTATAATCCAAACAGTACATCCATTTCCACCTACAATACGCCTTCAACCCAAAACAGCCAAATTGCCTCCTTCTGAATTACTAAAAGGCATTTGTGGCAAAGTAGTTTATTTGCCATTAGATCTTAAAGAAAATGTAGAAACTCTAGGAGTGCAATGGACAATAAATCAATCTTGGATTATCCTAGTGAATGTTGTACCAACGAAAGACAAAATAATTTGGCAACAACTAGTAGACTTTAACAAAGTTAGAAAAGCCCTAAAACATCTTAAAGAGAACAATGAGTACTACAAAGATATATAAACATTGAACAAAACGTAAGGGAAACCACTGAAATAATTCAGGATTCCTCACCAACTAGGCAATTTGAACTTGTAGATCCTAATACAGCATCCAATATTTTAGACCAATATACAATTCACCCACTACACTCCAAAGACACCATAGACGATGCACTAGAAACATATCAAATGTGTCAAGCCAAAGGATCTCCAATTAGCATATGGGAAAAAAAGTGTAGAAGCACACGTCTTTCCACTTCTCTTTCCTACAGGAAAAGGAGGCAGATATGACCAAAGATGCACACAAATAACAGCATCAGAATACCGCTCTTTACAAATGTATTCTGAAGACCCCAGATTCAGACAAAATGTTGAATACATATTCCACCTCCTGTTCGAAAGTCAACTATCAAATCTATGTTACGTAGTTGCACACACATTGAAAACAGGCTCCAATGTTTTAAACATGTCTGCTACCCAACTACTTCAAAAGATGAAAGACAAAGATGAAATGTTGCAGTCAAGTATCACAAATCTCTTGGCAAACATGCATGGTACAAATGAATAACGGTTCTGACGTCACACTGATGTTCGATGTAGGCTAAGGAACCTTGGCCCACCCAACTGGTTTGTCACTTTAAGTTGTGCAGAATATGCATGGGTGGACTTGCACGACATCCCATGCATAGCAAATCAAAACAAAGAAGGCAAATACTAAAAACAAAAGGAGAACTCTGCTCTCTGGTCCCTGTAAATGTATCAAGATACTTTCACCACTGCTTTATTGTCATGCTGCAATTCATCAGTAATACAAATATTCCTTCTCTCTGAGAAGTGGATTACTTCTTTTGGAGAAAAGAATATCAATCCAGAGGAGCCCATACATCCACATGCTTTTGTGGATAAAAGATGTTCCGAAATTTGGTCATGACAGTGATGCCACTATTTTGCAGTTTATTCACAAATATATAATCTGCAACATCCCTTCAATAACCAGACATACTGAGCTACATAGACACATTATACACTTTCAAAAACATAAGTGTGGCAAATACTGTTGACATAGATATAAAAGCAAAGGTAAATACTATACCAAATGCCACTTTGGTTTCCCTAGACCAGTTTCAGCAAAAGGACAAGTACACAGTTTCATGTCTTCTGTTAGACACAGTGTGAAAGGCAAATCACCTAAAAACACATAATGCATTAATAGAAACAACGTTTCAAAGTACTTCAATGCTTGCAATGCAATCATTGCCCTCTTGTGGAATGCACACATAGATATACAATATATTTCAGACAATTTCACTGCTTTTGCAAGATATATTACAGCCTACCTAACAAATGAGAGAACAGTGCTTAAAGACCTCTGGGATGACATAATCATCTGACAAAACACTGTCACAAATATTGTACAGCTTGGCCATTAAAATGCTTTCCCATAGAGCGTGGGATGCTATGAAGCGCCAGACCATTTACCAGGCACAACCTTATATGGCAAATCTGAACACATAGTCTTGGTAAGCCTTGGTCCTGCTGCATCCAGAAAAAGAGTGCTCAAATCGCACCAATAGAAATAAACAATAGCCAGAAATGATCCCAATAGCCAGGACATTTTGAAAAACAATTTATTAGACACATACTACCCAAACAGAAGCATTGCTTTGGAAAAAGTGTGCCTATACCACATAGCCCAACATTTTTCCTACAAGAATAATGTTAAACCAGATGAAAATACTGGAAAATACATGGTCTCAAATTGTGAACAGAACCTCATCCAACTTACCAAACCCAGCCTAATTAATCATATGAAGTTATCATTTAAATCTCCTCAACATAGAGACCCTTGCCTACATGTCCTTACTCCAACTTTTTAAACCATGGAGAAAAGAACATTTCTTAGGCACCCATGTCTCATTTGAAGCTGCATTCAATGCAAATGAAAGAGGTATAACAAATGTCAATTTCAAGCAATACAAAAGCATTTTGTACAATGAATGTCAAGAAGAGGAAGAAGTTCAAGCACAACTAAATGAAGACACTCCTGAAGGTAGTCAACCTTCTGTTACAGGAAGCCAAGAGCCACTTGGAGCAAGATTCATAGTAAAAGAAGCAGAATTAGCCATGACTGAAGTAGAAAACACCACATATTAATATGAGCAATCAGAAGAAAACTTCGCACAGCTGGAATCGCAATTAAATGATGAGCAATTTAGCATTTTCCTAAAAGTGACTAAAGAAATTGAACATGGTTTGCAGCATGAAGGTAAAATTGGTAGCTGTCCAAATTATAAACCTGTACTCCTCTATGTAAGTGGTGAAGGTGGTTCAAGCAAAACATTTGTAATAAAAATCATCAGCAAATTCATCACAGACCCCTTGCTCACTGTTCTTAGAGAGGCACACTGACTATGCTGAAACACGTGTCTGGGGTTGCTATTGGTACTCTTGTTCAGAGGAGAATTGCCTGGCATTTCGGTGCTGGACTGCCTTTGGGCAGGACAAAGATTGATATGCGTGGAAATGTCTCCTCTTTGAAAGGGTCAGTGAGCTAAAGACTTGGTTGAGAATCTCCTGGCAGCCATCCACCCAAGAACAGGTCAATGTGCTGCATTTGTGCTGGTAGAGGGGCTCCCAGAACACCCTCTGTTTTGCATATTAAGTAACTTTGGGTCTCACCCTGAGTTACCAGGGTAATCCAGACTGGGACCCCCTGCTAACTGTTCTTAGAGAGGCACAGTTCCACGTCAATGATGAGGCCTGAATAAGCCAAAACAAATGTCGGGGGTTGCTGTTGGTACTCTTGTTCAAAGTAGAATTGCCCAGCTTTTCGGTTCTGGACTGCCCGTGGGCAGGACAAAGATTGATATGCGTGGACATTTCTTCTCTGTGAAAGGGACAGTGAGCTAAAGACTTGGTTGAGACACTCCCGGGGGGCCATCTAACCAAGAACAGGTCAATGGGGCATGTTTGTGCCAGTAGAGAGACTCTCAGGACCCCCATTGTTTTGCAAAACTCATAAAATGCGTCAGTCTGCAGACCTCACCTATGTTAACATTTCAAAAAAGCATTAGGTCTGGTTTAAAAATGCACAATCTATCGTAAATATTAGACTCATCCATGAGCTATATGGGCATGACTCATCTGCTCCTGATGTCATGGAACAATTAGCACAACATTTTTTAAAATGTATGTCCTTAATGCCAACCCTACCAAGCTATATTCCTGCCTGCTGCTCTTTTTCACCACTAAGCAAGCCCTGCCCACCTGGTGCCTTCCTTCACCATCACTGTCTTGTGGCCAATGCTGGATTTGACTTTTATGGACTTCATTCATTCACAGCGTGTCATTCTTTCTCAACTCTCATGGTGGCCCTGAATCATGCTGTTCCCATCTTCATCTTGTATCCTGGCTTGCAACATTATGTGTTACTACTGACTTCTGCAATTGTATTCGCTCTCCACTCTTGCTACTCCACTCTTTTTGACTGCTTACTCTCTTTTCTCTCCTCCTTTCCCTTCTCCCTTTTCCTATCTCCTCCCCTTACTTTCTTCTATGCACTTACTCTATCAGAATTGTCCCTGGACCTAATATGATAGCAACCTTGTATGTTTCCTCCACCCTCCCATTACTGTTTTTTTCCTCCCCACCATCCCTCCAGCACTATCTGAAATGTCGTCAGGCCTAGTATGATAGTCGCTTGTTTTGTTCCTCCCCTCCCTTTCTGCACCCCTCTCCCTCACCTTTTGTTTTTCTCCGGCTCTACCAGGAATGTCTTCAGGCCTAGTACGGTAGTCACCTGTCTGTTTCAATTTCCTTCCCACTCTCCCCCTCCCTTCCTTATCTATGTCTTAGCTCTTGCACTATCTGAAATGTCGTCAGGCCGAGTACGATAGTTAATTTCACATCCTTACTGTTCATGGCCTGTAAGAATGTGGTTGTATTTTCCCTTGTTCCCTCCCTTGCCTTGAAGCGCTTTGAAACACATTGTGTATAGGCGCTATATAAATAAACGATCATAAACAATCATATGCAATTTAATGAGAAAATGTTAAAAAAAAAGAATTGCAATCAATAGTGCATGTTAGCTCCACAGACAAACTGGAAGTGCGCAGCATGACACTCCCTATCTGTCAATGATAAAATGGATTTCTGTACTCTGACCTGGTGGGCAGAGGTTCAGAAGGCCAGCCTAGTTGCTTGGAACAGGGTAACCTTCTGGACAAGCCAGACCAATCAAGGCAGCATTGGATGCAGTCAAGACTAGGTCTCAGGAGGGGTGAGGGTGACTGAAAGAGCTCAACGAGCACACAGGGTAAAGGACACTTACAAATTGGTACAACATCCTTTCGTTGCGGGATGTTTTTTGGCAGGGTTTTTTACCACAAATCTTTTTTTGAAAAAACCCATCAATTTTTTTAGAAAATGGGAGGGGGGTTGTGGTGGGATCCCCCCCCCAAAAAAGCTGATGTTTTTTTCGAAAAAAAAAATCACAGTAAAAAACCCGGCGAAAAAACATCCCGCGATGAAATGAAATGGAACCTTACAAATCAACCCCATTCAGGTGTATATATATCAAAAATACACACACATTCATTCAAGGCCTTTGAGTTTCAACACAATAGTTATTAACAGCAACACTTTTAAACCAACACAATCCTACTAAATTACATATATACAAGGCCAAGTGGCCTAAAGGGTTAATGCATGAAATGGGTCCACAACCTGAAAAGGGAAGGAAGCAGGTAGTGCAAAGACTGTTTAGGCAGTCCTAACTCAAAAGCATTCCAGTCCCTAAGAAGAGGGGAGCCTATTGCTCGAATGTACATGCAATGCTGGCGCACGCAGCAGTGCAGATGGGTGAAAACAAGGTCTCTTGTAGGGTCTGTAGCAGCTCAGGAAGGTGGGTAAGGTGATGCAGAATAAGTTCCCACTATTCGTGGAGGGTCTCCCCAAGAGGGCAGAGCAGGTTCCAGGAGTTGGGAATAGTTTGGTAGCTCACGCTATCTGTGGAAAGGAGAGGGGCCCTCATGGGTCATTCATGCATAAAAACAGGTGGATGCACGAGGGGCCACCGGTAAGGGTTGCAAGTACTCACCAACCCCTGATGCACTCCAGACCAAACTTAGACAGTCGAGTCCACTTCGGTTGCAGGTTCAAATGCGGCAATGGTGCGGCATAGCGGCTTTCACCAGAGAAGATACAGTGATGATTCCCAAATGGGACAGTGGTGATTTCTCTGCTCCTGGTGGATGGATCAGGCCAGTTTCACTGTAGCAGGCTTCAGGGCACAGAGGGGCACAGCATCAAGGCACCTGCAAAGTTCGTCACCATGGCTGGGCGACACGGTAACCATGTGCACTTGGGTTCGGGCACTCTCTCCTTACTTCAGACTTGGGAATGCCAAGTGTACTAAATTCGGGGTGAGAGTGCCATGAACACAGAGATAGCAATGTACCGAGTTTCAATGGTCTCCTTCAAACGGCAGTGGTGTCAGAGAAAAAGTCCTACACAAGCTGGTCTGCCAATTGATTGGCCCAGGGACACTTCCGAGAAGGCTTACTTGCAGGGATTGATAAAGCTGCCCTGAATAGTTAGTCCCACTATTCCAATTGGCCAAAGCGTCTTCACAGACCTTCTAGTTTGATCAGATGCAGAGAGGTCCAGCGGGACAACAGTGGTCTCAGGGTGCCAAACCTTCCAGTGGATCACCAGCAGTACCTTGACCTGGCTTCTTAGTTTCAGGATACTTGGATACTATCCTTCGTTCAGTGAGAACTCCAGAAATCGACATGGTATGGGTGTTTGGAGCCTTCTCTTATCCGGAATCTCCTTGGCGCCAAAATGAAGAGGACCCAATGGGAGATCTGCTCACATACAGGCCCACCATACGTGGACCAATCATGGACCATGGGTTTCCTAGGCATTCGCAGCACACCAAACTCTCTGGCACCCAATATGTGAATTGGAACCAGACAGTGCAACCCACATCCTGAAAGCACACACACAAAGCATGCAGAAGCCATCGAAAGCTTGGAGTATCACAGAAGAATGCATGCCCAAATAAGGACTGACCTGCGTCGGCTCGAACTGGGGAAGGTGAAGGGGCATGATGGCCAAAGGATAGGCCAAAGAACCTCGTGGCATGTCAATTTTGGAGCCAAGTCACCTATTTGTGCCAAACGTGGTAAACACGGTTTGCATGGCAGGAAAGGGTTAACATTACATAAAAAGATAAAGTGCCACTCGCCCTGTCCATGGCACATCTGCACTTCTTTTCAAGAATCCTTTGAGGGTGTCTAGGGCCTTTAGAAATGACAGGAAGATCCAAGGGTACTGTACTGTAATGCACATTGTGCACTTGCAACATGTTGCAGAAAAGGTGCAACACGGTAGGCAGTAAGGGTTTACCGGTACCAGTATTTTACCGGTACTGGTAAATCCTTACCGCCTTACTACGAGGTCCCTTTGCGAGTTGGGGAATTTAACGCCTGCTTTTTGCAGGTGTTAAAAACCAACGAGCAAAGGGACACAGGGAGCTAATTATGGTACCGCAATTTGCGGTACCGTAATTAGCACCTTCCCCATTCCCATTATGCCCTATGGGGCAAAAATGGGAATGGGGAACGGCAATGGTGGAAGGGGGAATTACCGCCCCGCCAACCTTGGAATGGGGCGGTAATTCCCCTTTCCACCAAGGCGGTGCCGGTATTTTACCGGCATGAACCATGGCGCTAATAGCGCCTGCTTCTCCGCCTACCGTGTAATGAGGCCCAATGTCTCTCAGTACTGACTATCTTTAAGGGCCCTAATATGCAGCAACTTCCTAATATCATAGTTTCCCCCAATATATCAGCATTTTCAGCCAATCCAGAAAGTTTCAAGAAAAACTGCACCATTCCCCACCTCCTAGAATTTTTTTTAACACTTCAATTAACTTTCTGCAACTTTTTAGCACAGTTTCCTGTTTGCAGACGTTCACGGATGTCTTTCATCACTGCAGACTCTCCAGACAGTATCACATGACCACGCACATTCACGCAGTGTGATGACGTGTACACAAACGTATTTGTGCTTTGCGAATGGGTACTTGCTTCATGAACAGTTTGAAACTGCAGTTTCACGTTGAAAAGTTACCCTTGTACAGCTCCTAGACCTATTCTTACTGATTTTCCATCTGCAATCCCGGAGAAAGCACCTGCTTGGAACAATATTAGCACAACTGCTATTTAACTTCAAAAATGGTATCAGCCATGGCCATCCCTCCTCCCCAGGAGCCACCATCACCACCGCCACCACCTGGAGGACTACCACAACGGAAAAAGCACAAACATGCACAAAACAATCAGGAGGACCAGGAAGATGAGATAGAGGAAATGCCTACCTCCAGCACCAAGAGAGAATCAGGGGTGGGCAGTTTTTTCCCACCATCGGGGATGTACCGAAGGTTAGAGCTACAAAGGCTAAATGCACTGAGTGCAACATTATACTCCTTCATGGACAACCTGAGCAGTACTCCTACGGGACCAACTCTATGTGACACAACACCAAATCCAACCACCGGGATACTCTTAGAAAGGCTGTTCCTTTCTCAGGAAATCTCATCTTCCTCAACTGCTACTGCCACCAGACAGACCACTCCTGTGGGGCAGAAGATCCCACCAGCTACCTTGCAAGCCATAAAAGAGGCTGTTGTTCATATCTTTCTAAGACAACAGTACTCTGTATATACTGCAACACACCACTCTGCAGGTGGGAGCAGTGCTGAAGGGCTTTTGAGGCTGTAATCAAAGAGCATGAGAAACACTGCCCCCTTACCTTACATTTACCTTACATTTAATGCACATCCAACATCTTGCCCTTTGCACCTTCCTCTCCTTATTTGTAGTTGTGTCCCCTACCCTCACTTTCCTCCCCACCTTACTTCCTGACATCGCCTACAAAAAAGAAAAAATATAAAATACAAAAACACCAGAAAAAGGTTCCTTTAGGAACCACCTTTCATAGTTAAAAAGAGATTTAAATAAAATAATCGTAGTGACTCCATCTACAATTTCTCAATAAAGTAGTTAGACTCAATAAGATTCTCAAACGTGTCCATTAGCATTTTGTATTATGCTAATGGAAATAATAGACAATCATATACTAGAAAAAAATGGAAAAGAACAGAACATGTTTTCTGTCCCAAATCCTTTTCTCTAACATACAATAAGGAACATAATCCATGGACCTTTATAGCTATCCACAGTCACTGCAGTCCTCTTTCCAGGCCATGCATCATTAAAAGACCCGGATGGCACTTGCACAGCATCGCACAGGACAGACCTTCTGACCTTTTTGCTTTTATATTTGTGTCACTCCCTCATTGCCTACTTCCGAACAGTCAAACATTCATCCACCAATTACTTCCAAAAACTCTACATATAACACATTCAACACATTAAACTTCCATACATCAACTGCCGCTTAACTAACGCACATATGCATTGTGCAGTGAGAAAAGTGCATAAATACAAGGGGCAGTACGGATGAGCAAGTGCTCATGGAAGCCCATGAGCGAGGTGCCAACGGATGCCACAAGCTAACTGCTGGGGTGGAGGAGCCCGAAGGGTGGGATGTATCTTAACTGTAATGTCCCTTTAACAATGTTTTTTCTGTCAATTTAATACATTTTTATAAGTGAAAATGTTTCATGATGTTACATCACTGTATATAACTTGTTAACAATTCCTCTTTTAATATATATGAAAGAACTTTAAACCTCCTTTAACAAACATATTTTTTTCAACTCATACTTACGTCAATAGTTATCAGCAGTGCATGCTGCAGATGCAAATCATCATTGAATTGCCTAAGACATGAGGCTCAACCATGACCCCAGCTCCACCAAACCACCCCAATTATTCACTGCACCTACTCTGCATCCCAGCTCAGTGTCCACTACACCCTAATAATTTGACCAATGCCAGTGCTCATGGCTTGCAGCCATGGCCAGTCTCCAAATACATGGGGCATGAGCTTTGGCCATGCTGCATTCCCCAATAAGCAAATCAGAGTAGACATTTGTGTTTCCAGAGGGACAGGCCCACTATCCAGACACCATATGTATATCACTAGTTTTTCCACTTACATTCTGACACTTTGGAAAAATAAAAGACAAGACAGATTTCCAAAACCTTCTTTAGGTCCTTGCTGATAGTCGTCACACAAATTTATTGTAATAACTGGCATATTTATGGGGTTTTTCAGTTACAAAGCGGGAGTAAGTCAGCCCACTTAATTTCTCGCACTCCATACCATAACACTTCAATTCATGGAATCCAAGGTTTTCAGCCAATCTACAGTGCTCAGAATAGACCTTCAGCCAATGGATACAAGAGTCTCCCAAAATCCATACACTCTGCCTCCTCAAACACATAGTCATTGCTCTGACCAAACAAAACTCCTGCTACCCTCTCTTCCTGTACTCCACACCCAGGAAACCTGATTGTCTGATTCCATGATAGCCACGGACATCCACAACTGTCCGAGGTCTCTGCATTCCCCTTTCCCTTCCAGGCATCCTCAAAAGACCTGAATGTGTCACGAGCCGTCCACGGACTACCGCAGTGTCTGCTGACAGTACATCCAATTGAAGGAGGTTGGGAGGTTTACACTTAATTAGCACAGGACAGCCCTTTTACCCTTATTACTTTTATGTTTGTAACACTCCCTCATTGTCTGCTTTCAAACAGTCACAAATCCATCCACTAATCACATCCAAAAACTCTACTTGTAACCCTGTCATCTCAGTTCAACACTTCAAATGTGCAACTGAACTCTGAAAGTACATATCTCGTGTTAATCATGTCATGATTAATTAGGATGTCACACTCAACTCGGGGAGTTCCTTTCCGCCCCTAGCCAAGTGGAACGCACCCAAACCGCTTTCACCAATTCAACTTTAGTGAGGCCTCCAACCCATCTTGCACCACCCCAACAAACACCCTCTATAGCCCAAATGAGCTAGGAACCAAGTCAGAGTACAGTAAGAATATTTATTTATTTATTTAAGGTTTGACAAAGCGTACTATCAACCAACATCAACCACCTATGCTGTGGAAGCACCCAGTATCACAACTACAAATCAATTTACATTATTGAAACAACACAGGTAACATTTTGAAACATGCAGTCACAACTTACATCAGATGTAACTGCAAATTAACCAATAGAAAACATTCACAATACAATGGAAAAATTGTTTTGACTTAATGTGGAAAGGCAATGTTTGAGAAAGAAACTGAATGGGAAAATGGTTTCTTAGGCTTTTATTTGAAAGACACAGTTGGGAAAAGAAACTCAAATGGGGAAATTGTTATGTTATGATATTGTTTTTCAACTTTTATTTAAAAGACAAGGGGCCTCATCACGAGTTGGGCGGTAATGCTGCCGCTATTAGCGCCGGCGCTAATAGCCCTACCGCCAAACCCCCCGGTGCTATTAGTGCCGGATCACGGGTTTGGCGGTAATGGAAGTCCCCATTCCCCACTGAGCCCATTCGGGAATGCCCCATTCCCCATTGGGCTCAATGGGGAATTTTTGCGCTCATACTGCCGGCGGATTTCCCGCCGGCGGTATGAGTGCACATTTTCGGTGGATTTCCCCCCAGCTCAGAGCTGGGGAGAAATCTACCGAAGCCCTGATTTGGCGGACCCTTAAATCTGGCGGTAATAGCGCTACTGTCGGATTTAATGGTTACCGCAAAACTTGTGATGAGGCCCAAGGTTGGGAAAAGGAACTCAAAGGGGAATCGTTTTTCAGCACACATTGAAATGAGAAGCAATACTTGGTAATTCTGGTTTGGGATGCAAGGGAATAAATGGGGGAATTTTGCTTTGCACCCTCAAATTCACTTGAATAGCAGTTACTTATTTGGTGATTATGGACAACCCACTTTGGGACAGGAGTCAGGGGTTTCAGAAGGACAGTCACTCAAGGCTCTAACACACTGGGCATAAACTTTGTTAATTTTGAATTCTAACAACACTCATCCCGTGATTTTCTATAGAGGAATTAAATGATTTAACTTCAATTCAATGCACTAAGGATCTACAATGCTTAAACCCTCCTCACAATGTAATGGAAATGATTAAGGTGGGCTGTTCCAAACACAATTCAATTTAAATGGATAGGGTGATTTTCTATAGTGGAATTAATTTGAATTGGATTTAATACAATGTGCCAAGGGCCTTCCCAGTGTCACCCCCTACCAGCTATATGAGATGGAGATTAAGTCTGGCAGTTTCCCCATCACATTTTTGATGGCATTTAGGATAGCTCTACTTACATGGGATGCTTTGGTCAGGGAAAACAGCAAGGCTTCTCTGAGGACAGCACAGATCTGGTCAAGGATTTTCTCCTGTACCCAGACGTCCTCTGTCTCCTCTGAATGGGACCCAGCTAGCTTCTAGATTTCCCTGTCACTGTCTCCAATGCAAGGATTGAGGCATCTCTGCTAGTTGTTCCTCACAAGAGTCCGGCAGCAGGCTACCTCTTGGAATCAAGTGGAAAAGCCCTGTTCTGATGCAAAAAGTATCTGTTATAGGGCTTGTAGGGCTAATGACACACCTACATTATCATAATTTCCACAGTGAGGATTGGGTAGCACTCTAACTTCATCTACCACCAAAACACCCACTGGCTGCTGATAGGACCAGAACTTGGGAGATATGTATGATGTAGGCTGACGAGGAGAAAGATGTGTCATCCCAAAATGACAAGTGGGTTTAACCATTTAGGGTTCAGATAACCTAACAACATGGCAGCTATGCTAATTCTTCAGATAACTACATACATCTATATATTTTTGAATTCTACATTTTATGGCAAGTCGGAAAATACTAATTTCATTTTCGGTATGCACTTCCTGGGCAGAGCCACAGTTTTTTGCGGTTTGCCACTGCACCAAAATAGTTACAACTCTGACACTATGTACTTCCTTCATAATTTCCCTGTCTATCGATTTATCAATATTTCCAATTCCTCAGATTTATGAAAATGCCAGAATCATAATTTTGATCAAAATATAGGTTATGTACATCACAAAAATGTAGTTATTACACAGTCCCAACTGGCTTTTTATCCCCTTTAAAATGAACCCGTGGGCGAGCATTATATGAGAGGTGGTTTCGTTTCTGATCACCCCAAGCTGTTTAATTCCTCTTCTATGATCAGATCAGGACATCTGGCTGGCCAATGTTTGTTCTACCCCCTTCTTCTGAGCTTCAAAGTATCTTTGTTCAGAGCTAATGCACACTTTATGGAGAACCTGACCTTACATGTCATTTCTGTTGGTTGTGTTATCTGTAAATCCCATCATTTCAATCTACTTCTTTGTATATCTTAGCATTTAAATTGATAACCAAACCTTCTTCTCCTAGGGGTCCTCAGCCAAAGGTCTTGAGTTCACATTTTCAAAGGCACAGACCTTTCAGTTTTGTGGGAATAACCCCAGCTGCACTCATCCTTCAGAAAATAAAGCTTTTAATCAACAAGATGTGCTGACATGTAACTTGTTAGCATTATATCTAGGCCTGCTGTTCATGAATACCATCTTTCTTTTCTACTACATTAGAATAGAGGTTGTTTCACTATTAATCTAGTGCACACAGATAGCCCACAGTTACGTAGGAACCAGTGTTCATTGCTACAAAAATGAAATAGGCCTTTCCCCATAAATGCTGTCATGTTATGTGCTGAAATAAAGTCTTTTTATTCCTCATGAAGGCAATTTGTCATTCAACTAAATGTAAGGCATCATTCCTCCTTTTTAGCTTCCAAATGCACAGTATTGCAAATGTATTTATTTCCCTCCATGTGCACTTCTGCAGCCTTAATCCTGTCATATGTGCATGTACAAAAAGTCAGCATCTGAGGTGCCACATTCCCTCTGCTGACTTTTCTAAATCATGCTGAGCGTAAGCAAAAGCAAGCTGAAGGTGTTTCAGTACATTTTAAATGCACTTATGGGTCGTGGACGTGTTGATCAGGGTCTGCTCTTGAGTTCTGTAGAGCAGATGCTGAGGTAACACCATTTTTTGTCCCGTCATGAGCTCAAATTGAAAAAATGTTGTTGCAGAAGATGTCATAGACCCTATGGTCAGAAGCACAAGCGGTAATCGAATGGTCCCAACTAGGTCCGGAGTCTGCTACAATCTTCTTTAAGATGCCCACAATTGTTTTATTGTACCTTTCAACTCCCACGTTCATGGCTGGCTGGTAGGCAATGTGGAGTTTTTTCTTTACCCCTACTATCTCCCACATCTTGGTCATCACCTCACTGGTAAAATTACTTCCTCTGTCTCAATCCTTTGGGGAAGGCCAAAATGAGAGAAGATGTGATTGATCATTAGTACTGCAGCTGTCTCCACCTTACAGTTTGGGGCCAGAAGACATTCTACCCACTTGGTAAACAAGCATGTTATGGTCAATATGTACTTGTTTGAGTGAATCACTGGCCCGATGAAATTGACTTGCAAATCTAACCAAAGCAGTGTCATTCCCTTTTCCTGAAGGGGAGCTTTGGTGTGAGGGAACTCAGCTGAAACTGAGCACACACAAGACACCCCTTTAAGTAGACGTCAAGTTACTGGCACATGTGTCACCAATAAGCGACCTCGCACAAGATTTGTAAGGTAATATGGAAGCCCCTATGACCGGCAGTGGTCACGTCTTGGGCGTGACTTAACATCAGACTTCAGAATGGGGTAGGGATGACCCACTGGTCACATCCAGATATGGATCTCCGTGCCAACAAACTGTCTTGGAATCAGAACATTTTGAAAAATGTCATCAACACCCGGAGATTCTCCTTCCCGATATTATTGGATTCTGTGAGAGGAAAATTCACAGGGTCTTCAATATGTGAATAGAATTCCCCAATAATTGGGTCCTCTTTTTGTACAGTAATCAAATCTGCATCTGGGGTTTCTTTACTCCACTGGGCAGTTGAGAGTTAGTTATTGGCATGGGTTTGTGACTTGGTGACAGCAGCAACCTGGATTTCTCCCAACATGGATTTGGCTTCTATGAGATCCCAGTGAATAGCTCTGGTTTTGGCCAACTGGTCTGCTAAGTATTTTCCAGTTTTGTCTGGTCCATCTATTTTGGAGTGACCTCTGATCTTTTTCCAATAGATGGTGATAACATTAGAGGTTACCAGATCATCAATTGATTGGATTAATTTCCAGTGCTTGAGCGGTTTGTTATTCACACACAGCATGCCTCAATTTTTCCAATTAATCAGCCGTTCCACTAACCCATTCCTGACATTATTTGAATCAGTGATTATGACCAGTTCTTTGAGTTGGTGCTGCACAGCAGTGAGGATGGCTTGATGTACCGCCATCGACTCTGCCATCTGACTACTTTAGGGACCTATTTTGTACCCAGCAGAGCGTTCTGGGGCATCATTCACCCAGGAGTTCCAAATGCCAGCCACCAGTTATTTTTCCCTGTGATTGTAAACATGGTGGGAGCACCCTTTCACATAAACTGTGGGTATCCCCTGACATGTGTCTTCATCATAGACTTTGTACGGTGAAGTAAGGTACGCCTCCATATTGTCGTTGGTCATTAGACATTTGTCCTCAAGACAGTTTTCATGAGCACAGTCATGCAAGTGAGCAAATCCTTGCACTAGAGAACTCTTCTTGTTTTGGCCATATGTGACCTCCATGGGAAAACCTTGCATGGACAGAATCCAGGAAGTAATTCTGCAATTACTCACATTCGCTGTTCAGATTTGGTCACTTTGTAAGTATTGCAAGGGTTGATGAGGAATCTCCACAATGATATGCTACCCCTGGATGAATGGGTGGTTATTCTTCAATGCCCATTTCGTTGCCGGGAGAGCATTTTCACAATCGTTGAATATGTCCTCCACAGAGGACAAAGGGGGTCATTACGACCCAGTCGTTAAGGTGTTAACGGCACCGTAAAAGGTTGCGGCGCCGTTAACCCCTTAATGCCTTACTACAAGGTCCCTTTGCGGATGCCGACCTTAACGGCTGGTGTAGACCAGCTGTTCAGGTAGGGACCCGCAAAGGGACTTTGAAGGTAATTATGGTACCGCAATTTGCGGTACCATAATTACCACCTTCCCCATTCCTATTGAGCCCTATGGGGCAAAAATGGGAATGGGGAAGGGCCAATGTTAAATGGGGAATTACCGCCCCACCAACCTTGGAATGGGGTGGTAATTCCCCATTTCACCATGGCGGAATCGGTAAGTTACCGGCGTTAACCATGGCGCTAGTAGCGCCATGGTTAACGCCGGTGTCGTAATGAAGGCCAAAGTCTTGCTCACGTTCGAGATTACTTTGTTGACCTTGTTGTGCTTTTGATATAATACTGCCGTTAAGCAAGTATCTGAGAACTCTGTCTCTAAGAAGAACTCCTTGTTCTTTATGCGGTAAGACAAACAAGGGTGTGAGAAAGGCTTCTCTTTCATTGTTTTAGTGCCTCTGATTGTTCCCGACCCCACTCTCACTTGACCCCTGTCTTTATTAAATAGACTAAGGGTCACGTGACCACTGCATAGTCTTCAATTAACTTTCTACTATAATCAGTGAGTCCAAGAAGGCTTCTCAGTTCTCGCATAGTAGTGTCTTTCAATTTCAGTAACGCTTCCACCTTCAGGTGTGATTTTGTGCCATAAGAAGTTCATGTGGGTCTTAGACAACTGTGCCTTCTGAAAAGACAGTTTTGCTCTGGCTTTCTACAACTGGGTCAGAACATAGCGTATTTCAGCTATGTGTTCCTCCACAGTTGAACTCTTGATTAAGACATTATCTGTATAGGGCAGGTTTCCCCTTTTACCCAAATCGGGCATGGCCTTATGTAGGAAGATATTAAATTAATTGTCAGAGTTTATGAATCCAAAGGGGGTTCGGGTCCATGTATATTGCTGCCCCCGAATGTAAAGGCAAGCTTATACTCGTCTTCCCTACTCACGGGTACTGTCCAGTAACCGGTGGTCAGGTCAATGGCTGTAAATACCTTTGACCCTTGGATCTGGGCCAGTCCCTGATCGATGTAGGGAAAGGGCCAACTTGACATGTGGTCCTGTTTATTTAATTCCCTGAAGTCTGAGCAAAGTCTCCATTGGCCATTGGGTTTGAGTATCCCCAGAACCTGGTTGTTAAAGGTACTGTGGATTGGATGAATTATCTCATGGGATTCTACATTTGTAATAATCTCTATGAGTGACTCCATAGATGTGAGAGGCAACCAGTATTGCTTCACAAATACTGGAGCCATTGCAGGGTCTGTGGGTATGCTGGTTGAATGGATCTCTGTGCGTTCACAATCATATGAATCCACTGCAAAGATATCCTGAAAATACAGAAACACCTGTTTCAGCTTCTGTTTTTGCTCCACAGTCTTACAGGAATCAGCGAGATTGATTAATTCTTTGACCATCTGATTAAAGCCTGTAAAGACATCAGGCTTGGTAATTTTGGCGGTATCCTCCAGTAGGGTTGAGAGGTCTCTTGTTATGGTGTTGGCCTGGACATGAGGTTTCAAGGATGGGAGATAGTCACTGTTGACTCAGAATACCACCTCGTCCTTCCTGATGTCACAGGTCACCTCTTCCCCACCATAAGGGCAGGATGACTACACCGGGAAATTCCCCATTGCCTGGTGAAAATCTTTTATGGAGGGATACTGTGGTCAATATGGAAGCAGTCATTTGGAATTAGTCCAATTATCTCATTACCTAAATCAATAGAATAATGTTGGGCATCAACCACCATTCCAATAAAGGTTTCTGCGCCCAAAGTGATACTTCGAAGGTTGCTGTTATCCACCAATTTTTGAATGGTCTCTTGTTCTAGGTCAACTAAGGGTTTCGGATGTAAATACAAACCTTGCTGTTGGGGATGATAAATCAGATTTATATAGGCGTCCTTGTTTTTGAGGTTCTGTCCTCTCTTAATTTTTAGGGGAATTGTAAATTGTCAAACCTGTCCTGGGATGGTAACCTCCTTTCTCACTTGAACTTTAACCGCATATGTCAGCAATTGAGCTTTCTCTGGGTTGTCAAAGCCAATGGGTTTACCCCCCAGTCGGGACCAGGCTTTGTTATTAATTAGGTCAAAATGTATTGTGAATCGATTGAGAATGTCACTGTCTAAGTAAAAGGTAGTGGGGACATCTCTCACAACTCAACTATTATGTTTTATGCTTTTGTCGCCAATGTAAATATTTAGCATACACCTACTAGGCATGGGATGTTTGGAATTTTGGGTGTCCAGGCCCATTTCCAATTTATCAATCAAATTAGATGTGGGAATGGTTTGATCTTTTGGGCGTTTGCTGAATAATGCTTTGCTAATGAAGCTTCTTCTTTTATTCAGGCATACTCTGGAGAGAACAGGCTATGCCTCCTCATTTACCTGAATGGGGAAAGACAGTTTTTCACCTTTTATCTGGATGGTGGTAAAACTTTGAGCTGGTTTTTCATCATCTTTTGTCATGGGATTTGGGTTTTCCCTTGATTGTGGATTGGTACAAAACTTCAGAGTATTTCCCCCAAGTGTGGAATGCCACTTAAAACTGAGTGGGAGGTTGATTTTGAAAAATGGAGAAGGGGTCCCATCACCAGCTTGTTCTCCTACAGAGATTACTGTAATGTCTGGGATTTGATTGTTCCGAAAATGGAATTCTATTTTGTTGGACCATTGTTCAATCATGTGGTATGCCCCATTCAAACTCACATAGTTTGTGCTTTGTTTTAGTTTGATTGGCCAGTTACTCTGAGCCCAGAGAACCTTGTTCACGCAGTCAATCAGGGCTGATAACCCCTGAAGGAGGTAATTCCCCAGTAGACAAGATGTGCCCTCTGGAGTGACGAATATCACTGGGTGTTGCACCCTATGCCGTCCAATTTTTTTTTTTTTACTTTGTTTATTTTAAATCAAGGCAGGTTGACAAATACATAGCATATTAAGCAAAAACATAGGCGTGTTGTACCCCATAGATTTTCTTACAAGTCTTTTCCCCCCACCTCCCATTCCCCAGGCCGAGTCCCTCCTTCCCAGGCCGTCTGCCATGTGTGCCATTGTCTATGTGTCAGGTTCGGGGTTTTCCAGGTCCTTCAGAGTCCACTGAGCTTTAATGGGTTTGTAGGTCAGGGCGGGGAAACGCAGGTCATACTCTAAAACTGGGGCCCAGATGTTCTGGAATCGGTGGAGGACTCCTGCACTTGCTGCCGTCACCTTTTCTGTGATCAGTATGTCCCAAAGCTTTGTCCACCACTGGGCCATAAGGGGTCCTTCTGGGGACTTCTAAGAGCGGGCCAGAACTGTTTTCCCGGCCAGCAAGCATTGGGTCAGTAACTTTGCCCTCTTTCCAGTGCGTGGGTAGATCCCGGGGACCGACACTCCCAAAAGGACTGGCTCTGGTTCCAGCAGATTCGCTGTTCCGGTGATTTCTGCGATGGCTCCCAGGCATAGTTTCCAGAATTGCTGGATCTTTGGACATGTCCACCACATGTGGAAGAATGAGCCTGGGTGACCGCATCCTCTCCAGCAAGAGTAGTCCAATTGGGGGTTCATATAATGGAGTCTAAGGGGGGGTAGTACCACCATAGCATAATTTTGTATGCACATTCCCTGTTAGTGATGCAGGTGGACGAGGTATGTGTTTGGGTCCAGATGTCCCCGCAGGTCTGGTCTTCTATCGGGTGTCCCAGGTCCGCCTCCCACTGGGCCATGCAGCGAGTCCTTGTGCTTAGAAAGTTGCCCAGGATGTGCCTGTATAGGGTGGACACTCTCCCCCGAGCTCGAAGGTCTTTGAGTGTCAGTTCCAGGGCGGTGGGGGGGCGCGTTGCCACCTGCAAGGTTTGGGGGTGTGAGCACCAGTGGCGCAATTGGATATAGGTAAATCTGTCCCTTTCCTGGAGTTGGAACTTTATTTTACATTGCTCAAATGTGAGGGGTACCTCTCCCTCATATAGCTGCTCTATACTCTCCAGGGTGTCCCTAATCCAGTTTTGGAAATTGTGGGGGTTCGCTTCAGGTGAGAAGGCTGGGTTGTGGAAGATCAGGGATTGAGGGCTTAGACCTCTCGGCACTCCCTTTCGTTTCAGGGCCCAGTCCCAGGAGCTTAGAGTATGTTTAGTTGCCAGGTGGAGGTCTCCCCAGTGCGTTCTGAGAGGGGGTGGGACGTGTGGCAGGAATCGTAGGGGTAAAGGCACTTGTGCCTGCTCCAGTTCTACCCATCTAGGGTGGTTTGTGACCGTTTGCCATGTGTGGATCTGTGCTAGTTGGGCCGCCACTCTGTAGGTCTGTAGGTCTGGGACCCCGAGCCCTCCCAATTTGGATCTCCCCAGAAGTGTCTTGAGGGGGATTCGCACCTTCTTACCTCTCCAGATAAATTTCAGCATCTTCCTCTGTAGGTCTCGAAGGGTTGGGGCAGGGATTGCCACTGGGAGGGAGGCACAGGCGTAGAGGAACCTCGGGAGGAGGTTCATCTTACCAGCTGTTATGCGTCCCAGTAACAAAATCTCTTGGGTCGCCCAACGTTTTAAGTCGCCTTCCAGTTCTTTAAACAACTGGGGAAAGTTAGCTTTAGATGTTTCTTTCGGGTCTGCCGGGATGTAGACCCCCAGATATGAAATCGCCTTCTTTTCCCACTTGATTGGGCACATTTTGGCTATATGTTCCTGTTCTCCCAGAGTGAGGCCAATGCTTAAGGCTGTTGATTTAGTGAAGTTTACTGAGAAGCCTGACACCTCACCGTAGCTAGCTATTTCTCCCAGTGCATGCTTCAGGGATGGGCGAGCCTCCGAGATCATGAGCAGAACATCATCGGCGTATAAGGTAATTTTGTGTTGTGAAGGGCCGCCTTGCGGGCCTTTGATCTGCTCGTTTCGCCTAATTCTCTGGGCGAAGGGCTCAATGGTGAGTGCGAAGAGAAGAGGCGACAATGGGCAGCCCTGCCTAGTTCCACATGACAGGGGGATCGTAGCTGAGCTGTATCCGTTGATCCTTAGGAGGGTCTTCGGTCCCTTATAATTGGCCAGGACCATTGTTTGGAATGCTGTTCCGAAACCAAAGGCCCCCAGAGTATGTTTCATAAAAGCCCAGTCCACCCTGTCAAATGCCTTGGTCGCGTCCAGAGCCATTAGAACCAGTTTCTGGGAGTTCCGGGAGGCGAGGTCCACCAAGTTTAGGGTTCTCCGGATTTTATCACCTGCTGCCCAGTGTAGGATAAAGCTTGCCTGATCTGGGTGAATGATCCCCGGTAGGACGCGGCCCAGACGATTCGCCAAGATTTTCGAGTATAGGTTTGCGTCTATGTTTAGTAGTGCGATTGGTCTATATGAGGCCAGGTCTCTTGGATCTTTCCCTGGCTTGGGCAGGAGGATGGTAGTTGATTCCTGCATAGAGGGGGTTACCGAGCCTGTCTCCCTGAAGGAGTTGAAGAGTGTTACCAGGGGAGGAGTCAGCTGGGGTCTGAATAGTTTATAGAACCTGGCCAAGAAACCGTCCGGGCCCGGAGCCTGTGTCTTGAGTAACTTAATGGCGTCTTCTATCTCTTCCCCTGTAATGGGCGCCTCCAATTTTTCACGTGCTATGTCAGGGAGTTGGGGCAGCGCTGCCTTTTGCAAGTAATCCATTTGCTGCGGTAAGCTCCGTGGGGTAGCTGTCATGACCTGGGTGAGGTGGTCCACTGCTAGTTGTGTTCTTTGAGTTCTGAGTATTGAATGACCCCGTTGGGGTCGTGCAAGCCAGCAATCCTGTTAGTTTGCCACAGTTTGGCCAGTTTGGCCACCAGGATTTTATTTGCCTTGTTGTTCTTTGGATAGTATGATAGTTTGGCCTTGGCCAGGAGCAGTGCTGTTTGTTCCGCATAGTGAGCTTCCAACTTCTTTCTGGCTGTGCGTATGGCTCGCTGTGTCCTGGGGGACCAGGCCTTTTTCTTCTGGACCTCCTCTGCCGCCCTAAGCTCCTCTTCTAAGGCTATCCGGGTCTGCCGGCTGTTCCGGTGATAGGCTGCTCCTTGGACAATCAAGGTGCCTCTGATCACTGCCTTCATAGTGTCCCAATTGTTCGCTACAGAGGTGTCTGAACCTTGATTTTCTTCGAAGAAATCTCTGATTGCCCTTGCGATCTTGTCCCTGGTTGCCATGTCATTGAGAATTGGGTCATATAAAGTCCATCTACGTAGGTTGCTGGGTTTAGGGTTCTGTGCCCGAATCTCCAGGACTACCGGGGCATGGTCGGAGAGGGCTCTTGTGCCAATGGACACCTCCTTGACGAAGGCCAGGGTTTGAGGGGAGGTCAGGAGGAGGTCAATCCTTGAAAACGTTTGGTGGACGTATGAATAAAAGGAATAGTCTGTTTCGGTTGGGTGGCGCACCGCCAGGCGTCTACCACCTCCATGGATCTAAACAGCTGGAGGAGGCTTAACGCCTCGGTGAAGTCACTCGGGGGGTGAGATTTGTCTCTTGTGGGGTCTGGCACCCCATTAAAATCTCCTCCGATTATCGTTTGGCCTTCCATGAAGTGCGACAGGGAGGAGCCCAGTGAGTTATAGAAATTCGATTGGCCAGAGTTGGGAGCGTATACCGAGACGAAGGTGTACAGATCTCCCAGTAGGAGGCATTTGACTGCTACGAATCGGCCTTCTGGGCATGTTTTCGTTTCTAGTATTTGTGGGTTAAGATCCTTCCTGAAGAGGATCGCTGTGCCTCCTTTCTTGGTTCCTCCTGAGGCAAAGAATTGGAGTGGGAATAAACGAGAGCGGAGTCGGCTAGCGTCCGCCGGTAACAGGTGGGTCTCCTGGAGCATGGCTACCACAGCTTCCTCATCTTGGAGTTTTAATAGGACCGCCTTTCGTTTATTGGGAGAGTTCAGCCCATTGACATTTAGAGAGAGGAGTCTTAGAGTTTGGTAGTCCGGTGCCAGGTCACTCCCCGTCATTTGCATTGGGGAGGGTTGAAAGAGGGTGGGTCAACCGCCATTTCCGGTGTGAGCTAGGGGTCTGTCATCCTGCACCTGAGGTTTTAACACGCACCTCCAATGGGAGGTCGTAACTTTAACTAGAGAGTGGGCCGACAATGTGTATGCGGACGCACTCTTGGCCAACTGGGCCAACTAGTAACTCGACGGTTGTGTACTGTAGGTTTCCAAGGACCTCGGGGTGAAACTGTCCTTGGCGTGGGTATGAGCCGTGGGCATGGCCCGCCGCCGCTGTCGTTGTGCTTCGTTTATTTAGCAATGAGCTGGTAGTTCCTTATTTGGGGGAAGTAGGAGGGTCCGAGGCCACTGTAGAGTAAGTTTGTGAGACGTAGGTCTGCCTCTGGTTACATTCGCCTATTGTTCCGCTGTATCTTGGACCATGAGGAGCGCCTGGGCTTCGGGAAGGGAGGAGGCTCGTAGTCTCCAGCCGCCTCTGGATTCGGTGAGGAGGCCTCCCTGGGTGGGGTTGGGTGCATAATTTGATTTGCGTCTTCGATGTGACTAATTCGTCATATAGTGCGTTTGAATGAGAATTGCAGCGCCTTTCGGAATAGCCACCTATATCGCACTTGTTGATCCTGAAGGAAGTAGAGCTCTTCTTTTCTGAAGGGTGAGTAAGGAGAGATCTTGATAAATCTGAAGCGGTGTGCCCTGAAAGGAGAGCTTGTCTTCTGTATGGCTAATCGCTGAGATGGCCTCTTTGGTCATAAAGAAATGGACCCTGGTAATGATATCGGAGGGGAGGTCTGAGTCCACCCCCTGGCGTGGGCGCAGTCTGTGGGTTCGGACTAATAAGAGCTGGGATTTGTCTAGATCTGGGAGCAAAGCTTGGAAGAAGTTCCCAATGTATTCCGGTAGTTTTTTATCGGGGATGGAGGACGGAATGCCTTGGATCCAGAGGTTGTTACGACGCGCCCTGTTTTCCAGGTCCTCTTGTTTAAACTCTAAGATCTCATGTTTGTCTTGTAGGGCATGAATGGAATGCCGGATTTCCCCTAGGGCAGTTGTGTGATCTTGTGAACGTTCCTCGATCTCCCCTAGCCTCTGCTCCACCTCCGTTACTCTCTGGTCTGTCTGTTCTACCTTGGTAGTGAGTTCCGATAGGCAGGAGCAAAATTCTGATTTAATGTCCGCCATAAATGCCACTAGGTCCCCTCTGGTAGCTAGGGCATCTTTTTCCTCCTGCTGTTTTTGTGGAGTGAGTTTAGGGGGGTCTTGCTTCTTGCTTTTGTCTGATGCGGTGAACATAGTGGCTATGTCCGAGCCTTTGCTGGCTTTTGTTTGTCTGGACATGGTGGCCATGCAGGGGGCCAGATCCGGGGGGTCGAGGGTTTTTCCAGGGGGCACTTGGGATGTGGTGTGAGATCTGGCAGGGTCTCGGCTATTGCTGGGCCGGTCGGTGATGCACCTCCAAGGATAGATATCGTGGGGCCTTTTCGCCCGTAGGGAAGAGCCGAGGGTCAGCTCCGTTGCACCCAGCCAGAATGGCCTGCTCAGTGGGTGTGTGGGCCGGGGCCCCCCATGAAGCTCACTGGGGGAGGGGGATCGTGTTCGGTTGGGCCTCAGCTGCTAGAGCCGGCTGTGTGGCACGTTGGGCCTAATGAGCGTAGGTTTGTTGTGGTTTGTTATGTGCTAGGCGTATGCTGGCAATCTTCTGTGGACTTCTGCAATGGGGAAGGATCCTGCGGGTATGCTGATGGTCTGTGCCAGTGGGGCCGGTTCCTGCGATATTAGTGGTAGTCTTCAGAGGCGGGGGGTCCGTAAGTGTAGCTCGTGGCCCTTGGCAATGGGAGCAGTGTGGGTCTCCAGCGGGAACACCCGGCAGATTGGGGGGAGCTGGGGCTGTTGTAGGTGTTGGTAGCACCCGCCCAAGATGCAGGCTAGGTCCAGCCCACTGCGCCTGGTTATTTAAGTGGGGTTGCCCACGCCTCACGAGGCTCTTGAGGCCATGGGCAGGCTGTGGGCCGGGAGCGAGCGGGGAGGTTTCCTTCAAGGCCTCTCACCCCCATCCTGCAATGCTTGCTCCCCTGCTGGGGGACTCCGTAGTCAAGTGCCGGGAGTAGCGCCCATGCTTTTCCGTGGGGCGGGTTGAAAAAAGGGGGGGTGGGGAACACCCACCTCGTTGGTGCTGTTCCGAAGGAATGTGGGCACCCACACCAGGGCCTCCGCCGAGACGGGCTCACAGTGGCGATGAAGTCCAGTGAGCTTAGGGATGGAGGGGGGGGGAGGCCAGCCGCTTCGTATGGCTCGCTCCTGCCGGTGTCTAGATCCTGTGCGGGGCTGGCCAGGCCTCCCGCGGTTGTAGGTGTTAAGCGGCCCGAGCGGGAGCTGTGGCTGGATTCTCCGTGAGGGCCCCTCCCCCACTCTGGGTGTCTGGTCCGGGGACGCCTGATGGCGGTCTGCTCCTCTGCGCTCCAGCGCGCTCCCCTCGTAGGACTTCAGGTCAGTTCGGGGAAAGAGGTGGGAGGGAGGGAGCCATCCACCCTGTGTCTTCCGTACACGCTGGGGTCTGGAACTTGAGCGGAGCCCGACGGGAGCCCCCACCCCGGGTTTAGCTGGTGTGTGCGCCGGGCGGGGACCGAAGCGGGGCCGCTTGATGCCGACAGGTCTGGGGGTGTTGAGGCGGCGGCGGCGTTGGACGGCAGTCCGCTCCTCCTCCTCGGCCCCCTCAGCGCTCGCACTCCCGGGCTCCTATACGGCCGCCATCTTGCTTCTCCCGGCTGACGCTGGGTGCCAGCTTCAGCAGCTGATTTCGGGCCCAACGTTCCTGCGTTAGACAGTCATCTTCGAGCTAGACATGCTGTAGCAGTTCCGATTGCCTTGGATGGAATCGGTGGTCTGTTGGGCTCAAAGGAACCGCCTAATTTTAACAGCAGCGGCGGGTATCCCACGGGCGGCTTCAAGGGAGCGACCACATAGATGGCGCTCCAAGCCACGCCCCATGCCGTCCAATTTTTATCTCCAGATCCGCAGTCCCTTCGACAGAAATATCATTCACATTGAAGTTTTGGAGTTTTCCAGGGAATTTGGTGACTCTCCCCCCTTCCTGAATTTAGTTGGTCGCAGGCCTTTTTGGACAGGAGGGTGGCTTGGTATCCAGTGTCCACCAGTGCTGATAATGCACACTGACCCTATACCTTGACGGAAGCATAGAATCTCCCTTCTCTCTCCTCAAGAGGGCAAAGAAAGTGCGCATACTGTGCCAACTTGGTGGTTAACTTTTTATATTGAACTCTGACACTGTGTGGTTTTGGTCAGTTTTCAGTGTCAGAGTCCGGTAATCTGGAAAAGGTTTGCACCCAGAAACAAGTGAGATTGGGAAGTGCCCTTTTTCCCCCAATTCTTTGCTGTCCTCTTTTTCCTGGAGACAGTTACCCAAATCGGTTTGGGGGAGGATACTTCAGTGCATTCAGAATCATCTGGGTAACCTTGTTGGGGTTTAAGAATTTGTTGCTCTGGGTCTGTTTCAATACCTACCCCGTTGAAATCAGAGTTTTCTAGGACCCATTTTTCCTTGGGAGGGATCTGTCCATATCTGAAAGGCAAGATTCTCCAGGGATTCTTCTACTTCGAAAGGGAAGATGCGGACTTCCTCCATAAAGTGGGTTTTCTTTGGCTTTCAGTTTCTCCTATTTACCCTCGGTTTTTTAGGTTCTAGCTTTTCAGGGGTAGAAGATTTATGTTCAGGTTCAGAGGTTTCCAGGGGTTTTGTTTCAGCAGGAACGGAAGCTTCCTCTAAGGCTTTGCATCTCCCTTGCAACCAGGCCCCCTCCTCTGGAACCTGTTGGTTGTCAGGGGTTTCTTCTCGTCATTGCTACGGGGCACCAGACACATGTGTCAAGTTATTCTGGGCAACAGTTTCCATTTGAGGGTTTTGCTGAGCCCTCAACATGCGACGTAGGTCTTCAGTTATTTGATGGACTCCAATTGTGTCATTTTCTTCTGGTTGATATGTAGGTCTTAATTCATACCTTTGTTTCTCCCAGAAAGGGTAGCTATCCCTTCTCCCAGAGTAGCTTGGGTATTGGGAGTTTCCATGATAACCATCCATCCTAGGTCTCCCTTCTCCCTGATTTGGGAATCTATTGTACTGAAAGTGGGGAGACAGAGGAGGGTTGTTCTGAACATTGGGGTTTGAAGGGTATCTGTGAAAGAAACTTAGGTTGGGGGGTGGAGGGAAGGTGTGAGGGACATTTTGAGGGAGGTTTCCTGGGGCAGTACTTACCTGATTGGAGCCCCACCTTGTGCTGAGGGAGTCCATACATACCCCAGGATGGGTTTGTCACTCTTGTATCTTGTACTGATATAGGTGTCAGGGTCAGATGGAGCCTTGGTCTGGGACTCTGTCTGGCTACCACCAGATTGGGTTGGATCTAAGGGTTTCCTCTGCCTCTCATTCTGCTTGTTTGTGGGAGGAGTATTTTAGGCTTCCCATCTCCAAGTCAATGTGGTTGTATTTTTCACCTCTGCTACTTTTGCAGCAGCGGGTGTGTTTGATTTTTTTTTTAATTATTATTCTTGCTTTCAGAGGGCTTTGGGACCTCATAAATTTGTGTGGCCTGTTCTATACCAAATCCAGGGTCCTATGCTCATGGAAATCCCTTACTAGTTGCATCATAATGTATTTCAGGAGTGCATGGAAGTAAGTGTTGATGAACTCCCAGCTATTGGTGTTCACCTGGATAGAGTTCTGAGCAAATGCATGCTTTAGCTACTGCACAAACTCTCTAGGTGCTTGATGTTCCCCATAGTGCAGGTTGTATGCCGCCTTGAAGGTCTCCTGAGGATTTCTGTGAATGGAGAAGTGTTTTAAAATGGCTGCCTTGTAGGTGGACCATTTTTGGTGATCTTGTTCCTCCAGCCCTGCAAAGAAGCTGGGGTTTTCAGGGGAAAATGTCAATTTGACAAACTCCATGGAATTACTATCACTTTTAATACCAAATCTGGTCATAAAGCTCAAGATGCTCCCATACTGAATCTTTGGCGTTCTTTTGGTAGGGAGTCATGCAGCTCTTTATGGCCTTATCTGCTGAATTGGGTCTTTTACAAGACCTTTGTTCTGTTTGGCAGATTTTCATTTCCGCTGCAACTGAGTCCACTCAACCTATGACTCAGAGCTGCTGCTATTGGTGGTCCACTCCCTGTCCTCTAGGCGTCTCCTATCTCTATGAGACTGGTAAATCCTCCCAGAATTATGGGGTCTGGACTCTTCTCCCGTGTGGTGCTGTGGACTGTCAAGGTAATTTCCCTTGTACGCCCCTTTCCTCATCCCTCCTCCCTGAATGTTTGGAGTTTTTTAAAATAATCTTTTGAGGTCTAGACTAGTCTAGGGTCTTCTCAGTCTGCAAAGCAGACCAGGTGCTCCCTTTGTAACATCATTTTCTGCCAGTCAACCCCCTGATCTTTTCATCATTGGAGCCCTACTGGTCTGAAGTATCTGCCAGGGTATTTTTAACTACCCAGAGCCCACTGGTCCAGACACTTTCCCTTCTCCTGGGTAGAGATGCATATTCATCAATATCTGATAAGTATAGTCCTTCTAGCTCAGTTGGACTAGGCCTGGTTTAGTCCAGCTGCCTCATGTTTCCCTGTTCTTGAAAAATGTCAGGTATGAAGTTAGCTGCACTCCCGTACATATGAGGTCATGAGTTGGCTTGATGTCATTATTCCATATTTGGAGGGTGCTTTTCCACACCCTGACTGGGTGCCTCAAAGCCTGTTTGTATTTGGCTATTTCACTTTCCAACCTTTCACATTTGTTTTTCTCAGTCCCTATCTCTGGTGATATGCAGAGGCCTGAGTTTTCAATTCTGACACCAGTGCTTGAGTAGCTCCCAGCACTTTACTTTGTGCTATTAATCGGTCTCTTAGTCCCTTGTTCTCTTCCCAATGGACTAATTTTCCTTCTCTGAGGCTTGTATCGTCTATGCATATTCAGATCATTTCTTTTTAAGGAGACTAATCTCCTCCCCTTGTACCATTTTGGCCTTTGTTGCCTACTCTATGTCAACCTCTGCATGCCTCACATGTTCCATTCATTTTGCATTTTCTAGCCTCTTGTCAGTCAGTTCCTGAGAACATAACTCACTCTTCTCCATTTCCATCCTTAACTGACACACTTCCTGAATCAGGGCACTATTATCTTGACTTCATTTTTTTTCCTCAACTGTTCTCTCAATGCTGTTGCAGGGTGTTCAGATCTTGGTGCATCTGATCATATTCACCCTGAGAATTAACCTCCTTAATGATTAATTTGCTGTTTTCAGCTTTCATTTCTTTAACCTGTGATTGAAAAGTAAAAATATCCTCTAAGCAGGCTCTATTGTGATCAACCTGCTCATTTAGTTTGTGTTTACTTGCGCTCAGATTTTAAACACATTCTTTATACTCCCATTGCAGTGCAGAAAATTGAGCCTCTCGCTTTGCATTCACTTGCTGTTGTGTTTCTAGCTCATCTTTAAGCTGAATTTTGTCTCTGCTGCGCTGTTTGCTTCTAATTGTTTCAACTCTTTCTCGGCTTAATTCAAAAGCGCAGCCTGGCTTTCTTACGTGATCAACATACAGAAGTACATGTATGTTTTGAGCTGAGCAATTTTCATTTGGCCCTCTTTGCTAGTCTTTGTCATATAAAATGCCCATTATCCTGCCACATATCAACATTTTCAGAGGTAACCTCTTGCATCATTCGAGCTTGCCACATTTCATGTTCTTGTTCTACCCATTCACCTTTAATAAACAATTTGGATAGGAGGTGCTTCCTGGCCATATTGATTTCTAAGGTGCTCATTCTGAAATGTGTTCTGCACCTGATATACACTCTATGCAAGGGCAAAAATCTCAACCCTGCTGCTGCTTAGTTTCCACTCAGAATGACAACTCAAAATCAACACTGTTTTATCTATACATCGCCTTGGAACACATGGTAGATGTCTGAATGGCACCTTCAAAATGCAACACTACTTTCCATTCACTGCAATGCAATTACACGCAAAATGAGTAGTCTGCTGCTACTGCACTGTCACAAGTGAAGACTGAACCAAATCCCAGACAAGCCCCCAGCTGTGTCGTGATTAATTAGGTTGTCACACTCAGCTCAGGGAGTTCCTTTCCCCCCACAAGCCAGGTGCTACACACCCAAAGTGCTTATACAGATATAACTTTAGTGAGGCCTTCAACCCGTCTTGCACCACCCCAACAAACACCCTCAATAGCCCAAATGAGCTAGGAACCAGGCAGGTGTACAGTAAGAATGTATATTTATTTATTTAAGGTTTGACAAAGTGGAATATCAACCAACATCAACCACCAATGCTGTGGAAGCACCATATATCCCAACTCCAAATTACTTTCTGTTATTATAACAACACAGGTATAATTTTGAAACATGCAGTCACAACTTACATCATATTTAATTGCAAAGTAACCAATAGAAACATTCACAATACAAGGGAAACGTTGTTTTGGCTTGATGTGGAAAGGCAATGTTTGAGAAAGAAACTGAATGGGAAAATCATTTCTCAGGCTTTTTTTTTTTAAAGGCACAGTTAGGAAAAGGAAATCAAATGGGAAATGGATTTTCAACTTTTATTTAAAAGACAAGGTTGGGAAAAGGAACTCAAAGGGAAATAGTTTTTCAACACACATTCACATGAGAAGCAATGCTTGGTAATTCTGGTTTTGGATGCAAGGGAATAAAGCAGGGATTTCGTATTGCACCCTCACATTCACCTCAATAGCAACATTTTAGAGTTTCTTATTTTGGGATTTTGGACACTCCGCTTCAGGACAGGAGTCAGGGGTTCCAGAAGAACAGTCACCCAAGTCTTTATTGTCTATACCGGCTCTAACACACATGGCATGAACTTTGTTAGCTTGAAATTCTAACAACACTCATCCCGTGATTTTCTATATGGGAATTGATTGATTAACTTCAATTCAATGCGCTAAGGATCTACACAGCTTACCCCCTCCCCACATTTTAATGGAAAGGATTAAGGCGGGCTGTTCCCAACACAATTCAATTTAAATGGATAGGGTGATTTTCTATAGTGGAATTAATTTTAATTGGCTTTAATACAATGTGCTAAGGACCTTCCCAGTACCACCCCCTTCCCATTATGCGAGATGTAGATTAAGGCTGGCAGTTTCCCCCTCACACTTTTGATTGCATTTAGGAAATGTCTACTTACATGGGAGGCTTTGGTCAGGGAAAACAACCGGGTTCTTCTGAGGACAGCACAGATCATCAGTCAAGGATTTTCTCCTGTACCCAGACTCCTTCTGGCTCCTCTGATTGGGTCCCAGTTAGCTTCTAAATGTCCCTGTCACTTTCTTCAATGCAAGTATTGAGGGCTCTTTGCTAGTTCTTATTCCCAAGAGTCTGGCAGCAGTCTACCTCTCGGAATCAAGTAGAAAACCCTGTTCTGGATGCAAAATAGACTTTTTACAGGGCTGATCACACTCCTACATTATCATAATTCTGTTACGCTCGCCTGGTCTCTGTAGAGGTGTTGGGGCAGAGTTGCAGCCCTCCCGGGGATGAGGTCGCTTGGGTCCAACTTTGCCCTCTGCGCTTATGTGGTGACTGGTGGTAATATGTGATACTGTTCGGGACTGCTCCTGTGTGGAGAATAGGGGGCGTGAGTATGCCAGCTTGTGCGCCTGATCCCCTTCCAGACCCCTTCTCCCAAACCGTGCTACCCGTGGGATGCGCTGTCCCTAGAAAGCTCACCTGTTGATTCGTTTTGGCGAGCACTCCATCCTGCTGCTTCTGGCAGGGGCACTTGTATGATCTGGACCGAGTTCCTTCACTGGTTCCTTGCACGTGGTAGTCAGTCCTGCTGCGACTAAGCCACTGTACTTTAGGTAAGTGTTCCTGTTTGCCTTTGTCATTCTTCGTCTGTTTTTGTTGCATTGTAAAATGTGTTGTCTGGTATTGCTGTCCGTTCCACTTTTGATGTTTGCTCTTTTGCTTTCTTCCCTTGCAGGTGCTGTTGCTGGCTGGGCAGAAGCTGCAGAGCTGGAGGCGACAGCCGGTGGGAATGAGGAATGAAGCTGCAGCGGTACAGTAGCTGGTAAGTTGTTAACTAGGGGGTGGGCAGGGTTCAAATGCGGCGCGGCCCTAGGACAGATGTTCTAACCTTGTCTTTCTTCTTCTTCACATGGTCCGAGTTCGTGGATGCGCTTGCAGTGCTGCGGCGTCAGGATCAAGATCACTGGATGTCAGGAGATGAGTCTGCAGATGAAGCAATGAAGCACCGTTTTACTGGAGGTGAGTATGCAGGAGAACGCCTGGTTTCAAAGTTAAGTAAACTGGTCCAAGCGGTGGTGAACATCACGTTGCACACAAGTGCACAGTAACGCAAAGCACTGGCCTTAAGAATGGAGCAGCTTATATAGCTGAGCTTCGGAAGCCACGCCCACCAGGTTCAGACTGTCTGCCACACCCTGCCACATCCGATGACTCACCACATGAAGACCAGGCCTACAGAGCCACACCTGGTGAGTCAGCACATGAGGATGTTCTCTGGAATAAAGGCTTTCAGCTCCTGGAAAGTTCTTGTAAAATAAAAGCAATCCTGCACTAAAATAAAGTAAAAGCACTCCTGCACTGAAATAAAGTGTTCCTGCTCACATCTCTATAGGACTGAGTCCAGCCAGGGCCCCTGTGTTTATAGGTCCCAAAGGGACATATGTGAGTCAAGTGACCCATTGCCCCATCACTAGATGGTGTGTTTTTTGTGTTCTGGGGCCTGTGGCCATAACAGCACTCCCCCTTAAGACCCCTCTCATGAGTGGTTTCCTGCCTAGCCCTGGTTTAGTGGGGTTATTGTAGTGGAACTGCCTGATAAATCGTGGAGCGTGGACATGCTCACTGGGTTCCCAGGTCCGATCTTGGGTTCCATAACCTTTCCAGTCTATAAGGTAGTATAACTTGGACCGAACCATCTTAGAGTCTAGGATCCTTTTAACTTCGTTTTCTGGTTCTCCTTCAACTATTTTGGGATCTGGTGGAGTATCGATCTGCGTACCTGGTCTCAATGGTTTTAGGAGGGAGACATGATATGATATGTAAGTTTATTTTTATAGCGCCTATACACAATCTGTTCAAAGCACTTCAAGGCAAGGGAGGAAACAAGGGAAAATACAATGGCCCTCATTACGAGTTGTCCGGTAAAAGCGGGTTCATTACCGGCATGCCGGAACGTACGAGTCCATGTTCGTATGAACCCGCTAACAGCGGGTGATTACGAGTGCGCGAGCACGCGCGTTCCCCCATGCCGGTAGTGGCAATACCGCAATGCCGGTAAAGGGCCACCAACCCCCCTGTATTGGCATTGCGGACCCCGCCTGTTAAGTAAGCGCCTCATAACAACCCCTAAATACCGGCACGGTATTACCGTGTTCGCAAAAAACTGACCCGGAAATTACGTCATCGCGCAGAAACGGGAAATGGGCCGGCGGCCATCTTTAAAAACACAATCCATTGCCATCCCCCACAACCACCACTTCTTTCGTGTTGTTGTGTGCCACAACAGAAGCAGGATGTCTAAGGCTACCAAGAAGTCGACCCCAAAGAAGAGAAAGCACCGTTTTTCAGATGCAGAACTATGCATGCTTGCTAATACCCTTGCACAGCATGCAGATACGATCAGGAGCACTGACCTGAAGCATTGTAAGAGGATTCAATTCAACACTACAGCTAAGTCAATGCCTAGTCTGGGATACTGAATGGAAACCCTTATTGATATATCTTTATGTCCAGTTCATGCGTTCTGGATGACTACCCCTATATAACACCCGTCTCTTGGAATCCTCCTGAATCCACTGAGCCAAGAAGTAGTTCTGTTTTGCAAGTTAAAAGGTTTATTTGAGAATTTAAACAATATATATATATATATATCACACTTTATAATAACTTAATAATTGAATATCACACTTAATCTGAAATGATAAAGATTAACAACGGAGAATCTGGCACTAGCACACTTCTTTATAATCACTAAGGAGTTGACATGAAATGGATAAGGTAGCACACTGGTAAATAGGGACAGAAGAATAATGTGGTAGAGAATGCTTTATAGGGTTCAAGGAAATGCAAGGTTGAATGAATGAAATCCAGTATAGAAGATAAACTGATATGGTTTCACAAAAGACAAGGTAATCACTTTCCCTTTGTGGCAATTCACCCCCCCTATACAATGTAAGGAGATGGAAGGAAGAGCACACGGTTCAGGTATACAATCACAATGTAATACAGAGTTCCAGTTTCCCAGCAAGCTTAGAGGAGAATAGATATGAGTTTTACACAGGCTCAAAATGCTTTAAAATGTGATAGCAATATATTGGAAAATGTGCTAAAATGATTTTAATTCCCTCTGGAGGTTCAGGTTGAGGATTAGTTGGTTTAAATAAGTTCAGGCTTACTTTAGCAATGTTCTAGGAATGATTGGCAGGTTAAACGAATTTTTGGCAAATGAAAGCAAGGAAGCTGCTGTTTTCACACGTGGAGAAATTTGCAAATCGCGGTAAAATTCGCGAGTGCGTGTTTCACGAATGCAGCAAAAGTATAGGGAAAAGGAATGCGGTTCTAGGTTCGTTGAAAAGCCAAGATTCCCAGCTTTCAGAGGAAAGTTACTGCAAGTCTCTAAGACAAACGGTCACGGAGATATGAGCGATATGGTAAAGGTCGTTTTTCAGATTTGAAATTTTAAAAGTTCAAAGTGACAAGTTAAAGCTAGCAACTAGAAATGACAGGTGACAGCTTTGCAAATGACAGGTGACAGTTAGGAGACAGTTCTGGTTAGATTAAAATAGATTGAATTATATTATGTTAACTAAGAAATTGGTTCTGCACAGTTCTGCTAGGTACTCACAATATATTTAGAAATAGAATGGGCCTCGCCACGGATCTGGTCAGGTTTTCTTCACTCGCCACGGACGGTCTCTGCGCACAGCGTCTGGGTCAGCTCTCTGGTTCTGCGAACAGCGGTCTGGGTCAGCTCTGCTCTGCCTCTGGTTCTGGATACTGCTCTGCTTTCTCTGGGTACAGCACTGCTTCTGGATCTTTCTGCACAGCTTTCTCTGGACCCAGCGCTGATCTGCACGGCTCCTGGATGCTGCTACCGCTGTTAGGTTTGCTGGATGCGGAGGCCCACTGAGAAGAGTTCTCAGTTTGTGGGTTTAGGCCCTTGCTTTGAGTTCTGAATCAAGTTCTTTGGAGTTTTAAAGTCTAAGGGCCTCATTACACGGAAGGCGGTGATCCAGGGTGCTATTAGCACCCTGGACCATGCTGGTAAATTACCAGCACCGCCTTGGCGGTAAGGGGATTTACCGCATCATTCCAAGGTCGGTGGGGCGGTAAATCCCCCTTCCGCCATTGCCCTTCCCCATTCCCATTTCTGCCCCATAGGGCTCTATGGGAATGGGGAAGGCGCTAATTACGGCACCGCAATTTTGCGGTGCCGTAATTAGCTCTGAGGTCCCTTAGCGGGTTGGTTTTTAACGCCTGCAAAAAGCAGGCGTTAAAGCACCAACCCGCTAAGGGACCTCGTAGTACGGCGGTAAGGGTTAACGGTCACCGTTGCCATTAACGGTGACCGTTAACCCTTACCGCCGTCCGTGTAATGAGGCCCTAAGTGTTGAATCTAGTATCTTCTGGATGTTGTGTGGTCCGGCAGAGCGCGTTGCAGCAAATGGAATTGAATGTCCCTATCTGTCCTGACTGTCTGCTTTTATGTGTTTTGAAAGTGGGTGCAGAGGCTAGCCTTCTAGACCCTACCCCTCTCCACTTGTCATTGGCCACTTCATCCTCTTCCCCTTGATTGGGGGAATGAAATGAAGTGTCATCATGATGAGGTCTGTTTATGATACAGAGAACCCACCCCTGTCAAATTACACACAATCTATATTTTGACCCAAAAGACATATTTGCACAGGTACACATTTGTTTAAAATTACATGCACCCATCACATATCACAGGAGGTATACCCTGTCCAAATCTACTCTTCCTGGGGGCTTGCATTCAGAAATGGCAACATTTGCACTTTTTAACTGGTTTTGCAATATCGGACATTAACCCAAATTTACACACATGTGCGCAAGGAGTATGGACATTAATTGATGAAGTGTCAGATTTTTAACATGCATACATTTTAAGTAATACCCTCTTAACTGCTAGCTTGCCCCCAGATCATACCACCGGTTGTAAAAGCCTCTTAAAATGTGGGCAGAAAAATCACAAGAATTATGGTATCATTTAAATAATTTTCACAATTCCGCTCTATGAATGATCCATCTTTTTAGAGTTATGTTCTGGCCCCAAAGGGGTGTGGTTTCCCCCCAGCACAATGTTGAATTTCTGTTTTTTCCAGTTCTGCCAAGCCAGCTTGCTCTCACATGCAGTGCTCCTCCCCTTTCCTTCCAGGAGGAAGCCACATTTACGACTCCCACCAATAAAACATTTGCCTGAGTCAGGACAGGGCTTTGTTCAATTTCCTGCAGAGCCCAGGTAATTCAATCAGAGAAGTGTCATATCCCTTTTGGTGGGAACAGCAAAAGGCAGCTAGGCCTGGGAACACAGCTGTTGTGCAAGTCTCATCTCCTGTCGGGGGTAGCTGGTGGGCAGAATTCAGTTCCTTAAGCCAGGCCCCAGCTAATGTCACTTTTAGTTACCCAGTTTTCTGCATTCAAATAAAACTAACCATTTTTACATATGCAGCTAGAATGCTGATTCTAAGTTTAAAACTATGACATTTAAACAATTGAAACCTATGTGACACTCAAAAGTAGGTCACTCATTTCTTTTAAACATTTAGATTTTTAGTGTCTTTCAGTCCAAATTTACTTAAACTGCTGAAATCCACAGCTCAGCCAGTCTTGTTATAAACCTTCAAGTCACTTCAGAATATAACTTTACATTGGATCCACCTCGCAGTAAGTCTTTCTTTGGCCTGCTTTGGGTTCATTTATTCAGTTTTACACAAAAAAGTCTGGTGTTGTTTTAAAACGCCGGCTTTCTGATAGTGGTGAGTACTGGTAATGAACCCATTTTTGGGATTTAAGAAAATGAATTCCCCACAATTCTAGGTTGCTTTTGGCAATCAGCATTGCCATTCCCAATGGTTTCAGGCTACTGTGTGGGTAGTCCAATGGTGGTTTTAGGCAGTGCCCTTCTGTGCCCATAACATCGGCAAAAATGGGTGGCAGCCTATTCTTCATGCCTTTCCCTGGGCATTTTCTGGGAAGCTCTGGCCATCATGATGTTTTCAATGCCAGTACTGCACAGTTTTTGAGGTAGGGCTCGGATGCATGGGTAAAAACATCCCACAAGCCCCCCTCTTGCGATGGCCATTCTGTTTCACTGATGGGACTCGCAAGACCTGGGATGTTTCCTCATCTTCTTTCAATAGATGGCACAGTTCAGCATCTTTTCCTCCATCCGGTACTGATCGATCGGTTCTCTTCGCCGGTCCTGATGGGAATATTGGGCGGTACACTGGGCCCCTTGCGTCTCTGCTCCCGGTCTCCGGATCGTCCTCCTTGGCCAGCCTGCAGGTTTTCCTTCTCCTAGGACGACAAAGGAAGAGCGGCAATACCTATTCATAGACATTTTTCCCCCACCATTGATATAGTGGGGTGGCATATAAATTTAAAGTCAAAACATATGAACATGCACATTTCTTTTTGCATTCAAAAACGAAAACACCCACATTGAGAAACTCAGAATTTGATAGGCGATATGTAGGATCTTTTAAGTTAGAACTGAATTAATCTGAGACAGTACCCTCTAGGATTCCAGAGGATTCCTCCAGTTGTTGCAGAGTGTGCCTGGGATGGCAACACTTCAACTGGTTAATGTGGACCCACTTGTCTTCCCCCTCTGCCAAACCGCCTTTGGGGATGCGGATCTTGTAGGCCACAGGGGAGATCTTGTCTATAATCTCAAAGGGTCCCTTCCATGTAGGCAAAAATGTTCGCTGTTTGGCCTGGTTCCTTTGGAAATTGTATAGATAGACCCGGTCCCCCACCTGATATTCCTTCCTGGAAGTCTTCAGGTCATAGTGGGTCTTCATGCTATCAGCTGATCTTTCTAGATTCCGCTGACCATAAGCAAAAGCATGTTGAAGGTGTTTCCTTAAATTCTCCACATACTCATGAGTTGTGGAGGCATTTATTAGTGTCTGCTCTTGGGTCCTGTAGAGCAAATGCTGAGGAAGCACCATCTTGCGCCCAGTCATCAACTCAAATGGTGACATTTTGTTTGCAGATGAAGGGGTAGATCTGATGGCCATTAGGACCAGAGGTAATCGGATATCCCAACTTGGCCCAGAATCTGCCACAAACTTCTTTAATATGCTCACAATGATTCGGTTATATCTCTCTACTGCCCCAGAAGAAGCTGGGCGCTAAGCAATATGCAACTTCCTTTTGACCCCCAGTATCTCCCACATCTTTGTCATCACTTCACTGGTGAAGTGGCTACCTCTGTCTGACTCAATCCTTTGAGGTAGGCCGAAACGGTAAAAGATGTGGTTAATCATCAGGGCAGCTGCAGTTTCTGCCTTGCAATTTGGGGCTGGCAGACATTCCACCCACTTGGTAAACAAGCATGTAACGGTCAACATGTACTTGTTTCCTCTAGACGAGCGAATCATAGGGCCTACAAAGTCGATTTGCAAATCTGACCATGGCAGTGTCATCCCCCGCTTTTGGAGAGGCGCGCGGTGTGTGAGGGACGTCGGCTGAAATTGCGCACACACAAGACACCCCTTCAAGTATTGGTCAAGGTCCTGCCCCATGTGTGGCCAGTATGCAACCTCTCTTAAGATTTCCAGTGTTGTGTGAAACCCCCTATGACGGCGGTGGCCGCATCATGGGCGTGACTTAACATCAGGCTTCGGAATGAGGTAGGAACTACCCACTGATCGTGGCCAGCTTTGGATTTCCTTACCAGCAAACCGTCTTGGATTCGGAACATTTTTGGACATTTCATCAACACTCTTAGGTCCTCTTTCCCAATATAATCGGTATCCGTAAGGGGAAAGTTCTCAGGGTCCTCAAGGTGTTGGTAAAACTTACCAATAATTGGATCCCCCTTCTGAGCGGTAATCGAATCAGCATCAGGGGTCTCCTTACTCCATTGTGCAATTGAAAGGTCGTTGTGAGCATTTGTCTGGGACCTAGTGATAGCAGTGACCTGGATTTCCCCCAACAGGGACTCAATCTCAATTAGATCCCCTTGGATGGCCCCGGTTTTGGCCAGCTGATCAGCTAAGTCATTTCCAGTTTTGTCTGGTCCCTCTACTTTGGAATGACCCTTGATCTTTTTCCAATAGATGGTCATCTCATTCGAGGTGACCAGATCATCAATGTTTTGGATCAACTTCCCATGTTTCAAGGGTTTGTTGTTAGCACATAACATGCCTCTGGTTTTCCAATTAACCAGGTGCTCCACGAACCCGTTCCGTACATAATCCGAATCTGTGATTATGACCAGTTCGTGGAGTTGATGCTGGACAGCAGTGAGGATGGCCTGATGCACAGCCATCAATTCTGCCACCTGACTACTTCGGGGACCAATTTTGTATCCAGCGGAGGGTTCTGGGGACTCATTCACCCATGCATTCCCTACGCCGGCCACCAGTTCTTTCTCCCCTTCGTTGTCAACATGGTAAGAGCATCCATCCACATATACAGTGGGCATTCCCTCACACTTGTCTTCTTCAAAGACTTTGTGGGGGGAATTAAGGTATGCCTCCATGTTGTCCTTTATTTTTAGACTTTCGTCCTCGAGACAGTTTTCTCTGGCACAATCATGCAAGTCAGCCAGACCTTGCGCGAGGGGACTCTTCTTGTTTTGGCCATATCTGACCTCCACAGGAAAGCCTTGCATTGACAGAATCCAGGAAGTAATTCGGGAATTACTCACATTTCTGGCCCGGATTCTGTCACTTTGGAGATATTGTAGAGGCTGGTGTGGAGTCTCCACTATGATGTGTTCCCCCTGGATAAACGGGCGGTATTTCTTCAATGCCCACACCGTTGCCAGGAGTGCCTTCTCACAATCGTTGAATTTTTCCTCCACAGTGGATAAAGTTTTGCTCGCATAGGAGATTACTTTATTGACCTTGTCATGCTTTTGGTATAATACTGCCGTCAAGCACGTATTAGAGAACCCCGTCTCCAGGAAGAACTCCTTGTTTCTGACAGGGTAAGCTAGGCAAGGCGCTTTTGAGAGGCTTCTTTTGAGTTGTTTCACTGCCTCGGCTTGTTCTGGACCCCATTCCAACTTGACCCCCCCCCCTTCAGGAGATGAATCAGGGGTCTGGTGATCTCTGCGTAGCCCTCAATGAACTTTCTGCTGTAATTAGTCAGTCCAAGGAGGCTCCTTAGTTCCCGCAGAGTTGTGGGGTCTTTCAGTTTCTGAAGTGCTTCCACTTTCTTTTCCTGGGGACAGAGACCCTGAGGAGTAATCTCATGCCCCAAGAAATTAACACGAGTTCTGCACCACTGTGCTTTTTGAAAGGAAAGTTTTGCTCCGGCGGCCCTCAACTGTGTCAGAACATAACGGATCTCCGCTATGTGTTCCTCAACAGTTGAGCTTTTGATGAGGACATCATCTACATAAGCCAGGTTACCCCTCGCACCCAGGTCGGGCATGGCCTTATGTAGGAAAATATTGAACTCATTACCGGAGTTAAGGTATCCGAAGGGAGTCCGGGTCCATGTGTACTGCTGGCCCCCAAAGGTAAAAGCCAGTTTGTATTGGTCCTCCCTGCTGACAGGCACGGTCCAGTATCCATTGGTCAGGTCTATTGCAGTGAATACCTGTGACCCCTGGATCTGGGCCAGCCCTTGGTCAATGTAGGGCAGAGGCCATCGGGAAGTATGGACCCGTTTGTTGAGCTCCCTGAGGTCGGCGCAGAGTCTCCACTGGCCGTTTGGCTTCAATATTCCCAGCACCGGATTATTGAAGGTGCTGTGGACTGGACGGATTATTCCCCGGGACTCAAGGTTCTTAATTATTTCAGTAAGGGACTCCATTGATGCGAGAGGCAAGCGATCTTGCTTCACAAACACAGGAGTCATGCCAGGGTCCGTGGGGATTGTTGTTGTGTGGATGTCAGTGCGACCACAGTCATATGAGTCTACCGCAAAGAGGTCTTGGAAATCCAAGAAAACCTGTTTCAACTTTTGCTTTTGTTCCAGAGTCACACAGGCATCAGCTAGGTTGACTCTCTCTTCCACCATCTGCCTGAAGCCTGGAAAGACTTCTGGTTTGGCTATCTCCGCGGCCTCCTCCAGCTGGGTGGAGAAGTCCCTGGTCAGAGTGCTGATTTGGACCAGAGGCTTCAGGTGGGAAAGGCAGCCCTCATGGACCTGGAAAATCACCTCATCCCTCCTGAAGTCACAAGTCACATCTTCCTTACCATAGGGGCAGGAAGTGTACACCAGGAAGTTCCCCCCATGCCGGGTAAAAATCCTGTCTGGTTTTGTATTGTCCTCACTGTCACTGTCAACGCAGTCCTTGGGGATTGGCCCTAACAGTTCATTACCTAAATCAATGGAAAAATGTCGGTCATCAACCGCCATTCCAATAATGGTGCCTGCGGCTAGAGTAATACTCTTTAAGTCGCTGTTATCCACCTCTATTAGAATGGTGTCATGTTCTATGTTGACTACTGGTGTTGGGTTTACCCCTAACCCTTGCTGTTGGAGAGAAGCATTTAGATGTATGTAAGCATCAGGGTTTTGCAAATATTGTCCTCTTTTAGCTTTCACTTCCAGGGAGAATTGTCGGGTCCTTTCTGGGATGGTGACTTCCTCTTTGATCTGAATTTCAACTGCATAAGGTAGCAATTAAGCTGACCTAAATGCTTTTTCTGGATCATCAAAGCCCATGGGATTATCCGCTAATCGGGACCAAGCTTTGAAGTTTATTAGGTCCAAACTAATGGCAAAGCGATTGAGAATGTCACTGCCTAAGTAAAAGGCGGCAGGGACGTCTCGCACGACCCAACAATTGTGGACTATGCTCTTGTTGCCAATTGAGATTTTGAGCATACACCTGCTTGGCAGGAGATGTTTGGAATTAGGTGCTTCCAGGTCCATTTCCCATTTGTCTATCAGTTTGAAGGTGGGAATGGCTGGATCTTTTGGGAGTTGGCGAATCATGGCTTCGCTGATGAAGCTCTTACCATTGTTCACGCACACTTGAGCGACACAGAGTCCTTCCCATCATTTAACTGAACAGGGATGAACAACTGCTCTCCAATTTGCTGAATATCAGCCAGGCTCTGAGCTGATTTCACATCTTTCTGGACTATAGGAGTGGGAGTTTCTGATTGTGGATTAGTAAAGAATTTCAGGGTGTTTCCTTTCAGTGTGGAATACCACCTTAAACTGGAAGGAAGGTTGATTCTCAGAAATAGAGAGGACCCCCCATCACCAGTCTGTTGTCCTACTGCTATTACTGTCACGTCTGGAATTTGGTTGTTCTGGAAGTGAAATTCTACTTGGTCAGATTTTTGTTCAACCATGTGGCAGGTGCCGTTTAAACTAACATGGTTGACACTCTGTTTTAATTTTATTGGTCGGCTAGTCTGGGTCCAGAGGACCTTGTTTACGCAATCTATTAAGGGTGACAACCTCCTCAGGATGTCATTCCCCAGTAAACAAGGGGTGCCCTCTGGAGTCAATACTATGACCGGGTGTTTCACCTTGTGTCGCCCGATCTTAATGTCCAAGTCTGCAGTCCCCTCAACGGGAATTTCCTTCCCGTCAAAGTTCTGCAGTTGTCCAGGAAGAGAGGTGAGAGGAATTTGGTAATTCTCTCCCCTTCCTGCATTCAGTTCGTCAAAGGCCCTTCTGGACAGAAGGGTAGCTTGAGATCCAGTGTCCACCAGTGCCAAAATTGTACCCTGCCCCTGTACTTGTACCGGGGCATAGTATCTTCCCTCCTTCTCCTCAAGGGGGCACAGATAATGCACATTTTTGGACAACTGGTGGGCTAACTTTCTGATTGTGGACATCGCTAGCGAATAGATTTGGGCAGAATTCTGTGGAGAGCCTTGGGAATCTGAAAGAAAATATTGGCAACTGGAGATCAGAGCCATTGTGGGTTCCCCTGGCTCCGGTTCCGGGCCACCCCCCCCCTTTTTGGAGGCAGTCAGCAGGATGGGTTTGAACCAGGGGATTTTCTTGCTGTTGGTTCTGGGATGAGATGGTGGGCGGCGGTAGCTCAGTCTCCACATCTCCCCAGTCTGGATTTGCATCCCTAGGGACCCATTTTTCTTTGGGAGGCGTTCCCCCCTCTCTGAAGGAGAAGATCCTTTTCCCAGGATCCTCTGAGGATCCCTCTCCCTCAAATTGGAAGATCTGTACCTCCTCCTCAAACTGAGTCTGTTTGGGTATTTTGTTTCTCCTACCCCCCCTCTGCTCCTTAGGAGGCAGATTTTCAGGGGCAAGAGATTTTGTTTCCGGTTCCTGGGTTTCCAGGGGCAGTTTACAAGTGAGGAAGGAAGCTTCCTCCAAGGCTTTACACCCCCCTTCCCTTTGTGCCTCCTCCCTGGGAACCGGTGAGTTATCGGGGTGCTGCCCCCGTCATTGTTCTGGAGCACCAGGTCCAGAGTTGGGTGCGTTCTGCGCCGGCATGCCGATCTGAGGGTTCTGCTGAGCCCTCAGTATGTGACCCAGATCCCGTGCCATGTTTTGAACCTGGCGCTCTAACTGGGAAACCCGCTCAGGCTGATACGGGGCCCTGTTTTCTCCCCTGGGCTGATCCCGGGAAGGGTAGCTATCCCTTCTTTGGTAGTACCCCTGGTTGGGAAGATTTGGATACCCCTCCACCCTTGGCCTCCCCTCTCCCGGATTCGGTTGTCTGGGCTCAGGGAATTGGGGAAAGAAGGGTGGAGGATTTTGGGGCTGGAAGTTGGGTGTATACCTGGTGAAGAAGTTCTGCCCAGGGTTTGGAGAGTTTCTGCCCTCCTGTGAGAAGTTGGGAGGGAAGTTCTCGGGGTTAGGTGCTTGGCTGGATCCCCCCCCTTGGGCTGGAGGAGTCCACACATAACCCAGGATGGGTCTGTTTCCTTTGTAACGGGGGCTTACATAATCAGGAGAGCGAGGGACCCCATTTGTGGGGCTGCCTCCCTGGCTCCCTGTCCGTGACTGGCCCGAGGACCTTCTGGGCCTAGCATTATTAGGTGCAGGTAGGTTTTTAGGCCCCCCCATCTCCAAATCTAAAACGGGGGTGACCTTTACCTCTGCCACCTTGGCAGCAGCAGGGGTGTTGTTGGCTTTGGGGTTTTTGGGCGCATTATTTTTATTTTCTATTGGCTTCTGCACCTCATAGATCCGGGTCGCCTGTTCAATGACCCAGTCTAAAGATCTTTTCTCGTGAAAATCCCTCACGAGCTGGGTCATTATGTATTTGGGCAAGGCATGGAAAAACGTATTAATAAATTCTCTGCTATCCGTGCGCACCCTTCCTGTGGTCTGTGCAAAAGCATGCTTTAACTCCTGCACAAATTCTTGTGGGGCCTGATCCTCCCCACATTGTAAATTGTAGGCTGCCTTGCGAGCCTCTTGAGGATTTCTATGAGTAGAAAAATGTTTCAAGATGGCCGCCTTATAGGTGGACCATCTTAAATGATTTTGGTCCTCCAGCCCCGCAAAGAAACTGGAGTATTCCGGGGAGAAGGTCCACTTTACATATTGAATACAGCTTTGGCTGTCCTTCAAATAGAAAGTCTCCATCATTTGCTCAAACAACTCTAAGTGCTCCCAAACAGAATACTTGGCGTTCTTATGATAAGGCGTGATGACGCTCCTGATTGCCTTAATCTGCTTTAAGGGGTCCTTAAGCAAGGCCCTTTTTGTCTTATTGGCCCTTTTGGTCCGGGTAACCCTGGTCCATTCATCTTCTGACTCAGAGGCACTGCTCCCAGAGGTTCCCGTCTGTTCTTCCAGGTTTTCCCGGATTCTGCGAGCCTGGGAATGGCTGGCAGAATGTGGGGACCTGGTCTCCTGTGTCCTGTACCGCTCAGAGGAGTCTTCAGATCCCTCCTTGCTGCCAGGATTTGATGGGTACCCCCCCACTGACCTAACTGGGCAGAGGTTTTCAGGATGCCCTTAATGGGCCTACTCTCCTGGGGTTCCCCATCAAATTGCACTGTGCTTGGGTGCCCATACCTGGATGCCCGCCCCTCCATTCCTGGGTGGTACTGGCCTATGAGCCCCATGCTTCTGGCTGGATAGTAATCTGCCATCCCTGTGGCCCTGTGCTCATGTGCGCCAGGGGACATGGGGGTGGCAGAGTCCAGGGACTGAGAGAGATAAAGGCCTCTGGTACTAGGGCTCCTGGGGTTATGCTCAGGAATTTCTCTTTCCCAGCGAACCTCATCTCTATCCGCCCCTGCTCCCTGTTGCAATGCAAGAGCCTGCGCCTTCAGTTCCTCAGTTAAGGCCTTACTAGACTCTATCAGTCTCTCCTGCATCGCAACCTGTTGTTGGAGTCTATCATTGTGCTGGCAGAGAGCCTCATTCTCTCTCTGTGCCTCCTGATTGGTCCTGGAGCACTGGGCCAGTCTTTGCTGCAGGAGGGTTACCTCCTGAGCTGTGTCTCTATTGGCCTGCTCCCTCCTGGTGTGTTCTAACAAGTTCTGGTGTTCTTTTTGGAGGTCACCCAGCCCCTGGAGGGCCAAGTGATTTTCTTCTGTTTTTCTTTTTAAATGGCAGACTTCCTGGCCTAAGGCGTCTCTTTCCTGACTAAGAGCCTGCATTTGTGCCGCCAGGTCGTCCCTCTGCCTTTGAAAGGCACCAGCTTTCTGGCGTTCTTCATCAAACTCTGCCTGGGTATCCAGGTCTTTCAAAATCAGCTTGTTGATCTCTGCCTTCACTCTATCTAGATGACTTTGCAGGGTGGCTACCTGCTCCATGCATGCCCTGTTAAAGTCTAATTGTTGCTCCAGCTTTTTCTGGCTCTGCAGTAAGGAGTCCAAACTGTCTTGGTGCTCCTTCTGCAGGGCCAGAAATCTAGTATCCTGGTCAGCCTTTTCCTGTTGCAGTATATCCATGTCCTCTTTTATTTTAATGATATACTGCCTACTATCATTTTCTGACTCCTGGCTCCTCTGCAGCCTCTGCTCAGAAGAGTCCAGATCAGATTGGGCCTTCTGTAATGCCAGCAGTTGCCTACTCGCCAATCTTGGCCTTCAGCACATTTGTCCTGCATGGCTCCCATATGTAAATATAAATATGCCGCTACCCTGGCAATCTTTTTGTGCTCATCCTTGGCCTTAGAGGACATATATAGTTCACTCAGGGCCACATGTAAGGGACCCTGGTCTCTCCATGTATCTGACCCTGTTTCCGTGATCTGGGGTGCGATTGCTTGCAACCAGACCGTCTGGTCCTGATGAGTCCACTCACCTCTCACAAATAGCTTATGTAAGAAGTGCTCTCTGGCTATTTTCATATCTACCAAGGTCGTCATTCTGGAATTTGAGTCCCTTCCTGACTTACAGAAGTTTGTATTTTATTTTTGCAAAACAGACCTTTTCCTTAGAGCGTTCCTTTGAGGAGTGCTTTACAGCGTAACACAGCGTGGTGATCCGACCGGATATGTGTATCTGGTCAGCTGGCACACTGTATTAATCTGCACAAGTGATAGATCTAATCCGGAATCCCCGGCTACGAGCCCCCAATTTGTAAGAGGATTCAATTCAACACTACAGCTAAATCAATGCCTAGTTTGGGATACTGAATGGAAACCCTTATTGATATATCTTTATGTCCAGTTCATGCGTTCTGGATGACTACCCCTATATAACACCCCTCTCTTGAAATCCCCCTGACCCCACTGAGCCAAGAAGTAGTTCTGTTTTGCAAGTTAAAAGGTTTATTTGAGAATTTAAACAATATATATATATATATCACACTTTATAATAACTTAATAATTGAATATCACACTTAATCTGATATGATAAAGATTAACAACGGAGAATCTGGCACTAGCACACTTCTTTATAATCACTAAGGAGTTGACATGAAATGGATAAGGTAGCACACTGGTAAATAGGGACAGAAGAATAATGTGGTAGAGAATGCTTTATAGGGTTCAAGGAAATGCAAGGTTGAATGAATGAAATGCAGTATAGAAGATAAACTGATATGGTTTCACAAAAGACAAGGTAATCACTTTCCCTTTGTGGCAATTCACCCCCCCTATACAATGTAAGGAGATGGAAAGAAGAGCACACGGTTCAGGTATACAATCACAATGTAATACAGAGTTCCAGTTTCCCAGCAAGCTTAGAGGAGAATAGATATGAGTTTTACACAGGCTCAAAATGCTTTAAAATGTGATAGCAATATATTGGAAAATGTGCTAAAATGATTTTAATTCCCTCTGGAGGTTCAGGTTGAGGATTAGTTGGTTTAAATAAGTTCAGGCTTACTTTAGCAATGTTCTAGGAATGATTGGCAGGTTAAACGAATTTTTGGCAAATGAAAGCAAGGAAGCTGCTGTTTTCACACGTGGAAAAATTTGCAAATTGTGGTAAAATTCGTGAGTGCGTTTTTCGTGATTGCGGCAAAATTATAGGGAAAAGGAATGTGGTTCTAGGTTCGTTGAAAAGCCAAGATTCCCAGCTTTCAGAGGAAAGTTACTGCAAGTCTCTAAGACAAACGGCCACGGAGATATGAGCGATATGGTAAAGGTCGTTTTTCAGATTTGAAATTTTAAAAGTTCAAAGTGACAAGTTACAGCTAGCAACTAGAAATGACAGGTGACAGCTTTGCAAATGACAGGTGACAGTTAGGAGACAGTTCTGGTTAGATTAAAATAGATTGAATTATAT